>NC_051067.1:35602835-36217835 GCF_004664715.2 Peromyscus leucopus
CTTCATAGTGTCAGAAGGTGCATGTTACTGGGGAAGAGAAGTAATCAGCAGCCTTTCCCAGTTATGAACCCTTAAAGCTATAGTGACTGCTGGACTGCAAGCTAAGCTCATTTTTGCAGTAACAGCACAAATGTAATAGGAATATCTGACTATTTCCTAATTAGATTGAAGGTGTTTCCCCACAAGACAAAACTAATATAGATTTGTTATCAGAACCAGAAATAGAGGAATACTGATATGAAATAGAATTTTATAGACATAATACTTTGCACACACAGTTGTCAGTGTATACAAAAGATCTGCACATGATCAATTCAGCCAATTTCCAGCATGGTTATAAGATGGGCTTATAAAGTCCTGACCATGGATAAGGAGTTATTTTCATTCAATGGCTGTTTGGAGAGGGAGATTCAGATTTCCTAGGTGATGTCATGTCATCCCTTAGAAATATAAATAGCCCTGCCTCAGTGGATGTCCTTATACTATTGTGTATACTGGCAACACTAAGTGTACTTGGATTGTTTGTAAAAGTTTGCATGAAGTTGGGAAGGAAAAGTAGTGGTGGGATTACAAAAAGAGTTGGAAGGGAATGGGTTTAATGAACACATTATAGACATGTATGTAATTCCAAACAGCAAATAACTAGTGTCCATTCCAAAGTCAACAGAACCATGAGAATGTGGAGAAACATCTGTCATTCCCACATGTATTATCTTTCTGTCCTATAGTCTCTCTAGTACTTCATTTAGTATTACCAATGAGATACATATTAGTACAAAAGAAAACACTCTTGAGTGTAGATTTTTAATAACCCCATGCATTCAAATACATCTTTTTCCTCTCATAAATGGTGTCTTCCTAAATCTCATTTGCTCTGTTTGTTTTTGTAGGCAATTTTAATTGTGTGAATCTATGAGATGGTAGATGTTAGCATAACATAATGAACATTTGTAATAGGATGGGCTATATCATTAAAAGTCAATGATAAAACCTTCAAACAATTATGAGCTAATATAGGTATTCAGCACCTAGGAGCATTAAAAAACAGAAAACAATTGCTTCTAGTATGTTCATGATAGCCTGGAAATGTAAACAATCTACATGTACTTTAACTGATGAATAGATAATGAAAATGTGGTATGTACATACAATGGAGTACTATTCAGCTGTTAAGAAAATGAAAGTGTGAAGTTTTCAGAGAAATGAGTGGACCTAGAAAAGATGATATTGAATGAAGTAATTTAGATCCAAAAAGTGGATGTATTTATGTGACTCCTAAAACAATGTAGATATCAGCAAAGCCTTGGTTGCCTCTCAGAGTTTAAGGGAGGGCCCTATTGATGAAGACAAGACATTACATATTTAGGACACACAACTCAGACAATTCAAGTTGGATCCGACCTCAAGGCCTCTTCCCTGTGGTCTAGCTTCCAGGACTCCAGAAAATACTGTGCAAGCTACAAAGAGAAGAAAAGCAATTAAACAGTCCTACCCAGCTGAAACACCTATGAAGTATAACAATCACCAGCAAGGCAAGATATATGCCTAAAGGTACAGTGAGTGATACTCACATGTCGATGGTAACAAACAGCCCTCTAATTTGACTTAAGGTTCACTCAACAAGAAAAATTCATCCTTCATAGAGAAAACCAAACCTCCACGCTAGTAAGATCATTGGACCTTAGAAAAAAACACTACCTTCATATCCTTGACCAGGATAATTCATTATTACATTCTGAATCTTATCCTTACAGCTACAGATAAGTGTAGCTGCCACCCTCCACCAAGAAGCTTCTCTTTGCATCAGATGGAAACTGTCACTGAAAACCAAAACTGGACACAATGCAGAGATCAAATGGTCATGAAAACTCCAGCTCTAATAGACACATTTACATCACAGTGACTGCACTGCTGGCTCAGGAAACATTTCAGAAGAGGGGACAGAAAAACAGAAAGAACCACAATATCAGAAAGTCTGCCCTCAACCACTCCATTCTAAAAAGTGGCTCCATAAACGAGAACAGAGTAGCAATATCAATGGACATCTTAATATGGAAGAGGAAGAAACTTCCAGAGGGTTCCACCCCTAGACAAAGAACTGCAGGCAACTATTGACTGCTAGAAGGAAACAGCCTTCCCCACAGATGAACAACCCTCTTATGGGTTGTTCAATGAAGAGTCCTCAGTTTTAACACTATATTCATACAAACAACAAAAATAAGCTCATCAGTTTGTATTTTTATATAACAGCACACACATGTGTGTGCATAAAACAAATATAAAATAGAAGAGACTATCAACTTGAGAGTGGAGTCATCATAGGCGCGGTTTAAGGAAGGGTCTTTGGGTGGGGCTGGAGTGAGGAAATGGAGGTGGAATGATGTAATTCTATTTAAAACACTAATAAATAATTGACTATTTCAGAAATGAAATTAGCAAACAAATATAAGCAGGGGCTGGAGATACGGCTCCGTGTTTTAAGAGTTCATATCGCTCCTACAGAGAAAATGAGTTTGATTTCCAGCATCAGGGCAGCATGGCTCACAACCAACAATAGATGCAGCTTCAGGAGATATAACACCCCTTTCTGCCCTCCATGGGCATTGCACCTGTGAGTCAAACCCAGACTCAAACATATACACACATGCATATAATAGTTAACATGAAAATGAAATCTTAGAAAAATCAAATAAGATACAACTTACAAATGAAATACTCCATGACTTATTTCAGTTGATTCCTTTAAATATCAATTTTGGGCAGAGCAGAGTGAATAGGAGTCATTGCCACCTTTATGTCTCCATAAGACATTGTGTTTCCTAGGAGCATTTTGCTTCTGTATTTATGAGATCTTCCAGTGGACAAAAGAATAGATAACTTGGGAGGAACTTGAACTGATAAGCCCAGTTCAGGTAAGTGGGGGAAAGGACAATTCACATCTGCCAACCCAGTTATCTTGTTAAGAACGCTCCTGATTTGTTGGCTTATAGACTCTTTGGCCACTGCTTTTTATTAGTCACATCCGTCTGTGGAAAGATTTCAGGGTTACATGAAAAATTTCCACCACAAAATGCTTTCCTTTCCTCTAAAAAATAAGTTCAACATATTTGTCTTAATCTCAGGTAAGACTCTCTACTTTGGATACATACCATGATCTCAAGCAGAGATGTGTCTATTGTGTGTGTGTTCCCTTTTATTTGAGGAAGTACACTGTATAAAATTTTGGCAGGATCATTACTTAACATAGGAGATGTGATATCATTGTCACCTTTATGGCCCTGTTTTTTAATACATCCAACAAAGCTCAGTGATCCAAACTGCTTTTCATTAGTCTTGTAGTCACCAAAGCATTAGAATCCTAAACACTATCAGGGAACTACCAGTTGAACTTCTTCTTCTTTTGAATGAACTCTTCTTCATACCTCATTTTCCCAGTCTGCCTATGAAGTGTGTGACAGTGAGGCTCCAGGGGCCAGCTGTCTAATATAACAGTGTCTTAGATATAAACGTACCACAAATAAGAGACAGTGGAATGAGAAGTCACATGCTCTGGTTTCATGATAAAAAAGACATCTGATTAGATAGAAGAAAACGTAGCATTGCTTGACTTCAGTAGTGCCACGTGATAGCTGGCTACTGTTGAGAACTGTCACAAAGATAACTTTATTAAGTCCAAGTTAAGATTATTGCTGAACCAAATCATATGTATCAACTCATTCAATAGTGTCCCAACTCATATAGGTGTAGCCCAATACATCTAGAATAGATTAAAATTAATTTCATGGAAACAACCTGATTGTTACAATAAGCCTTGCTCAAAGTCTATAGAGGTCAAGTCTTAGGCACTAATGAGAAATTCATTGATGTTGTTTCAGGATATGAATGTCATTTACTAGTGCAAAAGCCTTCTAAGGATCTGCATTTGCACCCTGTGTTACTCTTGTGGGCCTAGAATATAATATAATGGCAAACAGCTGCAGTGATCCATGGATACCTGCAAAGACTCATAAAAGCTAAGCTGCTCAGCATGTGATTCATCCTGTGGTCTTGTGTTCCATTGTTCAGAAACCATGAAACAAATAGGTCATCTTATCCAATATTCAGGAAATATTTCAGAAGTAGTCACCAAAATACACAAGAATCTAAAGGAAAAAAAATAAAGGTCTAAGGCATAGTTCTTTTCCTAGCTTGTGAAATTCAATCTTCATAGGGTAGAGATGACTCTGGTTATTTATAATTTCAATTGGAGCTTCGTCTTGACCCTGAAATAAGCTGAATGATGTAGCTATGACCACTTTAGTCACCATTGTTATGATGCTGTTGAAATCCTCTGAGGGGAAGGAAACATGCAGCCGTCACTGAGATTGCAGGCGTGTACTTCCGCCTGCCTCCTAGCAGTTGATGGCCTTGGGCATGGTGTACTGCAATATGTAGCGGTGGAAAATTAACTTAAAGCAGAACGGCTTTGAAGCAGCTATCCCGAATCAGCAGTCAAGCTGTGGTCAGCTCTTCAGAGATGTTGCTGTCTTTGACTAAGCCATCCCTATGTAAGTAATTCTTTCCCAATTTCTTCTAGGTGAGCTTAAACAATGCATTATTTTGCAAAGCTGGTTTGGACCATTTGCCTCTTTGGTGTTTTTGCTCTTACGCATGGTCTGAATTGACCTTTATTTATGCCTAACTCACAAAAGTAAATCTACATGGAACAGAGAAGTACTTTCTAATCATTGCTCTAGAGCATAACTGCACAGTATACTTTGACATCAGTGATTCCAAAAGGGAAGCCTTCTTACCCTGGAGATAGACAGCAATCTCTAGAGACATTTTGCATAATCTTTTTTGATCTAAGTAGAAAAAAAGAATAGTACTGTGTCTAATGGAAGAGACCAGCAATGAGTCTGCTCAGCAATGTACAACATGGAGAGCTCCAGAATGTGGACTGACCAACCTCTAAAAGTCAAAATTGCAGATACTGGGACATTTGACTGTAATGAGACCACAGAATTTTATAAATTCCATACCGAACTAATGTAGAAGAAAGCAACATGTTCTGGTTCCTGGGTCTCTGCTAGGAGTTGTAGGAATTGAGTGAACTTTATCATACCTTCAATTCTAGAAGCAAATTAGACAAGGCTAGAAGAGCTATACTGTTTTGTCAATTTCATTCAAGCAAAATATCCTTTTCAAAACATGAATCACTACTAATATTTGCTTTTCTTTTCCTGACAATATTTCCAATTAAATGGATTTGTTAACAAAAACAAATTGCATTTTGTGAAGTGAAAAACTGAGTCATTAGTTTCCTTGCACTCTTCTTTTTTATTTTTATTTAATTTCTTTCCACATCAGAGTTTCCCCTCCCTCCCCTTCCCCTGCTCACCCCTGACCTCCCTCTCACCCTACCCTCCATAAGCTCCTCAGAAAGAGTAAAGCCTCCAAAGGGGAGTCACAAAGTCTGGCATATCAAGTTGAGGTAGGACAAGTCTTCCCCCCCTGTATCCCTACGGAGGGATACCCTGAGCAAGGTGTTCTTCCATAGGGAATGGGCTCCAAAAAGTCAGTTCATGCACTAGGGATAAATCCTGGTCTCACTGCCAATGGCCCCACAAATTGCCCAAGCCACACAACTGTCACCTGCATTTAGAAGGTGTCGTTCGGTCCCATGCAGGTTCCCCAGCTGTCAGTCCAGAGTCAGTGAGCTTCAACTAGCTCCAGTCAGTTGTCTCTGTGGGTTTCCCCATCATGATCTTGACCCCTCGTACTCTTCTTAAACTATGAAAATCCTTCAGATGACAAATCGCAGGAAAGCAGATATATTTATTTAATATATAAATATCTATGAAGCAGAATACAAATTTGAAGAAGCATCATGTTTTTTAATTTATTTTCTAGAATAAAAATTTTCTGAAGTATGTTTTCTTTGCATGCAAATGGTTGATAGTTATCTTGTGTAGTGCAAAGATTTTGGTTTATTTAGTTATTTTTTAGTATTTAAGTTTAAGCAT
Organism: Peromyscus leucopus; assembly: GCF_004664715.2. Classification (NCBI taxonomy): domain Eukaryota; kingdom Metazoa; phylum Chordata; class Mammalia; order Rodentia; family Cricetidae; genus Peromyscus; species Peromyscus leucopus. The sequence continues at coordinate 35,608,841 of NC_051067.1, forward strand.
TTTTCATGAAAAAAATCTTACCAGTGTCCTAATTTTATGTTATACATTTTCCAATTGCATTCATTAAAAGTTTCATGGAACAGAGAATTTTTTAAAATTTGTATTACTAAATGTGAATGGATTTTTCATGCTGAGACATATGCTAGTTCAATCCTGCTGAGTGTGTAAATTACTGATATGTTACAGCTCTGTTTCTGTCCATCTGTGAAATAAAATTGGTGATGAAACCAACACCAGTCACTGTAAAAAGAAAAGGGAGATTATATGATAGAGTCATAGAAGTAGACAAAAATCTAAACTACCAGGGCATGTAATCAAAGGTAAAATTTGTACTTTACAAATAACAGTGCCTGGTGACATTGAGCTTCAAGATTATGGGCGTGGTCTCTGCCACCCTAATCTATATGAAAGCCCAAGACATTTAAGATAGGCCAGTGTGGGGTGCAAAGTCTATAGTGTTGGCATTTTGCTTCCCACACAAACTAAGAATAGGATTTAAGGAAAATCACTTAACCCTGTAAGGCTCCTCATTGGTCAATATAGTTTAATGATAATACACTAGCCCAGTCTACCTACACAGTTGTTGTGAAGCTCAAATTCACAGAGAAAAAAACCTGAAGCTTTTGGTAGCATGGCAAATGAATGGGATTATTATTGTGAGTGAGCAATGCTAGCTATAGAATCCTTTTCATGGCAGGATTCTCTGCATCCTCAGTATTGAGCAACAGGCAATTTTGTGTTTATTTTTTTATCAGGCATGAAGCTGAAATGGTAGTGTGTTGTCCTTGTCACAGTGTAAACATTGTCTACACTATAACAAAAATGTATAGGAGATAGTGACTACTTAACCTCTGCAGAAATACCCAATACGCTAATCTGTCCCCAGAGAATGACTTAAAAACACTCACTCAATAGTTTTAAGCTCAAATGTTTGAAAACTTCATAATCATTTCTGATAACAATCCAAAAAATAGGAACTACCACCAAAGTTCAGAAACTATATATCTGTGCAAATGTAGTTACTTAATAGGATTTTTTCATTAGAAGATGTCTGTTCAGTAGCACAGCTGTACAGTGACAGAGCAGAGAGTGGCGGGTCTGGAAGAGGTGACATTTTTCTTAGTAACCAAGAAAGAGTCATGGTTGATAATCACAGATGGAGAGGTCCAGTATAGCTTGTGTTTCTTTTCTATAAGTAGGGGTACTCCTGTTACTGTCCATGTCAAATCTACTCCATTGGGAGACTGTGACTTCTGCTCCCGTACATGACAAGGCGAGTGACCGTGGTGAGGTGTCCCTCAAGGACCTGTTTGATCATGCTATTGCACTGTCACAGACCACCAGCGCTCTCACTATGGAGATGCGAAAATTATTTGTAAGTACCTCAGTTACTTCTGGCTTCTTCACAAAAAGAGCCTTCCAGCCAATGACTCTAGTGTGTTCTAGTCTTAACTAGAAATCACCTGGACCATATTTCTAATAATACAAGTTTCATAGATAAGAGAAAGCAAGAACTACTGAAGAGTAAAACAAGGAGGGTAGGGGCAGTTTTGAGATATCACAAGGATTTTCAAAGAATCCGTTGACTTACAAAATTTGCTTCTAGTGACATGCTATTTTTCTTAAAATACATTATTCTTAAATTTACTTTTGTAACATAATACCTACTAGTCACATCTCAGAAAGAGATTTGACTTCCTTACCTTGTTGGCAGGAGGCCAGTCTCCAGTGGCATCTTCAGTTATCCACTGCAGACATGCAGTAGAGAAGTGCAGTATAGTGACTTTCCTAGAATGTGTTAAACAAATATCAACTCTTTTGATGCCGAGTAGGGAAAAAGAAGAATAATCAAAAGCTATTAGCCTCTCAGAAACTCTTAAATCCCAGGAGTCATTGTATAAAAGATTTCCAGTTCAGGCTTATTCTGTGGGAGGGCAGGTTTAGAAGGGACATGAGTTATCTCTTCCCAATGGCTGTATGTTATCTATTTGACGTCAGGCAGCATTTGTAGGAGATAATGGAGCCAGAGAATTCATCTCTGCATTTACAGTATGCATGTGCTCATTCTGTGCTTACTCACGAGTTTCCTTTCATCCCCTCATGATGTTTTAGTTCTCCGATGGTTTCTCCGCAAAAATGTTCAAAAAATTTGTAAGTACCCCACTGATTTCTACCTTCTTCAAAGACAAACAACAGTAACAAAACTAATATCCACACTGGGGGGGGGGGCAAGAAAACAAACAAAAAACAACTCAAAACCTTCTTGCTAAGGTTTGCAATGTTATTTACATGATAAACACCTCAAAACAAATCTCAAGGATTTACCTCCACAAGTAAAAAAAAATATCCCTCACTAAAAAGAGAATGCTAGGAATCATTGCTTAGACAATTCAGAGGCCAAAGTTTGTTCAATTGGAGGGATGGTTTAGGAGAGAAACTGGATTCTCTTTTACTGCTAATTATATGCTATGTATTCAAGTGAATTAATGGCAGGAGAAAAGAGATAAGGCTTTCAATACAACAATGGGCATCCCAAGAATGTCCATATTTGATATAAATTTGTGTTTATATTGTCTTTTTATTCATAAGATCTTTTTATTCCCCATTTTTGACTAATATCCTTTAAGTCTCAATATTCATAGTCATCCATTAAACTTCCACAAACTAGCTTTTAACAGATTTACATAAAAGATATTTCAAGAACTATATTTAAATCAATATAGAATTTAAATTTATATATTGATAAATATGTAAACATTAATTTCTCTTTTATGTTTTTAATTGATTTGAAACTTGCATTTCCTAAGGAGGATCACTATTTCTTATCTAATTACTCACAGATATTAATAAATTTACACTTAGTAATATTGAAAAAATTGCATTCAAGTATTATGTTTTACTTTGAATGGTACAAGTTATATGTGTTCAGTGGTAGTAGAAAGAATATTTACAATTTTATAATGCCTACATGCATTTCAGTTTAGACAATCAAAAAATAAAGACTAATGAATATAGATTCATAGAAACCATGACAGTGTGCTCAACCCATAAATACAGGTTATCTCTAAAACCCTTCATATTTTGTAATTTCATTATTTTTAGGGTTTTTCCTTCAAACAAAAATTTTTGATGTGTGAGAACAGAAGAGTTTGATAAAGAGGGAAAGAGTCTGAGAATTCAAAAATAATTAGATAAAAAACAAATTGAGATTACAAATTTAATAGGAAAATTCTAGATAAAGGGATAGCCTTTTAATTTCTTCATCTTAGATTTTATGTAGTGCTCATTTGTAAAAATTACAGATCTACTGAATTAATTCATATGCTCATTATGGATTCATTTACTCAATCCCCAAAACTGAACTAACACAGTTTCTATTTTAACATTTGTAGGTATTGGATTTCCTCAAGAATAAGGTGTACATGACCGAGACTCTTAACAGCTGTCACACATTTTCTCTTAATACTCCAGAAACTGTGGAGGAAGCCCGAGATATCTCAGTGAGTACTCAGGCCAGGTTTTTCACATAATAACTCAAGCAACACATTGGCTTTGCAATTTTGTAGATTGTTATAAACACTATAATTACACCTGCAGGGAAATGGGGCAAGAGTGATCAATTAAATAAAAAATCTTGTGCGATAGTTGATAAATTATAAGTTAAAGCAGATGTTAAATAGTATTGTAGGAGAGTCATAAACTCTCAAAGCCACACAGAAATATCCTGTCACTGGATTTTATTTATTATTATATGAGGGCTTACTAACTGAATTGGATATCCCTGGATAAAAATACACTTATGTGTATTCTCTAAGATGTGTGAAAGCCATTGCCATTATTATCTATTATAATATCTCCTCATTGACAACATTTCTCAATACTGACCACTACACTGACTCTTCTTGATTCTCACAATTCTCCTGGTTCTTATTTTTATGTTTGTATTACTTCATGACTTTTGTACTTTCTTCTGAGCCTTAATAAAAGTATCTGTACAAATTAATCCTGCAACTGCATTCATAATTATTATGATCTTTCCTTTCTGAATTCCTGCCATAACTTCTCTCCCAATGAATTAATTTGACATCATTTTGAAAACAATAAAAGGAAGTGAAGGAATAAGATTTAAAGGAATAGAGAATGTTTGTAGATGTTTTTAGAGACTCACTCCATGACTAGGCACTTCATAGACTACTCTTTTTAAAAAACAAAACAAAACGTTACTACAAATAGCCTTGTAAAAGTTAGCTGAGATAACAAAAATGAGGAATTAAAAATATTAATGCAATGGACCTTTACAGTAACTAGGAGGAATATCTGGTATTTATCAACTCAAGCCCTTGTTCTTAGGCATATGCTGCCATTATCTAAGCAACCTATATTTATGTCATCACCATTTGATTTGCCTCTCTCCTTTTACTTTTTACAACTTTCTATTGCTATGCCCATTGGATTCCTTCTTCTCTTCATTTTCATGACCACTGGAATAGTTAGTGAATGTTAATATAGGAGGCATTCTAAAACGGTTAATTTCATGTAAGATTACTGCAGGGAGCACACACCCGGAGGGTCAGAATTCCCTTGTGATTTCTATCCATGTGCTCATTAAAGTCAAGGTTGTATCATTGTTCTTCTGATGTACATGCCAAGAAACAGATTGTCCTGTTAGAGACAAGGGGCAAAGAATCATGTTGACTCAGGATATCACATTTATCAATAGCACGTGCCTTCAAGATATCTTTTTATTAATATTGTAAAATAACCTAAATGTAGTAAACTAGCACAACAGTGATCAATCTAGTTTATTAGAAAGGCGAATCTGAGTTAAATGATAAGTATTTGATACTTGAGACATCTGTCTTTTCTAAATCATGTTTGCTAGGAACCTTCTGAGTTACAAGCAAAGCCTTGGTGTCCCATGGACAAGCAAAACAATCAAATATGTAAGATCTCACATGGGGAGCAGATGGTAGAATTTCAAATGGACAAGAAAACATGATCAATATAGCTCATGACAAAAAGTAATTTATATAAGTTATTTATATGTTTTTATTATAAATTTAAATTTATATTTTAAAAGTTATTTATGTAAGTTTTTTATTCTGGCAGAATGTAGGTGAATGGTTGAAATTTACAGCTCTACACCACTTTTATCTACAAGAGTGTTTATGTTATTTTTTCTAATTAAAAAATGCATGTAACTAATCCTCATGTGCTTCATTTACCTTAATATTGTTGCTCCTTTATGATATATAGTTTGAAAACTTCCTGAAAATGATTCGCAGCTTAGTGCATGCCTGGAATAAGCCTCTGCATCACCTAGTGGCTGAACTCCGTGATATGAAAGGTGCTCCTGCTGCTATTTTAACAGGAGCCAAAGGCATTGAGATCCTAAACAGTGAGCTTTTGGAGAGCATCATAATGATACTGAGCAAGGTGAGCAGTCCTCTTACCTCCCACTTTTCTCCTTCCCTAATGACTTTACGTCTGTAGTGAGTGATAAAATTGACACACCGCACTTCATAAGAGCACAATATAGGCACTCCATCTTTGTAGCTGAAATTTTCTTGGTCCTGCCCAGGTCCTAGAAAACTTCAGCTACACATCTTGCATGCAGCTAAACCATTATGATGTACATAAAAGAAGCTATTCTTTACAGTCATTTAGAGAGTAACTTTCCTGAGCAAAGTGACATGCTCCTGATTATTTCCTTGTCTCTTAGCACATTCACCCCTGGCCTGTCTGCCTCCTAAGTGAGAAAACTGTCATCAGCTCTTTCATTGTCCCTTGGCAAAACAGAAATCTATGCTCAGGTGACAATTCCCTGGTCATCTATCTCTTTAGTCACAAAATACCACACTTTAAATGGTATCAATTTATTGTAAGAAAATGGAAAAGCAGGTTTCCATCCTAGTTTTTAAATGACAGATTTTTAGTATTCTGTGCTAGATTTCTGAAAATCCATGCTCCCGACCAACGTTGTACATTACTAACATTTCCCCTAATATATATCAGTATTTAGAAGGGAAAAAGACATAAAAAAATACAATCAGTAATGTTAAATACAATCATACAATCAGTGGTAATATTAAGTGTCTGACTACCCGTTTGGTCTTTAGGTTCAACCTGGACTGGAGGAAAATGAGACATACCCTGACTGGAAGGATCTAGATTCCTTACGGGCTGCTGATGAAGAAAGCCACTTTTTTGCTCTTTATAAATTGTTCTATTGCCTTCGTGTTGACACATATACAGTTGATATTTACCTCAAGTACCTGAGGTGTGTGCTTGTTTATGGTGACAGCTGCTACGCTGAAGAATTTTGAAAAGATCCTTGATGAGCCATCCTTTTAAGCTTCTTATAATTTCATACTTTTTAAAGTATGCAGGAGTGTAATTGTTCTCCTTTATAAAATAAAAAGAGACATTCTAGCTATGCCAAAGTGTGAAAATACGTGTCAGTATCTTTGGTTCATTTAGCACTAAATGTATCAGTAGCACTGAGAACACCCTAACACAAAGAAATGTTTGAGAGACAAATGAGATGACTTACCACTTACTTTAGGATCACAGTGAGTATGGATCAAGTTGTTAGAATAAAAGAGTGGCATCAATAAGAAAAGTATAGCCAAAGCCATGCTACTTAGAACTTGGAAATAATGGGATACTTTGAGAAACTCAACAATTTTATTAGTTATTTGAGAATTTTGCACCAATTGTTTTAATCACATTTATTCCCAACTCTTCCCTAAACATGCAACTTTGTATCCTTGTTTTTTTAAAGTTTACAAGACTAATTATTGATGTTCATCTCCTCAGCTTCATCATAGACATATCCTATAAGATCTTTTTATTCTGTGTTTAACAAGTCTCCTTTAAAGTGATTTCAACCCCATCACATGCTGAAATTATATAATGCATCCACTTCACTTTCTTGTGGTCCAAGTCATACAATAAGAAAGGCTGAGATGGACATTTCCTACAACTTATCTTTTCCTGCTTCTTGATATCTATTCCTTTGGAAAGAGGACCAAGAAAAAGGGAACACTTCCTCTATGGGCAACTTACAGGGTTCTTTCAAAGACTTACTGCTGAAGTTGCCACAAGGTGAATTACTTAAGTTGAAGATACCTCTCTTAGGGTCCTTGAGGCTCACTAGCATTTTCTTAAAACCAGCTAGAGCACTTCGGCAGAAGACATTCCTGGCTATATTTTCCTATCTGCTCTAAATCTCTGCCATTTGTATCATACTACACCCTTTCTTCTTTGTCCAGATGCCACTCTACTGAAGAAGAGTAGCTGTAAGTATGATTTCCAGAAACTGACAGGGAAATACATCAAGATCACTGTATCAGTGGAGTCACAACAGTGAAAGATCACTGCTGACTCCACCCTGTGGTCTCTACCAATTCTTGTCTCCTATTCATACAAATACGTACTACAGCAATAAGAAATAATTAACACATGGCACCAGAGAAAACAGATGCTATTATTCTCTTCTTTTTACTCCTCAAAGTAATTTTGTCTAGGAACAATCATCTTAGAGTCAGTCACACAGACATTCCTTAGGAAACCACTAATCCTAAGAACAATCATCTTAGAGTCAGTCACACAGACATTCCTTAGGAAACCACTAATCCTAAGAAGACTTCAATATAATGTTAAAACACTTAAATTTCATTTACTTCATCTTGACTCTTAGGACAATGGAGACTCAGTTTATCAACTGATTATGACTAATTAGGATATAGGCTTATCTCACTGTGGGTCTCCTGAAAGGAAAGACTGCCAGGTACTTTCCAGTAAATATTAGATTATCAAGGAGGTTTAGAAACTAAATGATAATCCAGCTGACATCTTGATAGACCAAAAAAAAAAAAAATGACTGAAAGGGAACCAAGAAAATAGAATTATGGAATAAAATACAATAAGGGAATAAAAGAATAAAGGAAAAAATCAGTAAAATACAGAGTATGAAAGATAATGTGCTGTCAAGATATCCAACTTCACGAGAACTCTAAGCTACCTTACTCTTTGACTCACATAACCCATGGTATCCCATGTTCTCCTTTCATGCCTCTTTTGTTCCTTGCTTTCCTAGAGGTTTCATCATTAGAAAAAAATCTCTTCTTTCATCCATGGGAATTTTACAGCTCTAAAGCAAAACAAGTCTAGATCTTTTTCTTTTAAAGAATTCAAGTCAAATTTCTACCACATGAGAAAAATCCCTGATGCGCATAGCACCAGTGTTTCAGCCAAACCCTTCTGGGCTCTCATACATAGCCTAGGGAGTATTTAATCTAAACCTTGCTATGGTTCCATATTTTAGAACAGTAGAGAAGGTTGTGCTCCATGCTAAGCTAGCAACGTCTTCATTACCTCTTGGATGTAGGCAAAGTGTTAATTACGCTGATATATTTCATCTTTCTTTTCATTCAAAAGGCCAGAGATCGTCATGAGACCCACAAATAGTTTATATCTCAGTTATTGGTTGTCAAAAGCATCTTACAGTGTTCTCTCTTAACATTCTTCCCATTGATCTATGCCTGTTTCCAACACAGGTGATGGCAATTTATTGGAGGGTATTGGAAATAAATGACAATTCAATTCTGTGAAATTTTCAGTGTTATATAAGTTTATAATAAGAAGGAATTTTAGACTTCTGGGAAATCTCTCCAGTGTGACAGTAAAAGGCCTCAAAGTGGCCTATAATTGAAATCAAAATTTTCAGACAGATTTATTGTGGCTACAGGTAGTATATAGATTCAGCAAAAAGTGACTGGAAAGGATACTTAAAAGACATTTTGAAACAACCCTTCTTTAATGAGAGTGAGTGAGTGTACTTAACACTCTGGGTTTCAATATAAGATGGCATTTGAAGGCATGGTCTCTCTGCAGCAAGAATAACAACAGTGCCATTAAAATAGAAAGAGTCCGATTCTGGAAATGGATATACCTAATAAAATAGAGAATTACTCATCGTGAGAGTAATACAGACCCAAAACAGCCGTTTTCAAATGTCTATTTTTCAGGAGATTTGGTTGAATTTTAAGAGAAGGGTCCCAGAACTGAGTTGATGTACAATGCTAAGACTTGAAAAGAAATGTAATAAGGGCATTTTAATGATGAAGTGTTTATAGCGTATAGGACCAATAGAGGCATAAGTGGGCCATGGTTCAGTGTGGGGGTCTGGCAGATGAAAGTGACAAAAAAGCTTTAAACACAAGACTAGATGGAAAAGTTAATGAGGGATAACCCAAGAGAAGAGGGGATAAAAAGAATGAATTTTATGACCAATTGAACATGGACTTGATTTTCCTAAATGACATTGACTTTTTACCAGAACTTAGCAAAAATGAGTAATTCTAGGGAAATCACAAAAATGAGCTGATTGAAACACTTTAAATATATACTGTCCCACAACCAGAATTTCTATTGTTTGGCAATGATGAGTTATAAGTCACTTGTCCTCTTTAAGGACTTTGTATAAGAGAGGTCTATTCTCTGTCAATTTTCACAAGTATTTTTTAAAGTTAAAAATGAAGCCATCCCCCAAGTAACTCCCCAAACAATCAATAATGGCTTACATAAAATTTACAGTGAATATACTCAGCAAACATCTGTATGTACAACTACATAATGTGCACGTTTGTCTGTTACAAACCACTGGATCTTGATGCCAGCTTCATGAAGAATTGTCTGCTTCTGTGTAGCTGATACCTTCAGGGACATCTGTCACTTCCAGCACTATTCCCAGCAGAGCATTTGCTGTCTCTCAGTCGGTGGAGTGCTTGTCTCTTGCTCCATTTTTTTTTTCTTCAATCTACTCTGTCCCTGACACACTGCGAATTGACTGGTCACAGAGCAAATGGACAGACTGTGCTGTAATGACTGCCCATTAGAGGGAATGGTGCCCACCATCCTGTGAAGGACCCTCAGACTTGTGGGACTATATGAGGACAGGCAGGAGATTGAGTCCAGTGCAGGCAGCATGGTGACAGGAGAGGGTGCTCGAGACTAAGAGATATGACAGGGCTGTTGCACCGGTGTGTGTTGACCTGAGGTTACTGTCAGGATTGTACAAGTCTCCAGGCTTCTGACCCTGCTGGTCTACACTGTAATGTCTGTAGTGACTCCACTGGACCATGGGTGTGTGTGTGTGTGTGTGTGTGTGTGTGTGTGTGTGTGTGTGCGCGCGCGCGCGCGCGCGCTGTTGTTCTTTAGGCACATTCAATTGCATGATTAATGCACTTGGTCCAGAAGGTGGCATTCCTGTGCACTGCTGTGCTATCTGTGGTGAGCTTCAGAGAGAGGGAGGCTGAGGTATCTGATACTAATTAGAGCCAGGAGGCTGCAGAAACCCTATAGAAGGACATGGACAAGTTTGCTGTGCTAGCAGGATCATACTGAACATGGGTACAGGCCCTGCTAGCAGGCCTCCTTCCACAGGCTGACTTGAGGGACCAGCATGGGCTGTTGGAAAGGTGGCTGGACAATATTTTGTGAGTCACTGCATAGTAGAGCTTGGTAAGAAGGCAGCAGAGTGAACTGAATTCAGGGCCTTGCATATGGCCTCCCATGCCACTTCTCTGTTTGTTGAGGAGATCCTGGTTCTGAGGCTGCTGGACCCCAAGCACGTAACTTGTGTGCTGCTGGCTAGGAGTCATGAGCTATAAAATAGGCTATTGAGAGAGGCAGCTGTTGACCATGCTGGGGGCTATAGGCCACCAGGTGTGTATATGTGTGCGTGCCTGTGTGAGGGGGAAGAGAGAGAAGTGGATATTGCTAGCTTGATACTGTCCAAGGATATTAAAAATAACTGGATCTGTGGAGGGGCCTGCAGGTAGCCTTGAAGTGACAGGATTCGTTGTGAGTAGGTGGTAGAAGGAGAGAGGTGCAGTGGTTGGAAGTAGGGAACAGCTAGCTTGTAGAAGTCATGGTGGAGCTAAGTTGCTGAGGATGCTGGGGGAATATTTGGGGCTGGAAGAGAGATGAGAATGGATCAGCTGCCTCAGTTGAATGCCATTTGTCTGAAGGGGTTGTTGAGGTCATTTGCCTACTGTGAAATCATGGGATTATTCCAGGGTGATGGTTGATGAGGAGAGGGGGTCAGAGCAGGAAGTTGTTGTTGCTACTGTTGTTACAGCTGGGCAGTACAAGGGAGAAGGCCCGACAGACTGGAGTGAGATGACCTGGTTGCTCATGTTTGGGCCACCTAGTGCCGCACCTGGCTGCTACCACTGCTGTTGGCTCTGATGAGGATGGAAATTCCACTGGAGTTCCTTGATTGGGTGATAGGATCACATCATCTGGACTGAACCTTCTGAACCTGCGCTGCTCTGAGGCCATGGCTCCAGGGATTTGAGTTCACCATCTATGCTACTCTGGCAGTTGCTTGAGGTGTGGCTCAGACTTTCTAGTTCCCCATATGTCATTTAGATAACTACTCTAGTCAGTCTCTGGGCAAAAACTCTCTCTCAGACTCTTTGATATCCTCTCTGTCTTCCATTGATTTTATTCTGCAGTGGAACTCTGATCAGTGTATGATATCCATCCACACTGTCCTCATCTCTCTTGAAATGAATCTCTATTGATGTAGAGATTCATAGTCAAACACTAGGCAGAGCTTGGGGAGTCTTGCAGAGGAGGGGGGAAGAAGGATTGTGGGAGCCAGAGGGGTCAAGGACACCAGGAGAACATGACCCACAGAATCTACTAGACAGGGCTCACAGGGGCTCACAGAGACTGAAGTGGCTATCACAGAGCCTGCATGGATCTTCGATGGGCCCTCTGCATGCATGCTATGGTTGTTTAGCTTGGGGGTGGTTGTGGGATTCCTAACAATGGAAACAGAGGTATCTCTGACACTTTTGCCTTCTGTTGGTACCCTTTCTCTCCTACTAGGTTGCCTTGTCAAGCCTTGATATGAGTGAGGGTTTGTGCCTAGTCTTATGGCATCCTGTTATTCCAAGTTCAGTTGATATCCCTGGAAGGCCTGCTGTTTTCTGAAGGGAAGCAGAGAAGTGGATATGTGGGAGAGGGGAAGTGGGTGGTAAGGGCTTGGAGGAGAGGAGGGAAGGGAGGCTGAAGTCGGGATGTATTATATGAGAGAATTATAATCATAAAAAGGAATTCTCTATTCTCATCTTTTATGAATCCTGAGAACCAATGTTCAAGGATAATTGCATTGATGATTTTCTTTCCCAGTTTGGTCAACATTGTTGGCCATCTCTAAATAAGTAGCTCCCTGTTGTAATAGCATTGGTGATATGAAATTGTCTGTGGGAAGTTCTTGAACAGGTTACTGTTGCCATTAATAAGCTGCAGAATCTCCTGCTCTAATTTTCACAGGATCATTCTATCTCTTGGGCTCTTTTTCAGATTAGCTAAATTCAAATAGGTCTATTCCAGTGGAGTCCGTATATTCTTGGCAGGAGTCTCTAGATAACATTTCCCTTGAGAACTTTTCTTTGCTTTTGACCTTGCCTTCCCTTTCAAAGATATCCTTGTGGATTTTCTTCCTCCCTGTCAGAAAGAAGGCTGATACGGAGTTGTACAACAATGTTATACATACTGTCAGGCTGCATACCAGCTTGAACTTGGAGCTTGACTTGGTTCTTTTCCTGGTGTAACCATGCCCAGATGTTCTGCTCTGTCTCCTGATATAAACCAATATCTTCATCATCATTCTCAGCTTCTTCCTACTTGGAGTCTTAGATATAAACCTGTTTTTGTTTACAGATTCATCCACCAGGTTTTGTTTTTCTGATTCTTTCATTGTTCCTGGACTTTCCTATATACTGACTGTTTGACATTTCTTTAGCACAATACAGTAGCCTCCATGGATTTCTGAGTAAATTTCTCAGTGAATTCAGTGTGAGTATAGAATCTCATTTAAGGAACAAATTTACCCCAATCTCTGACATACACACCTGGGTTCATCTATGCAGATGAAGTGTTCAGAACAGTATTCATCAAGAATAATTTTGAGAGACACTGAGGAACAACAGTAGGTAGCCTCTGGCAATTCACCTGGCCAGAAGGGCTGGAGCTGGTGAGTCACCTTATCTTCTATTTCCGCTCTTTACTCAGCTGCTGCTAGGCCCAGATAACAGTCTGAAGGCTGTGGGGTTCTTTCGGTGTCCTTAATTGGAGTCTGGGGTGTGGAGGCAGGGGAACAGAGAGGGAGAAAGAGTGGGCATCATGAAGGAGGTAGAGAAAGGAAGAAAGAGGGGCAATTCAGAAACGAAGAAAAACAGGGAAGGTGAAGTCCAAACTTTTTAAAGTCTACAATTTGTCATGTTACAGTATAGAACTATACCATCCCCAAGAGCTCAGGCTTGAAGTTGAAGCTTTTATCAGCATTAGGGTGGTGGGAGATTTAGGAGATGGAACCTGGTACAAGGAGATTTCATTGTGTGTTCCTCTAAGGGGATTCTCAACTTTCTCTCTCTCTCCTTCTCTTCCCTTTCTCTCTCTGTATATGTCTCTGTCTCTGTCTCTCTCTGTCTCTCTCTCTCTCGTGTGTGTGTGTGTGTGTGTGTGTGTGTGTGTGTGTGTATATCTTTCTCTGTCTCTCTATGTACATCTCTCTTTCATTCTGTTTCTATCTATTTATCATCTGTATGTATGTGTTTTTTCTTTTTATTTCTTTCCTATTGACACAAATATGTGACTAAGCCTCCACAATGTATGGTCTTGCCAATGTTATGGAAAGTACAAACAGTGGACAAAATCACCCAGAAAGAATGTCAAGGATGAAGAATTAGTTCAAGAAAAAAGTATGTTTACATACATGGAAAAGTAGATTATATAAGCATGACTACTCCTGAAAGTGACCCACAAGATAAACAAGAGTCCGTAGGCCAGAAAAGGGATGTGAAATAAAAATGGAAGGTATGGTGAATTTGCTCAATTAAAATGTAGCAAAACATTTCCCCAATTGGAGGAAGAAAAGGAAAATACAAACATACAGGAAACTTCTAGATCCTGAAATAGATAAAATCAGAGAACAAACTTCCATGTCATTATAGTCAGATATCCATTACAGGAAATCTTCATTCTTAACATACCTGGATTAATAATCACTCCAGAGATACAACTCTAGGCCCTGCATTGAAGCTGTTGCCAGAAAGCATTAACAGAAGAGCTAAAACCAACCCAAATGGAGGTGAGGTATATTATAATAGCATAGGCTGGAAACTCATTCTGAATGATAGAGAAAAAGAAAAATCCCAGTGCATTTTAGTAACACACTCTTTCATCTAGGCACCCAAATCTATGCAAATGCCATCATGTTGCTGCTACAAAGGACAAGAGCTATGAGTGCAATTGTGCTTTCCTTAATAAGGTGGAATGTAATCACAAACTGTAAAAAAAGTCAATTCTCCTTAATGTAATTTGCTTGTGTCAATTATTTGTCACAAGGAGATGTGTGTGTGTGTGTGTGTGTGTGTGTGTGTGTGTGTAGAAAGAAAGAATAAAATAAAATAGAAAGGTAGAAATTGAGTAACACACACATATACACACAGAGAGAGAAAGAGAGAGATACAGAGAGAGAGTGAGAGAGATAAAAGATCAGAGACGGAGTGATAGTGAATAGGAAATAATGGATTTTTTGATTTCAGGCTCCAAGATGGCAAGAAACAGGACAGGAATAGGGAGGAGAAGGGAGAGGAGAAAAAGAGAAGAAGAGGAAGAGGAGGAGAAGGAGGAGGAGGAGGAGGAGGAGGAGGAGGAGGAGGAGGAGGAGGAGGAGAAGAAGAAGAAGAAGAAGAAGAAGAAGAAGAAGAAGAAGAAGAAGAAGAAGAAGAAGAAGAAGAAGAAGAAGACAATTTATTGCACTGCCTGGGCCCAGTTCATGGCCAAGGACAGAGCTGTTTATAAGTTTTTCATTTGGAACATTGTAGAACTCAGTACTGTCAGGGACATTTCCAAAGCAGTGTCTTTGATGCTTATATGCTTTCCAAGCTCCATATCAAGTTACATTGATGCAAGAGTAGTGACATTAATTGCAAGGTGGTCAGGAATCCATCACTGGAAACCAAGGAGAACTAAATACCCCATCATGATTTAGAGTTGCTGGTGCTGCCCTACCAACTCTACTAAAGCCCATGTAAATATCTCTCTTCATAAGGACAGAAGCAAAACCATCTGGTAAAAAATAAAATAAAATAGAAATTATACTTAAAAAAAGAAAAAATGAATCATATGCAACCTAATAAACAACTCAATTTCTAATATTAACCTGGTAAAATACGGAAGAAGAAGCATCAGTCCAACCAAGTTAAAAAAAATTGTAGGAATGAGTAAGACGTGAATAATAATCTTAAATGTAAAAGGTCTTAGCTCTATGATTAAAGATTCAGTTCTCCATTTAAGAGTCCCTGTGTGAAAGGTCTGGTTAAAAGATTCCACATAAGATCAGCATTTTAACATTGTAAAAATTAAAAGAAAATTCTACAAGCCATAAGAAAAAAAATCAGTGTTATTCACTGGATGAGAATCTAGGATCTAGTTTGAAGGATCATACTTCCAAAGATCTCATTTTAGACCATAAGGTAAACCTTAAGTATGAAAGATACAAAATAGTGTCCTGGAGGGTTTTAGAATACACAGTGGAATAAAACCAGCAATCAGTTATAAGAAAAACCAAACTTATTATAAAAATACCCAGAGACCAAACTAAACAGTATGCCATTAAATAAATCAAGGTTATGTATTTAAACTCTGGAATAAACTCTGGAACAAGAATGGTAACAATGTTTTAGAAACTTTGGGATTCAGCAAAAGCAAATCAAAGGGATTTTTAACACAGGTGAGTGCTTATGTTGAAAATTCATTGAGATATCAAAAACTAAGTCTCAAGACAGGAACAACAAATGAAACTTCGAAGGGGTTTATGTGGTGATATTTTGATTATACACTTATAAATAAAGCTTGCCTGGAGATCAGAGAGTAGAGCTAGCCACTAGAGGCCAGGTAGCAGTGGCATACACCTTTAATCCCAGCACTTGGGAGGAAGAAGCAGGAAGACCAGGAGTTCAAGGCCATGCTGGGCTACTGAGATTGAATCTGTCTAAAACAGAGCCAGGTGGTGGTGGTAGCTCACATCTTTAATCCCAGCACTAGGGAGATGGCAACAGGAATATGAGGCAGGTGGAGAGAGGATTAAGCCATTCAGTCTGAGGATTCATAGAGACAAGAGCTTGCCCCCTTTTGGCTGAGGATTTAGTAGATGTAAGAACTATTGGCTGGCTGCTCTGCTTTTCTGATCTTTCAGCTTTCATCCTGATATCTGACTCCAGGTTTATTAATAAGAGCAATTAGAATTTGTGTTACAGGTTTATGTTTGTAAATAATACTTGTCATGGCAAATATTAATGAAAAAGAAACTAAAGGAACTATATAAAAAAAACACCAAATAAAGTTTTGGTTCTTTTCAAAACATAAAGATTGACAAATCTCTCATAAAACAATTAGAGAGATCACTCAAATTAGTAAAATTACAGATAAAAATGCATGGATGCAAAAAGCAAAACATGGAATAATTATGATATACACTGAAAGCATTAATTAATGCAAGAAATAGCTGACTGTTTAACATACCAAAACTAGTACAGCATGAAAAATATAAACAGATCAAGGACTAGCAGTGAGATTGAAACAGTGATAAGCTCACAGAAGGAAGGAAAGGGCTGGGGCTGATGGATTCACAGCCATTTTGCCAAAGTTTTAACAAAGCATTAAGATCAGTGCTCTTCAAACAACTCCATAAAGTATAAAGGGAGATAACAGCATCTGATTCATTCTTTAAAGCTTTTACTATTCTAATATCAAAACAATATCAGGACACAATAAAGTGATGGATCAATTTTTATTATATACCCAGACTGAATATTCCTAGTGGAAAACGTGAAAAGCAAATTAGTAAAAAAAAATAGTGTTATTGACCATGATCACGTTAATTCCACTCAAGAACACAAGGATGGTTCTCATATGAACATCAACAGGAAGAAATCAAGGAAAGGAATCCAGCAAAGTTCAACATCCTTTCATCATAAAACCTCTGTGGAAATTATGTATAGAAGGAACATATATCAACATTATAAAGATTATGTATGAAAAACAAATTATATTACATTGGAGAAACCTCACAAATATTTGTTTGAAAATAAGTAATAAGTTATTTCTGTCTTTGCCTCATTTTCAAGTAATACAACAGAAAGAAATCAAAAGAACACTATGAAATAGGTAATTAACTCTTGATGCAGATACCATGATCTCCTACATAAAAGGTATTACAGACTTGACCAAGAAAATTTCTTGCATGTGATCAGCACTTTCAGCACAGTTGTGGCATGTATAAGTAACATGCAGTTCCTACCTATAACTTGATGCAAAGAAGACAGAAAAATAAAGCCTTTCACAATTGCTTAAAAAAATAACATACTATAACCAGAAATAAATGTTTCTAAAGAGGTAAAAGATCTCAACAACAACAAAAACAACAACAAAAAAAAACCATAAACATAAGGTAAAGCATAATGTAAGAAGTCCTAGAAGATAGAGAGACCACACATACTCATGGCTTGGCAGAATTAATATTGTGAAATTTGATATGCTACTGAATGTCAATATCTCAAGTCCCTTAATGGGCAAAATCACAATGACATTCTTTGGAGAATTTGAGAAAATAATTTAAAAGTCATAGGGAGGAAAAAAGGTTCTGAAAAACCCAAGCAATGTGATGAAGAAAGAACAAGGTTAGAGTTATAAAATTTCCTCATTTAAATTTGTACTAGAGATCAATAGTGACAGAAACAGCATGGTATCAGCACTTGATCAAACATGTAGAGAAAAGAGAGAGAATGGATAATCCAGAAAAAAGGCAGGTGAGATGGGTTAGTGGGTAAAGACACCACTATGAGGACCTGAGTTGATTCCTGGATCCAAAGGAGGAGAGAGAGAAAAATGGTCCTGCAAGTTGATTTTTGACCACCACAAAAGTGTTTTGATGCATGTTTTGGCAACTGTCAGCCCAGATACATACATGACACATACACATAAATTACTTAAAATTACGTTACTCTAAACCCATAGACTGACACCTATTTAACATTTAAGAAAAGTATAAAATCATAACATGAAAAAATGCATTTTAAAAAATGTTACTGGCTAGATGTGGAACAAGGATGACTGGACTGCTACTCACATCACCAGTGAGGCTACCTGGAAAACGGGACCCCAAAAAAGACACGGAGAAATGGATGAGATCTACATGAACAGCCTGGTCATGAGTGGGAGCAATGAAGGGCGACGGTCGAGGGAAAAAGAGTGGGAGATCCTAGCTGGATCAAGAAAAGAGAGGGAGAACAAGGAATAGGAGACCATGGTAAATGAAGACCACATGAGAAGGGGAGGAAGCAGAGAGCTAGGGAGGCCCACGGAGATCCACAAAGATACCCCCACAAAAGACTGCTGGCAATGGTCGAGAGACTGCAGGAACTGACCTACTCTGGTGATGGGATGGCCAAACACCCTGATAGTTGTGCCATAAACCCCATCCAAGGACTGAAGAATCTGGATGCAGACATCCACGGCTGGGCCCCTGGTGGAGCACTGGGAGTCTAATTAGTGAGAAAGAGGAGGGTTTATATGAGCATGAGCGAGAATTGTTGAAGCCAAGGTTGGATAAAGCACAGGGACAAATAACCAAATGAATGGAAGCACAGGATCTATGAACCAAAGGCTGAGGGGCCCCCAACTGGATCAGGCCCTCTGAATGGGTGAGACAGTCATTTGGCTTGATCTGTTTGGGAGGCAGCTGTGCAGTGGTGCCGGTTCCTGGGCTCGTTGCATGAGTTGGCTGTTTGAATCCTGGGACTTATGCAGGGACGCTTGGCTCGGTCTGGGAGGAGGGGACTGGACCTGCCTGGACTGAGTCTATCAGGTTGATCCCGGTCCTCGGGGGAGACCTTGATCTGGAGGAGGTGGGAATGGGGGTGGGCTGGGGGGGAGGGGGAGGGGGGCGAGAGGGGAAGAACAGGGGAATCTTATGTGGAACTGAATGGTGTTGTTAAAAAAAAATGTTACTGAAGAAAGTGTGTGCACACCTAGAACAATGAAACTAGGTCTGCATCTCTCCAAATGACAAGTATCAATCCAGAAACAGATGATAGACCCTTTGAAAGACCTGGATTGACATACACTTACAATATTGAACATGTACATATTTTCCACAGGACCCTAGTACACCAGAAATTATTCCAAGAATGAGCAAGTGGAATTTCATGGAATTAAATACCTATTGACAGTAATAAACTATCAAAGCAGACAGAGCGCATAAAGAATGGGAGAAATAAAACAAATCTTTGTCAACTCTATGTCTGACAGTAGACTATTACTAATCACATCCTTTTCTATCATGTATTTAACCATTCAGGTCTGTCTTTCTATCTATCCATCCTTCTACTGTGCTCCAGAGAATAAATGCAAAGACTTAATAAATATGTGAAGAATATTTGTTCAATATATTTGCTCATCAGGAAAACACAAATTAAAATGTATTCAAAACATCATCTCACATGAATCTGAATGGATATATACAAGAAGACAAATTGTGTCAAGGCAATGGAAGGAGAGGATTGCTTATGCACTGCTGGTGGGAATGTAAGCTGATTCAACTATTAAAGACATCATAGTGTACATTCTTCAGAAACTGAAAATAAAAACCTCCAATGCAATTCTACCAGTATACTATATACCAACAGATGAATGAACAAATAAAAAACGACAAATAAAAAGCAAATGCACACACACTAAATAGACTTTAACCACAAAGAAGAATAAATAATGCCATGTGTTATAAAAGATTAAACTTTATACTCTCTTATTAAGTGAAATAAGCCAGACTGAAAGAGACAAATGCCAGGTTTGTCCCCTGATATGAAAAGTACAGATTTTTACACACACACACACACACACACACACACACACACACACACACTATATGCACACATGTAGAAAATAGAACATGTTGGTGAGAACACCCCCAAAAGTGATCATAATGGGAAAGTATAGCTATGGTTCAAAAGAATACAGAATTATATCATAATGTGTTTTCCATAATGTGTGGATTTAAATTACATCATATGAAATTATGCATTGTCTTCTATGAGGACAAGAAGGAGGCAGAAGACACAAACAAATTTGTGGGAGTGAGTGAGAGCCAGGTACAATGAAATACAGAAATGAAATATTATTCCTAAAAGCATGATTTTGTGTAATAATTGAAATTTATTTTGAAAAATAGAAATATCATGAAAATATAAGAATGAAAAATGTACTTATTAGTATTTAAAGAAGAAAAATCATTATATTAATATGTGATAAAGGTAGATATTAAAGTAAAATTATTAGAAATAGAGACACATAAAGCCTTATTTAATGATAACTAAAGCAATCAAACAAGAAAGCAAAATTATCCTAAACATATATACACCAAACCAAAATAGCCTCAAGTACAGTAAACAAAATTGTTCTGAGCTGAAAGGATCAATAGATGAATCTATCATTATTCTAATATCTTAATTTTTCTGGATGGTTTTCATGAAGGGAAATTGACATTTTCAAGTTGTTCTGTATCTTTTGACAGTATCATGCAGTTTGCTTTCTACTCTATTTACTTACTGTACTACATTAATTCACTCAGAAATATGCAATAATCCATGGAATACTGGATTTAAACTCAGTTGATCATGGTCAGTGAACTTTCAACTCTGCTATTCATTTTGGCTTAGCAGTGTCTAACTTAAAATATTAGTCTGTGTTTTAACCTGGAAGAAATTGTTGTACAGTTTTCTTTTTTGTTGTCCTGTCCCCGTCGATTTAAACACGAGGGTGTTAGTACTTTAAAACCATGGGTTTCATAATATTTTCTTTGTTTTGAATTTTATTTGTTTGATTTAAATGTTAAGGTAGGTTACTGGTATGGGACTTGTTGTTATGGGACTGTAAAAGTTCAGCGAAGTAAAACTATAAAGCATATGTATATTATAAGACTACAAGAACTGGTAAGTATGTTGTCTTCCTATTCAGCTCTAGCAGTATTCTGTCAAACATTTAGAAGCCTGTGCCAAAGCCAAGGAAACCATTCTAGTGTCCTTGCTGTTGTGTGGTTACTTTTGTCTTTTCTTTATTGTCACCTTTGAGTTTGACCTTGGTATAACCTAATGGGAAACACATTAGCACAATGAGTGTCTTCAATAACCTCACACATTGAGGAGTGCTTTTCCACTCCTACAGGGTGTCATTCTACAAAACCTAATCTGTTTTATTTGCCCTTTTTATGGATAGATTCACTATCTATAAAACAGTGGAGGTTAGCATAAGATAATGAAACCCTTTGCTACCGGTTCCAACAATTGTAACTGATGTTGTCCTCAGCATCTAAATAGTTTTTTTAAGGTAACTACCTTTCTTTCAAATGAGAATGTTTTCATGGCTACTCAAAATCATTCCTCAAAGATGAATATTAGCAGACCAGGGTATCTCTGTGTAATATACTGTTATCTGCACGGATGCCTTTGCCTTCACCCTCTAGAATCCTTTCGAGTGGGGCTGTAGAAATGTGGAAGAATGCTCAGAAAAGTCAGGCAACAATGGGAATATGGTCACATTTCAACTATCACTCCAGCTGCTTCTTCAGAATCCTTCTGGTTTTCACGTATCTTGGATGCCCTTGGGCCACTGCATGTCTATCAAGCAGACTCATCTGCTGAGAATGTCCAGGCCTGCATTTTCTACCATAAAAGGCTCTCATTTTTTCCCAAACAAATATTTTTTTACAGTAAATTTATATCATCAAGAGATACTCTCAACTCTGGTGTACAACATGTGCCTTGGGAATAAATTCATCCCTAATGATTGTTTTTCCCCTGGAGAAAACTGCTCAGTATATTATTTGGGGCACGATTGCACCCAACATAAGAAATGTTTAATTGTGTCCACCTTCATGTCTCTCTACCCTACCCAAATTCATTCACTGTTCTCAGTGCTTCAAATGCATATTGGGGTTACCACAGATGGATTTGGTCTTACATTTACCAAAGATCCACCGTTGTACAAATTGGCAGGAGCTGACCACATACACCTCTTAATCCAATCAATGAACTCTTGTTCAAACTTTATAGCATTCACAGAGGCACAGAAGCATTGCTGCTGACAGAACATTTTTCTGAGGAAGTATTGTTATAATGTCAACACAACTCCTGCCATGTTTTTCCTTTCAAAAGCCATGTTTTCTTCCTATTATCATCACACCTTGATTGCTTCTGCATTTCTTAAATGCAATTGACATGGCAATTTCTACATTGAGATATAGCAAAATGTCCAATGCTGTAAATGTGATCTATGCTGAATCACTGACTAGTGAGGTGATACTCGATAGGGAAACACTACAGTCCTAGCCTTTACCTATCATTATGCTAGGCTTACACTAACAAAAGAAGTAGATTTATCTTAAGAATTAGAAGGCCAATAACTCCACTAAAACAATGTCCAAAGTTCTTCTACTCTCCAACTATCAAAGGAATGACCCTAGTATTACAACATCTGCCAGGTAAGCAGTTGGTAAGAATGTTATAGCCAATACTCTGTATATGCACTAGAGAATGGAAACAACCTGGATAACTCATGTTACCCATAGGAACACACCATTAAAATTTCCTAACGTTATCTCTAACATATCTATGACTCTGTATAAATTATAAAATTGAAGCAGTATTAGAGAGGGAATTAAACTGGATAATATTCTCCTTCCTGAAACATTTTTGTCTGGGATAAATTCAATCAATATTTTCTTTTAACAATTTGTTTTATAAATCATTTGTGGAAATAGAATATTTAAGTAACAAGTATATTTCATATAATAATCTAGGTGCCCAGAAACAGTTTAGGTTTAATGTAGTCAGAAACACAACTTTGATGGGTTATTCCTAGTGGTTAGAGTGTAGAGAATTCCTATCTGTTGGAATACACCTCGCCCACATTCAATTACCCTGGGATATTGGTTAGACAATAGGCTTTAGTTGAGAAAAAAAAATATTCTAATTATTTATTTTCTTTCTTGACAGTAATAGACTAGTTATTCAGTTTATTTTGTTGTATTTTATTCATATTACTAGTTCACTCTAATGAACTCTTCCAATCTAGATATGGATTGTGTTTTGTGCTCTTGGTGCCTTTCTATAAAGAGGTGCAATTGTTAAGTTTGCTTGGTTGTCTGAAAGTAGCTTTAACATTTTGCTTGAGAGAGCACTTACTTTGATGTTCTCTGTAGCCAAATTTTGCATCCATTTGTTCGTATTTTAGGTTGATTACTCCTTTTATGAACATCAATTTTTATTACAGTAATATTCACAATAGCCAAGTTTCAGAAAACATGTGAATGATTCTAGGTTAATTTCTATCTCAACAGACATTTTGAGTCATCTTGGTTAACCATTTATTAAGTGTAGATAGGAGATAATTTTTCTGTCTAGTGTGTGACTTGAGCTATGGTTACAGCACTTCCTTCGTTGTATTGTGCCACAAAGACTCAACTAACTTAGAATCTTTATATCAATTTTATAGGCATAGGAGATAGTGCGTCTATGTTGCTTGTCGTCCCTAAACAGATTCTTGTTGAATGTCATGCCTGGCAGTATTCTTTGTTGGTAGACCATTCCTTTGGTAAGTAGATATTGGAAGACTGTCATATATTCACTCAGAGATAAGTGTCAACTCCCAAATGCTCTGTGCCTGGCAAACCAACTCTTTGTGAGTGTAAAGATGACAGCTGTAGAATGGTGCCATGGAGGTGCTAACGAATGCAGTTCTCTGTAGAATCCCTTGTCTGTCTGAGCTACAGCATAGGGATAGAAAAGGCTGTGGTGGATCTGGGTTATAGTGGCTGGAGTGTAAATTGGGATTATAAAGTGCTAAAGCAATTGAGAAAGAATTAGTGAGAATCAGAAAAGAGTGTCAAAGAGGAAGCACTGGGGGAGGTTTGGGTTAGCCCCAAGTGAGAATTTCTAGGGAAAGTTTGATAGAGTGGTTGATGTGACACTCAAGGGTTTCTGGAAGATTAGAAAGTAGAAAAGACAGTTTCATAAAGAATCAAGAGGTGCAGATATAGGCACCGAACCTGCTAATGTTGTAAATAAGATCCATTGGATAGGAATCACTCCAAGGAAATTCCCTAGGAATGACCAGTGTTGCCCACCTATGTGTGCACACAGCACCTGTGACGAGGCTCTCACTGTTAAATTATGGATATACTGAACCATGTTGATTTTGCCTGATCTTATCTGATATCAGAAGGTAAGTAGGGTCAGGCCTGGTTAGTACTTGTATTGGAGAACCTTGAAAACTTAATAGTGTGCTGAATTCTAATTGGGAATTAAGTGGATATAATCTTGAAATTCATTGGAGAATTTGAGCAGCAAGATGTAGATAAGTAGATTGTTGCTAGAGTTTTCCTGCCTTGCCCACAGTCAGGACAAATCTTGGTCACCCGCCAGTCCCACAGCCGCTCAGACCCAACCAAGTAAACACAGAGACTTATATTGCTTACAAACTGCATGGCCATGGCAGGCTTCTTGCTAACTGTTATTATAGCTTAAATTAACCATTTCCATAAATCTATACCTTGCCACATGGCTGGTGGCTTACCAGCGTCTTCACATGCTGCTGGTCATGGCAGCGGCTGCAGTGTCTCTCCGCCTCAGCCTTCTGCTTCCCACAATTCTCTTCTCTCCTTGTCCCACCTACTTCCTGCCTGGCCACTGGCCAATCAGTGTTTTATTTATTGACCAATCAGAGCAATTTGACATACAGACCGTCCCACAGCAGTAGATGGAGAATGTGTCCATTCCTCTCTTTACTTCTGGTCAGGGTAAGCAATGTGAGATGCTTACACTAAGGCAGCTCAGTGTTCCTGTGAGTGAGTCTCAAATTGATGAAGACTAATGACTTATTGGTAATAATATTTATACAAACTCCATTTTTGATCATGAAGATCAAATACTTAACAAAAGCAAATTGGGTAAGAACGTTTATTGTTTATTTTATTATGAGGGGACACAGTTCATTATAACAGGGAATGTGAGCCTGATGATCACATTGCTTCCATAATCAATAAAAAATGATTGATGAATGTTGTTGAGCTACTGGTTTTGTCCATTTTATTTAATCTGAGTTACAGGCCATGGAATGGTGCTGCCCCATTTAGGTGGTCTTCGTACCTATGATAGTCTAATTTTGAGACACCAGTGGTATTGCCACTCTGTAAATCAGTGTGGAGTTTGCTCACAAATGTAGAAATAGACCTACTGCTTAGGTCAGCTATATAACACTTGGGGATATAACAAAAGGACTTTATATTCTAGCACAGAGATACTTCTTCATCCATGTTTATTGCTGCTCTATTCACAATAGTTGGAAAATGTAAACAGCCTAAATGTCCATCAACTTATAAATGGATAATTAAAATACTGTACATACACATAATAAGAGAAATAAAATTATGAAATTTACTGGTAAATAGGTAAAGCTGCTAATACTCAACCCAGGTCAAATTCTCTATCACAAATAGACCCTAGCTTTGAATCTTTTGATTTGTATGTTTAAGTTGGAGTAGTTAGAAATAAGGAAATTAGAAAAGGCTCCTGATATGGAGGAGCAAGACTTCAAGGGTTGGGGATAGGGGGAAGGGAAATGATTGAATATGATGAGTGTAGTGAGTGTGGCAAGAGAGGGAAGGGCAAAGGAGGATTTATGAGCCCAAATAACACTAAAACCCTTTCAAAAAGACTAATGGACATCCACTAATGTAGAAGCTTCCAAAAATACACACACACACACACACACACACACACACACACACACACACAAATGATTTAAACGAAATATGCTCATGCTACAGGGTGATGCCTCTCCAAGATATCACAGGCAATCAAAACAGGTCATGGTGCCAGGTGTGGGTTATCCACCATTCAGTTATTTGTCAGATAGTCAAAACAAATCTACTTACTATCATTGCAGCCAGTTATACTCCAGAACTTAGTAAGACCATTTTGCTGAAGAGCCCACATTATCTGAGTCATGAGACATATGGATATCAGACAGGCACTAAGCTTCATTCCTATTAGTAAACTTTCAAAGTGCTGCAAGATGTTATACATGCTATGGGGGAAAGGAAGCAACCAACATCCTTAACCAGAAATGAACCATGTAAGCTACAATAATAACTGAATTGCCAAGATATGCCCATTGGTACAACAGCAGCATGAGCACAATGAGAAAAACCAGGCACTTCCTGGTTAGATTGCTCCACAAAGCAGAATCATGTCTGCTCTTGTTAACTGGGCTAAGAACCTATGGCTAGGCAGGTCCTAGGCCCTGTGAGAGAATCTACTGCTATTGTTATGCTAGATGAACATAATATTAAACTGCTTCCCAAACACCTATCATTACACTCATGTACTAGTGGAGTTCTCAACATGCATCAAAGAAGGTACATTCTATAATAGATGATTAATACAAAGATACACAAGGTGTCAAAATGCAGAGAATAAGACATGTGGGTTCCTAAGCCCTCAATAGGACATCTATATTACACCGTCTTCTCCCAATTCTCAGGAATCATAACTGAAAAGGGGTGGTGTGATGGCTATTCCTGGGTGTCAACTTGACTACTTCTTGAATTAACTAAAACCCAAACATCTGGGTATATCTGGAAGGAATTTTTTCTTAATTAAATTGTTTGAAGTGGGGAGACTCAATTTTAATCTGAATCTTTTAAGGTGGGAAGATATATCTTTAGTCTGGGACATGCCTTCTGCTGGTAGCCCTTATAAAGGACATGGAAGAATGAAGCTAGATCTTTGCCTGCTTGCTCTCACTTTTGCTGGCAAGTCCATTCCTTCATCGGCAATAAACCCACTTCTTCATGATTCTGGCATATGCTAACGATCAACTGAGATATCCAGCCTCATGGACTGAACAACTCCTGGATTCTTGGACCTTCCATTGGTAGACAGCCATTGTTGGACTACTGGACCAGAGCCTGTAAGCCATTCTAATAAATCCCATGCATATATTCTAAGTCTGCACCTCTAAAGAACACTGGTAAGTACAAGTGGTTTTATTATGGGAAATAGAAGCAGAGGAGGAAGGCTGATGAAAAATAGCATTTCCTAGAAAGGGCATTACTATTATACAAGAAGTCCTAGCAGCTAACATGTGTACATATGACCTGTACATGATCAAGTCAGCCAAAATTCCATCATGAATTTCTTAGGTTTCACTTCTGTCTCAGATGTTTTTGGAAATTGATAACTACTGGGCTACAGTAAGTTTTCTTCAATAATGCCACCCATGACAGGCTGTCCATGAGCAGGGGATGGCCCTGTACCCATGTGTGCACTGGCAGTACTACTTGTAGTTGGATGGTTTTAAAAAGTACATGACACTGGGAAGGAAAAGAGATCATGGAGATATCTGAGGAGTTGGAGGGGAAGGAATGGGGGGTGAATTTGATCTCTCTCTCTCTCTCTCTCTCTCTCTATATATATATATATATAGTTATATTACAATTTCAAAGAATAAATAGTAACATAAACAGATTTCACATTTGTATGATTTTGTATTCTTTAAATTTATTTATTTATTTATTCATTCATAATAAAATACAAGTGTATCATTTCTCCATTTCCTTTGCCTCTCTCTAACCCAATCCCTTTCACCTCTCTTTTCTCTTTCTGGAAACTCTGGCCCTCTTTTCTTTAGTTGTTATTGATTCATATATTTATACCTAAACATATAAACACAGCCTACACAAGTGCATTTAATGTTTCTTGCATTTACATGATTCCAGGGATATATATATATTACACTTGGTATTTGATAACTGGAAGCTCATCTCCAGGGACGAATTTTCCTACCTTCTTCATTCCTTATTTGCCTGTAGTTCTTTATGTTTGTTTGTTTTTTGAGACAGGGTTGCTATGTATAGTTTGGATCTCACTCTGTAGACCAGGCTGGTCTAGCACTCACAGAGATCAACCTGCCTCTTCCTTCTAAATGCTGGGATTAAAGGCGTGTGCCACTGCCGCCTGGCTGTAGTTCTTTATCTATGGGTGGGTCGGTCTAATTAAATTTTCCTCTTCCATGTTATTGTGTTGAACTCTATTTCACTTTCAATGGAAGATGCTAGTCAAGAAAAACTTCTTTATCCTACACAAACTTTTCTTGTCCTGTGATTTCTTTTGTTCGTTGTTTGTCACCACTTATGAGATTAACCAAGTATAAAGGTAGACAATCTTGCTTCTGGAATTTCTTCACTAATCTCATTGTATGGGATGTGTCTTTTTCCACTGATGCCAGGTGTCTTCCTAAATTCTCTTCTGCTACTCCTATTATTTTATACATGATTTTGGTTGGCTGAATCTGTGTGACAGTAGATGTTAGCATAATATAAAAGCCTATGACAATGTCTACAAATAGGGATAAATTGATGTTGTCATTCTTCATCTAAGATATTTTATAAGTTAATAGAATCTAATTTAATTCAAAGTTTCTATAGCTTACATAAGTTGTTTCTTCAAGTTAACAAGGTTGAGCACAGCAGAGTAAATGGGAGACATTACAGCTTTTAAATCTCTACAAGATATTTGCATTCTCACCCAATTGTGGTTGCACACACCTTTAATCCCAGTTCCCAGGGACCAAGGTAGTTTAATCTCTGTGAGTTCAAAGTCTGTCTGGCCTATGTAATAAGTTACAGTGCAACCAAGACTTCATGGTGAAACCTCATCTCAAAAAAAGTAAAAATAAAAATAAAAGGTAGAAAATATGTTCTCACATTAGTGAGACATTTGACTTCATTTTCTGTGGGTGATTCTGGTGGGTAAATTAATGGACATCTTGGGAGGAACTTACACTGATAAGCCCAGTCAAGGTCAATAAAGAACTCCAGTCTCATCTGCTGTCCATTCTTGTTTAGAATACTTGTAGTCCCTCTCGTCTCTGTGGCTACCTGTGTACAATGCAACTGCATCAGCCAGACATGTCTGCTTGAAGGGTCCAGGGCTAGAGTCATAGTTTCCACCCCAAAATAATAGTTTAACTTACATACCATACCCTCTTGTAAGGTGTAACACTTCCCAACTGTGGCATACATCATGATTTCAAGCAGAAATGAGTCCCTAGCATATTTCCTTTCACTAATAAAAGTGTGCTGCATAACACAGAAAATACTACATTTTCACCCCTCCCATTCTTCTATTTCCTAATCCAGCCTCTGCTGCTCAGTGCTTCAAATGCTTTTTAGATGATAATGACAGATGTTCATCTATGGGCTCTTATATGTTTGGAGATGAGATGTGTTTCCCTTTTCTCTTGGATTTAGCTGGTTTGAGCTATTGAAGAGTGTATAATACAGACAAAGACAGAGACATAACTTGGTTCCTACTATAGAAACTATGTAGTATGAGATTTGAAAGTCCTGATGATCAGGTCCCTGTGGCTGGGGATGGAAGCAAGGATCCGATCTTTGCTTGGAGAGGCAAAAGAAGTTGAAAGTTGGCCAACATAATGTTTAAACAAAATGTATATTCATCTTCCTTTAGCCTCTTTTCCATCTTTCTAGCCCCCTGTTTCCTCCCTTCGGAGGCCACTCTCAATATGGTTGGGGGTTTTAACATGACCATCACTTTGGCTGTATTCTGAAGACAGACACAAGGATGGGTGGCAACAGCAATTAGGTGTTCCTGGGAGGACTGATTAAGAGGCTGCAGTAGAACTTAATGGTCAAGGCTGGGGATCTAAGATGAAGTAAGAATTTTGATGCTGCCTTGCCTCCTCTGAGCATGTCCAATATCTAATGTAACATCTGCAAAATACATATAATGATAATAACATCCCTGCCAGCAGTCTAATGAAAATAACTGTCCATCTGATCTTGAAGGGGCACATGTCAGAGTGAACATGCAGGCAAGCCAACAAAAATGTACTTGACACACATTTTCATATGTATTAACAAGGATAGTGATGTCATTTCCCCCCCTTATCTACAGTAATTTTGTCAAGTAATTCATTGCTCTGGTTCAATTTGAGTTGCTTGAAAAACTTTTTCATATCCCTAACCACCTTGTAAATGATCCCTTTTCTTTGAATTCAAACAGAGAACGACAGAGTGTGAGAGGAAAACCCAATGATAATTGAAAAAAAAAAACCATATTCCAAGGCTAAAAATATAAAATTCAATATTGTCTAGGGTAAGATTAATGAATTCTCCCTGGAGGAAGCTATCAGCGATTGGCTCCAAGAAGGATAATATCAGTCACTAGATCTGGCCACCAGTAGGGGGTTTCAGGAAAAACTACTTGAAAGAATTATTTGGCCCTTGGATACACAGAGATTAGAGTAATGAAGGAAGGTGTCAAGGGGAACTTTTCTTTGCTAGACTATCAAAGAGAGAAAATGAAAAGCAACCCCACCAGTATGAGGCTTCAGCCATGCTATTTTTGGCTGAGGAGCCCCATTTGAAAACCAATCAAAGAGCAGTCCTGTCTCTGATGCCTCTCAGGTTTGGCTAAGTAAGTACTGACCACGAAAATCTGGAAGGTGAGACCTCAAATTGATTCCATCAGGATGATGTCATCTTGGGTTGCAAGAAAGGATTTCTGTTCTCCACCAATTAAAAGGATACAACTGCATGGAGGGCAAAGTAGGACAAACACAACAAAGTACACAGAGGAGACTCTCTGGGTGAGGAGGGAACCGGAAGTGGTATTGAGTCTGCTGAGGTGGTCAGGAATTTATGTTTGGGACTGGGATGAGTTGTCTTTCCCCCTCAGACTTGACTGCCAAAGGAGATAGCACAATCCAAAGACAGTGAGATGCTTGGTTCTCAACAGAGAAGCCCTCTGAATAGTTCCCTCTGGCATGGAAAAAAACCCACCGAATCTTTGGCTTGGAGGGAGAGAAGATCCTGAGAGTCAGTTGTCTTAAATATTTAACTAAAAAGCACAGTGTTCTACCTGGAGCCTCTTTCCCTGTCTCTGTGCCCAATAAAGATCTGTCTCTTTCCTGGGTCCTCAATAGCCTCCTACAGGGTTTCTATAAGTGTTCAGTAGGGAGGCTCTAGTGACCATCCATTGATACAGGCTATTGCCAGTGTGTTGGATGCAAATGGTAATAGATACATGGAGGCAGAAGATCCCATAATGATATTTGACTTACATAGTTCCAGCTTGCTGGCTCCTGCTGTGCAGTTTCCCTAAGGAGCCTGCTTAGTCCAAGTTAAGGCAATTCCCAAGCCAAACCGCAAGCACAGACTCACAGTGACACAACTGTAACAGTGGCAGTCACATGTATTTGGGTTAGGTTTAATCCTGTGCCAATGGTCAGAGCCTGTAAGCCTGGCCGAAGATTTGTGGTGGCAATGTTCACATGCCAACAGGAAGACTTCTGGTGTTGTTGTTTGGCCAAATTAATTTGTTTGCCTACAAAAATATGTTTTCCAACATTTATATTTTCATAGTACAGTACTTCTGTGCCTAATATGCAGAGGCAAACAATTTACAGTGTTTCATGGATATTGACCTGGCTATCAAACGTTAAATTGCTCAGAAGGTGTAACTGTTGCTACAACCTTGTGTTTGAATGCTCGGGAAATGCAATGAAATAATTATGTGACCCCATCCAAGATACAGAGAACATTCCAGAAGAGGGGAGTGAATGACCAAAGGACCTGGAGGAAGTCAGGAATTCTGGGACACAGTTAATTTCTTAGGGTATGGAAGCAACTCCAGTCTTCATTGAGCAGAGGTTGTGGAGATTGACAGTATCCGTTGGGCCCAAGGCAGGGCCGCAACACAGTAAACAGTACAGATATGACTAAGCCAGGTGTCCTGATTAGAGGCTGTTACACCCTGTCAGGGTAAGAGTCATGATATCTTTACTTCCTCCTCTGCCGCCAGCCCTCCCACACAACATGTGGCGCTGGGGATGGTGTGAGTGCTGGACTTCATAGAGGTGAAAAGTGAGTCAGGCAGGACTTGAGTAAAGCAAATTTCATCAGTCAGCTGCAAAGATGTGGGGGTACTCATCAGAGATGCAGCTGTCCTCAACTCAACCATGTTCCTGTAACTCAGCCACTCTTTCCCTAAGTTCCTCTAAGTAACTTCAAATGCTGCATTAACTGCCAGTGCAGCTTTGAATCACTTCCTTTGCGGGTGACATTGCTGCCATATCTAAAGTGAATAGAAATTTGTCTAAGTGGGATAAAAAAAAATCCTGATAGAGCTGAGAAAGTCTAATTAATGCTTTTTAAAATTCTTATTTTTTAATTAAAATTTTATTGACCCCTCTTCTCCCTCCAAATCCTTCCACGATCCTCTCAAATCCGTGACTTCCAATCCTCCCAGTTCTGATTCCCTCTCAAATTCATGATTTATTTTTCTTTAATTATTATTGTTTTACACACACATTTAGTTAATAAATATATAAATATATATAAATAATTTTTTAATTAAAAACACCTAGGCCCAGCTGTATTCACAGCAAAATTCTACCAACCTTTCATAGATCTACAATCAATATGTCTTAAATGATTACTTTTAAAGAAACAGAAGTAAAACTTGAAAACTCCTATGAAGCCAGCATTACTATAATACCAATACCATTTAAAGACACTGCAACAACAAAACAAAACCAGAAGACGGTAGATATCCCTGATGAACATATGTGCAGAACATACTTGATTCAAGGATACTTCAATATACTTAAGTCAATAAATGTAATAAATCATAAAAATGGGCTTAAAGAAAAAAATTAAATGATCATCACAATAATGATTGGATTTGATGAAATCCAACTTGCACTCATGATAAAAGTACCATGGAGAATAGAACTGGAGAGGGAACATGCTTCAACATAATAATGATTATATATGACCAAGCCACTACCAACATTATAATTAGTGGTTTTGAAAACAAACGTACACAATATACTATTAGGTCAATTGTTCTCAAATAGTGGATGTGCTGGTTAGTTTTTGTCAACTTGACATAATCTAGACACATCTGGGAGAAGAGTACCTCAGATGAGTAATTGCTTCTATCAGGCCTTTGGGCATGTCTATGGGGCATTTTCTTGTTTGATAATTGATGGGTGAGGACTCAACCCATTATTGGTAGTGCCATCCCTAGGTGGATGGTCCTGAGTTGTATAAGAAAGGTAAGGGGAAATAGATGAGATTTCCATGAGTAAACTGGGGGTGGGGAGGGCTACAGAAGGTCGGGGATGGGGGATGAGAACATAAGGGAATGGGATAGTCGAGGTGGAACAGGGACGGAGTGGGAGAGCAAGGAAAGAGATACCATGATAGAGGGAGACCTCACGGGGATAAGGAGAAACAGGGTTCTAGGGAATTTCCCAGAAATCTGAAAGGATGACAAAAATGTAACTTAACAGTGGGTCTTAAGTATCATTTTTGACCCTTACGTGCAGGCAACACTGACCATTAGTTGAGAAACTGTCTGGAGTGATTCCCAACCAACCATAAATTCTGCTTCCATGGAATTAGTGACATAAACAAAATCTGTATTCTGTCTTTTTAGAGAGCTGTACACTAGACCACACACTCTTCTACAAGTCCATAGGCACTGTATTGGACTCTCTTTAAATATTTTCATAGCAAATCTGCTTTGATACTATCACCGATCTTCTAAA
The DNA here is from genome assembly GCF_004664715.2 of Peromyscus leucopus. Lineage (NCBI taxonomy): Eukaryota > Metazoa > Chordata > Mammalia > Rodentia > Cricetidae > Peromyscus > Peromyscus leucopus. Next base: position 35,642,621 of record NC_051067.1, read on the forward strand.
ATTCTTGTGGGTTTGACTATTTTCCTAATTGTTTTTCTTTTCTCATTCCATCTAGATTACTTTAGCACTTCCCAAGCTCAATTTGAATGTGAGTCATTGTTGCTCAGATACACCAAACATTCTCTTGTGCTTTGTGTAGCCCTTGCAGGAGAAAAGATACTCATGTGATAACTACTTGTGATTTGTGCTTTCCTTTTGATCCTGTGATGTCTTCCTCAATTATTCTCCGATGTATTTGCATGGGGATCTTTTATTCTACCTGTAACTCACAAATTGTGCTAGTGCAGCTGGCCATTAAGGCCAATGGATTCAACTATCTGCACCTCACCTGTGCTGGGATTACAGGCCCATGATATCATACCTAGCACTTTGTTTGTGTGGATGTGATGCAGGTCCCCATGGTTACCTAGTGAGCCATCACCTCAGCTGTAATACTTTCCTTTGAGGTATATTTCATGAATTATTGATACTGCTTCTTTACATGTACGTGCAAAGTTTACCAGCTTGCTTGTTGCAAATGATCTTTTCTCTTTCCAATAGGAATTTGGCGATGCGTTGAAAATATGGTGGCTGTGTTTATGCGAGTTTCTTTCTGGGTCTTCTATGACCTCCATGGTCTACATGTGTGTTTTGTACTAGTACCATGTGCATTTTTGTTTGTTTGTTTTTTATTATAATGACTCATTTTCAATTAAAAGTGTTTGCAGTGATGTGCACAACATTGTTCCTTTTTGTCTAGAGTGCTTTGACTATTCATGTGTTTTATGCTTCTCTGTGGAGTTTAGGTTTGCTTTTCTACTCTCTAGTTTTCTAGAGAAGAATGACATTTTATTTTAATGAGCATCATATCTGCAGACAAGATTGATAATATAGTCAATCTCAAAAATCTTAATTGTGTCATTCTGTGGTCATGAGTGGGTGTCTCTTTTCTAGTATCTTTGTGTGTGGTGTGCAGCATCCTTTTCAAATTATTGATTATCTTAACATTTTCACTGCCACCATGTCTTTCATCACCACATTTAAATGTGCTTCTAGGTTTTCCTTTGAGAAATTTGTAAATGGATTTTTTTCTGATTGCTTTCCAGGAATGCTCAATACTGATAGACATGAAAGCTACTAATTTTATGTTTGCTTTGTATGGATATATTACAGCACTACCTTCAAAGTCAAAGACACACCATCTTGAGTTCAGCTGCACTGCTCGCTGGAGATCATCATAGCTGGGCTTGTTGAGTACTATGTTTGACAATTGAAAGAGGGCTTAAGAAGGGTCATTAAACTCTCATCTGTGTATCCAGCCACTCTTTTCAGCCAGTTGTACACAATTCTATAATAATTTCATGTGGCCTTGCATTCACAAGGAGGGTCTAGAATATATATGCTGGATAAGACTAGGGGAAATGGGCTTATCAATGTAGCTAAGGGAGAGTTCAGCCCTTCCAGATGACCTGTAAAGGTCAACTATACTTCTGGTCATAACTCTTCATCCATTGCTTTCTGAGGAAGCTCAATAAACTCATTGGTTCCCCAGAGGGAGCACTGGTAGAATCAAACTTTGGGTTGTCAATAGGATCTTACAAGGAAGGGTGTAGATGGTGCCTAATCCTCCTCACCAGGGAAAAAAAATTATCCAGACACATTTTTCTAGTTAATTGGGTATGATAAAACAAGAGATGACTTTTGGGAGAGTAATGGCACCCTTTCTGCTATGGTTGATGAGACAGGGAGAAAAAGCTCTTTTGTTTGATGTTGGAGCATTTGCAGAGAAATTTTTGACATGGTTGTTCATCCCCTTGTGTCATGCATTTGTGTGTGTGTGTGTGTGTGTGTGTGTGTGTGTGTGTGTGTGTGTGTACTGATAGATTTCCTGTGCTCCCACACCAATATTAATGTAGTCATTACTAACTGTATTGAAAGAGAGAGAGAAAGAGATAGTAGGGTTTTGAGAAAATGAGGGTGGCTATGAATTGAACATTTGCATGAAAGTCTCAAGAATAAAGAAAAATTAATATTAAAAGTATTTTAAAATGTTGAAGAATTCAAGTGATTTTTGAACTTGTTATGACTAATTAGTAACATTAAGACAATGAAAGATATTGGACATACTGTATTATTAATTTTTTATGTTAGAATTTTGGTTATGGTACCCTCTTAGTCATATCTAACATTTTTTTTCTCTTAGAATTGTGGTTAGGGTACCCTCCTAGTCATATCTAACATAATCCTAACAAATATTTACCTATTATTATCTAACAAACTTCTGTTGAATATTTAAAACTATTCCAAAACAAATGTAATGATGCTAATCTAAAAAAATATCATCTTTTATGTCAAATATTTTTCCCCCTTTCTTCTGTGGTCACCTTGATTCTTTGCTCACCATCGCTTTTGACTTTGATCTTTGTATACAAATAAACACATTGGCACTTAGATTATCTTAATTTACTTCATGATCTTGGGTATATGTTTTCCCCACTCACATATTGTGTCTTCTGGCAAATTCTCATCTGCTGCATTTGTTTTATACATGGCTAAATGTATCTGTGGGACAGTAGATGCTACCATGATCTAGTGAAAGTCTTCAGAGTATAGGAATGATTACTAGAAACCCAAAGAAACTTCTTCCAAACAAGCCCAAGTTGACATTGCATTCAACATCCAAGAGGAAAAGACAGAAAGAGAGAAAGAAATAATTAGCTCTGGTAGCTTAATTATTTTCTGCAAAGACCAATGTGACGTAGAACAATGTGTAAGGTCTTAACTATCATATTCAGCTGTCTGTAATATTCTGTAATTTCCTTCTTTATCTGTTACTTTTTACAATGGGTCATGCGATGAGTAATTTGGAAGAAATTCATACTATGCTAGCCAGTACAGACCAATGGAGAAAAGGCCTATTTTCTTTTTAACTTCTTTTCTTTCCTTCCATTCTTTTTTCTTTTTTCTTTTCTATTCTTTTCTTTTCTTTCTCCTTCCTTCCTTCCTTTCTTCCTTCCTTCCTTCCTTCCTTCCTTCCTTCCTTCCTTCTTTTCTTGCTTTCTGAGTTTACCTATCAGTTGACTTTATAAGAAGGGTATTTGTGTTCATTATCCTGTTGAGACAATGTAATTAAAATATCTCTGAAACTACAAGAGTACATCACATAATAAGAACATGTTAGACTTTGCATTACATTAAGAAATATTACTGCTGGGCAGTGGTGGCACACGACTTTAATCCCAGCACCCGGGAGGCAGAGGCAGGCAGATCTCTGTGAGTTTGAGGCCAGCCTGGTCTACAGAGTGAGTTCCAGGAAAGGCACAAAGCTACACAGAGAAACCCTGTCTCGAAAAAAAAAAGAAATATTACTAATAATATTAGGAAGATAAGAAAGATTTATCTAGGCTTATAGTTTCAGAAATTTCAACACACTGTCAGCTTTCATCATTTTGGGCTAGTGGAGAGATAAACTATCATGGTACAAAGAGGACATGGTGAAGCAAAGTTGGTGGAGCACATGGCATCTAGGAATCCAAGAGAGAGACAGAGTGTTTGTACTCACAAGACTCCTGCTACTATCCACTCAGGATGCTAGCCTAATGTATGAAACCGTACACAGATGCCACAGCAACTTCTTTAGAATGTTCTCATTTTCCGTGTCTCTAGACTGCCTTATGGCCACTGCATCTTCACTTGTCAGACCTATCTTCTGTAATGAGATAGTGATAGATGAGGAATTTCCATCTCCCAAGACTTTCCTTCCTTCTAAAAGACTAAGTTCAACTTACATTTTATGCTTTCCATCATGACTCTTCAGTTCTGGTACATATGTAGAGCACAGGAACAAGTCCAGCAGTTCATATTTTCTCTACTAGAGAAAGGTATACCATATGATATCTGGGGCAGAATAATCACCCAATTTAGAGAATGCTAAATTATTTTCATGTTTATAACTCTATATTCAAATCCACCCACTACTGCTCAGGACTTCAAATGAATTCAGGAATATCATACATTGATTTTCTTTCACCAATCACCAGCATTTTATAAATCTGGAGGAGACCATCATTTTCATCTCTTCCTTCATCAATGAACACTTGTTAGGACTTTGTCCTACAACAGAAACATAGCACTTGGCATGCTTTTAACATTTTCCGAAGAACTTTGCTTTGAGGTCAGAATAATTCTTGTCATATTATTCTTTGAGTGACCTCCTTTCTGTTTATATTTTCAGCTTATCTTGACTGCTTTAGCACTTGACAAACCCAATTGACATGACAGTCTCTGTCACTGAGATCCTGGCAAGTGTGTTCTACTATGGATATGATCTATGCTGAATCCTTGGCTGGGGGAGAGTTACTCCAAAGAGAAACACGACAGTCGCACCTTTCTAGGTCTGTTACCTTTACACTGACAAAATTAGTGAGTTTGTCAGATGTGCTGGAATGGAGAGATCAAGAATGCTTACAAAAAAGTGTTGAAAAATCTACTCTTCAACAACATCTGCCAAACCTACAATTGTTGAGGATCTTATAACCTATGAAAGTTGTAGCTAAATAATAGCCCACAAAGTCTGCAAAAACAATATGTGTAATAGAAAATGGGAACAACCTGGGTTTCTGGTGACCTTGTCCCTAGGAATACACAATGATTTTCTTTTCTTAAATTCTTATTTCTCAATGATGTATCGAGGAAGAAGTTGTTATTGCTTACATTGAAAGGGAAAACAGTTCATCATGGCAGGGAAGATGAGGGGGCTTGTTTCATGGCTTTTACAACCAAGAATAAGGCTGAGATTAATGGTGGTTTGTCCTTTATTTCTTTTATCCTTCAAATTCAGTCTTAGCCACAGACCATGGAATGATGCTGCCCATAGTTATGGTGTATCTATGATAACCAAGTATAGAATCTCCCTTTGTTAGTCTCAGATGTTTGTCTGCTAGGTGATTCTCATATAAAGATGGCATTTGATATTAACTGCCATAAATAACCCCTATCAACAGACTCATGTCATACCTCAAGCAATATCTTTATACATCATTTCTCCATAAGCTAATGAACATGTCTGAAAGCAAATATATTATTGAGTACATTTATGAATCATTGTAGTCTTTCAATATGATCACTGTTTATAAGTCCAATGCCTGCTCTGAGACTTAAAACAATCTCTTAAATGTGTGATCCTTAAAAATTAAATTCCAAATATGGTTTCAACATATCATATAACAAAGCAATAATGCCATTCTAAAAGTGAAGAATGGGACATCAAGGAATATCAAGACAGCAGATTTGCTGTTTTGTCCATGACTGATAGCTGTCCTTATGATGGAATCATTTGGCTCTAAAGAGCTTGAGCAGCCAGACCCCAACAAATATGTTGCCTATGGCACAGATAGCCTTCCTCATTGTTGAGTTTCACTCTGTGTCTTTAGCTTTACTCCATGCACTGTGTAATAGATTTTACATGGCAAATACTCTGATCTCTCTATTGCAATTTAAGTTCCACCTCCACTCTACTACCCAATAGCCTTTCAAACCTCCTTACAGGGACTGCAAACACGTCACACATTGCCTGGCCTCAGGGGCACTCTGTAACCTTGTGGTAAACTTAAAGGGTGCTGTCATCCTTCTATCTGCCATTCCTGCAATAGTAGTGCCCCTTGGACAATGCTGCCAAGTTCTCCAGCAATGTGGGCTCCTTATCACAACTTGGGTCATTAAAGGGCTAATTAATGGTCAAAAGCCTATGGTGGGAAGGAATTTGGAATAGCTACTAACAGCTGTGAGCTGTCAGGCTCCAGGAAGCTCCTAAGGAAGTCTGAAATGGTAGTGTGGCCTCCTAAGCTAAGGGCATACTGATGCCAACTGCAGGGTGCTAAGATCCAGGAGACTTCTGACAAGGGAGCCCAATGGAAGGATGAGGTCTCATACACTAAATAAATTTCCTTCTTCTGAGTAAAACATTCACCTCTCCTGATAAGTCCACACTAACTTCCATTGGCAATTTCAACTTTGACATTTCAGGAGAATAGACTTACGGGTAGAATATTCTATGACAACAATTCTTACTGTCCATAAACCCCCAAGGTCCCTGTTCCATATGCTCACTATCTTTGATTACAGTCTCCAAGGTGATTCTATATCTACCAAGTTGAGAGATAATACTAGTTAAAACAACTCCATATTATCTCAATCAAAATATAGTATTTCCTATAACATGCTTTGTTATAAGCAACATCTTTCTATGGGAGAAACAACTGAAAAAGGCAGTCACATTTTTATTATTTATTATGAGGTATTAGCTGTTTCTTTCTTGTGGTCAGGGCTGTTCTTTTTAAGCATTCCAATTGATGCTGAGTTCTATTGAAGTTGTACTTGTTTGAATGTAGCAGGGAACACAGGGCCTTTCAACAGCTTTGATGAACATTTGCAAGGGTTCCATTGTTAAAGAGTGTACAGAGATAAGATCCTTTGTCCTACAGACTTGGAGGAACTTTTAGAAGGAAAGGAAAGATAGCAGTCAAGAATCTGAAAGCACCTACCATACCAAGCATGGCTGAAAAATGTAGTAGATAAAACCACAGGATTTCTAAAGAATTTCAAGGCCAGGTTATTTAGCTTCCTATGAGCTATTCAACAGTGAGGCCCCGGTGGCCATCTATGTAGAATAGCCTATTGCCAGTGGACTGCATATGAACTGAATTAACTATTAGAGATAATAAAGTAAGATACCTTATGTTCTGGTTGCAAGATAAAAAATTGTAATGGGGTGAAAGATTTCACAGTACTGACTGATTTTTATAGTGCAGCACCATGTCACTATGCTGGAGAATAGTGTGAAATATCAGTAAAGGACCTGCTCAACCCAAGCTAAGGTAATTAGCAAACTGAGGCAGATGTTTTGACTCATTCCCTGTTAGTATGACTGTGTAGCCAAAATCAAACATATTCTAATTAGCTTTAAGCCCAGTTCCATGGACTGAGCTGATGTTTGTAAGCCTGGCTGAAAAATCTGTGACTGGAGATGTTCTAGGTTCTTCAAATGGAGACTTTTGATATTATTCTGTTAAGTTAATCTAATTTCTCTATCAAAACAACCATCTAGACATCTGTATTTGCATCTTGCATTACCATTCTTATGTGCCTAATATGGAAAAATCAAACAATTCACCATGTTCCTTGGATGTTGTCAAAGATTTATGAGGGTGAAACTGTTCAGTATAGGTGACTCTGTGGCTCTGTTCCAATGCTACAAAATCAATGAAATATATATGGCCTCCATTCAAGTTTCACTGAACATTTCAGAGGAAATGATCAAAATATAAAAGGATCTAAAGGAAAAATTAAGGTTTATGACGTAGCTATTTAAGTAAAGCATGAAATTGTTATCAGTGTTTATGAAGAAGAGATAGCTGTCCTTACTCACAACATAATTTATTTTATACTCCCAACTTTAAAATAAGATAAACAGTACACATAGAACTATCTTCATGCTCATGGTAACTAGACTACTTAAACCCCTGAGGGGAACAAATAATGGAAAATGATACTTCCTTTTCCTCCTACTTGTGTTTAGCCTTAGGGATTCTATGTTAGACTATAAAAGAGGTAGAGAGTTTACTGGAGGCAGGACTCCAGTGAAGTATCTTCGCTGAGTCAACAGCTAAGCTGTGGTGGGACTCTGCAGAGATGCCACTACTGTCTTTGACTCAAACATGCTCCTGTAAGTAACCGTTTACCGAGTTCCTCCTAGTGAGCTTAAACACTGCATTATATTGCAAAGCTTGTTTAGACGGTTTACTTTTCTAGTGTTATACTTTTCTTATCAGGAATAAAGGACATAATTAGTGCTTAACCAAGTGAAGTAAAGCCCAACAGATGTGAGAAATACTTTCCAATCATTATTCTAGAAGCAAATGCAAAGTGCATCTATGGATCCGTGTTTCTCAAAGAGGAGTAACCTTATCCCAGAGTCATGTAGCAGTGTCTAGAGATACTTTGAATTATCTTAGGTGATTGAAGTAGAGAATATGAATATTACTAACATCTTTGTAGCAGAAACCATAATGTGTCTTCAAAACCTTGAATAGTCAGGAAAGACCTACAACATGAAATGATCTATCTCAAAAAGCCAAAATTTCAGAAAAAATGAGACATTTGATGATAGCAACACCACATGAGTCTGTGGGTTCAATATATAGGACATGTAGAATGAAGAATATAGCATGTTCTGGTTGGAATAGAATGAACTCAGTATTATTTTCTATGTGAGGACATAGACGAGTCTAGGAGATGAGTCTACAAGGTTTTGACAATTTAGCTCTAGTAAAATGTCCTTTCAAAAGTGGAAAATCTGCTAATATCTGCACTTTTTCTTAACATAAAATAAACATAAATTCTATTACATGAAGTAAAATAATAAAGTCAATGGCTCCTTGCACTCCTTTTAGAATCCTAAATGAAAGTGCAGTATGTGTACTTATTCTAAACATAAATATCTTTTGTGTGTAAAATTAATTTTGGGAAGCAACATGAGTTTTTGTATTCAATAGGAATTACCTACATAGAATTACTTTCATTTTGCATATAGTTTTTCGGGTATGCTAAGTTATTTTGAGTAATCAAATTTAGATATTTTTCATGAATAAGCCTTTTCAATTCCTCACTTTATAATACACATTTCAAATTGCATTTATCAAAGATTTTGTACAATGAAGGTTTTCTAGACTGGCATCACCAAAGATAAATGAATTCTGCATCTTGATATCTACATCTTGGTTCATCTTCTTAAAACAGTAAATTGTTGATATGCTAGCATGCTGTTTCTGTTTATCTCTGAACAATAAAAACATAAAATCAACATTAGTCATAGCTGAAATTTCAAAATTTAACAGTGGCTGTTTTATAGATAAGGAAATTAGATAAATCAAGACTAGTGGGGTCTCTGGGTCCATGTGCTCAAAGGTAAAATTTATTACTTACAAGTAATAGCTTCTGTTAATACTCTGCACCAAGACTTGGTTCGAGTTGGGAGGTGGTGTGTGCCTTCAATCCCAGCAGTCAGGAGGCAGAGGCAGGTATATCTCTGTGAGTTTGAAGCGGGCTTGGTCTACAAAGTGAGTTCCAGGATAGTCAGGGTTACACAGAGAAACCCTGTCTTGAAAAACCTAAAACAAACAAAACAACAACAACAACAAAAAGACTTGGTTCTACATGAAAACCCAATGTACATAAGTTATGTCCACATATGGCAGGATTTCCACAGTGTTGGCATTCAGCCTTCCTCACCAGATAATTTAAAAACTACAGAACAGCAATTATGCTTGTAAGGCTTCCCTTTCATCAAGATAGTTTGATGATATTCCACAGGCTCCTTCTACTCATAGGATTACTGTAAACAGAAAGTTCACAGAGAAATCAGTTACAAGCTTTGAGGTAAATGTTGAATGGGATTATTATCATGTGTGAGTGAAGTCAGCACACAGAATTCTTTTTATGACAGGATTCTCTTCCTCCTCAGGATTGAGCAACAGACAGTCATGTGTTTATACCTACCAGGCAACAAGACACAGTAAAAGAGGTTGTGCTGTCCTTGTAAAAATGGAATGTTTCCATGGCGTGCAGGACAAAGTCGTGCAGAGTGTGACAGCTGAAAATGCACTGAAGTGTTCAAGACACTAACTTCCCACAGAGAATGACTTCTCCTCACTCACAATAAACCTAAGCTCTGAATGTTTGCAAATTTCAGAATCATATCTGATAGAAATCCAAAGATATAAGAAGTCATCAAATTCTCTAACTGTATTTGTTCAAGTAATTATTTAGTGGCATTTTCACAGTGGAAGATGTTTATTCACTACTACTGTTGTACAGTGCCAGATCATACAAGGGACGTCAATGGGCAGAGATATTATTACTGTTGATAACCTCAAATGAATAGCTCTCAACAGAGTTTCTGTTTCCATGAAGCAGGGACTCTCCTGATGCTGTTGGTGTCAAACCTCCTTCTGTGGGAAAAGGTGGCCTCTGCACCCATGAATGTCAGTGAGGCTGGCCTTAGTAAAGTGTCCCTTAAGGACTTGTTTGATAATGCCACCGCACTGGCTGAGAACATCACTGAACTCGCTACAGAAATGCGCCTAGAATTTGTAAGTACCTCACTAACTCCTGGCTTTTTTCCAAAAGGAACTTCCCAGCAGATGAGTTCATTGCACTACAGTTTAATAGGAAGTATCATGCAACCAGTTCCTAATATGACTTTCAAATGTAGAAGAAAGTCTAAGGTACTCAAAAGTGAAACAAGAAGAATGGGGCAGTTCTGTGAGATCTCAAAGACTTACAGGAATATTCAATAGTTTTAATTATTTGAAACTGGAGAGATAGCTCACTTGTTAAAAGCACTGGCTGTTCTTCCAGAGGACCCAGGTTCAATTCCTAACATCCATGTGGAGGCTCACAACTCTCTGTAAGTCCAGTGGGTCTGAGACACTCTCATGCAGATACACACAGCCAGAACACCAATGAGCATAGAAAAAAAATAATTATTTGCCTCTATGTAACTATTATAAAAAAACACACACAAGAAAAACTTTTCTTAAATTTTCAGTCATGACATAAATACCTGGAAGATATATCTGGTGAAGAACTCAGACTTCCTTACCTTGTTTGTGGCAGGCCAGTCATGGCATCCTCAGTTAGCACACATCAGACATTAAGAGGATAAATGTGATAACCACTACACTACGGAAACACCTTGAAAACGGGACCCCAAAAAAAGACACGGAGAAATGGATGAGATCTACATGAACAGCCTGGTCATGAGTGGGAACAATGAAGAGCGACGATCGAGGGAAAGGGAGTGGGAGATCCTAGCTGGATCAAGAAAAGAGAGGTAGAACAACGAATAGGAGACCATGGTAAATGAAGACCACATGAGAAGGGGAGGAAGCAGAGAGCTAGGGAGGCCCACGGAGATCCACAATGATACCCCCACAAAAGACTGCTGGCAATGGTCGAGAGACGGCAGGAACTGACCTACTCCGGTGATGGGATGGCCAGACACCCTGTTAGTTGTGCCATAAACCCCATCCAAGGAAGGTCTGAGGAATCTGGATGCAGACATCCACGGCTGGGCCCCTGGTGGAGCACTGGGAGTCTAATTAGTGAGAAAGAAGAGGGTTTATATGAGCGAGAATTGTTGAAGCCAGGGTTGGATAAAGCACAGGGACAAAAAACCAAATGAATGGAAGCACAGGATCTATGAACCAAAGGCTGAGGGGCCCCCAACTGGATCAGGCCCCCTGAACGGGTGAGACAGTCATTTGGCTTGATCTGTTTGGGAGGCAGCTGTGTGTTGGTGCCGGGTCCTGGGCTTGCTGCATGAGTTGGCTGTTTGAATCCTGGGTCCTATGCAGGGACACTTGGCTTGGTCTGGGAGGGGGGGACTGGTCCTGGCTGGACTGAGTCTACCAGGTCGATCCCGGTCCTCGGGGAGACCTTGATCTGGAGGAGGTGGGAATGGGGGGTGGGGTGGGGGGAGGGGGGGCGAGAGTGGGAGAACAGGGGAATTTGTGGCTATTATGTTGAACTAAATGATGTTGTAAAATAAATTTACTTAATAAAAAAAAAAAGAGGATAAATGTATTTTGAGGATTTGAAGGGAATGAATAGAACTAACCTAAACTTGTAAGATGTCAAGAAGGGAAATAGATTCCCTTCTCAGAAACCCCTCGGGTTAAAAGTTACTTTTTAAATGTTTGTAGTGCCTGAGTTTATTCAGTGGGAGGACTGAGTTAGAGGTGAAAACAGGCTTTACATTATCTATGTCAAGGTCAATCAAGAAGGAGACAGTAGACAAGGCTTCAATAACAGGGATACCCAGAACATGTGTCTCTATATTTGCAATAAAATGTATTCAAGCTGTTTACTCACACATTTTATTTCACTTCTCCATTCTGTTTTAGTTCCACAACAAGTTCTCTTCAGAAATATTCAATAAAATTGTAAGTTGCCTCGACTGATTTTCCTTTTCTTCCCCACAAAGCTTCCATGCTAATGATGGCACTATAACTTAAAGGAGAAAGCAGCAAGAACCAATTCAAATAAAACACCTCCACAGGTGAAAGGAAGTTTCAGCCATTATAACCAAATGAAAATGGGACAGCTTCTGGGAGTATGGTTTGCAAAGGATAAAATGATTGTTCAAGTTATTCTTAAATTTATGTTTTGTTTTTAAATGTCTATACGTATGAAATAAAAATGTAAGAATTTTGAAAAGAAAATAATTTTGATTATATATTCAATAATATGTAACCTTAATTAGTATCTTCTTATGAATTTCACCGTTGCTTACTATTTCCTAAAATGGTCAACTTATATTTTAATTTTATTACAATTGACACAATTTCTTTCAGAATTTATGAAGGTGTTGAATGGTATAGGTGTATATATTCACACGAAATAGAAAGAAAATAGATAATGTTATAATGCCTAGTTTAAAAAAAGAATTTGAACTAGTAGCAAACAAGAAATTACTAAATAATGATACACATCTTCTATGACATTATGCTCAAATCACACTAAAAATGATCTTTAAAATGCTCCATATTTTCACCTTTATCATGTTTAGGGGTTTTCTTCACATTATATAGTACATTTTAGGATTAATGACAGAACAATAGAATACTAAATAGGAAAAGAAGATGGTATATTAGAAATTTAGGTGAAAAGTCGTTACTGACTTAAATTGAATATTAGGTAAAAGAGTCACTCTCTTAATTTTAGATTTCATGCAATGTTTATTTATAAAAATTACACATCTATTAAATGTATTAATATCCTGGGCATGAGTTTGTTTTCAATTTTTAAATTGCAGTTAACTCAAATTTCCTCTTGAATATTTTCAGATACTAGATTTGAGCAAGAAAAATAAAATAGCTGAGCTTGTCAACAGCTGCCACACTCTTCCCATCAAAACTCCAGACACAACGGAGGAAGTTCGCAATACCACGGTGGGTCCTCAGCTTTTCAACTAAATAGCTGAAGTAGGGCCCTGGCTTTGCTATGCTGTAGCTTCTTATGACCACTGACAGGGATGTGGTAATCAGAAGGGCAGGAATGACAAGTAAGAGTGAGCAGTGAAATGAAAACCATAGTATATACTTGATAAATTATAAAGGAAATCAAATATTAAATAATATTGTGGCAGATATTTAAAAATTGACCACTTAAAAGATCTTATTTTAACAATGTATTGCCACTGGGAATTGACTTTCTATTCCGTAGGAAACTTTGAACTGAACATCTAGTTTTAAAAACACATTCATGTATATGCCTAAGAGATGCAAACCCAATTGTCTTTAATATAAATTAGTAATGTCTCCACATTGATAAGCTTGTCATTACTGACCACCAAGCAAATTCTTCTTGAATCCCAAATATCCTGGTTCTATATCTGCTTCTTACCTTTGTATCCCAAACTCCTTGACTTATAATTTCTTCTGTGTCTTAACTGAAATTACCTGGACAAGGCAGTCCTATAAATACTATCTACTGCTCCCTGAGAGGAAATCATTTCTTCAGTTGTAATGAGAAGTTCTATACGTCACAACAGTTCTAACTAAATTTTGTTATGACTTCTTCTTTTGAACCCACAGCCATAACTTACCCTCCAACTAATTAACTTAAACATTGCTTAAAAATAATAAAGTGAAAGGAGGGTAAGATGGAGACATAATGTTTCTGAAGACCTATTCTATTGTAGACATGTCATAAAGTAGTTTATTGACATGCTTCAATTAATTCTCCCAAAATGTAGCTCAGATAATGAGACAGATACTTTGAAATGTTTTGCGAAACTTGTATCATCAGCCAGCCCAGTCGTAATGGAATTTTGATCTTCATCAAACTCAAGCTCTTACTCATATGCTCCCAGCAACTTACATTGCCATAACTTTTTCACCTGTTCCTTTTCTTCACAAACTTCTCACATTTCTACTAATGTCCATTGAATACTCCTATGATCTTCCTTCTTTGTATCACTAGATTAGTTAAAAGACATCAACACAGCAAACATCTTAAATCAGTCATGAGATTCAGACACAATCCTGATAGATACTGAAAGGTCAAATTTTAACTGTGGTATCTATGCATGCAATGAGACCCATGTTCTTCAGGTATACTTGTCAACAATATTCTGTTCTGTTAGAGACAAGGAGAGGGAATGTTGTAGACTGAGAAGCCATATTTATTAATGACAGATTGTCCTCAACTACCTTTCTATTAATATCCTAAAGTTCATAACAAGTAGTTTGCAAACATTCTAGTTCACTGGTGTCATGAATATGAGTTAAAAGATTTGCAACTGAAACTGGTAATGTCCATCTTTCTAATTCTAGCCCAGTGGGCACCTCCTAAGTTCAAGAAAGCCTTAGGGTCTCATGGATGAGCAAAACAATCAAATATATAATGCCCCATAGGGAAGGCAGATGGAAGAATTTCAGACAGAAAACAGAACATGTTCAATAATGTAGTTCACAGAAACTTTTTTTTTACATAAGCTGTTTCATTTTTGCAAAGTATAGGTGAATATTTTAACTTTTAGATTGCTACATCATTTTCTTCTCCAGAAAATCACACCTGTCCACAAGAATAGCAAATGGGGGTGTTAGTTCATGCTCTCTGATTAGCAGTCACGTGTAACTAGTCCTTCCATATTTCGTTTATCTTAATATGATTGTTCAATAACTATTAAATAGATTGAAGGCTTTTTGAAACTGACACTCAGTATCCTGCATGCCTGGAAAGACCCTCTGAAACATCTGGTGGCAGAACTCAGTGCTATGCCAGAAGCACCTCATGTTATCCTATCGAAGGCCAAAGCCATTGAGGCCCAACACAAAATCTTTCTGGAGGAGATCGTGAGGATAGTATCCAAGGTGAGCAATTTTCTTACCCTCCAATTTTCTGTTTTAAAAATGATGTGACTTCTGTAGTGAATGATAAATTTTGAAACACTTGATATCGCAAGAACAAGTTAGGCATCTAACCTTGAACTCAGCCTCTCCATTGTAAGATAGACAAAAATATAGCAAGTTCCCCAAGTCATTTGGCTAGATTCCTTCCTAGGATATCTTCTCCATAGAGAAATATCCCCAAGTACCTCATTCGATATTCTTATCAGAATCACTCTTGGCCAAAATGCTTCTTTAGGGAAAGAAATATCACAGTTCCTCCATTGTCCCTTGATCAAACACAAGCCTATGCTCAAGTAGCAGAATCCTGGTGTTCCATCTGTCTAATTGCAAGTGACATACTTCCTCTAGCATCAATTAAACTTTAAAAAAAGATGTATATAAGTCTTGCTTCTAGATGACAAAAAGATTTATAATTTCCTGTAATAGAAACATGGAAATCAATGTCTGTAACTGGAATTTCACATTTTTAATGTTTCCTTAAGTATGATTCAACATTTGGAAGGGGAAAGGTTAAATGAATACAAATAGTGATAATAAGTAACTGTCATTTCTGGTCAATAGGTTAATCCTGCAATCAAAGAAACTGAAGACCCCCCAGTCTGGTCAGACCTGGAATCCTTGCGGGCAGCTGATGAAGAAATTAGATTTTTTGCTCTTTATTTGTTTTCATACTGCCTGCGTCTTGACTTACGAATAGTTGAATTTTATGTCAATATCTTGAAATGTATTTTTGTAAGTGGTGACATCTGTTACACGTATTTTGAGCCATTAATGAACTTCTAATTTTATACCCTTTGAATGTATACTTAAGTGTAATGTGTCTATTACTAAAAGGAGACACAAAATATGTCAGAGCATAGAAAGAAAATTTGTTGCTATCTTTTTTTCATCTAGTAATAAATGTATCAATATCATTGAGATCTCCCTATCCAAACCCAAGATGTTCAAAGAGCAAAGGGAAAAATGCATAGCTTACTGTAGAACCACAGTAAATTAATGTGGACAAATTCAGTGAATGAGATCACTATTAAATGTACAATAATTCTATTACAGATTTGGAAATATTGGTGTGCTTTAAGAGATTTGGCTATGCCTCTAAGACAACTTTTATAGTACAATGCCAGAAAACAAAATCACCATGAAGCTTTACTATGACTAGGTACTAAAAACTTTTTGAATTTAGATGGTTAGGGTACAAACATGAAATGGCTACTTCTCATCTTATCATTTTCAACCAGTCTTCTCTGAATTTTGTCTCCTTAGCAACATCTTAGATATACTTAATCTATTTTCTTCCCTCTATGTCTCTGGAGTTTCATTTGGTCTAGTTTCAATGTCTATTATTTAAATGAGTTAATATATTGTCCCCATTCTTCTGTGGCTCAAGTCACACAGCAGGGAAGGCTGAGGTCATACATTCCTACAAAAGGTTGCTTCCTTCCTACTTGTCTGTATCTGTTCATTTGACTTAGGATGAAGTAAAGAAACAGGAAAGAGGAAAATTTACCGATTACCAACTTGTGTGGTAAAATCAAAGACTGATTGCTGAAAAGAACTTTTTAAAAATGTTTTTCCTTTTATTGAAAATAGATTTATTTCTCAAATAATATATCCTGATTACATATGATCCATATCTCTTATCTCTTTCCCATTCCTTCCCTATTCTCAGTTTCTTCTACCTTCCTTTCCATCTGGATCCAGTCCCTTTCTATCTCTCATTAGAAAACAAAATTAGAAAACAAACAGGCTTCTTAGGGATAATTATTAATATAAATAATTAATATAATAAACTAAAATAAAAACTAGCACACAAACAAAAACTTTTATCACATTGGATGAAATAAACAAACAAACAACAAGAAAGGAGCTGAGCAGAAGTCATACAAAACAGAGGCCAACTCATTTGCACACTCTGGAACTGAATAAACACATTAAACTATAAGGCTTAATACACACACACACACACATACACACACACACACACACATATATGTATAATATACAAAGGATCTAGTACAGACCCCTGGAGGCTTAGTGCGTGCAGACTCAGTCTCTGTGAGTTCATATATGCCTTGATCATTCTGATTTATAGGGCCTTGTTTTCTTGGTGTCTTCCATCCTCTATGGCTCTTACAATCTGTCTCCTCTTCTCTAGAGTTCCCTGAACCTTGAGGGGAAGGATTTGAGGGAAACACCCCATTTATGGCTAAGTGTTCCAAGGTCTCTCACTCTCTACTTAATATCTGGCTATGGGTCTCTGTATTTGCTCCCATCTGCTGCAGGAGGAAGCTTCTCTGAAGATGGCTAAGCAAAGCACTGATTTATGATTATAGCAGACTATCACTAGGGGCCATTTTATTGGTATGTTTCTCTGGGTTTTTGTTGTTGTTGTTTGTTTGTTTTCGTTTACTCTATTTAGAACAGTAGTATTGGTTTCTCTCTAGGTCCCTAGGTCTCAGGTTCTAGATCACCTAAGTAATGTCAGGTATGGGTTCCATCTTGTGGAGCAGGCCTTCAGTCAAACCAGACGTTGATTGGTGACTCCCACAAGCTTTGTGCCACCATTGCCCTAGCATAACCTTCAAGCAGGACACCATGATAGATTAAGGGGTTCCTGACCAGCTTGGAATTTCTCTTTTGGTGGCATTCAGAGTACCTTCCTGTACTACAGATGCTAGAACACATAGGTGGAAGCCTCTCTGTAGGCACCAGCTCAACTACTCCATGTTCAATGAGTTGTGTAGGTTTTGTCTTCAGCAATGGGGCCTAGCCGTTTGTTTGTGGGGGAGCAACCTATAGTCTTGGCAACAGCTTGGATTGTTTGGGTATTCCCATGGAACTTCTTTGGTCAGCAATTCAATTTGATATAACCCAGTCCCAGGACTGGAATCTGACAAGATCTTCATTTGATTTCCTTCTCTTATGGGACATAGTAGTCTTTTCTCCAGATACCCAGTGAAGGGCATACTCCCCCAGAGAGATTCCCTGGCTAGATTATTCACCCACTCCAGAGCTCTACCATGAGACTGTCACAGGTCCTCTCACTCTGAGTGCATACTACTGAAGAAAAGTGGTTCAAAGTGTGCTTTTTACCAACTAACACAGGAATCCCATACATCGAATCCCATCAGCAATGGAGTGGCAACAACAGAAAGTTACTGCTGACCACTTCCTTGGGTCCTGGTAATTTTCTTCTTTTCCCATTCATATAGGTCCAGAAAAGACAAGAAAATCACGCAGGTATCCATAAATAAGATATCATTCTTCCCTTAAAACTAATGAGTAAATTTATCTAAGAAGAATCTCTTGAGAATCACTCACCCAGACACTTCTTAGAAGTCTATTAATACTAATATGACCTCAATACAAAAGTAAGACAACTAATATTCCATTTACTCAGTCTGGAGAGTTGTGATCATTTCAGGAGAATTCATCTTGTCAGCTGCCTTTAAGCAACCAATGATACAGGCTCGCCTCACTGTCACATCTCTGTAAAGAAAAGTAGATTGCCATGCTGTATTTCCAACAAGTGTTGGGGATTTGCAAATATATAGAGACAATGAGAGATTGTCCAGTCAGCATCTTGATAGACACAAAAGGAAAAGACTTTGATGGGCAGAATAAAATAGGGTTTTGAGGCAGAAAGCAAAGGAAGAAAAGACTAAAAGAAAGGAAAGATGTAAAAGACACATTATGAAGAACAACACGCTGTTATAAGCCTAAACTCACAATCTCAACGTATCTTGCTTTTTAGACCCTCCTAACACATATTACCAGATCTTTTCCCCCATGCCTTTTGTCTTTTCTCTTGCTTTCCTGAAAGTTTTGTTTGCATTAGAAGTGTATTTCCTTCATCCATTGGATTACTTGAGCCCTAGGGAGAAACAAAATGAGGCCACTCTGCAGATCAGAGTTCATAAGAAATTTATACTACACAAGAAAAATTCCTGATGCCTTCAGACAGCTGTTCAGCCAAACCAATTACTTTCATCACAGGTGCTGGTATCAGAAACCTTCCTGTGCCTCTCTCTAGAAGGATTCCTATTATGTAGAAAGTCATTATCCAAACTAAACGCTAAATCCATCTTATCTCTTGAGTCCATGGAACAATGTGATGAGATCCATGTATACTTCATATCTGAGTTACTGTTTGTCCAATGCATCTAACTCTATGCCACTTTTCATCTTATTGTCTTCTCATCAGTTTATGCATACTTCTAAACAAAAATATGTTAATTTATCAGCAGGGGATACTTGAAAATAAAATACATCTCAGTTTCATAAAACATAAATTTCACAGTGTTATGTAAGTTTCTAACAATATTGAATTTTAGACTGCTGGTAAAGACTTCTGGTAAATCACTCAAGTGTGGTGGTAAGAGGCCTCTGTTCAATAGTGACAAATACCTGAAATCTAAATTTTAAGATAAGATTCACTATTCACTATAGCTATTGCTGTCACACCTAATTCTGCAAAGAGTAGCTAGAAAATATATTTCAGAAAAAAGATAATAGTCACTCCTGCTTTAAGGAGGGCTAGTATACAATCTAGTGATTTCCATTGAAGATGACAAAGGAGTCACAACAGCGGTGTCCACACAGAAACAAACCAGACCTAGCAAGTGATTGATAGGATAAAATAGGAAGTTAAACATCCTGAGCACTACATATACCAAAAGAGAAGTTAAAAATACCTTTCTCTCAGTAGTTTAGCTGAACTTGTGAGGGATATAAAAACATGTAAGTTATTGTACTAATGACAAGGTAAAGGATACTGCTAAAAGAAGCTACAAAATGAACCAGAAAATAGCAAGTGAAACCAAAATTTTGCCAAAGTTTCAGGAATGTGATGGACTAAGTTGAAGTTTTGAAGGTTTGATAAGATACTGGGTTCTCAAAAATGGGAAGACAGTATTTCTGCCAGTTCATCTACACTCATTCTATAACATAAGTATATTTTAATTCCCAGGGAGAAAAACTGAGTTTTATTATTATAGGGCATTAGTAAGCAATTAATTTTTTTAAAGCAGATATTGTTTTTTGCTATAGGTGCTGCTGCAGGGTGATAATGTGTTTTGCATTACAATGGATGGCATATCAATTTTGAGTTGGAGCTCCACCTGTGATATTAAGGGAAGGCAACACATTTTACTGCAAGAGAGCAATACTCCTAGAACTCAAAAACACAAATGCTTATCTGGTCTGAAGGGTTATGAGAATGTGTAGCTGGGACAAAAAGAAAAAAAAAACGTTCAAAAACCAGTTAAATACAATGCTGTCACTAATAGAAATTCAACCAAGGCTCTCCAGTGAGGAATGCATCAAAGGGCATAGGAGCCATAGAGGCAGCAGCAGCCTGTGGCTGTATTGAGGAAGATACTGACCAGATAAAAATGAAAAGAGATGTAAGAATAAAACTGAAAATAATCATGATTGGAAACTAGGAGAGAGGCTGAAGATAAGTTTCTGGCTAATTTTACTTGAAATTAATTTTTGTGTATGGCATTCCCTTTACACCCACTAAAAATGTTCCAGGTTCAATAAGTCACATACTTGACTGAAGTCAAATGGCACTACTAAGTATGTGCTATGTCACAAGAAAAGAGTTTCTCCTGCTCAGCAATGAGGAGTTATAAGTCACTCATCTCTTCAATGAGTTTGAACTATATGAGGGAAACTCTTTCCTTCAAACCTTTGTTCAGTTTTCTAAGAGTTTGTGATTCCTTATGATACAGTTTGGATCTGGAGTATCCCTCAAAGCTCATGTTTAAAGCCTTGATATCCAGGCTTTGGAAGTATACTGAGGTGATGAAAAATTTAAAAGATGTTAGAAGCAAGTTAAGACATTGGTGTGTGCCTCAAAGAGGAAATCTCTATATATATGTCTCTCTGTCTCTGTCTCTGTCTCTGTCTCTGTCTCTCCCTCCTCTCCCTATCCTCTCTGTCCTGGGTAAACTCATCGAGTCTAGTTTGTGTTAGGTGTAGGGCCTGCACTTGAGTGTGGTTGATAGACTAAGTGTCACATCATTGAAGCAATCTGACCCTCTCTCTCCCAGTAGCAATTAGATGCCAATAGCTCCTCCAAGAAAGGTGGGACTTCATGTCTACTTCCCATGTCCACACTAGGATTTTCTCTGGCTTGAATTCATGTGGATCTTTTGTATGTTCTCACAGTTTCTGTGAGTTCACATGCCTTGTTGTGTCTGGAAAACACTGCTGCTTTGAAGTTTTTCACCACCTCTGACTCTGAAAAGATTTCAGCTCCTTCTCCCATGATGACCCCTGAAACTTGAGGAGAGGAGCAATGAAATAAAGATGTCCCATTTAAGGTCCAACACTCTGAGGTCCCTTGTTTTCTGAACAATGACAAATTGTAAGTCATCACCCCTCTTTTAATTATCTGCTGACAATTTTTAATCTAATTATCACAACCAGGAACACAGAACTGTCAATGGTTAGTCAACATGATTCCTCCTCAAACTCCCAAGTCCTCACACTTGGAAGTTTGGTGTGGCACCAAAAGAGTACTTCTCATGCAAGTTTGAAAAAAGTTTGAATGGAGCAGGTACTTCTTAAATACTATAATGTGTAGAGAACATCTCACTAAAATATTATCTCTAATTGAAATTGCTTCGTGGCATTTTGGATTCCATCAGAGACAGTGAGAAAGAAAACACATATATAGAGATCGGGGTATTAAAGTGAAATGGATTAGCTCACATGGTAACGGGTAATTATGTCTACAAAAATATCATACAGTGTACACTTTATACTGACAGTTATTAAGCTTGTGGTCATTGACTGACTGGGAAGTATGGTACATGCCAGCTAGGACATTACCTGAGGACATGAAATAAAGTGGGATTTCTATGTTCTTGGGAAATAAGATCCTTTTGGTTTTGGGCCCTGTTAGAAGAAAGTTGTGGATTATATGTAGTGGCTACAAGGTCAGACTAGAGACAGTCATACACAAGGAGCCAGGTAGGATGGCAAAGTTCTGTTTGTAGGTGAGAAGGTGCCCGTTCTCCTATGAACTCTTGGCCAGGACAAACTGTTAATTTTCTACATGAAGGCCACTCAGATGATCTGTGCATGTTTCTCAAGGTGATGAACATTAATGACTTCTGGGTAAAAATATATGTACAAATCATTTATTTATAGTATAGTATAGTATAGTATAGTGTAGTGTAGTGTAGTATAGTATAGTATAGTGTAGTGTAGTGTAGTGTAGTGTAGTATAGTGTAGTGTAGTGTAGTGTAGTATAGTATAGTGTAGTGTAGTGTAGTGTAGTGTAGTGTAGTGTAGTATAGTATAGTATAGTGTAGTGTAGTGTAGTGTAGTATAGTGTAGTATAGTGTAGTATAGTGTAGTGTAGTGTAGTATAGTATAGTGTAGTATAGTATAGTATAGTGTAGTGTAGTGTAGTATAGTATAGTATAGTATAGTGTAGTGTAGTGTAGTGTAGTATAGTGTAGTGTAGTGTAGTGTAGTGTAGTATAGTATAGTATAGTATATCCTGACTGCAGTTTCCCCTTCCACCTCTTCTAGTCCCCTGCCCCCACAACCACCTCTCCTCCATTTTGGTGTTGGATGTTTTTGCTCTTTTAGGGATCCTACCACACAGCTTCCAAATAAATCACACACAGAGGCTTATTCTTCATTACAAATGCCTGGCCTTAGGATGACTTGTTCCTTGCTAGTTTTTTTTTTAACTTTAGATTATTTTATCTACCTTTTATCCCTGGGCTTTTTTTCTTTCTCTATTCCTGTATAAGTTTTCTTTCCTTCTTACTCCATGTCTGGTTGTGTAGCTGGGTGGCTGGGTGGCTGGGTGGCTGGCCCCTGGAGTCCTCTTCCTTCTCTGGCTACTCGTCCTCCCTCCCAGATTTCTCCTTCTATATATTCTCTCTGCCTTTGAGCCCCACCTGTCCTTTCTCCTACCTTGCTATTGGCTGTTCAATTCTTTATTAGACCATCAGGTGTTTTAGGCACAGTAACACAGCTTTACAGAGTTAAACAAATGCAACAAAAACAAAAGTAACACACCTTAAAATAATATTCTACAACACCATTTCAATCCAGAATAGGGCAGGCCTCCCATGGGTATCAACAAAAGATGGCATATCAAGTTGTAGTAAGACTACATACCTCCTCTAAAATTAAGGCTAGGCAAGGTAACCCAATATGCTGAGTAGGGTTCCAAAAGCCAGCAAAAGAGTCAAAGACAGCCCCTATTCCCACTATTAGGAGTTCCATCAGAAGACTAAGCTTCACAACTGTCACATATATGCAGGGGACCTAGATCTGTCCCATGCAGACTCCCTGATTGTTGGTTCAGTCTCTGTGAGCTCCTATCAGCCAAGGTTAGTTGATTCTGTGGGTTGTTTTTTGACGTCCTTGACTTCTCTGGCGCCTACCAGTCCTGCCACATAACCTCAGTCCTACAGATTTTCCTGCCTATGGGGTGTGTTTGGGTAAAGATGACATAGAGATTGTGGGAGTGGTGAGTCAATGACTGCTCCAGCCTCAGACCCATGCCGTGAGAGGGAGTCCACCCCTGACATTGCCTGGAGGGACAGGACCTAATGGCTAGATAGTCCAGAGACTTGGGATGGAACCAAACACAACTGGAGAAAGAAAAAAAAATGCCAATGTAATGACATCTAATGATATTCTGCTATACTCATGGATGGGTGTCTAGCCCAATTGTCATTAGAGAGACTTCACAGAGCAACTGATGGAAATAGATGTAGAGACCCACAGCCAAACGTTAGGTCCTGCTTGGGGAATCCTGCTGGAGAGAGGGAGGAAGGACTGCATAAATTCCTTTTTTCACTATTATAATTAAACACCCAACAAAAGAAAGTTTGATGAGCAAAGGTTTTTCGAGGCTTAAATATCAAGGGATACAGCATATTATGGCAGGAAGGGTGAGATGGCTACTCACACTGCCTCCACAAATAAGAAAAAAAATGAGAATTCTGGTGATCCATTTCCTTTGTCATTTTTATTCAGTCTGAGACACAGTCAATGAATGCAATGGGGCTATCTACATTTTAGATGAGTCATTACCCCTAAGGGACTCAGATGGTAAGAATGTAAGCTATTTCAGCTGCTATGAAAGTCAGTGTGGAAGATTCTCAACAAGCTAGAAATAGATTCAAAGTCAATGGAAACATAGTAGTATGGGAAAACACTTCATTTTATATAAAATTATCTGGCTCTGCTAACAATTACTTTGGTTCTTGACTTAGCATGCACAGTGGAACTTACTTTGACTAAAAGGTAAACATTCTTGCAAATGGTATTTCTTCAGTAACTTGGGTTTGGGATGTACAATGGTCCCCAAATGTGTGGTGTTGTTCTAATTATTGTCTTCCAATTTGCTGGTGTTATAGATGGATTTGGCTGTGAGACAGCATGACTCAGTGGCCAATGTTTGCAAAGAATGGGCATTATCACTTAATACTCATCAGAAGCACGTTCAACAAGTGTGAGCTGATGGTGGCATTCAGCCGATGAGAGATTTTTAAAAGTTACTAAGCTATTACTGAAATAATGAAAATTCCTGTTGCTTATTTCAGTTGTTTCCTCCAAGTACAAATGTGGAGAATGAAGACTGGATGTCACTTTTGTATTTAGGCCTTTGCAAGATAGTGTCATTCTCAATGAGGCATCTGGCTTCCTTATTTGGAATCCCTTTCAGTGAGCAAAGGAACTGGTAATTTGAGAAGAACTCACATGATCAGCTTAGTCAGTAGGTAACAAGCCCTTTCTGGAATGCAGCACCAGCTGCCTTTTCAGAACACTTCCTTATTCTCACGGCCTTTAGATTGCTCTGTGGTCAATGCCTTTTCACTGATAGACTTTTCTACTGAAAGTTTCAAAGACTGTATGAAAATAACTACCCTGCGTTCTCTCCTTTCCTTTAAACAAATAAATTCAGCTTTCATTTCATATTTGAAGGTGAGACTCTCCAATTCTGGTATACATTATGACCTCAGTAGAAAAGAATACCTAACACTTTCTTTCACTAAAATGTGATGTATGATATCTGTGGCAAAATGTATCCCAATACAGGAATGTTACATCATTTTTATTCTCTTGACTCTGTTTCTAAGTCCACCAATTGCCGATCAGTGGTCCAAAAGTATTTGGGGTTTTCATTGGTTGGACATTCACCAAAGCACCACATTATTTTCTTCCACATCAATAACAGATCATATCTTGCACCTTTTCCTCCAATCGTTGATTCATCAGTCAGGTATCATAATGTCTTAGAGAGTTCTTATGAGCTGTTCAACAATGAGGCACACCTGACAATAAATATAATGAAGACTCTTGACAATGTATTTAATATGCACAGTATTTCATCAAAGAAATCATGTAATGATATGCCTCTTGCTATGTTTGCATTATTAGAAGAAATCTCACTAGGACCGAGGTGGGAAACCCCAGTGTTGCCTGAGTTTCATAGTTGCAGATGTCACTGAGAGCCTTACTCAGTCCAAGTGAAGGAAATTGCTAAATAAGCCAGATGTATATGTTCAACGAATAGTCACACAGCAACTTGTATAGGTGCAACTAAACATGTCTTAGATTTAGGTCCAGGTCCATAAAAAAACCTATATTTATTTCTGTAACCTGGCTGATAATACATGATTAAGAATGTTTTTGATCCATTGGGGGGACTTTGATGTTTTAAGTTAATGTGAATTACTCTCTTAAAAGACTCCCTTAAACGTCAGTATTTTTTTTTTTTTTTTTTTTTTGGTTTTTCGAGACAGGGTTTCTCTGTGTAGCTTTGCGCCTTTCCTGGGACTCACTTGAACATCAGTATTTATACTCTATATTACTCTTGTTACATGCCTAGAGTATAGAAATGAGCACTTTAAATTATGCCATAGATATTGATTAAAACTTCCAAAGGTTAAATTTCTCAATATTGGGGACTCTTACTGTGGCTTGTGTTCTAATGTTCAAGAAAAAAACAAAAACAAAAACAAAAAAACCTGAAAACCTAAGTCCTCCCATCAAGATCCAGTGAACATTTTAGAAGAGGTGATGGAAATACTTAAGAACTGGAGAAGAGAATACAGTTCCAGGCAATCACTGTTTTCTAGTAGTATGAGATTGCCTTCAGACTTCTTGGTTTGCAGAGATAGCTGTGGTGATTTGCAACTTAATTAGCCTCCTAGATATCACCCTGAAATTAACTAAGTAATGCTTATATGACTGCTTTAGTCATCATGCTAATGAGGTGCTAATCCTTGAGAAGGAAGAATCATGGAGTCTCCATCTAGAATTTCAGAGTTTACTTCCTCCTGTACCCAAGCAGTGTGTGGCCTTAGGCATGGTGTACTGGACTATATAGTAGGTAGGACTGCAGTGAATCAGCATTCCTGGGACAGCAGGCAAACTGTGCTGAGACTTTACAGGGATGCTGCTGCCTTCCATCCAACCATGCTTCTGTAAGTAATTCTTCCCCTAAGTTCCTCTAAGTGACTTTAAATATTGCATTCCTTTACAACATTTGTTTGGACATTTTACATTTTGCTGTCATCTTTGTGCTAAGTGAATGGTTATCTGTTCCTTGTTAACCAAGATGAATAAAACCAGTTCTCTAAAAAGTGCTTTCTAATCATTGCTCTAAAATGCATACATTCTTGGATTAAGGTTCTTAAAAGAGAATCTCTTTCCTGCAGACATGTAGAAATGTCTAGAGGTGGTTTATATTTTCTTAATTTACCTAAGGTAGAAAAGACGAATATTGCCAGCATCTAGTCATAGGAACAAGAATTGTGTTTACTCAAATGTCCAAGAGCATTCCAGAAAATGAATGATATGTCTTCTAAAATTAAAATTGCTTTCATTTATTTATTTACCGGAATAAGATTATAAGAATTGTGAACTGAATTTCTAACAAGTTCAGAAGGAAGAAAGTATTATCTTCTCATTTTTAAGTTTTTATGAGCTGCCTAACTGGAACGCACTTAATCACAGTGCCAATTATGGGGACATAATAGATAAGGCTTGCAGATGTGGATCTATACATCTTTGACAATGTAAATCTAGTAAAATACTCTTTCAAAATATGGACATTAAAGCTGGGCAGCAGTGGTGCATGCCTTTAATCCCATCCTCAGGAAGCAGAGCCAGGCAGATCTCTGTGACTTCAAGGCCAGCCTGGTCTACAAAGTGAGATCCAGGACAGGCACCAAAACTACATGGAGAAACCCTGTCTAGGAAAACCCATATATATATACATATATATATATATATATGTATATATATGAACATTGTACTATTATTTACTTTAGATAATATTTCTAAGTAAAATGAATCAGTAACAAGCATGTATATATTGAGGCAGGGTCTCACCACATAATTATGACTGGTCTGGCACTCGCTATGTAAACCAAGTTGACTTCAAAGTCATTGAGATCCACTTGCCTTTGTCTCCTGAATACCAAATTTAAAAGTGTACTCTGCCATGCCTGGGTCTTATATTGATTTTTATGAAGTGAAAAGCTAAAATAATTTATAGCCTTGTACTAATCTTTAAATCCTTCAGATAACAAATGGAAAGAATTTATACCTGTATCTATTTAATACATAAATATTGATCATATATAATAATTTTGGGAAAGCACATAGATTTTTGTAAATTTACTTTCTGTATGGGAATTATCTAAAAATAATATTTATTTTGCATGTGAAGTATTGATGGTTGTCTTGAATGCTACATAGTTTTTTTTTTTCAGTTATTTTGAGTACTTGAGTCTAGGTGTTTTCCTTGAATAAAATTTACTAGCTCTCTAATTTTCTGTTGCACATTTCTAATTGGATTTATCTAAGGTTCTCTGGAACACAAGTGTTTTCAGACTAATGCCACTAAAGGTAAGCATAACATTCTGGATCATGTTGGTGGGCATGTAAATTATTTTGACACATTAGGCTTTGTGTTTGTCCATTAGTAAAAGTTAAATTGGTGTTGAAACCATTTTGATCATTGTAGGGATACTAATTTAAAGAAGGTTCATTTACAAAGAGAGAGAAGTGGATACAATTAATATTACTAGAGCTTCTTTGAACAACTGATCAAAAGGAAAATCATTTAACCTTTTAAGTGTTTTCTTTTTATCAATAGAGGTTGGTAATATTACATAGCATCAGTCTACCCACAGTAGTTATTGTAAAACCTGTAAAAACTTATGGCAAAATTACCATATATGGAATTATTATGGTGAGTCTAAATGCAGCCTGTAGGGTCCTTTCCATGAAAGGATTGTCTTCAAACTCAGTATTAAACAATTGATAATAATACACTTATTCTTGTTAGGCATGATAATGAAGCAATGTCAGGGATGTTGACCTTGTCCTGATACAAATATTGCCTACCAAGTACAGCACAATCTTTGAGAGAGTAACCAATGAAAATCACCATAAATTCTCAAGACATTAAATCATCTACAAAGAATGATTCTAAAACATTTACCCACAATTAACTTAGGGTATAAATGTTTGAAAGTTTCAGATATCAGTCTAACATGTGAGAAATCGCTGGTTTCCCAAACTGTAGAAATGTTCACGTTAATTATGTAATTATATTTGCACAGTGGAAGATGCTTATTTAATCTCACAGCTGTATAGTATCAAACCATGCAGTTGCAGGAACTGTGGACAAATAAAATGACTCTTGATAAGAAGGTGGAAGTACCATTGGTAACATCAGACAAATAGATCTCCACATCCTGTTTCTGTAAAGCAGGAATGTTCCTGTTGATACTGGTGTTAAATTTGCTTCTGTGTGAGAATGTTGTCCCTTTGCCTGTGAATGTCCCTGGAGCTGGACAAGGTGAAGTCTACCTCCAGGACCTGTTCGATCATGCCCTCATGCTGTCTTATAACATCAGTAAACTCAATAGGGAAATGCGCAAGATGTTTGTAAGTACCTCACTTATCTTCTTCCTGTCAATAATTATACTGCAACACATTTAAAATTATTGTAAGCCAAATTTCTATTTAAATATCTGTCTAGATTTAAAGAAATTAGCTACTGAGAAATAGAACATTGAAGAACAAGATAGTTTCATGAAAGTTCAAAGATTTACAAACCTTTCAGTGATTTTTGAAATTATTTCTACTTAACTATTAAAAGAATGTCAGTTTGAACCAATGAAGAACAAGTGGTTACATAACGCAGATATATATGTATGGTGATATTTGGTTCAATTTCTACAGGAAGATTATTGTTAAAACACAACTGTCACATAAAATCCTAAAAGATGAAGCTGGAGAACAACTCTGACTTCCTCATCTATTTTGTACACAGGCAGTCTCTGCTGACATCTTCCCCTTGGCATTGTACATAGCCAATAGAGGAGCAGTGTATTGCGTTGAGTCCAGTGGAATTAATAGAATGAATCTAATTTCCTAGGATTCAAGAATAGGAAAAAAAATTAGCTTTTCAGAAACTCCTTAATGCCAGGTGTCACGGTTTAAAGATTTCATTGGAGGAATCATTCAATGGGAGTAATGTGTTAGAAGTGAAATAGGTTCAATAATTTTGATATCTGCATGTTACCTGTTCAGTCAGTTATTGTCAGGGGTGTGACAATAGACATGGCTTCAGTACGATAATGCCCACTTAATAAATGTGACTCTGAAGTTATAATAAATATGGATTCATGTTGCTTTTTACTCACAACTTTTTCTTTCATTTCCCTTATTCTATCTCAGTTCACCAATGACTTCTCTTCCAACACATTCTTTAAATTTGTGAGTACCTTATTTATTTCCATTTCCCCTCCCTATAAAGCCTTCATGCTAATGGTTTCATTGCAATTTAAGTAAGAAAATGTCATTAACCAAATTTCAAGTAATACATTTCCACAGGTAAACGATTCCACTGCCATTATAAAGCAAACAAACATTCTTTTCAGAAGAATGGGAAAGCTTCAAGAAATCTCATTTGCTGAGATTATTATGATTTCTCATTTTTCTCTAAATCTGTGTATTTTATTTTATTTATATTTGTATCTGAGATATCAATCTGTAAGAATGTGGTGGAGGAAGAAAAATAATTTTCTGGTCTCACTGAGAAAAAGTACAATTGTTTTATAGTTAGTTATGTGTAGGAAACAGAAGCACACTGGCCTAAATGTATGTCACAGAGGGGCACTAATTTTTTTTTTGAAGTCTTGTTTAAAGGTGTCCAGTGGTAACGTTCATTCAATGGGAGGGCAGGCTGGCAAGTGAAAATAGGCTCTCTCTTCCCAATGACTGCGTGCTATCTGTTCAAGGTCTGTCAGTGTGAAGGAGAAAAACAGATAAGGCTTGAGTACAATAACAGTCATCAAGAGACTGTGTCCCCACCTTTGTAGTAAACACCTGTTCTATCGTTTTTTTATTCATGAATTTCTCATTTCTCTTTCTTGACTGACATTCTTTCAAATTCTTAACATTCCTGACAATCCTTTAAGTTTTACACTTAGCTGAATATGTTTTTAGATAATGTGTAGCTTAATAATATATTTAAATAACTATAATATTTAAATGATAATATATAAAATATTATGTAATAATTAATCATTTATGAGTGTTGCTGGAGGGCTTCTCTCCAGGTTCCACCAAGCCCCGCAGTCCCACAATCCACTTATAAAATAATCACTCAGATGCTTATATTACTTATAAACTGTATGGCCGTGGCAGGCTTCTTGCTAACTGTTCTTATATCTTAAATTAACCCATTTCTATAAATCTATACCTTGCCACGTGGCTGGTGGCTTACTGGCATCTTTACATGCTGCTTGTCCTGGAGGTGGCTGCAGTGTCTCCCTCCCCTTCTTCCTGTTTCCCCAATTCTCCTCTTTCCTTGTCCTGCCTATATTTCCTGTCTGGTCACTGGCCATCAGTGTTTTATTTATATAGAGCGATATCCACAACAATGCGTTTTAAATTTTTCCTGTTTTATTTTCTTAAAATGGTCAGTTTGTTATGATTACTTACTTTTGTCAAATTTGACACAATTCCAGTCAAGATTCATGATTAACTGTAAATGATACATGTGCATATATTCACTGGGAACAGAAAGAAAATGTGTAGTTTTAAAACGCCTAGCTAAAAGAAATATTTGGACCAACAGGAAACAAATGATTAATAAATACAGATGTGCATTTACTGCACCATTAGACTCAAATCTAAAGGAAGACTATTCTTAAAACATGTGTTTTTCAGTTTTGCCATTTCTAGGGCTTTTGATCACTATACAAAAATTTGGAATTAATGACAGAACAAGGGATAAGTAAATAGGAATGGATGACAGATTAGAAAGTCAGATGAAAAATTAAACGAGATTACTTAGCTACAGGGAAAAATGGCTAAAGATTCATTCTCTTAAAGTAGTTGGAGGGCTTCTCTCCAGCTTTGGGTCGCCAGCCCCATGGTACCAGTTGCAGGTTGTCCAGGCGATTGTCTACAGTCACAGCATTGAGATGTACCACCTGAATCCCGGTAGCCACACCTCCCCCGTGTCATTGCCACAGCAGCTCAGGAAGAGGCCTGCCTGAGCCCCTTCCTCGGTTTTTGTCGAAGGCATATGTAAATATCATAGCACCATTTTTTTTTTTATCAGCATCTACTTTTATTTGAGTCTCAAAGGAGTAGATCTCCACCAGTGGTATGTCCTGTTCATCTATCAGTGTGTATTTGGTCTTCCCGGCCACCTGGCCAAGCTGCACGATGCCCAATTTAAAGTCGGTCATGGCCGGACCCACCCTCTGCTCCACTCACTGGGGTTTCATGCAGTGTTTAATTGTAAAAAATTACACCTATAGTTAATAATATTTTGGTTACAAGTTCATTTATTCAATTTCCAAATTCTGTCTAACTCCATTTCTTTTTTAATATTTGCAGATGTTGGACTTGTACAAGAATGAGAAGACTATGTCCAAGATGTTGGACAGCTGCCACGCTGTCCCCGTCAACATCCCACAAACAATACAGGAAGCCCGAAAGTTATCAGTGAGTGCTCAATTTTCCTTGAAATAGCTGAAGCTGTGGCCTGGCTTTGCCAT
Organism: Peromyscus leucopus; assembly: GCF_004664715.2. Taxonomy (NCBI): domain Eukaryota; kingdom Metazoa; phylum Chordata; class Mammalia; order Rodentia; family Cricetidae; genus Peromyscus; species Peromyscus leucopus. Next base: position 35,674,654 of record NC_051067.1, read on the forward strand.
GTTGGAGCTTTTTAAAGTACTGCAATAGGTGTGGTAATTACAGGAGCACAAACAAAGAGTAAGAGTGAGTAGCAGAATAAAAATCATGATATATAGTTGATAAATTATAGGAAAATCAATTATTAAATAATATTGTAACAGATCTCCATGAACTGGCCTTTTAGAGGATTCTAGCTCAGCAATGTTGTGTCAGTGGAAATTTACTTATTTTTCTGTAGGAAATGTTGAATGGACTAGGACACCAGTATATAAATAGACATTCCTGTGTATACTTAAGATACACAAAATAATTGTCTTAATTATACATTATGTATCATTGGCACACTTTTCATTGCTGAGTACCATGATAAGCCTTCTTTATTTCAAGACTGTACTGATTCTACATCTACTTCTTATCTGTTCAGTCTTCTGTGAGTTTATACTTTCTTCTCTGTCTTAACTGAAAGCATCTGAACAAGGGGTCCAGTAAATTCAATGTAATGTTCCTCAGAAAGAAATCATGCCCTCAGTTGTGATGAGAAGTTTTGGATATCACAGAGAATGTAATTTATAATTGTTATGATTGGTAGTTTGGATTCCCTAACATAACTTTTCCTCAAATTGGTTGACTTGAACATCATGTGAAAATAGTAAGTGAAAGTGAAGGAAGAAGACGGGAATGAAGAAAACTTTTCTAGAGACCTACTCAATGACTAGACATTTCAGAGTCCTTTGTTGACATTCTTTCAAGTAACACTCCTAAATGCTAACTGATAAGAGAAGCCAGAGTTCTGAAAACTTTCAAAGAATTTTTAATCCCAATATATTGTCAGTATAGAGTGGAAGCTTCACATAATTCAAGCCCTCGCTCCAAATCATATAACACAATGCTTCCAGCAGCCTATTTTACTTCCTATTTGAACTGTTCCTTTCTTCTACATCTTTTATGTCTTTCTGTTGCAATATCCATTGGATTCCTTTCTACTGTTCATAGTAGCATCTACTAAAGTAACCAAGACACATAGCAAGCATTTTAAATTTAGAGATGAATTTTTTTTTAATTTGTAATTAACAGAAATTTTTTTAAATTTTATTTTACAATACTATTCAGTTCTACATAACAGCCACAGATTCCCTTGTTCTCCCCTTTCCTGTCCCCTCCCCTCCCCCAGCCCACCCCCCATTCCCACCACCTCCAGATCAAGGCCACCCCTGAGGACTGAGATCGACCTGATAGACTCAGTCCAGGCAGTGAATTTCTTGAATGAATTTGCCAATTCAAATTTCTTGTATGAATTTGAATCTACACACTGGAGATTCAAAATTCCATTGTCATTCTATTAATGCTATTATTAAAGGCAAAGCAAGGCCATGGTTTTTCACCAACACTTACCATCTAAAGTATCACTTATCATTGAGACTGAGAGAAGCACATTTATTAGTGTCAAGTTGTCTTCATAATATTTGTGCATTAATACGCTAAAGGGCATTAAAATAAGTATGATTTCAAACACTATACCTTACTAATTTTATAAATCTAGTTGAATGATTTCTCATTGACAGTGATGGCATGGATCTTTCCTAAATCCAGTCCTTGGGCACATACTTCACCCCCCAAAGCCTTGCATTCTCATGACAAAGAAAAATCTAACATCTAAGAACTTAGAGGAGGTCAGATTGTAGGATTCAGATGGAAAACAAAACGTAATCAATAGGAAGCTCATTTTAAAAGTAATTATTTATATAGCATAATATTTCATTTTAGCAGACTGTAGTTCTGAATATTCTAATGTGTAAAATTCTACCCTATTTTCATATATAAAATACTCAGTGTTTGCTTTCGAATTAAATGGACATTTTACTTCAGCATCTCTGATTACAAATTAAATGTAAACAATATTTCTTTATTTCATTTCTTTTAACATAATTGATCAATTATGGATGCATAGCTTGAAGACTTTCTGAAAATAACACTGAATCTAATGGGAACTTGGAATGACCCTTTATACTACCAAGTGGCCAAACTCACTGGTATGCCAGGAGCCAATGATGCTATCCTGTCCACAGCAAAAGATATTGAGGCCCGAAACAAAGAGCTTCTAGAACTCATCAAATGGATACTCAACATGGTGAGCAGTCTTCTTAAAATGCACTTTTCTCATTCATAAAATAGATTACTTCTCAATAATACATTTTGACACACCTTACTTAGCAAGAACAAAATTTAGTCAACTAATCTTGTATGCAGCCTAGCCACTTAAGAGATTGTTTTGGCTAAGGTTTCTATTACTATGATGAAACATGACCAAAAGCAACTTGGGGAGGAAAGTGGGTTTTGTTTTTGTTTTCAATTTACACTTCCACATCACTGTCCATTATCTAAGGAAGTCAGGACAGAAATTCAAGGCATGAACCTAGAGGCAGGAACTGAAGCAGAAGCCATAGAGGAACTTACAAGCTTGCTCAGCCTGTTTCTTCACACAACAAAGGATCACCTGCCCAGGAATGGCACACACCTATGCTCCAGAAATGCCCTATAGACTTACCTACAGACAATGTAATGGATGTATTTTTTTCAACTGTGGTTCTTCTTCCCAGATAATTCTAGATTGTGTAAAGTTGATGGAGATGGCTCAGCAATTAAGAGCACTGACTGCTCTTCCAGAGGACCCTGGTTCAATTCCCAACACCCATGTGACAGATCACAACTGTTTGTAACTCCAAGATCTGACTCCCTTATATAGATGTACGAGCAGACAAAACACCAATGCACATAAAATAAAAATAAATAAATTAAAAACAACAATAGTGGCAGGAACTGACATAAAAGTTTAATGATTCCTCACAGTCATTGGGAAAGTATTTTTCCTAGGTGGAGTGAAATACACTAGATCTCGTAACAAACACCTCTAGAACATCAGCATCCACTGGTATTGCTTTTCTGTTATTTCATCATCCTATTTTTATTTATTTATTTTTATTTTTTATTTTTTTTTTGGTTTTTCGAGACAGGGTTTCTCTGTGTAGCTTTGCGCCTTTCCTGGAGCTCACTTGGTAGCCCAGGCTGGCCTCAAACTCACAGAGATCCGCCTGGCTCTGCCTCCCGAGTGCTGGGATTAAAGGCGTGCGCCACCACCACCTGGCAATCATCCTATTTTTAAAGGAAATAATTTATCTCTTATAAAACTAATATAAGAAAACATGGACATGAGTCCGGATTCTAGTTGTCAGATTACCCAGCATTAGAAATGTGAAATTCAATGTCTATAACTGAAATTCCACATTATTAATGTTTCCCTAAATACAATTCAATATTTATAAGGAAAAAGGACTAACAAACAAGCAGTGTAAATAACAGATGACTGACTATCATTTTGGTCTTTAGGTTCATCCGGGAATTGAAAATGAAGACTATGCTGAGTGGTCAGATCTGGAATCTTTGAAGGCATCTGATGAAAAGGCTTGCCTCTCTGCTTTATTTAAATTGTCCTTCTGCTTGGGGACTGACACAAAGAAGGTTGACCTTAATCTCAGATACCTGATATGTTCCTTTATTGGTGGCAATACCTGCTCGTCCTCAAGGTTGAAAAATGATTTCTATGACCCAGTCTTTTGAAGGTTCTTTTTAATTTTATACATTTGAAGACATACATGTATTTAGAGGGTCTCTTTAAAGAAGTAAAAATAGATATTTTAGATTTACTCAAGTATAAGAAAATTTGTCATTAGCTTTTTTTTTTCATTTAGTCCCAAATGTTACAAGAACATTGAAACAATTTGATCACAAATGACAAATGTTTTATTGGAAATCTCAAGCAATTTATAACTTAGGGTCATAATAAAATAATGTTGATCAAGTTATAAAAACAAAGCATGAGATCAGAATTAAAAGGAGAGCTAAGCTACTGATAATATGGACATGTTGGGATACCTTAAGAACAGCAGGCATGTCTTTAAGTCAAATGCCAGTGAAATGACAGAAAATACCATTTCCATGTGACTGTAGTATGGCAGCATTCTAAGAACTTTTTGAACTGAAAGTAGTAGGGTTTAAACATAGGATGGTATGAGATGGAACTACCTTCAGCCATGCTCTTTTAAATTATCACTTTTTTAGAACTCACATTGACACAGTCAATATGTTCTCTTCTCTCTGAGTCTATGAGTCTTTTTTGTTCTATTTCAACTTACCTTAAAATAACTACTTAATACATTTATGTTCTCTTATGGCTCAAATCAGATATCAGGAAAGGCAGAAAAGAGATGGTCAATTTCTACAATGCTGCACTAATTGCCTCTTGATATCCATTCCTTTGAATTTGTCAGAATGGAAAGGAGGCTTAAGAAAAAATAAGATTCTTTCATTACCCACTAATATGGTGATATCAAAGACTTACTGCTGACAAGATTAAATTCACTCTCAGTAGCAGTTGACTCATTCATAGGGCACACTAGCATTTGCCTAAAACACCTACTAGAGAGTACTTCAAGTTACAATATCTTTATCAACATACATCCTCTAGATACGTTTTTCTACCCACTCTATAGCTCAGTCATCTGTCTCACACTCTACAATCTGTATTGTAGATCCCCTCATCTTTAAGGAACACTACCAAAAGAAATCAATAAAAGTGTGCATTATACCAAATGACACAAATATCATGCAAGAGGACTTCCCTAACAGTGGAGTGATAACAGTGCTGGATTACAGCTGACCTCTTCCTAGGGTTGCTACCAGTTCTCTCTTCCTCCCGTTCATATGGATCCAGACTAGATCAGAAAGTGAAATTTCTTAGCCTATTTTCATCAGAGATTGAGGGTTCTTATCATTCCTTTCTTTTGAAATCCATGACTAATTTTATGTAGAAAAAATCACCTTAAACTAGGTCATGTAGACATTTGCTATGAGGTCACTGATCTCAATACATCCTCACTATAAAGCTAAAACACCTAATATTCTCTTTATGTTGTTTGGTGAACAGTACAGAATTCAGCTTGTTAGCTGTCTCTAAGAAACCTAAGATGTGAGCTTTTCAACTGAAAGATCTCCTTAAAGGGAATTGAATGGCTAGGCTGTATTTCCTATGCACATCAGGGAGTTTCAAAGATTCCTAGATAATGAGAGACAACAACATTTTGACAGATGTGTAAATAAAAGAGTAGGATTAAAAAGCAAAACAAAACTGTATTGTGGAAAAGAAGCAAAGAAAGTAAAGACTAAAGGAAAGAAAACCAATAAAAGACATGACAAAAAGACTGCCATGCTGTTACAATACCAAAATACATAAAAAACTAAAACTACCCTCAATTTAGACCCTCATAAGAAATTCATATCACCTTGTCTCATATCCCACATCTTTTATTTCCTTTCTTGCTTTGTTGAACGTTTAATTTAAATTTGATTATTATTTGCTTTATCTGTTGAAATGTTAAAGCTTCAGTGTAAAACAAAACCAGACAGTTCTCCATGTCAGAAATCAAGAAAAATTTCTCCTACATAATAAAAAATAATAAATGTTAATATTTATTGTTTCAACAAACCCATATCTTCTCTCAAAGCCAGAGGAATTTATCTGAACTTTGCTTTTGTTTCCAGTGTGATGGTCCTTCTTTTTCAGAACATAGCAGAACACAGCTCAATAAACTCATCGACCCCTCTACTAGCTCTTGAATGCATGCAAAACAGTAGCTGCCCTATTATATGTCACCCTTTTCCTTCAAAGGCAGGAGAGTGTGGTGTGATCCAAATGCACACATATCTATGTTATTCATGATCCACATCTGCTTTGCTTTATATTTGACATTTTTATGCGTATTTCCAGCACACAAGATAGTGGCATAGCAGGAGTGTTTGGAAATAAGTAACAATTTAATTTTATAAAATATAAGTTTTAAAATGTCTGTAATAAAATTAATTTTAAGCTTCTGGTAAATCATGCAGGTGTCATGGTCAAAGGCCTCAGCTGTAGGTGTCTCAAAGAGTCAGCAAAATATGGTCCGAAAAGACACTTCAGAACAAAACAATGACTTTCTCTCTAATGAGAGTGAGTATATATTCTTCTGTAGATTGCAATGTAGTAGAACATTTGAAGAAATGTTTCTGTTGCTGCAACAATAGCAAGGGATGTCAAAGTGGAAAGAAATCAATGATAGAAATTGACTTATCTGATAAAATATGAAATTATATATCATAGGCACTATGTAGAGTAAATGAGAAGTTAACAGAACTCTTTTTTCAAGACATTCAAATTAAATAGTGGGGGAAGGGCATAGAAATATACAAATTACTGTATTAATGTCAGACTAATGCAAACTGCTCAAAGAAGGAAAAATATAATTCAAGTCAGAGATAGAAGACAAAATAGAAACATAAGCAGAACGTGAGAAAGTTTGAAAACACCATGAAGAGAGAGACCCCTCAGTGGTCAGGGATCTATGGGAAGAGGAAGCAGAAAGATTCTAAGAGCAGAAGGGAGGGATGACCCCGAGGAAACAGTGTCTTTCAGACACACCAGGAATGACGCACATATGAAGTCATAGAGATGATTGCAGTGTGCAAAGGGCTTACACACATTCAAGCCAGACAGGCCCCAATACACAAGGGGGAAGTGGACATGAGACTCTGTCATAAATAACAAGAAATTATCTCCAATTGATAAACAGTTGCAAAGAAAAATTTAGTTTTCTCTAGTGGAGTCTCACTGGGCATATTAATGACATTTAAGGATAGGCCATATGTCTAGCAGAAGATGGCTAACATGAAATGAACTCATTAGCAATTTTTGTAAACACAAAATGAACTTAGTGGTTTTTTTTAATAGATATTTTGTCTTACATTACATCCTTTGGGCATTTTTTACCTTACCGTTTCTTTACTTCTTCTATATTATGATTTCTGATTTTCATTTTTTGTTGGATTTTGTTTTTGGATATGTCTGTGTGTCTTTCTAGTGTTTTTTCCTTTACTTTTTGTTTGTTTTTTAAAATGACAAAGAAAGAAATGGAGTTGATTGGTTGGGGTGGCATGGAAGATTTGGGAGGAGCTGGGTCATAGAAAATCATGATCAGAATATGATATATGAAAAATAATTTTTGTAATACTACTTAAATTTTTTGGATGCCATCTATATTTTTAACTGACATAATTGTTTACAATATCTATTACATATGAAGGATATATACAATGTGGAATAGTTTCTGTAATAGAAACTACTCCTAGCAATTTCAAGAATGCAATCCACTTTTATTCATATTGTCTTTCTGCTGCACAGTATCACTTTTAAGTTCGCTCTAAATATGGATTAAAAATATTTTTTTCAATAATGTTTTTTTAAGACACTAATAAAAGGGAAATTATTTCTATTAGCTGGCTTAAGATATAATCACATATTTTAATGGCACTAAAGAGTTGACAAAAAAACCTTTTACATATAATAAACAGGAATGTCGTAGCATCCAAAACTCACATATATTTCTTACCTTGCAAAAAATAACTTGATTTGAATAAATCAGGAAACTGAACTCCTTCACAATAGCTTTAGAATAAAATAAAATGACTATCAACAAACATACCTAAGGATGTAGAAGAATGCTACATTGAAAAATTTAATATGAGTTAAAAGTAATGGGAAAAAAGGTATAAGATGGAAAAACTCACATTCTCATGGGTTGGCAGAACTAATCTGACAAGAATGAAGGGACTACTGCAGAATGTTGGCAGGTCACATTTAATGGTGGGCAAAATTCCCATGGTGTACTTTGGACAGCTTTTGAAATGATTCTAAGATCAAAATGGTAACAAAGTGTCACTGACAAGTCAAAATAACACTAAGCAGAAGAAAAAAGCCTAGAAATATGAATAAATCTAATTTTATTTTATTCATAGAACTGTGGTAACAAAAACAACATGATATTGTTACAAAACCCAATACACTAGAAAAAGGAGAGAACAGAATTTCCAGAATAGGGCAAGGGAGATGACTTTGTGGATAAAGGCAATTGTAACCTTCTCTGATGACCTGAGTTGATCCCCAGGACCCACTTTTAAAGATATAAACTGATTTCAAAAATCTCTCCTCTGACCTTCTCCTATGTGGTGTGTCCACAAAACAAACAGACAAACAAACGAATAAATGTCAAAAATTTCAAATGAGGGTCTTGGGAGACGGCATAGTAGTTAAGAACCCTGGCTGCCTGTGAAAAACAGGTTTGGAGTTAAATTCCCAGGACCAACAAAGCATCTCACAACCACCTGTAACAACTCCATTTCCTGGGAACCTGATGCTTTCTTTTGGTACCAGGCACATATATAATGCATAGAAATGGATGCAGGATAAAACACATATACATAAAAGAAATAGCAATAAAATAGAGTAAATAAATGAAAACAAGAATATCCAGATGTAAATCTACAGAGATATATTCATCTAATATTTAATAAGGTAATAAAAATACATATAGGAGAAAATATAGGTTCAACAAATGTTGTGGAAAAAACTGTTACATAATGTAGTACAATGAACCTAGATCAATATTTCTCAATCTGTGTAAAACATAATTCCACAATTCAGTAGCAGTAATATGTATGTGACTTGGACTTTTAGAGTCCAAACAAAAGGATGACATTGAACATAGGTAAAGGTAAGAACTATATAAAAAGGGACTTGATAACCAGAAATAGTCCCAAGAACGAACACACTATCATCCATAAAATTAAATACCTTTTTCACAGAAATAAAGGCAATCAGTAAAGCGAAGAAAGATCACATAGGATCTTAGAATACACCCGAGAGTAACAGACTATAGACATGGAGATAAAGAATAACATCATTTCCCCTTCCCTACCTTCCTAACCCTTCCCATCTTCATCTGCAAATTACTTCTCAAATTTATGGCCTTTGGTTCTTCATTTAGTGTTATTACATTTACACCCATGTGTAACACACACACACACACACACACACACACACACACACATTCTGCTGAAATGTATTTTGTTAAAGCTAGATCATTCCTATTGAACATATTAAGCAGTGCACACTTTGTACTGAAAGATAATATATTTGAGGTAGTTTTTCACAATGGGAGATTTGATATATACCACAAACGGAGAATATCACCTAAAGACAGGAAATTAAGTTGAACTTAAGTGCTTATGTGAAATTAGAGCTTTTTATTTTGAACATTATTCACAAAACTCCCTGAGCCTGTTTCAGCAGACAGACATGGGTGATAAACAGGATGTAGCCATAGTACTAGCCTGGAGCCACTTATACGCCATAACGCAGATTCTATAGATAAGGATGGAATCATTGCCCCATTTACTCCTGGCAAGTATAGACAGTGTTAACTTCCTGTACCAAGACAGTCCTATGGAAATGGCTCAAGACAGTGAAGATTAATGATTCCTGGATAATGACTTTTTTTTTTTTTTACAAATTCACTTTTTCTCTACTATGATCAAAGACCTAACAAAAGAGACTTTTCCAAGGAAGTTTCTGGAGGCTTATATTTCAAGTGGACACAATTCAGGGTGTCAGGAGTTGTGAGACAGCTTGTCATACTGCTTCCACAATTAAGAAACAGAGAGAGATAAAAGCTGTTGCTTTATTTCTTCTTTCTTTTTGACTCAGTCCAAGTCACCGTCCATGAAATGGTGTCTCCAACATTAATGAAAATGTAGTATAGTGTAGCCACTATGAAAATTGATATAGAGGTTCATCAAAAGTATAGAAATTGATCTGCCTTCTGACCCAGCTATACAACTCCCAAGTATATAGCCAAAGACCCTATACCCTACTACATAGATACTTCTTTATCCATGTTTATTGACATTCTATTCACAGTAAATAAGAAGCAGAAACAGCTTACACCTATCAGTTGATGAATGGATAATGAAAATGTGGTATATATACACAGTGAGTTTTAGTCAGCTCTAAAGATAATGAAATTTGGAAGAAAATGGATATAGTGGGAAATAACCATTCTTAGGTAATCCAGACCCACAAAGACATATGCCAAATGTTCTTTATCATATATGGATCGTAGCTTTGAATTTTTATATTTATTTTATTATTTTTTAATTATGTGTATATGTGGGGGGTGGGGGTGGGTACACACAGAAGCCAGAGGAGTTTGGTCCTCCTGGAGCTGGAGTCACAGGTAGTTTTAAGCTGCCGGATGTGAGTGCTGAGAATCAGACCCAGGTCCTTTGGAAGAACAGTACATGTTGCAGCTCTCTATCTTTGAATCTTTAGATATGTGTGTTTAAATTGAAGTACCTTTAGAATTTAAGAAACTATTCTAGGTCTATGGTATGAGTGCCAAGATTTCACACTGGGTAGGATAATAAAGTATAGATGGTATTCAGGAGAAAGGAATAATGGGGGTAAGGTATATTAAATGATGTGAAAATGGGAAGGCAGGAGAAAAAAAAGGTTAAAAGAGTAGGTTAACTAACACTAAAGACTTCTGAAGTACATATGGAAACCTAGTATTGTAGAAGCTTGTTGATAGTAGAATTTGGTAAATAAGGGTATTAATAAAATATTAACAAGCTGTTACTAAACAATGAGAGAATGTATCACTTTGTTCAGTTGCTCCCTCTGAATAAGAATGATCAGTAGAACAGGTTGAATGGGAATCATGAGTACATTTAACTCTTTATGAGCTACTCTCATTCTCATTGAGGCATTTGTCTGCACTATTTGGGGGCCCTTTTAGTGCTCCATGGAAGAGGCAATCAAGATCAGCCCAGTTATGGGTGGATCGGGAACAGTTCTATTCTTTACCACACCATTCCTCAGAATAATCTTGGTTCTCATGGTCTTTTGACTGCCCTTTGGCCAAGTCCTCTCTGTTGGGGAGATCAGTATGATGAAAGGGTCCAGTGATCAAAAGCAATGTCTACCCTAGAGGCTTTCATGCCCTCTAAAAAGTAAGTTTAGTTTACAGTTCTTATGCTCAGGCATTATTTTTCTAATTCTGGTATATAATATGATGTCCAGAAGAAAGGTGTCCCAGGCATATTTTCTTTCACTAGAGAAAAGCATACTATGTCTGGAGCAAAATAGTTTCCAACACAAGAGATTCTAAATCATTTTCAACTTGTAGCTCTATTTCCAAATCTACTCCCTGTTTCTCAGTGCTCCATTGAATTTTTATGACATTCATTGACCTGTTCTAAATCAAAGAACCAACTTGTACACAAAAACAGGAGACCATCACTTGTATTTCCTCCTCTACACAAAGAACTTCATCACCCTGCTGATGATTTCTGGGGAAGTGTTTATTCATACAATATAGACTATTGGTAATGTGGTCGATGCAAACAATACTAAATTTAACAGACTAGTGAATGGTACAGCACATATTATGGTTGTATAATAAAGAGATATCTAACTGTGACTGAAATGAAGATTCCATACTCTTGCTTTACTTTCAGATGACACTTGGCTGGCCATTTCTATGAACTGTCATAAAGAGATCTGCTTAGCACAAAGTAAGTGCAGCTACCCATCCAATCCTGATGTTTATACTCAATCAACTGTATACCACTATCATAGGTGCAGCCAAATATATTCTGATTAGATTTAAGTACCACATTCATGACAGAACCTATGTTTGTGTAGATAATTTTGGCTGAAAACTGTGACAGGATATTATAAGCTACAGCATGAAGGCCTTGTGTGATATTTGGTTAATGAAGTACTTGCCTCAAAACAAAACAAAACAAAACAAAACAAAAGCAACCAAACAACAACAACAACAAGAAACCAAAAACATCTAAAGAACAAAACTAAATGACCCACCAACCAAACAAACAAACAAAAACAAAAAATCCTCTACATGTCTGGATTTGCACCTTACACTACTGACCTATTGTGCCTAGTGTGTGGAAACAAACACTTTACTGTGTTCTCTGTATCTTGGCCAAAAAATCATAAATGTTAAATGCATGACTGTTCCTGTGGCTTTGTATTGCAATGCTCAAAAACAGTGAAATAACTGTTACCCTAACCAAGATTCAGTGACAGAAACATGTAAGTACCTGAAGAGAAGGGAAAGTTTGGGACACAGATATTTTGCTAGGGCACGGAATTCATACCAACCTTTATGGAATAGAGATAGCTATAGTGATTTGCAACTTAATTTGGGCCCTAGAAATATTCTTTAAATAAATAAATGGGTTATATTGACTACTTGCGTCATTATGGTCATGAGGATGTTAGATCCTGCCTGAAGTTGAAGAGTCATATAATCCTCACCTTCATTCCTGATGTTATTTCTTCTTGCCCCCTAGCCGTGTGTGGCCTTTGGGATGGTTCAGTAGTCTATATAGTAGGTGGAATATTTACTGGAGGTGGGACTGCAGTGAAACAGCCAAGATATGCCACTGTCTTTCTCTCAATCATGCTTCTGTAAGTAACTCTTTCCTCGTGTTCTTCTAAGATAAGACACTCCATTGATTTAGAAGCTTCTTTGGAGAATTTATATTTTTGTGTCCTTTTTGCTCCTTTTGGTGGGAACAGACTGTTGTTCATACCTATTCAGGACAATAAAAAACAAATAAAGCTAAGAGGCTTTCCAATCATTTCTGTGGGAAGAAATACACCACACTCTTGCATCAGTGGTTCTTAAAGTTAGTCATCAATCCAGGAGACATGGAAATGTCTATAGAGGTAGTGGATTTTCTTAACTGACCTAGATAGAAAGAGATTTTTTTTTCAGTATCTAATGGTAAGAGCAAGTCACATAACCAGGGCTTAGAATGATCAACATCTAAAAATCAAATTGAAGAATCTGACACATTTGACTGGAATGAGTTAAAAGGAGATTGCATTCTGAATTTGTAGTAACTCTAAAAGGTAGACTTACTATGTTCTGGTTTCTGGATCTCTGCCCTGAAATGCTTGACTTGAATAAACTTAATCTTATTTTCTAATGTGGGGACTTAGTGTTCAAGGATAGCAGATGAGTATCTATCTATCCAGCTCTAGAATGTCAATCTAGCCAAAAAATGTTTCAAAAAGGATGCTATGTAATATTCACCTTTTCTTCTTGATAAAATTTCTAAGAATTAGATTTTGTATGAAACAAAAACTAGTATCTTTAGTTCCTTGCACTCAGCTTATACTGTGAATATCTTTCAGATGATAAATGGCAGGACCATATATGTGCATACAATAAATTAGGGAAAGTCTTATGACTTTTGAAAATTTAGCTGTACTATAAGAAATAGTCCTCCCAAGGAAAGAGTGCCCAGTTTTTATTCAACATCAAAGGGTCAGTCCTAAAAACATATACATACAACTCATATTATACTAAGCACATTATATATATATATGTACATATATATGTATATATATATGTACATATATATATATATATATATATATAAATGTAACAACTAAAGAAATGTTCATGAATGTAAAAAAGAAAAGGGATCTGGGGGCCAAGAGAAGAAAGATGTTAATGATGTAAATATCACAATCTCAAAAAAGAAAAGAAATATTTTAAAAGGATTTGTCTTAATTATTTTTATTTTGCTTAGAAATAGTTGATGCTTATGTCTTTTATATAACACAATCTTTTTGAAGTCTTGATTATTTTGAATATTTATGATTTGGGTTATTTTTTACTCTAAATACATCTTTCCAGTATTCCAATTTTATTCTGAATATTTACAATTGCATTTAACAAAGGTACTAGACATGAAGAGCTTTTTCAGACTTGCTCACTGAAAAAAACAAATAAAATTTTCATTTTGATATCTACATGGTGCTCAACTCCTGGAAAGCATTGATTATCAATACATTAGAGCTCTTGTTTTGTTCACCTATAAAATGTTATTTGATGATGACACCAACATTGCTAATTGTCAAAAAGAAATTCATTCAGAAGACATTGTTTTATAGAGCAAGACAAGTAAATGAAATAAAGATTACTGTGGCTTCTGTGTTCAAGTACTAAAAGATAAAACTTAATCTCTATAAGTAACAAGTTCTGCTGACACTGAGCCTAAAGACTACGGATGTGTTCCTTATGACCCAGTTATAACTGAGAGAGCCTGGGTGTGTACTGACTCACAATGCATAATGCAAAGCCCATAGTTTTGACAGTATGCCATACAACAGCTGATACAAGATATAGGGAAAAATTGATTAATCCTACCAGCCTTCTCTTTACACCACACATTTTGATGGCATTACACAGGATCAGTCTACCTAGAAGGTTATCAGAAAGTTCAACTTTATAGAAAAAAAATCTCTGAAGATTGTTGTAAAATGGCAAACTCATGGAATCATTACCATAAGATAGTAAATCCAGTCCAGAGGCTCCTTTTCATAACAGGAATCTCATTATTCTCAGTGTTACACAATAGTCATTTACCTGTTTACTCTTTTCAGGCATGAAGATAAAATGAAAGGCATCATGCTACCTGGTCAAAAGCACACATTGCACATTTAGTTTAGAAAGTTCATATTTCCACTCCATATATTCTGCAATGACTTCTGAGCCTTAGCTGTGGATTTTGAGCAGAGGAATAGGGAGTTTGCTCTGAGACTGTTTCTCCTAGGAATGTCAGAAGCTATACACATAATGTCTCACCAACGTGATTGCCTAAGCATGAGCTGAATAAAGACAAAAACAATAGACATAATAACATAAATTAAGTGAAGCTCAGGGGGGCTCAACCCTATAAAAAGAACTATAGGCAACTAAGGCATGATGACAGTAGGAGAAATAATCTCCCAGGGAAAAGCACATCTATCAGTTATCTAACACTAAATGGTCCTCCCTGAAAATCTCACATATAAGTAGCATTATAGAGGTTGCACAGATATATTTAAGAACACACACACACACACACACACACACACACACACACACACACACATATATATATATATGTATTAACACACACACACACACACACACACACATATATATATATATAACAATTAATGAGAAGAAGAAGCCATGCATTTAAATAAGAGTAAGGAGAAGTATATGGGGAGATTGGGAGGAGGAAAGGGAAGGGATAAATGATGCAACTTTGTTAATCTAAAAAAGTTAAAGAAAAAGTGCTATCTTGGAGGAAGTGATCATTGAAAACCAGCATAAATTCTTACAATACTGAACTAATAGACAATTAATTATCTCCCAATGTATGCAATTTCATAATTATTTCTGATATCAATCCCAGGCTGTGGGAAGTCATCAAGTTCTGAAGTTCTGACACTATATACCTCTGCAAATATAACAATTTAATTACATTTTCACAATGAGAGACAATTCTTCACTACCACTGCTATACAGTATCAAATCACACAGCAGAAGGCACTGGGCAAAAATGATGGAATTTCTTTTGGTAACTTTGGATGACTGGATCTGAGTGGCTCTTGTTTCTGTTAGTAGGGGCCCTTCTGATGCTGCTGGTGTCAAACCTCCTTTTATGGGAGAATGTGGCCTCTGTGCCTTTGAGTAGTGATGAGATTGATAATGATCAGCTATACCTCAAGGAACTGTTTGATCATGCCCTGATACTATTTCAGAATATCAGTAAGCTCAACACTGAAATGCGTAGGACATATGTAAGTATTTCACTTATCTCTGGCATATTTCACAAACCAGCCTCCTTGTCAAAGACTGTCCTGTACCCCACTTTCAGTTGTCATGAACCAAAGTTCTAATAATGCATGTTTCTAATTATACCATAAAGCATCAGCTATTGAAAAAAATGAAGGAAGGAGAATGGGGTAAGTTTCCTGAAATCTCAAAGGTATTTGAAGACTTCAATGAGCTTTGGAATTTCCCCTACTTATCTTTAAATTTTCTTAAATATCCATTTGTGGCATAAAAATCTAATAGACACAGCTGGGAAAGAACTCTGACTTCCTCACCTTGCTTGCTAGAGGGCCTCTGTTAGCATCTTTACTTAGCACACAACAGGCATCCAATAGAGAAGAAATGCACTACAGTGAGTCCCATGGAATGAATGAAACTAATCTAAATTGTTATGGTGTGTCAAAAGACATGGACATGCCCCACCTCCCCAAAAACTCACACACAAACATTAGCTTTTCAAATTTTTAAACATTAGGAGTACTTGTTTAAAGAGTTACAATGCATGAGTTTATTCACTTAGAAGGCTAGTTTAGAAGAGGAATAGGTTCTCTGTTCCTGTGGGCTGTATGCTTTCTTATCAATGTCAGTCAATATCAAGTATGAAACAGTAGGCAACATTTCTGTATAGACTTGGACACGGGAAGAATGAGTCTGTTTTTGTAATAAATGTGAATTGATGTTGTCTTTTAACTCACTAGTTTTTCTGTCATTCATTTCATTCTGTTTCAGACTGACACCGAGTTCTCTGAAAAATTTCACCATAAATTTGTAAGTACCTCCCCCTGCTTCTCTCTTCTTTCCTCCCAAAGCCTTCAGGTTAATGACTTTGAACTTAAACAGAGTAAGAATGGGACAGCTTCAGAAAGTTTCTGGTTTGCAAGAAATAGAATGATTTTAAGGTCTTTCTCCCTTCATAATTGTTGTTTACTTTAAAAACTTCTTTACACTTGCAACATAATGCTTTAATAGTTGTATCTATGGAAGAACTCTAATTCCATCTTGCTTCTACAAACCAGTTGCTGTTGACATCTTTACTTAGCACACTGGGCACATGCAAGACAGGAAAAGTATATTGTACTGAGTCACAAGGAATGGATAGAATGAATCTAAAGTGTGATAAGTCAAGCTGGGAAAAAGCAGACAACAACAACATGTTAGCTTTTCATAGGCCCCTAAATTCTGGGAATCATATTTAAAGGATTCTGGTGGACACGTTTACTAGGAAGGTTGTTTTAGAAAAGAAATAGACCCTGTCTTCTTGAGGGCTGTATGTTACTTGTTCAAGGCAAGTTAGTGTCAAGAAGGAGATTCTAGACATGGCTTCGGCACAGATATGGGCACCCAGAGAATTTCTCTTTTTTGCAATAAATGTGCATTCATGTTGTCTCTTTACTCACTACTTGTTTTTTTTGCCACTCTCCTCATCTGAACTCAGCTAAGTTCATCATCAGAATCGTATGACAAATTTGTAAGTGCCTCTCTTATTTCCATTTTCTCTGTCACAAAAAGTCAAAACAAAAACAAAAAAAAACCATGCTTTTGAAATGATTTGTTTAAGATTCTATCTAACTTCATTTATTTTTTAATTTAAAAAAGTATAATTGTGACATAAAACTATAATCATTTGGCTAGGGAAGAATTCTGATATCCAGATCTAGGTTTTAAAGAGCAAGAAATAGTGGCATTTTCCATTTAGTTCACTGCAGATACCCAAGAAGGTTGAAATGCCTTAGAGTCAGTTAGATGTAGGAAGCAGAACCAATCCAAAAGGAAACCAAGTCAAGAAGGAGGAAAAACACTAATTGATTTTCTGGAACCCCCAGTGTTAGGAATTCTGTTAGAGATCTCCAGTGCTAGAGTTTATTCAGTAGGGTCTGGTTGACAAAAGAACATAGGCTCTCTTTGCCTGATGACTTCAAGTCTCTTCGAGATGAGTCAAGATAAAGGAGAAAAAGTATAAGGCTACAGTGAAATAATGGGCATTAAGAGAATGCCTCTGCAGTTACAAAATATGTATTATTATTGTGTTCTTACTCATAAGTTTCTCATTCCTCATCTTATACTGACCCTGTTTTAAATTTTTAACTTTCCTTGGAATCCATTAAACTTTGGCACAGTAGCTGATTATCAGTTTAAAATAACACATTAGTGATAGTATATTTAAAATATAATATTTAAGATTATATACTGATCAATATGTATATAAGTAATTCTGTTGTTTTTTTGTTTCGTTGCTCACTATTTCCTAAAATCGGTCACTTTGTTACATCTACTTTGTCAAACGACACAATTCCAGTCAGGATTTATGATTAACACTGGATGGTTCCGGTTCACTTGTAATTGAAAGAACACATACAATTTTAAAATACCTAGGTAGCCCTGAAGAGAAGGCTCAGTGGTTCAAATGATTAGTTAAAAGTCACACATCAATTTGGATACACAGGAACCAAGAAATTAATGAATATAGATACTATACAGCTGACACTGGGCCCAGATTCTTGAGAAAGATGATCTCTAAGACACTTTATATTTACATGTTTTGTTATTTTTAAGGCTTCCCTTCAATAAAGAAAGATTTAGGGGAAATAACAAGAAACTAAGAGAAGAGTAAATAGGGGAAAGGGTTGGTGCATTAGATATTTAGATGAAAAGCAAAATGAGATTACAGACCCAATTAAAAAGAAAGGTATCAAAATATTCATATTGTTAGTCATTAACCTTAGATTTTAGGCAGAGTTAATTTTTACAAAGCACACATCTCTTGAGTACATTAATATTCCTGTTGTGGAATCACTGGCTTATTTTCCAGATTCCATTTAACTGAATATTAATTTTGATATATACAGATGCTTGAGTTTTTTGAGGATCAGGAGTTTCTGATCAAGACTCTCAGCTGCTGCCACAATTACTCCATCAAAACTCCAGAAAACGTGGATGAAGCCCAAAAGATCTCTGTGAGTCTTTAGTTTGATTTTTTCACCTAAACAGCTGAAGCAGTAGGCTAACTTTGCTTTGTCATGCTGCAAATATTGTAATAGATGTGGTAACCGCGCCTGCAGGAAATAGAGTGAAAATGAACAAAGAAAAGTCATGCTAGATACTTCATAATAAATAAGCAGGTCCATACATGGTCCATTAGAGGGTTTTAGTTTAATATCTCATCTCTAGACTTTACTCAGTAACTACAGTAACAGCAACGTTGCTTGTCTGTTACCAGGGTATGGCTCCCCATAGCAAATCTCACATTACTGACCACCATGCTCAGTCTCCTTGATTTTCAAGATTTGTTTGATTCTACTTCTGCTTCTTATTTTCCTACTAATTCCTCCAACTCCTATGATTTCTTCTTTGTCTTAGCTGTAAGCACGTGAACAAGGGAGTGTTATAAACACGATCTGATGCAACTGAGAATGAGCCATGCTTTCAGTTGTAATGAGAAGGTCTACATATCACTGCAGCTCTAATTTAAAACTGTTAGGATCTTTCCCATAACTTATCCTCAAATGAACTGATTTAGGCATCATGTGAAAATAATGAGGCAAAGTGAAGGAAGAAAAGTGTATCTAGGTGTGCACTCTAAGACCAGGAATTTCACAAAGTGCGTTATTGACAGTGCCGCAATTAACATTCACAAAAGTTGGATGGTGTAAGTAGACCGAGGCTTGGAAAATTTCTGCAACTTGGACCATCAGCCTTCTCTGTCAGAATGAGTGTCCGGTTCCATCCAACACAAGTCCTCACTCTTATTCATATGCAGCAATGGTCCTAGGAGAATGCCTTGCCAAGACCTTTGGATCTGGGCCTTTCCTTCATGTATTTTTCCTCTTTCCCTCACAATGTCCACTGGATTCTTCTCTACTCCTTTTATTGTCTCTACAATAGCTAAATATATCAGCACATGAAACATTTTAAACCAGGAATGAGTTTCATGTAAGATTCTGGAACACACTGGGTAGTCAAATATCTGTTGTTATTTATTATTATTATTTTTTATTTAAGATCTTTTGTTTCATTTTGCATCCCAACCACAGTTTCCCCCATCTTCCCTCCTCCTGCTCATCCTCCATCTTCCCCCTCACCATGCCATGTATCTACTCCCCAGAGAGGGTAAGGCCTCCCATGGGGTGTCAACAAAGTCTGGCACATCAAGTTGAGTAGGACCAAGGCCCTTCCTTCTGTATCAAGGCTGAGCAAGTTATCCCTCCATAAGGAATGGGCTCCAAAAGGTAGTTCAGGCACTAGGGATAAATTCTTCTCTCACTGCCAGTGGCCCCACAAATACCGTTAAAGACTATGATATCTCACTGTTCCACTGTTCTTCACTTACATGTTACAACAAATATACTGTTGTACTAGAGGCAAGGAGAGGGAGTGTTCTACTTATTAATGCCATATTTTCTTCATTGTATATTTTTATTAACAGCCTAAATTAACCTAAAATATAAGTATGATTATGAACAATCTAGGTTTTTTGTGTGATGAATCTAAGTTCAATCCCTTGCTCTTTACATTGGGTGAGATTTGTTTTTCCTCAATCAAAAAACCTACTAAGCCCCAGCTTCTAGGGTTGCCCTCCACAAGCAAAATAATGAAATATGTAAGAACTAATAAGGAGGTCAGAGGGCAGAATTCTATATGGAAAAGAAAACATGATCGATAAAATGGGTAATTAGAAATAATAGATATATACATAAATTTTTATAATGACAAATTACAGGTTAATCATTTTTACTTTACTAATTTATATTATTTTTATTCCCCCAAAGCATTCTACCTTCTCATAAAATTACCAAGTAGATATTTAAATTGCCTGTCTCATAGAAAACAAAAACTAACAAATTGTTCTCTATTTCACTTATCTTAATGTAATTGCTGAAAAATGCTCTTTAGGTTGAAGACTTTCCAAAACTGATACTCAGTAGAATGTGGGCTTGGAATAACACTCTTAAAAACGTACTGACCATACTTGAAAATAGGACAGGAACACATAATGACGTCATATCATTAGCCAAAGACATTGAGAGAAAAACTGCAGTGCTTTATGAGGACACCAAGAATATACTCAGCTCGGTGAGTAGTGTTTCTATCTTCTACTTCTCTCATTCATGAATGATCTGAACTCTGCAATGGACATTAAATGTTGAAACACCTCTCTTTGCAAAAACAGATTTTGGCACTCAATCTTGTAGACAGTCTCAGAACTAATGGGTAGAGATTAAAGTATAATTTTTTCACAGTAATTTGAATAGCACCTATTCATCTGGGCATATTGAAATACTCCTGACTACTTTATTGGACAGTCTTATTAAATTACCCCTAGCCAATCAGTATTCATTACCAATGTCAAACACAAGTCTATACTCAAGTTTGAAATCTTTGCCTTTTGTCTTCAGAATCATAAAAAAACCAATTTCATTGGAAGTCAATTTGTTGAAAGAAAATAGTTACATGGGTCTTGTACTTTTACTTTTAGATGACTGGCAGATTTATAGTAGCAAGTGTCTGACATGTGAAAATCCACGCCTGTGATGGAAGTTTCATATACTTTTATTTTTCTTTGTGATAACAAGTTTTCTTTTCCTAACTTTTATTTCAAATGTTTTCATCATATTCTTTACCCTCTCTAAGTCCTACAGATTTTCTCTACTACATTATCTACTCAACTTTATGTTTTTTCTTTCCCTCCCTCCCTCTCTCTCATAAGAAAGAAAGACAAAAAAATAGAAATCAAATCACACAAGAAAACTATGAAAAATAGAATGCATAAGATGAAAAATGCCCCCCCAAATAAAAACTACAGTCTCAAAATAGAAAAAAAGAACATTGAGTATGTTTTGTATTGACCAGTTATTCTTGGGCATGAGGCCTGACCCAGAGTATGTTCAATACGCCCAATGATCCTCTTTTGTAGAACACAGATTTTTCTTCTTTTCATCAGATATCAGTTGCAAATAACTTTCTGGTTAGAGATAGAGCTCTCTGTCCACTTCCCCTTCTCAGTGCTGGAATTTTATCTGGTTTGTACCTCTGCATGCTATCAAAGTCTCTGTGAGTTCATCTGTGTATCAGCCCTAATGTGTCTGGAAGATGTTTCCTTGGAGTCATCTACCACCTCTGTCTCTTATAATTTTCCACCTCCACACCCATGTAGATACTGTATGATTGAGGGGAGGGGTTTGATAAAGACATCCTATTTAGGGCTGAGTTGTCCAAAGTCTCTAACTCTCTATACATTGTCCAATAGTGAATCTCTTTGTTAACTACTATCTACTGTCAGAAGAAACTTCTCTGATGAGGTTTGAGAGATACTCTTATCACAATGTTTTATTGCTATGCTCATTTTGCAGAATAATAGTAGTATGTTTTTTCCAAGCTCTTATAATTTTCCTAAATGCAATTTAATATCTAGAAAAAAAAGGAAAAGCAAACACAAACTGTATAAATATAAACTGACTGATTATCATTTTGGTCATTAGATTTATGGAAAAAAAGAAAATGTGGATTACACTGTCTTGACTGGTCTTGAAGACTTACAATCATCTGATGAAGAATTTCGCCATTTTGCTCTTTGTAAATTATCCTATTGCTTGCGTGTAGATATGAATATGGTTGACATTTGTCTCAATCTCTTGAGGTGTGTGGTGGTTGGTAATAGTGACATTTGCTCATCTCGAAGAATTAGAGATGACTCATAATGCTGCATCCTTTTAAAGAGTCTTAATTTTATATACTTTGAAGGTATTCTTGGGTATAATGGATGTTTTTAAAAAGAAAAATAAAGTGCATATATTCTAAAGTTTACAAAGAAAACTTGCTGGGTGGTGGTGGCACATGCTTTTATTCCCAGTACTTGGGAGGCAAAGGCTGGTGGATCTCTGTGAGTTCAAGGCCAGCCTGAGCTACATAGTGAGTTTCAGGAAAGGCCCAAAGATACACAGAGAAACCCTGTGTTGAAAAACCAAAATTCAAAGAAACAAACAAACAAAGAAAACCCAAAAAAACTTGTTGGTATCTTTTATTCATTTAGTACTAACTGTGTTAATATTTTAAGAGGTTTAGTTGGCAAATGGAATAATTTATAACTTACGTTAGAATCACAGTAAATATTAATATTGATATAGTCATTAAAATCAGAGAGTAAATTCACAATTAAAAGTATTTCTGTGGTAATAAATAATGGGGATATTGGCATACCTCAAGAAAGTAATTCAATTTTCCAGAATCCATCCCGTTGTGCCATATCATAGCTACCCAACAGGTTCTGCAAGGCCAGGACCCCATGTACTCTGGTTCAGCTTTGTTATGTCTTCTCTCTTATCCCTAAGTCAACTGCACTCACCACAGTCCTCAAAGAGAACCAAATAGTACCACACTCGGGGATCCAATCTAGTCCTAGGAGCCATGTCCATGCCTTCTCAAGATCCAGGTTTGGGCTAGGATTCACATCCTATGTTAAAGAGTGGTCCTTTTGGTCCATCAGACCTTCTTCTGTCATCCCATGACATTATCTTTTCTCTACGTCCAGCCAGGCTGGTACACCCTTTTATCTGGCCCAGCCTGGTGAATGCCTATGCTTGCCCCCATGCTTCCTGCACTCACCTAAACCCTACAATTTAATAGGCCAGAATAATTTCTAACTACATTCTAAAACTTATCCATACAGGCACAGGTAAGTACAGCTCCTACCCCTTGTCAAAGAAACTACTCAATCTCAAATTTCCTTCTAAATTTTGATCTCTGCACTCACAGACTACCTGAAGCTCTCAGGTGTTATTAAAGAATTTTCTTGTACATGGCAATTAACAAATAAATTATCAAATAATAAAAGTTCAGAGAAAAAATATTAGTGTTATGCTTAATCATCAGAGGGATATCTACATCACAAAAATTCCAAGTATCAGAGACCACTTTGGAAGATGGGGACAAAAAAATTATTAACAGACAGAGCATAGTGAGCACCAGAGCAAAACAGTGTCTTTTGGACATGATAGGACCCATTAACTCACAGGAGCCGTGCTTGTTTGTACCAGAACTGAACAAGAACAAGGTAGTAATCATTGATACATGTAGTGAGGAAGTGACATGGACCCCACACTATAGCTGCAGAGCTTCTCTCCAGGTCCGCCAAGCCCCTGCAGTCCCACAGCCCACATAAAATAAACACACAGACACTTATGGTACATGGCTTACTGGTATCTTAACATCTTCTCATGGCAGAGGCTGGCTCATGACTCTCTGACTCAGCCTTCCTGTTCCCAGAATTTTCTTTGCTGCTTGTCCTGCCTATACTTCCTGCCTCACTACTGGCCAATCAGCATTTTATTTATACAGAGTGATATCCACAGCACCACACCCTAACTTAGGAGTTATTGAGGACTAATGACTTCATAGAAGAGAGGGAATGGCCACTTCTAGGTAGCCTGCTCTCCTGTAGATGACACCATAACTATGTCACCACAAATTTTACTTGGTGAGTTATTTGAAAAATACAGTGTTGGGAAGGAGTGGGGAGAAGGGAGCAATTAAAGAACTATCACATTATGTAGTAGATAAATTATAGGAAAATTTAAAGACTAGATACTAACTACTGTAGCAGATCCATAAATTTTCTATCAAGAGATCCTGCTTTAGTGGTGTCTACACCTGGGGATGTACTCACTGTTGCACAGGATACTTTGAACTGAATTGCATACACATGCTTAAATATATTCATTCGTGCATAGAAAATGCAAACACAATTTTTTCATTAAACATTACAAAAGCCTCCTGGGTTTGCAGCTCTGAATATTACTAATTGGCATGTTATCTCATCTTGACTTTCAAGACTTCCAGGTTCTACTTTGGTTTCCAACCTGCATGCCCATTCCTCACTGAATTCTCTCTCTTTTCCTGTGTCTTAGCTAAGAGTCAACCGAGGAAGAGGTGCCTGTAGAATCAGGAAACAACCAGGTATTTGGTGTGGTGACATAGTATGCCATTTCTACATGCTTTAACCGAAAATATGACATTAACTTAATTTGAAATACACACATGCACAAACACAGGCCCATACATGATATAGATGTTCTCACAACATGATTTTATTGCTGTACCATTGATATTTACATCCGCTACTCTCGTTGATGATAAATATGATAATATAAAGAAAAGGAAAAAAAGATGAAGAAAGATAATATCTTCAGTCGAGGGGCATCTAGGTGGTTTCCAGGTTCTGGCTATTACAAATAATGCTGGTATGAGCATAGTTGAGCATGTGTCACTGTGGTATGATTGAGCATTTTTTGGGTATATACTCAGGAGTAGTATAGCTGGGTCTTGAGGAAGATTGATTCCCAATTTTCTGAGAGACCACCACACTGATTTCCAAAGTGGCTGTATAAGTTTGCACTCCCACCAACAGTGGAGGAGTGTTCCCCTTGCTCCAGATTCTCTCCAACATAAGCTGTCTACATGTCTGCAGTACTTTTAATCTTACCCATTCTGACAGGTGTAAGATGGTATCTCAGAGTCTTTTTGATTTTCATCTCCCTGATGACTAAGGATGCTGAACAATTCCTTAAATGTCTTTCAGCCATTTGAAATTCTTCCTTTGAGAATTCTCTAGTTAGCTCTGTAGCCCATTTTTTAAAATTGGATTGCTAGGTATTTTGATGTCTAGTTTCTTGAGTTCTTTATATACTCTGGAGATCAGCCCTCTGTGTAGCATGAATCTTAAAAGTTCTTATTAATAAAGTCAAACCTGAGGCCAGTTATTGGGGTCAATGCTGGTAGATCCGAGAGACAGAACAAGCCACAGCTATCTCACCTTGCCAATTCCTCAGCTGGCCCTGTTTCCTCAGACTGGAAGCTTCTGTGTCCTCATCCGGAATGGGTCTCAGCTGAATTACTGCTCAAAAGCCTGAAGCTTAACCAGCCACATGCTTAACCAGCCAAATTGCCTCTAGTTTCTGGTTCTCACGCCTTATATATCTTTCAGTTTTCTACCACCACTCCCTGGGATTAAAGGCTGGCTTTCTGGGATTAAAGGCGTGTCACCATGCTTGGCTATTTCCAATGTGGCCTTGAACTCACAGAGATCCAGAGGGATTTCTATCTCTGGAGTGCTAGGATTAAAGGTGTGAGTGCCACCATTTTCTAGCCTTTGTATCTAGTGGCTGTCTGTTCTCTGACCCCAGGTAAATTTATTAGAGTACACAATATTTTGGGGAACACAATACCACCACACCTCTGTCCAATGTGGGGTTGGTGAAGATCTTTTCCCATTCTGTAGGGTATTGTTTTGTCTTATTTACTTATTTACTTCTGCCTTACAGAAGCTTCTCAGGTTCATGAGGTCCATTTATTAATTGTTGCTCTCAGTGTCTGTGCTACTGGTATTATATTTAGGAAGCGGTCACCTGTGCCAATGCATTCAAGACTACTTCCTACTCTCTGTTCTATCAGGTTCAGTGTAACTGGATTTATGTTGAGGTCTTTGATACACTGGGACTTAAGTTTTGTGCATGGTGATAGATATGGATTTGTTTGCAATCTTCTACATGTTGACATCCAGTTATGCCAGCACCATTTGTTGAAGATGCTTTCTATTTTCCATTGTACAATTTTGGCTTCTTTGTTAAGACCCTGCTATACCACTTGGGCATATACCCAAGGAATGCTCAATCATACCCCAGGGATACATGCTCAACTATATTCATAGCAGCATTATTCATAATAGCCAGAACCTGGAAACAACCTAGATGTCCCTCAACTGAAGAATGAATTAAAAAAATGTGGTAGATATACACAATGGAGTACTACTCAGCCAAGAAAAATAATGACATCTTGAAATTTGCAGACAAATGGATGGGACTAGAAAAAAAACATCCTGAGTGAGGTAAGACAGATTCAGAAGGACAAACATGATATGTATCCACTCATAAGTGTATACTAGATTTAAAGCAAAGAATAACCAGACAACAACCCACAACTCCAGAGAAGATAGATAACAAAGAAGACCAAAAGGGGGACACATGGATAACCCTGGGAAGGAGAAATAGAGTAGAGTTACATGAGTAAACTAGGGATAAGGAGGGCAATGGAGGGTGGGGGGTGGGGGATGAGAATATAAGGAAACTAGATGATTGAGCTGGAGCAGGGACTGAGTTGGGGAGCAGTGAGGGAGATACCATGATAGAGAAAGATGTTATGGGGATGAGGAGAGGCTGGGTGCAAGAATCCACAAGGATGACCCTACTTTAGACTACTAGCAATAGTGGAGAGGGTGCCTGAACTTGCTTACCCCAGTAATCAGATCAGTGAGTACCTTAACTGTCATCATAGAGCCTTCATCCAGTAAATGATGGAAACAGATACAGAGATCCACAGCCAAGTACCAGGCCAAGCTCCAGGAGTCCAGTCAAAGAGAGAGAAGAGGGATTCTATGAGCAAGTGTATCAGGATCATGATGGGGAAACGTACAGGGAAGACTAAACCAAGCTAGTGGGAACTCATCAAAGTTGGATCAATGGCTGTGCAACCCGCGTGGGACTGGACTAGGCCCTCTGCATGATGAAATAATTGGGTAGCTTGATCTGCTTGTGGGGCCCCCCAGCAATAGGATCAGAATCTATCCCTAGTGCATGAGCAGGCTTTTTGGAGCCCACTACCTATGATGTGATACCTCATACAGCCTTGAGGCAGGGGGAAGGGCTTGGACTTGCCTCTACTGGATGTGCCTCCCCATAGGAGGCCTTGCCTTCTTGTGGTGGGGAGTGGAAGTGGGTTGGGAAGGGGAGGCTGGTATGTGGAAGGAAGAAATAGGGGTATCTTTGATTGGTATGTGAAATGAATGAAAAAAATTTCTTAATAAAAAAAGATAATATCTGTAGACAGATTCTTCACTGTTAGAAACTTCACAGAAAAGCCAATTGACATTAGTGTATTTATTCTATCTAAAATTATTGCAGTGTGTTTTGGGATATTTGTACACTGTGTAAAAATGTGTTGTTGTGATTGCTGTAATAAAGAGCTGTATGGCCAATAGCCAGGCAGGAAATATAGGCAGGCCTTCTGGTCAAAGAGAAGAGGAAATAATCAAGGCATGTAAGAGACACCATCAAGATGCAGAACAATTTGGACACAAAAAAAATGGATGAGAGGTAAAAACCACATGGTAGAATGTAAATGAATAAAAATATAGGTTGATTTAAGTTATAAGAACTAGTGGGAAAAGCTTAAACAATGGCCAAGCTTTCATAATTAATAAGACTCCATGTCATTATTTACAGGTTAGTGGTCCTGATGAGAAATTATATTACAGAAGTGGTTGAGTTATATAAGAAAACTGAGGATCAGAGATGATATAAAATCTATTCCACATGTGTGATTGTGTGGGCTGCATCCAAACTCAAGCCCTCACATACTCATATGCCATACTGTTCCAGGCAAACTATTTTTCCATCATCTCAAACTTTCATAAACCTTAAACATGAACTATGAAATACCTAATAGACATGTTTAAACTGTGACCCACAGGGTGCACATATGACGGGATAGCTATGAATATAGGCTGAAGCATTTGTACTTGATGTCATGTCTCAATGCAAGAATGTTGAACTCCAGTGGATCAGTGAAATTCTTTCAAAACTTTTTTTTCTCACAACCACACTTTCATTAGAGATGGGTTTCATATATGATCTTAGCAGTGAACACTCTCTGTGAGGTCACATTCCATTGAGTTTTCCATCAATTCTCATTCTCTTTTTGACATTTATTTTTTATTTTAAATAGTGTTTATGGATGTTTTGTCTTCATGTATGTATGTGTTACCATGTTGTGCCTTTTGACTGCAGAGACTAGAAGAGGGTATCAGATTCCCTAGAAATTGAGTTATAGATGGCTGTAAGTTATCATATGGGTGCTAGGAATCAAACCCAGGTCTTCTGGAAGAATATCCAGTGTTCTTAATCACCATGACTTTTCTACAGTTACTCTATCTATCATTAAAAGCAATACTATACCACTATTTGATACTTGTACGTTCTTATAAATAGACTGCTCATTTAGAGGAAAAGGGTTGGGTTTTGTGTAGACTGACAGAAACACATATACCAAGCCCAGAATGTCTTAATTGGATCTTTTTTATAATGTTTTTAAATAATCTAAAAATCACAAAGAAGCACAACAATGAAAACTTGACTTTTTTAATACAGAAAAATTCCTATGGAAAAAGTATTTGGGCCTCTTGCCACTGAAGTGCTGGTATCAATTTTATCTGAAGTAGTTATTTTGGCAACCTACTGAGTTTCAGCATATTGTACTTCTTCATGAACAAGAAAAGAAATCAAAGAATACAGACAGATCTTACCGTAAAGACATTGGTAGACTTCCAGAGGGGAACAAAATATTATCAACTTGATTTAGCATTAGAAAAGGTTGCTAGTCAAATAATGCATATTTAGTATTACTTGGAAAACCTATAGTTTGAATACTACAATTCTACAATATACCTTTTCCAATATTACTTCACATAAAGGTAATAAGAAATGAATGTTTAGTTCGGTTCTTTGAGCAAAAATAAGAACTATCCCTGCTGTGTTTCACCAAATTTAAATTTTCAACTGCAGTCATTTAGAGTATATTTCTTCTTAAAGAAATGCTCAGTATATTGGGAGATTGAAAAGAACCTCTTCATTACACAGTGACAGAACCGGATGCTATGGAAGAAGCCCTGGTGCAATCATACCAAGATCCAATGGGTTATGACAACATTAAAGGGAGTTCAAGAGCACACTAGAAGATTCAATAATGTATGTAGTTTTTTGTATTCCTTTGCCTTTTTTGTTCATCAAAGTTATGGCTACTGTAGTAAAAAAAATAATAATAACAAAAATAATAAACACTTATTTTGACACTGCAGAATTTAGTCATATTGTCTTTTAGATAAGCTTGATAGTAAAGGTTTCCTGGCAAAACCAACCTTCCTCAGGCTACTTCACGAATACCTCCTACCTTAGGAATCTCAATATCAAGTAAATGCT
This sequence comes from Peromyscus leucopus, assembly GCF_004664715.2. Taxonomy (NCBI): domain Eukaryota; kingdom Metazoa; phylum Chordata; class Mammalia; order Rodentia; family Cricetidae; genus Peromyscus; species Peromyscus leucopus. Next base: position 35,704,284 of record NC_051067.1, read on the forward strand.
TCTATTAATCCTGAAATGAACAAGTGCAGTCTGCAGCAAGACTGACCTTTGTTCCATGTATTATTAAGACAATAGATTTAGTTGAAAAGCAGAAAAAGACCATGGTTCACTTTGGAATCCAGAATCTATAGATGAAGGGCAGTACTGAGGGGTGATGAAAGCTCCTTCAAGAGAGAACTGACACTGACTTCTACGCTGACCTTAGATAAAAAACCACATATGTAGTCACCTAGCATCTTTCTGCTTACCTATGTGCCTTCTACTGCAATAAAACCCACCATCCTGATACCATGCATTCAGTAAATCTACCTACTGGTATCTCTTGTAGAATGTCTACAGTTGACACATGTAAATTATCCTTGTCCAGATAAATGAGAATCCATGCCTTTGTCTGGAATTTTATAATCCTAACTTCCCTTTGTGGTGATTTGAAAGAAAATGGCCCCCAAAGGGAGTGGCACTATTAGGAGGTGTGGCTTTGTTGGAATTGGTGTGGTCCTGTTGGAGGAAATGTGTCACCTTGGAGGTAGGCTTTGAGGTCTCATACATACTTAGGCCATGCCCAGTGAGACAGTTCATTTTCTGTTGCCTTTGGATCAAGAGGTAGAATTGTCCAGCACCATGTCTGCCTGCATTCAAACATACTCTCAGTCACTGTGATCCTTAGCATGATGATAATAAACTAAACCTCTGAAGCTGTAAGCCACCACCTTAAATAAGTGTTGCCATGGTCATGGTGTTTCTTTACAACAATAGAAACCCTAACTAAGACAGCAGTTGGTACCAGGGACTAGAGTTTTGTTGTGATAGGTTGGGCCATGCTTTTGTTTGAAATAATACAGACTTTGGGGGTTTGGGTTAGAAAATCAGTGGAATGCTTTAAATGCCGCTTAATGCCCATACTAGCAGGAACATTGAAGAAAATGGTGCTGAGTGATTTGAAATGTGGAGGGCTGGTTCAAGAGGTTTCAGAGGAGAAGAATTTTAGTATGCTGCCTTGAGATCTTTCTTGTGATATTTTGGTGAAGAATGTGACTGCCTTATGACCTCATCCTAAGAGTCTGTCTGAGGCTAAAGTGAAGATATTTGGATTAATTCCATTATCAGAGGAAATTTCAAAACAGCCTAGTATAGACTCTGTCTTATGGTTACTAATGTTCATGCTTATAAAAATTTATAACGAAAAGGAGCAAGCTGAGAAAGAATAAATAGAAAAGGTACCATTAGAGAAGTAAAGGAGCACAAGGAAGTGGAATGGAACTAAGTCCTATGTTCAAGGAGATAAACAGATAAAGAAATGGAATAAAGGGAGTGGTGACTTGAGGTCAAGACCCCACCCAGCTAAGTTTATAACTTGTGAAAGGGAATTAAAGAAAAGCTTAGAACCAGGTGTGATGGTGCATACCTATAATTCAGCACCCAGAAGACAGAGACTGGCAGATCTCTGAGTATGATCCCAGCCTAGTCTACAGAGCAAGATCCAGGATAGCCAAGCTTAGGCAGTGAAGATAACCATTGAAAACAAAGTTTGTGAAGATGTAATTGAACAAGGAGGCCATGTTCCAGCCCCATTAAGAAGCAGAACTTGGCAGCTCCAACCATGTCATTCATCACTCTGAAGTTAAGGGTAGAAAAAAGGGGCTGTGGAATTTGCCTCAATGACTAAGCTGCTGAGGCCAGGCATGTGTCAGGGGTGTTCTTGAATGGAGGCCTAGAGGGGCCATTGCATGAAGCTGTGAAGTTGAAGCCTTGATTGCCTTGGAGACCCCAAAATGTTATAGATGCCAGAGTTGTGGGTACCTGCCGAGGAAAGCTTCTAACAGGGAGTGCAACCAGAGAAAGAAGTATGTTTCAGTCAGCAAAGCTGAAAGGAATTGGAGATCTGAAGAGTGTTTTGACATGACATAAAGATGCAGAGTTTGGAGTTTACCCAACTGGTGTTTGGTCTTGCTTTGGTATTTCCTCACTATGCCCCATTCCCTACATTTTAGAATAGTAATGTATATCCTGTGCCATTATATGTTGGAAGTATGTGATCTGCCTTTTTATTTAGATTTTATAGGGGATTACATTTAAGAGATTGCATGAATCTCAGAAGACTTTGAACTTTAGATTTTAAATAAGTTTGAGACTGGTATTGTCTATGGGACTTTTGAAGTTGGACTGAATGCAGTTTTTCATTATGATATGGCTACAAGTTTTGGGGGCCAGGGAGTGGAATGTGGTGGTGGTTTGAAAGAAAATGATCCCTAAAGGGAGTGGCACTATAAGGAGGTGTGACCTTGTTGGAGTAGGTATGGTCTTGGTAGAACAAGTTTGTCACTGTGGATGTTAGCTTTGAGGTCTCATATGCTCAAGCCATGCCTAGTGAGACAGTTTACTTCCTGTTGCCTTTGGATGAAGACATAGAATTCTCCAGCACTAAGTTCTCCTACAGGTCATCATACTCGAGCCACCATGCTCCTGCCATGATGATAGTGGACTAAACCTCTAAACTGTAAGTCATCCTCTCGATTAAATGTTTTCCTTTATAAGAGTTGCCATGGTCATGGTGTCTCTTCACAGCAATAGATACTTTAACTAAAACATCCCCAAATATTCATTCAGCATTTTGAATGAAGAATGACCAGTACATACTAACAAATAGTTAGTGTTAGTCTGTTGGTGATTAGACTCATCCTAGGTTCCAAGAAAATGGGCAGTATTCTTTCTGGAATGGACTAACATTTTTGCAAAAGCCTGATGAGTCAAACAGAATGAATGAAGAATATTATATATTGGTAATAAAAATCCATATTCTGGAACATTTAGTATTAAATTCTATAGAATAATGTGGTCCACATTATAAATCAATACACATTTATTTATCAAACAATTTACATGTAGTTTAAATTTAAGCTCCTCTGATGCTACAAACATCAAATTATAATTGTTTCATTGTATAAATGCATAAACTCTACAAGATCAATTATTAATAGCCATTAAATTATATTATTTAATGAAAAGTTCATATACTGATAAAATTATAATCAAATTTCAAAATAGAACCTTTTATAGAAGAACATAAATCCCAAAAAAATCTGAAAACCTGTTCATGAACTAAATAGTGAACTAAACTTAGTGTAGATGCCATTGTATATCTCCATTTGTATGGAAATTGGCAAAGAAATGAAAATTACTCAAACTTGGAAGATACGATTATAACTGGCTAGGGTAAATGTGTGTTCTAGAGTATTTTCTCAGCATCCCACGGCTTCACATAATAAGTATGGTTCTTGAATGTCCACTTCCTTCAGCCTACGCAGTGTCTTTTTCCTTTGTTTGCATGCGTTCATTTATTTGGAACAGACCCTGTCCTTGCCATATATACAGAAAGGCTTAGAGCTGTTTAGTCTCACTCTTATCCAAGAAAGATGCAAATAGGAATTAACACATACGACCACTGAAAAGAAAGCAAGCTGCTTTTCCACCCAAGAACCAGAATAGCAACACTAGCATGCATAAAGTACACCTAGGACAAAGGCTAGCAAAGGAGGTGAAATAACTTTACATTGGAAATTTTAAAACATCAAAGGCAAAACTTAAATACTACATAACTGATGAGCATGTTTATATTGTGGAAATGTTTGCAGTTCCAAAACCAGTTTGTAGTTTCATTACTTAAAATGTAGTTACCATCAAAATCTAATTACATTGTTAAAGAACTAATGAAGCAATACAACTGTATGATCAAATGAAGACCTTTAAGTGGGAGGGAGAGAACAGGTGTGTGTGGTGGATAAGTAAAAACCACTAGCATCTAATGATCAATATATACTAAAATGTTGTGATAAAGATTATCAGCTAGACTTTTGAGAATAATTAACTAATGCTATGACATGGTGGCCCAATATTCAGGAAAAAGTCACATACATAGCTTTACCACTCTAATAGTCAGGAAACATGCAAAAGTTTACAGAACAAATGCCATAGTTAAGAGAAACAGGGATCTGATAAAGAACAGTAATTTATACATGATTTGACATATCCATCACGGAGTCAATTTGTTTTGTAGATCTTGAAAATAACGTTGACAAGTCCTGGAAATAGCAGGAACACACAGATACATAAGTCTGTGGTAATAGTGACTATGATGCTTATATTACCTGAAGCAAGAAAATCGTTGGAAAAATACCTAGGGTTTTATAACTTATTTCCTTTTTGTTACAGCTGTGAAGGGCCTTGTGACAATCTGCTAGAGCACATAGGAGGTAAAAAGTAAACTTGAGACCAGGACGCCAGTGCAACAGCCTTCTCCAGTGGCCTACAGTGGTGGAACTTTTCTGAGGTGTGGCCGTCATTGAGTCAGCCATGCTTCTGTAAGTAAGCTCTCAGCCCTGCTCTTCTCAGTAAATTTGATAAACCACTTAGTTTGCCAATGTCACTAGAAGGAGTTTTTTTCATTAGAGTTTTGTCTTGTGTATCTGGTATTACCAGATATTTTTATTTGTTCAAGTAACCCAACACTGAACTTAGGAGAAATTTTGCAATCTAAAACAAATCTTCACAACACCAGTAAATGATTTACAGTGGTTCTCAATCATTGGAACCCTTTCTTTGACACAAGTGGCAAGAACTAATGGTGTTAAGTATCTTGCTTTAAGTAAGGAAATAAAAATGGACAATGAAAGCCATCACATTGGCTTAGGCTTTCCACCACTGAGAAGAAAGGTGGGTGGGGCCTTGACCCTGGCTGAACATCCACCCTGCTTTATTTAGCAAGTTTCAGGCCAGGGAGAAATTCCATCTTTAAAAACAAAATCTTAAGTGAATAAAAAGCATCTCACTAGTAACATCCGGGGTTGGTCTCTGCCTTCTACCCATATTTACATTTATGTAAATGAACAGATAAAAGCACACAAGCATATACACATGAGAAAGGGGACAATAACAGTGGCATCCACTGGTTTAAAAAAAATACATGCTGTTTAATAATCTAGAAATGCCATGGAAGCTTCCAGAAGGAAAAATATATATAAAAGGTTGAAATCTCTGAAATCAAAAAATGGTAATTTTTTGTAAAGTGAGGCTTTTTTGATGAGGCAGGTAGCCACACCTATATCTGAGCCTTTAGAAGTCAGAACAATTGATATGTTAGAGTTTTGCCACTGTCCATCTGTTGAGTCAGCAAATTAGTGAGGAATCCAACAGTAATCCATGCTCAAAAATTTAAAGAAGTTTGTTTTACAGACCAAGAAATGTAGATGAAATGATTACTGGCTTCTGTAATCATGTGATTAAAAGTAAAGTTGGTGCTTTAGAAGCAGGAACTTCTGTCAACAAGGAGTCTCAACACCATGAATGTGGTCTATGTCATACAGATGCTCATGAGAGTCCCATGTCAAGTAAGATATGTTAATATGGGATGAAAAGTTTACAGTGCTCAAATCTCTCCTATCTCAGCAGCCATTAATTGGACTTAGGGAAAATCACTTAACCCTGTAAACTTCTCTTTTATCATGCTCAGCTATGTTCATATCAGCATTATTTGTAATAGCTAGAACCTGGAAACAACTTAGATGCCCTTCTCAACTGAAGAATGGATAAATAAAATGTGGTACATATACACAATGGAGTACTTACTACTCAGCAGAGAAAAACGACATCATGAGGTTTGCAGACAAATGGATGGAACTAGAAAAAATCATCCTGAGAGAGGTAACCCAGACTCAGAAAGACAAACATGGTATGTACTCACTCATAAGTGGATACTAGATGTAAAGCAAAGGATAACCAGATTGCAACTCACAACTCCAGGGAGGCTACCTAGTAAAGGGGACCCTAAGAAAGACACAGGGATCACCCAATGACAGAAAAATGGATGAGATCTACATGAGCAAACTGGACATGAGGGCAGGTAATGGAGGGCAAGGGTCAGGGGAAAGAGATCTTAGGGGAGTCAGAGGTCCCAGCTGGATCACAAACAGAGTGGAGAATAAGGAAAGGGATACCACGATAAAAGAAGATCTCATGGGAACAGGAAGAAGCAGAGTGCTAGAGAGGTCCCCAGAAATCCACAAATACCTACACAATAGACTACTGGCAATGGTCGAGAGAAAGCCCGAGCTGACCTACTCTGGTGATCAGATGACCGAACACCCTAACTGTCATGATAGAACTCTCATCCAGTGACTGATGGAAGCAGATGCAGAGATCCACGGCTAAGCCTCAGGTGGAGCTCCAGGAGTCCAATCGGCGAGAGAGAGGAGGGATTATAAGAGCAGGAGATATTGAAACCATGATTGGAAAGAGCAAAGGGACAAATAGCCAAACTAGTAGAAACACATGAACTGTGAACCAATAGCTGAGGAGACCCCTGGAACTGGATCAGGCCCTCTGGATAAATGAGACAGTTGATGAGCTTGAACTGTTTTTAGAGATTTACAAACATCCGTAAACTGAAAAAAAAAAAAAAAAAAAAAAAAAAAAAAAAAAAAAAAAAAAAAAAAAAAAAAAAAAAAAAAAAAAAAACCTTCCTTAGAGTTACAATGGTTTCACAGTGTGGGTGGAGGATAACTCATTTCCTGATCTTGCTTGCAGGAGGTGGGGTTATTAATTTATTAATTAGAGAATTTCATAGCCATACATTAGGTGAATAAGATAGAACTAAATTAAACTGCAGCAGATTCAAGATAGAAAATGTAGTTTTTCAGAAACCCTTAAGTGCTTGGAAATTGTTTAAACATTTCCAGCATATGCCTATTGATAAGGCTTTGAAGACAGAAGGACCGGGCAAACAAATTCTTTTTTCCTGATAATTATACATTATGTGGTCAAAAATCAAGGTCAGGGGGAGGAGAAAAGAGCTAAGGTTTGAGTGCCACAACTGGCCTCCTGTAAGGTGTGTCTCTACATTTACACTAAGTATGCCTTCATGTTGATTTTTATTTATGAGTGTCTCCTTTGTTCCCCTCATCTTATTCCAGCTACCCAATGTTTTCTTGTCAGACATGTTTGTTAAAACTGTAAGTCCCTCCCTGATTTCTAGTTCTTTCCAAAAGGAGCCTTTGGGTCAGTAATTGCACTGTCCTGCAACTGAGGTGGGAAAGCACCATGAGGCAAATTCACAAAAGGACACCCCCATAGGTAAAGGAAACCTCAGCCAGGAATCATGTAATAAAGGAAGTCAGTTCAGGGAAGCTCAGCTTTGTTACAAATGCAGAGTCATCTCAGGCTTCTCCTAGTTTATTTTACTAAAATGTGTCTGAAATACAAATACACTGTGACAGAAAGCTCCAGAAACTATCGTAGTGGAAAAACTCTGCTGTCCTGATCATGCTTGCAAAGAACCAGTGGATATATATCCAAGAGACAAGTGTTTAGTTGTAATGAGGCCCACAAATGGAACCTACACAAACTGAACCTCTGTCAGCTATGGGAGAGACAACAATGTAGCTTTTCATAGTCTCCCATGTGGTAGGAATAGTTATTTAAAGATTTATTTTACTAGACCTTATTCAGCAGGAGCCTGGTTTAGAAGTAAGAGTATGTTCTCTCTGCTTGGTCACTGTATGTTTTCTGTTCTAGGTCAGCTGGTGTCAGAGAAAATAGATAAGGCCTCAGTCCAACGAAGGGCGATTGGAAAATGTGACTCTCCATTTTCAACAACTTTGCATTCATTCTGTCTTTTTATTCGCATGCTTTTTTTCCATTCTTCTTTTCATGATCCCATTTTCTTTATTTTTCAAAGTATTAAATATATTAAGAAAACATATTGTGTAAAAGTCCTTACATATCAAATAAAAGATATTTTCTTAACTTCAAAATAACTCCCTAAACATGACCAATTGCTGTTATTATTTTATTTAAATTTATTTGTTAACTAAACAGAAGGAAACTAACACATTTTCTCTTTTGTAAATTAAATTATCATTGATGCAATGATACTTCTCTAAGCCAATTATCTCATTGTTCTCTATTCTGGACTGATAAACTTCCTAAACTTTCCAGTAATTCATTAAAACTTTCTCAAATTATCTAATTATTAATTTTGAATAAGTGATATTTCAAATAACACAGTTAAGTGAACACGGTGCTTAAAATTATGTATTGATTTATTTATATATATATATATATATATATATACTAATTAATAATTTATGTCTTTCATTTCTTATTGTAGAGTAAATGTCCAGATTTGATAAATAATTTTGTAATGGCTAGCACAATTCCATAAATTCAGGATTTATGACTAACTTTGAATGACTCTAGGATCTCCAACATCTTGGGGTCGCCAATGAAATACTGGCTTTATTTTCAGCACTAAATTATGACCTCTCTTGGCTTCCACACAGGGACTCCGCTGCCACACAAAGACCGGCTCCAGTGGCTCTTCTTAACGGTAAAGGAAGAGTTCCCAACCCCTTTACTCGCGTCTCCTTTATGATTCTAAAGCCAGGACAGGTGGCTAACACTGCAAATTCCAGCTGTCCATTTAGGAAGGAGCCTGGACACTTTGAATCACATTTAGAAAAACTTTCTTTTGTTGTTGCTTTTTAGGAGTAAAAAATTCTTTTGACCTTCTTTTCACAGGTTGGAAGATGAGCTGGGTGGCGACTTGCTATGAGTGTACCCACTTTTACTCTACCGCAGATCAGATGTCTCCTCAGTTTTTCATCTTTTAGCACAAGCTTTGGCTCTGCCATTAAATGAAATGTCCTGGTGTTCATTTTCTCTTTAAATTATAAATTTTTGTTTCTTTTTGCCCCATTTGCTCTTTTTCACTGTAGACCTGTATAAGAGTGATTACTAAAAATCACATGACAGAATCAGTATTAAGCTGCTTGAAATCTCCTCAAAAAGCAGTTGATCACTTTTCAACTTAGCTTCAGGCAAATTTTTATAAAACAAGATACAGTCACGTTCTTTGCTAAAATATCCCTAAAACTTTTTCTAGCCTAGTTGCTAATGTTATTCCCCTATGAAACTTCTTGAGCTGGGTCTCCACAGTTCACATTGTTCTGAGCCAATATTGTCTTCCAAGCCCCTATTTGGATGGCATACTAAACTGCTTTCAATCAACTTCCTAGACCAAGCTTCCAAAGTCTTTCACATTCCTCAAAAGGCAAAACCACACACACACACACACACACACACACACACACACACACACACAACAACAACAACAACAACAACAACAACCACATGGTCTGGCCTGTCACAGCAGTACCCACTGCCTGGTACCAACTTCAATGTCACTTTCTTTACTATTGTTATGATAAAACACCAAGACCGAGGCAACTTATAAAAGAAAGCCATTAATTTGTAATTTGGCTTATGATACTGAATGTTAGAGTCTAAGAGAGTGGAACAAAGGACAGTTAAAAGCTCATATCTTCATCCTGAAAGCACAGTGAATGACATGAATCCTTTGAAATCTTAAAGTCTACCCAAAGCCCAGAGATACCCTTCCTCCAACAAGGGCCTCTTAATCCATGCCAAAATGTGCCATCGCTTAGGATGAAATATTCAAGTATATGAACCTAGATCTCATTCTACCCTCTCTCCCACGATGTTCCTTGAGCTTTAGTTATGTGGTTATCTTATAGTTATGGTTCAAACCACCATTAAGACCTCTCAAAAGGAGGAAATTCATGCCCAGTACCATAAGCCTAGCCAGCTAACCATGATTCATGATGCCATGGCACCTACTGCAATCACCTTTCTAAATAAGTATGAATTCTGACTCCATCCTAAATATTTATCCTTATGCCCACTGGCAAGTGTAGCTCTTCCCCCTTGTCAAGGAAGCTTGTTTTTGCAGCAGACAGAGACCATTACAAAAATCACAACTGTTTAAAATACAGAGAACAACTGACCATAGAATGTTGGGTCCCAATTGCCATAACTGTAACACAACCCCACAATTAAAGCTCAGGGAACATCTTGGAAGAGAGGGTAGAATGAGATCTAGAGGACCAGATGCTTGTTGTGGAGATTGTGTCTCTTATGCAGGACAGGGTCTCTGCATGTATAAAATATCTACAATATGGCTGCCTAACGAAGGTCCTAGTGATATCAGTATCACTTGACATGCTAGCATGAGTAGAAAAAAACTCCAAAGTCCCTCCCTGAGACTAAAAATTATAGACCATTAATAACAACTGAAAGAAGAAGAATCACTTATTTCCTGGGATGATGCCCAAGCTACTTATCTAATACCAAATGGTCAGTCCTAAGGTATATACATAGAAGGGACACTAAATGGACTCAGTGGGTTGTATTCTAATATTTATATGTAATATCTATATATTATGTAGATGAATTTTAAAATATGTGTTTAGGTATTTATATAAGTAACATAATAAAGGAAGAGAGAGAGAGAGAGAGAGAGAGAGAGAGAGAGAGAGAGAGAGAGAGAGAGAGAGAAGAGAAAGAAACAAAGAAAGAAGAGAAAGAGATACACAGGAAAGAAGAATGAAACACTGGAGGCAGAGATAGTGAAACAATGAGTGAGGAGAGCTGGACATGAAAGAGGACTGAAGATGGTCAAAGTATACTATACACATGCATGAAATGACACAATAAATTACATTAGCTTATACAATTAAATATTCTAATAAAAATTCAAAGCAAATTACATCTGATCAGAGTGGCTGTATTTCCTATCAGATTCAATCTGTCACCGTGTTACTTGTGCATATTTTAGGCACTATCTGGTCCTATGGTTCAAGAATAAACCTTTAGAATGAAAAGAAAATCAGCCAATCATTTTAAGGGCCTCGCAGAGATTTGTCACACTAGGGAAAGATTAACACGTCTCTTCCAGACATAGTAATGTCAGCTATTTTGTATGGAGAAAGACCTGTTTAGGTCTTTCCTTTGTACAACTAATCAGTGTTTAAAATTGAGTAAATTTCTCAATAAAATAGTTTGTCATGTTCTTGAATAACTATTTGAGTTCACTAAAGTACAGTTATTGTCCAAGAATATGAGATTATCTGATACCAAATGCTTTGAAGGAAACAAACATATATACCACATATTTACAGATTGTCTTCATGTCATGCTATTGTGAAATTTTTCAGTGTTTGATCTTATTAAAATGTCAGAGACATAGCCTAATTTGCAGGCAGGACAGCACTGCAGATCGAAGGGTTTGTGGCTGGGATGCTGTTTACATTGCTCTTTTGGCAGCCTTCAGAGTGTCTTCCTGTATCAAAGCCGTTAGAACATTGGGGTGGAGTTTTATGTAGGTAACAGCTCAGTCCCCCCCACACTTTAATGAGTTGTATGGGTGTTGACTTAGCAATGGGGTTGGCTGTCAGTTTTAGGAGAGTAACCTATTATTTTGGGAGCACAGTCTGTTGTTTGGGAATTTCCATGAGATCCCTTTGGTCAACAGCACAATTGGCTGTAACCCAGTCCTGATACTGGAAGATTTGTTTGGTGAAAAGGGATTGCCAATTGGAACTCTGTCCCCTCATTGTTTGGAGACTTCTTTAGGATCTGCTTTATATATTACAGAAGGTTCCTACTGTTCTAAGTTTCCATACCATACCCCTCAAATGTCCCTCAGTTCTAGCTGTCTCTCCCGATGTGCTTTTCCTCGACTCCACTTCCCCTCCCCTTCACCACCTGAACTTCTAGCTCTTCACTCATAAAAATCTATTCTATTTCCTCCTACCAGGGAGATCCCTGTGTCTCTCCTGGTCCCTCCCTCTATGCCTAACATCTCTGAGTCTAGGGATTGTAGATTGGTAATCATTACTTAATGGCTAATATCCACATAAAAGTAAATTCATACCAAATTTTCTTTCTGGGTCTGGGTTCACTCAGGATGATCTTTTTTCTAGTTCCATCTATTTGCCTACAAATTCCATGATGACATGATGACAGTATTTTGTTTCTTTGTTTGTTTGTTTTAGAGCTCAGTAATACTCCATTTTTAAAATGCACCACATTTTCTTTATTTTTCTGTTGAGGGGCATCTAGGTTATTTCCAGTTTCTGACTACTATGAATAGAGCAGCAGTGAATATAGTTGAGCAAGTTTACTTGTGGTAAGATTAAGGGTCTTAGGTTATATGATCAAGAGTGGTATAGCTAGATTTTGAGGTAGACTGATTCCCAACCTTCCGAAGAACTGCCACACTGATTTCCATAGTGACTATATAATTTTTCACTCTTACCAACAATGGATGAGCATTCCTTTATTTAGCATCTCCACTTGCATGCACAGTCACTTGTGTTATTGATCTTAGCCATTCTGATAATGTAAGATGTAACATCAAAGTAATTTTGATTTGCGTTTCCCTGATGAGTGAAAATATTGACCATTTCTGTATTTTTTTCTCAGCCATTTGAGTTTCCTCTACTAAGAATTTTCTATTTAGATATATACCCCATTTTAAAGATAATATTATTTGTGGGTGTTTTTTTTTGTTATCTAGCTTCTTGAGTGCCTCACATATTTTGAATATTAGTCCTCTATTGGATATGGAGTTGGTAAATATTTTTTTCCATTGTGAAGTCTGAAGGTTGCCACGGAGAGCAATGGTGGCACAAAGCTTGCAGTAATAAATAACAAACATCTGATGTGACTCAAGGCCCACTCCACGGGATAGAACCCATGCCCAACACTGCATGGGTGAACAAGAACCAGACTGACAGCCAGAGGCCTAAGGTAGAGCTAACTACTGTTGGTTTTAAAATAAAAAGGTAAAAGTAAAATAACTCTTAATGATATTCTGCCATACTCTTAGATTTATGACTTATTTGGTCATTATCAGAGAAGTTTTCTCCTGTACCAGATGTGAACAGATAAAGAGACCCACAGCCAGACATGACAATCAGCCAGAACACACACACACACACACACACACACACACACACACACACACACATCACAAACACACACATACATACACACACACACACACACACACACACACACACACACACACACACACACAGGGTAGGGGCTTGAAACACACAGATATAAATGGGATGTCTCCATCTAATCCCTCCCCTCAGAGTTCAGGGAACCCTGTGGAAGAGAAAGCAGAAAGAATGTAATAGGCAAAGGGGGTGGAGGAGACCATGAAGAAACTAAAGCAGTAAGCACAGGGCCTGTACAAGTCTGCACCAGGTCCTTTGTTTATATATTACAGCTTTCATTTATGATTTTTTTTTTTTTTTTTTGGTTTTCCGAGACAGGGTTTCTCTGCGTTTCTCTGGGACTCCTGAGTGTGGGAATGAGTAGGTCTCTGATTCACGTGCCTTGTCTTGGGGCATTTTTTTTGTTGTTGTTGTTGGTTTGTCTTGTTCAACTTTGATGTGGTGATTTTTATTTTACTTTATTATATTTTATTTTGTTACAGTTTTGTTACTATATCCCTTAGAAACCTGTTCTTTCTAATGAGAGACAGAAAAGGAGGGTATGGGAGGAGAAGTGGAGAAGAACTGGAAGGAGTAGAAGGAGGGGAGGACTGCAATCAGGATACATTGTCTAAGAAAAGAATCTATTTTTAATAAAATGGAAAAATGTTAGAGATCTTTTTTAAGCACATAAAAGATTCAAAAAAGGATGGATAAAATGATAAACTTTGCTATATTTTCAGATAATTAATGCCCACCCAGTAAAAACACATGATATGAAGGATAGTGTCCTGGTTAGATTTAATACTAACCTTACACATGTCAGAGTAATCTGAGAAGAATTGTCTACGCCGAGAAAATACCTCTGTAATACTATAGTGAAGAGAAGTCTGGAGAGCACTTTCTTGATGAATGATTGGTGATGCCACAATTGGGCATGTTGCATGGCATATTATACGAATGAACGCTGAGCAAGCCAGTAAGCAGTGTCCTACAACTTCTATTTCAAGCCCTCATGCAAGATTTCTGCCATGAGTTCTTGTCATGCCTTTCCTTCATAAAGGACTGTGAACTAAAACCTTGAGTAAACCCCTTTCCTCCTACAGTTGCATTTAGTTCTGTTGTTCTGCCACAGCAACAAAAACCTGAACTAAAACAGATATCATGCTGTTAGGATACCTAACTGCTTGGGAACCTGAAACCACCTTATATTTTAGAACCACATAAGTTTTTATCCCATCTTCTCCTTTCCAATGTCCTTTCTCCTCTTACTTAGTTGCATGACATTTTCATTGCATCAAAAGTATTTCTCCATCTATTGAATTACTAGAGCTGGACAGAGAATCAAATCAGACCACTCTTCACACCAGATGTCAACAAAATTCCTACCACATAGTAAAAATTCCGGTTATCAGACAACTGTTTAAGTAAAACAATGTCCTCACAGCCATTTTTTTCATCTGAATTCATCTCCTCCCCTGACTATCACAGTCAGACACAACCAGCCACCATGCTTTGAACTAATCTATCAGCCTCTCTACTTCATCTTGAATGCATCTAGCATATTTACTTCTCACATGCATCTCAACCTTTTCTCTTCAAAAGGCAAATGTGTATGATGAAACCCATGTATATTTTATATCTAAATTGCTGTTTATCAAAAGAATCTAACTCCATGCCTATTCATTTAGCCATCTTCCTGACAATATGTATATTTTCAATACAGGAGATGACTACTCAGGGAGGAAATTTGACAATGAATCACAGTTCAATTGCAAGGAATGTAAATTCTCTAGTTTTTATACAAAGCATGAAATTTAGACTTCCAGGTAATCACTCCTATGCGATGGAGAAAGGCCTCTGCTCAAAAGCGACATATGACTGAAATTGAGGTTGTCAGAAGAGAGTTGTGACAGCCACAAGCATCACATAGAGTTAGCAAAGAAACTGAGAAAGATATTCCAGAATAACATGAAAGCCATTCCCTCTCCATTGAGGGTGTCTGTCCTTTCTTTAATTAATTTTAATATAAAGTAACCCTTGAAGAAATGGTCCTGTTGCAAGAATAGTAGCCATGGCATCAAAAGAGAAAGTAAGGAAGAATAGAGGACCATTGATTAGTAATACAGGAAATCAGACACTACCCAGGGCCAAACAATAGGCTCAAAATGTCTGTTGATAAGAGTTTTAACAGAACTTGTTGGGAGCTGGTTATAACATATTTGAAAACTACTGCAATAATGTCAGGTAGTAAATACTGCTAAATGAAGTAATCTATCACAAAACAGTAAGGAATTAATCATGTGACCTTTTTTCCTCCAAAGCTGAAAACGGATGAAAATATGAAGACAACATATGTACAAATTTGTCTCCATCTTTCTACAAGATAGGCATATCCTAACCTCCAGTATAGAGAACTGAGCTTTAATGTCAGGCATGAGGAAGCAATCAAAAGGTGTTTTAATTTGCTTTATTTTTTAAGGTGCTATATTATGTGTGTGAGTATTTTGCCTGCATGTAAGGACACATGAAGTTGTCAGAATAAGTAATCAGATGCTCTGAAATTGAAGATAACTATTCCTATGCCACTACATTGGTATTAATATTGAACATAAATCCTCTATAAGAGCAACAACTACTCTTAACCACTGGGCCATCTCCCCAGCTCTTAAAATAGTCATCATTTTTAATTAAAAATAATTTTTCATATAATATATGCTAATTACTACTCCCCCTTCCTCTTCTCCTCCCAGTTGTTTCTCTCCTCCCCTCCCATCTGGATCCAATCCCTTTCTGTCTCTCCTTAGAAAAGAAACAAGATTTTATGGGATAATAAAAAAATATAGAGAAAGTAGGAAGTAGTCTTGAATGCACTGGCATAGGAGATCACTTCCTAAATATAACACCAGTAGCACAGACACTGAGAGAAACAATCAATCAAAGGGACCTCTTGAAACTGAGAAGCTTTTGTAGAGCAAAGGATACAGTCAACAAGGCAAAGCAACAACCTACAGAATTGGAAACAGTCTTCACCAACCCCACATTTGACAGAGGACTGGTATCCAGAATATATAAGGAACTCAAGAAATTAGACAACAAAATGCCGAACAGTCCAATTAAGAAATGGGCTTTAGAATTAAACAGAGAGTTCTCAACAGAGGAAACTCAAATGGCTGAAAGACATTTAAGGAATTGCTCAACATCCCTAATCATCAGGGAAATGCAAATCAAAACAACTCTGAGATACCACCTTACACCTGTCAGAATGGCTAAGATCAAAAACACTGAAGACACCTCTTGCTGGAGAGGATGTAGAACTAGGGGAACTCTCCTCCACTGCTAGTGGGAATGCAAGCTTGTACAATCACTTTGGAAATTAATATGGTGCTTTCTTGGGCATATACCCAAGAAATGCTCAATCATACCACAAGAGCACTTGCTCAGCTATATTCATATCAGCATTGTTTGTAATAGCCAGAACCTGGAAACAACCTAGATGCCCTTCAACTGAAGAATGGATAAATAAATTGTGGCACATATACACAATGGAATACTACTCAGCAGAGAAAAACAATGACATCATGAGTTTTGCAGGCAAATGGATGGATCTAGAAAAAAAATCATCCTGAGTGAGGTAACCCAGACTCAGAAAGACAAATATGGTATGTACTCACTCAAGGGAGGATACTAGAGGTAGAACAAGGATGACTGGACTGCTACTCACATCACCAGGGAGGCTTCCTTGAAAACAGGACCCCAAGAAAGACACGGGGATCACCCAATGACAGAGAAATGGCTGAGATCTACATGAACAACCTGGACATGAGTGGAAGTAATGAAGGGCAAGGGTCGATGGAAAGAGAGCCTGTGGGAACGGGAGATCCCAACTGGATCAAGAACAGAGAGGGAGAACTGAATGGTATTATATAATAAAATAAAAGGAAAATATATAAAAAAAAATCAAAGAAATTAATGTCACTTTTCTTTATCCACTTTTTGGTTAAAGGGCATCTAAGTTGTCAATTCTGTCTATTATGAATAGAGCAGCAATGAGCTTGGCTGAGCAAATGTTTTGTGGTAGGATGAGGCATTCCTTGGGTATATGTCCAAGAGTAGTAAAGCTGGATCTTCACATAAATTGATTCCCATCTTCTTGTAGAACTGCCACACTGAGTTCCATAGTGGCTCTAGAAGTTTGTACTCCAATCAACAATGAATGGGTGTTCCCCATACTTCACATTCTCACCAGCATGAATTGTCACTTTTGTTAAGGATCTTAGCCATTCTGCCAAGTATAAGATAGAATCTCAAAGTAGTTTTGATTTGCATTTCTCTGATGGCTAAGGATGTTGGACATTTCTTTAAGTGTTTTGCAGGCATTTGAGTTTCTTCTATTGAGAATTCTCTGTTTAGATCTGTAACCCATTTTTAATTAGATTATTTGTTGACTTGATGCCTAGCTTTTGAGTTCATTATATATTATGGATATTAGTCTTCTATTGGGTATAGAGTTGGTAAAACATTTTTTTCCCACTCTGTCGGCTGCCACTTTTCCCAAGTGACAGCATCTTTAACCATGCAGGAGCTTCTCAGTTTTGTGAGGTTCTATTTATTAATTGTGGATCTTAGTGCCAGAACTCAGATTTTCTGTTCAAAAAATCTCCTGTGCCAATGAGTGCAAGGTTATTTCCCACTTTCTCTTCTATCATGTTCAATGTATCTGCAATTATTTTGAAATCTTTGATCCATTTGGAGTTGAGTTTTCTTCAGGGTGATAAGTATGGATCTATTTGTACTCTTCTACATGCAGCCATCTAGTTTGACAAGCATTTATTAAAGATTCTGTCATTTTTCCAGGATGTGTTTCTGGCCTCTTTATTAAAAATCAGATGCCAATAGGTGTATGAATTTAAGTCTTCAATTCGATCCAATTGATCAATGTGACTGTATTTGTGTCAATACTATGCGTTTTTTTTGTTTGTTTGTTTGTTTTTTGTTTTGTTTTTTTTTTTTTTGGTTTGGGTTTTTTTTTTCTTTTTACTATAGCTCCATAGTACAGTTTGAAATAGAATAAAAGATGATGATATCTCCAGCAGTTCTATTCAGGATTATTTTAGCTATACTGTGTATGTGTATTTTCATGTGAAGCTGAATTGGCCTTTCAAGAACTGTGAAGAAATGTGCTGATATTTTGATGGGTAATGCATTGAATGTGTAGACTGCTTTTGTTAGATTGGCCCCTTCTAGTATATTAATCCTACTGATCCATGAACATGGGGAATCTTTGCATCTTCAGTGTCTTCTTCAATCTCTTTCCTCAAAGACTTGAAGGTTTTAATCATACAAGTCTTGCTTGGATAGAGTTACTCCAACATATTTTATATTATTTGAGACTATTGTGGAAAGTGCTGTTTTCCTGATTTCTTTCTCAGACAATTTGTCATTTGAGTATTAGAAGGCTATTGATTTTTGTGAGTTCATTTTGTATCCAGCTACTTTACTGAAAGTGTTTATCAACTTTTGGATTTACAGGAGGAGTTTTGGGGTTTTCTTATGTATCTTATCATATCATCTGCAAATAAAGATACTTTGACTTCTTCCTTTTCAATTTGTATCCCCTTGATCTCCTTCATTTGCCTTACTGTTGTAAGTCTTCAAGTACTATATTGAATAGGTATGGAGAGAGTGGAAAAACATTTCTTATTCCCAAGATTAGTGAAACTGCTTTGAGTTTCTATCTGTTTAAGTTGATGCTGTCCAAGGTCTTCCTGTAAACTGTCTATTATGTTGAGGTTTCTTGTATTCCTAGTCTCTGTAGAATTATTTTTCATTTTATAATTTAATTTAATTTTACATATCAGCCACAGATTCCCCTGTCCTCCCTCCTCCCCCCTCCCCCAGCCCATCCCCCATTCCCATCTCCTCCAGGGCAAGGACTCCCCTGGGGATTCAGCTCAACCTGGTAGATTCAGCCAAGGCAGGTCCACTCCCCTCCTCCCTTAACCCAGGCTGAGCAAAGAAAATAAAAGAAATTTTATGATGAAAGAGTATTGAGCTTTATTAAAGACCTTGTCTGTATCTAATGAGATGATTATGTGTTTTTTTTCTTTCAGTTTATTTATGTGGTGGATTAAATTTACTGATTTTTATATGTTGACCCATCCTTGAATCACTTTGATGAAGCCTACTTGATCATGATGGAAGATATTTTTTATTTGTCCTTGGATTCAGTTTGCAAGCATTTTATTTGGTATATTGGCATCTGTGCTCAAAAGGGTAATATTTGTAATTTGCAATAAAATATATTTATAATAAAAATATTGTAATTCTCTTTCTTTTTGGGGTATTTATGTGATTTGTTATCAGGGTAACCGAGGCCTTGTAAAATGAATTGGGCCATATTCCTCTGTTTCTGTTTTGTGGAATTATTTGCAGAATATTGACATTAAAACTTCTTTGAAAGTTTGGTAGAATTCTATACTAACACCATCTGGCCCTGTTTTTTTTTTTTTTTAAACTTTTTTAATGACTGATTCAATATCACTAGGGGATATGTGTATTAACTAAGTAATTAGTACTGAATTAGAAATGTTAACATACCTTTACAAGCATGTTCCAAGAGGAGGTCACATCATCACTAGGGGATGCAAGCCATCCTAATTAGGGTGACTTCTGTGTGAATGAGGAGCTTATCCAACTGGATTGATTATAAAACAGTTTTTTAATTGAAGACTAAGAATCACTCAGTAAACTATACCAAGGAAAATAAAATTAGTACAATTTAATATAAAAAACCTTCCAATACTTTATTTTTGAAGAGCAGATAGCCTTATTGCATGCTTTAGAGTATGTTTGGAGCTCATATTTTTGTTCTTCCAAAACAAGTTTAAGTTTATCAAGGTAGACAATTTTATCTTCTTTCTTTATTGATGTGTACCCAGCTGCTACATATATGCCCATGTGCACTGACATGAAAATCCATATTAGTTCAGTGACATTAGTAGCATCTCAGGCTGACCTGTACATTTTGGGGTATAGGAGTTATTTGTGATGGTCTGTAAGGTTTTCCTCATTTAATATTAGGTCACAGTGCAGATCTTGCTACATTTGACTCCTCATGAGCCCGTTTCAACTCCTTTCCTTTGCTTGTGTTGACTGCATTAATAATTTATAATTGATATTTAAATCATGTTCTAGTCATTGTCATCCTTTAGATCCCCTTCTACTGCAAGTGTAAATCTTATGCTTAATCAATCCGGGAGAGGAGATAATATACAAACTCTTAGATCACATTTTGGAGATAAGATTATAATCTCTTCTCACAAAGTGAATGTGATTTTCAGTAATGAGCAGTTGAGACCTATATCTCCCTATCAGATTCATGTCTGATATCAGCATTCTTGACACTGATTGAACAAGGAAAGCATAAAATACCTCTTTGCTTAAACTACATGTTTGATAGTAAATAAACACATGATGATTACTAATCCAGCAGATGTAGAGAATGCTGTCATAAAAGTGATGCCAACTTGGAATTGCTAATTCTTGATAAAAATTCAACAGAGCACCATTTAATCAAAACCCAGATTATTTTCTTTCAAGTTGATCTTTATGATATTCTGTGACCAAATTCGATCATCATGATTGTAATATGGATATATTTACAAAGGAGAACTTTTATGTAGTCAAATAATTTTGAATGGCTTATTATTGGCTGATAGAAAGATCAGAACCCCAATAATCATGACTTCACCCTTCACCTTGTCAGAAAACACCTGGGATTCTCATTCCATATCTTTCCATCAGAGAACATGGCCACAGTTCTGATTCTCAGTCAGTATGTTCTTTTCTCTCTGTATCTGTCTACCAGGCTCCTTTGTTCTAGTTTCAACTTATCTCATAATAATTATGTAATTTGTTTAATCTTGTCCTCTTTGAGCTCAAATCACATATCAAAAAATGCAAAGATGGTCCGTTTTTATACTGCCATATATTAGTGCTTCCTTTGTTTTGTTTTTTGAGACAGGTTTTTTCTGTGTAGCTCTGACTGTCCTGGAACTCACTCTGTAGACCAGGCTAGCTGAGAAGTCAGAGATTCACCTGCTTCTGCCTCTAGGTACTGGGATTAAAGGCATGCGCCACCACTGCCCTGCTCATGCTCCTTTCTATCTATTCTTTTGGCTTTGTCAGGATGAGAAAGGGCATTAGAAAAAGGGAAGGTTTTCTCATTTCCCACTTGTAGGATGATATCAAAGACTTATTTCTGATAATATAAAGTTTTCTATCAGTGGCCATGAACTTTTTCATAGGGCACACTAGTGTTTGCCTAAAACACCTGCTAGAGCATATTTCAAGTTACAATTTTTTTTATCAGTATACATCCTCTAGCTATATTTTTATTTCCACTCCACAGCTTGGCCCTCTGTCTCACCTTCTACAATCTGTATTGTAGATCCCCTCACCTTTAAGGAACACAACAAAAAGAAAATCAATAAAAGTGTGCATTCTATCAACTGACACAGAAATTTCATGCAAGAGGATTTCTCCAATAGTGGAGTAATAACATTGCTGGATCACAGCTGACCTCTTCCTAGGGTTGCTACCAGTTCTTTCTTCTTCCTGTTCATATGGATCCAGACTAGATCAGAAAGTCAATTTATTAGCATATTTTCACCAGAGATTGAGAGTTATTATCATCCTTTCTTTTGAAATCCACGACTAATTTTATGTAGAAGCAATCACCTCAGACTAGGTCATGTAGACATTTGCTGTGAGGTCACTGATCTCAATACACCCTCACTATAAAGCTAAAACACCTAATATTCTCTTTATGTTGTTTGGTGACAGTACAGAATTCAGATTGTTAACTGTCTCTAGGAAACCTAAGATGTGAGCTTTTCAACTGAAAGATCTCTTTAAAGGGAATTGAATGGCTAGGCTGTATTTCCTATGCATGTCAAGGAGTTCCAAAGATTCCCAGAAAACAAGAGACAACATTTTGACATACGTGTAAATAAAAGAGTAGGATTAAAAAGCAAAACAAAAACTGTATTGTGGGAAAGTAGCAAAGTAAGAAGAACTAAAAAAAAAAAAAGAAAACTAGTAAGAGACATGATAGAAAGGCTCTCATGCTGTAGGACATTAAACTTCATAAAAACCTAAAACTACCTTGAATTTTAGACCCTCATAACAAATTTTTATCACCTTTTCTTGTATCCCACATCTCTTCTTTCCTTTCTTTCTTTATTGGCTTTTTAATTTAATTTGAAGTATCATTTTCTTCATCCATTGAATTGCTAAAGCTTTAGCATAAAACAAACCAGACCATTCCCCATGTAAGAATTTAAGAAAAATCTCTACCGCATAATAAAAATTTCTGATATTTACTGTCCAGCCCAAACCAATATCTTCTCTTAAAGTCATAATTTATATGAACCTGCCTCGGCTTCTCACTGTGATGGTCTCTCTTTTTCAAAACAGAATACAATGCTATGAAGTAATCAACCTCTCTTAGCTGTTGAATGCATGCAAGGCACTAGTTGCTCTATTATTTGTCACTCTTTACCTCCAAGAGGCAGGAGAATGTGATGTGATCCATCTGCACCTTATATCTATGTTATTTCTTTCAACTTCAATTGTGCTTGAGCTTTAACATTTTTATGCATGTTTCCAACACAGAGGATGGTAACATGCAGGGAATGTTTGGAAATCTGTGGTGGTATTGTGTTCCCAAAATATTGTGTACCCTAATAAACTTATCTGGGATCAGAGAACAGAAAAGCCACTAGATGCTTAGGATAGGCAGTGGTAGCACACACCTTTAATCCTAGCATTCCGGAGGCAGCCAAGCATGGTGTCTCATGTCTTTAATCCCAGAAAGCGAGCCTTTAATCCCAGGGAGTGATGGTAGAAGGCAGAAAGGTATATAAGGTGTGAGGACCAGAAACTAGAAGCTTTTGGCTGGTTAAGGTTTCAGGTTTTCTAGCAGCAGTTCAGCTGAGATCCATTTTGGATGAGGACTCAGAAGCTTCCAGTCTGAGGAAACAAGATTAGCTGAGAAGTTGGCCAGATGAAGTTAGCTGTGGCTTGTTCTGTCTCTCTGATCTTCCAGTGTTCACCCCAATAACTGGCCTCAGGTTTGATTTTATTAATAAGAACCTTTTAAGATTCCTGCTACAGAAATCAATGACAATTTAATTTTAAAATGATTTCTTAAAATTATTATTATTTTATTTTCTACATCCTGACCACAGTTTCACCTTCCTCCTGTCCTCCTACTCCTCGTCCCCCACCTCCTCTCTGTTCTACTCCCATCTACTACTGCTATTCAAAAATAGAATATTCCAAACATGGCATATCAAGATGCAGTAAGATTAGGTTCCTCCTTTTGTATTAAGGCTGGACAAGGTGACACAATGTAAGGAGCAGGGTCCCAAAAGCTGGTAAAAGAATCTGAGTCTGCCCCTGCTCTCATTGTTATGAGTCCCACAAGAAGACAAAGTTATCCAACTTCAACATATATCCAGAGAGCCTAAGTCAGCCCCATGAAGGCTCCTTGGTTGTCGATTCAGTCTCTGTGATCCCCTATGAGGCCAGGTGAGTTGATTCTGTGGGCTTTCTTATGGTGTCCTTGACCCCTCTGGCCCCTTCAATCCTTCCTCTGCCTCTTTCTGCAGGATTCCCAGAACTCTGCCTAATGCTTGGCTGTGTGTCTCTGTATCTATTTCCATCCATTGTTGGATGAAGCCTCTCTGATGACGATTGGGCTATTATAGCAGACTATCATTAGGAATCATTACATTGATATTTTATATATTTGGTTATTTATTTTTCCAGTCATGTGTGGTTCTATCCTAGTTCTCCAGGCTATCCAACCTCTGTGTCCTGGTAGTCCAGGATGTGTCATGGACTGTCTCCCTCTGGTTAAATGGATCTCAGACTGGACCAGTCAATGGTTGGCCACTCCTACGACATCTGTGCCAATTTTACCCTACTGCATCTTGTAGGAAAGACAGATTATAGGTCAAGTGTTATGTGGCTGTGTTATGTGGAGGTCCCAACCCCTCCATGGAAAGTCTTGCCTGGTTACAGAAGATAGCCAGTTCAGGCTACATATAGCCCATTACCAGGAGACTTAGCTAAGGTTACCCTTGTAAATTCCTGGGAAATTCCATTGTACTAGTTTTCTACCTCACCCTCAGATAGCCCCCTTTTCTAGTTGTCTCTTCAAGTACTCTTCTCCTCCAACCCCACATGATTCCTCCTGTTCTAATCTCCACACACACCCAGTTCATCCACAAAATCTATTCTATTTCCTCTTCCCAGGGAGATCCAAGTGTCTCTCATTGAGCATTGTTTATTACTTAGCTTCTCTGGGTCTATGGATTGTAGCATGGTTATCCTTTACAGCTAACATCCACTTATAAGTGAGTACATAGTACATTTGTCTTTCTGGGTCTGAGTTACCTCACTCGGGATGATTTTTTTGTGGTTCCATCCATTTACCTGCAAATTTCATGATGTCATTGTTTTTAACAGCTGAATAATACTCCATTGTACAAACGTAACACATTTTCTTTACCCAATCTTCAATTGAGGAGAATGTAGGTTGTTTCCAGTTAATGGCTATTGCTAATGAAGCTGCTATGAACATAGTTGATCACGTTCCTTGTATATGGAATATCCTTTGGGTATATGGCCAGGAGTCATATAGCAGGGTCTTGAGGTAGATGGATTCCCAAATTTCTAAGAAATCTCCATATTGATTTCCAAAGTTGCTATATAATTTTGCATGCCCACCAGCAATGGTGAAGTGTTCCCCTTGCTTTAAATCCTTGCCAGCATGAACTGTCACTTGTGTTTGTGGTCTTAGCTATTATGACAGGTATAAGATGGAATCTCAGAGTCATTTTGATTTGAATTTCCATGATGGCTAAGGATGCTTAGCATTTCTTTAAGTATTCTCTGCCATTTTAGATTCGTCTGTTGAAAATTCCCTGTTTCCATCTTGTGGTGGTTTGAAAAAAAAGTAGCTCCCATAGTGAGTGGTAATATTTGGAGGTGTGTCTTTGTTGAAGTAGGTGTGCCTCATCGAAGGAACTCTGTCACTGTAGTAGCAGGCTTTGAGGTCTCCTATGCTCAAGCTATGCCCATTGTGAAATATTCACTTATTCTTGCCAGTGGATCAAGATATAGAACCTTCAGCTCCTTCTCTAGCACCATCTTTGCCTACACTCAATGATAATGAACTAAACCTCTGGAACTATAAGCTAGACCCAATTAAATGGTATTCCTTCCTAAGAATGGATGTGGTCATCATGTCTCTTCACAGCAATAGAAACCCTAACAAACAAGTTGGTACTAGGGACTGGGGCATGATCGGTGATATTGCTCGGTATGCTGTGAATGTGTTGCTCTGATTGGTTGATAAATAAAATGTTGATTAGTCAGTAGCCAGGCAGGAAGTATAGGCAGGACAAGCAGGCAAGGAGAATGCTGGGAAGAGGAAGGCTGAGTCAGGAGATACTGCCAGCTGCTGCCAGGAGAAGCAAGATGTAAAGATACCAGTAAGCCAAGAGCCACATGGCAAGGTATAGATTCATAAAAAAATGGATTAATTTAAGATGTAAGATCTATCTAGCAAGAAGCCTGAGCTATTAGGCCATACAGTTTATGATTAATATAAGCCTCCATGTGTTCATTTGGGTCTGAGCAGCTACAGACCGGGCAAGACATGGGAAAACTTTCAGCTACAGGGGTATTGCTATGATAGGCCATTTTTTTGTTTGGAGGAATTTGGACTTTAGTACTTTGGTTAAGGAAAGTAATGGGTCATACTACTAGGAGCATGGAAGACAGTGGTGCTTAAGGAGATTTGAACTGTGGAGGCCTGGCTCAAGACGTTGCAGAGTAGAAGAGTTTTAGTATGTTGCCCAGAGATGGTGCTTATGATATTTTGGTTAAGAATGTGGCTGCTTTTTACTCTGGTCCAAAGAATCTATGTGAGGCTAAAATGAAGAGATTTGGATTAATTCCATTGGCAAAGAAAAATCTCAAAACATCCTGGTATAGACTCTGTCATGTGGTTACTAGTGTGAACACTTAGGAAGATTTATAACAAAAAGGAAAAAGCTGAGCAAATAAAAATATAAAATGTGCAGATTCTGAAGAAAAAGGGTACCAGGAATTAGAATGAAACCTGAGTCCTGTGTATAAGAGGTAATCAGTATAGAAATGAAATAAATGGAGTTGTGGCCCAGAGCAAGATCCCACCTAGAGAAGTTTTCAACTTGTGAAAAGGAATTTTAAAAAGTTCAGAGCTGGATGAGATGGTGCATGCCTTTAATTCCAGTACTGCAGAGGCAGAAACAGGCACAATTTTGAGTTTGAGGCCAGCATGGTGTACTGATTCAGTTTCAGGATAGCCAAGTGTAGGCAGTAAGGTAACAAACAAAACCAGAAAACTGGCAAAGATGTTCCAGCTCCAGCAGGCAACAGAACTTGGCAGCTTCAGCCTCATGGTTCTAACTTTAGAGTAAAGGATAGAAGAAAGGGGTTATGGAATCTTCCTCCACAACTAAGGAAAATTTCTGAAGCCGGGCATGTGTCAGGGGTGTCCCTGAATGGAAGCCTGGCAGAGAGGCCATTGAATGAAGCTGTGAACTTGAAGCCTGGATTGCCTTGGGGAATCCAAGATGTTAGAGATGCCAGAGTCATGGAATACCTGTCAATGAGAGCTGCGTATAGGGAGTCAAGCAAGCCCAAGAGACAGAAGGATGTTGCAGGCAACAAAACTGAACAGAGTTGGAGATATGAAGAGTACTTTGACATGGAGGTATAGAGTTTGGAGTTTGCCTAGCTGGTTTTTGGTGTTGCTTTGGTCCAGTATTTCCTCACTATCCTCCCTTTCCCCCATTTTGGAATGGTAAGGTATATCCTGTGCCATTACATGTTGGAAGTATGTGATCTGTTTTTTTATTTTGATGTTTTCAGAGGATTACAGTTAAAGAGATTGCATGAATCTTGGACTTGGAATTTTAGACTATTAAGTAACTTTGAGACTACTATAGACTATAAGGACTTTTGAAGTTGGACTTAGTGAATTTTTGCATTAAGATATGGCTACAAGCCCATGGGGGACAAGGAGCAGAATGTGGTGATTTGAAAGAAAATGGCCCCTATAGGGAGTGGCACTATTAGGAGGTATGGTTTTGTTAGAGTTCATGTGGCCTTGTTGGAGAAAGTGTGTTACTGTGGTGTTGGGCTTTGAGGTCTCCTATTTTCACGCTGTTCCCAGTGTGACACAATTCACTTTCTATTGTCTGTGGATCAGAAAGTAGAACCCTCAGGTCATTCTCTAGTATCATGTCTGCCTACATGTTGGCATATTCCACCATGATGATAAGAGATGAAACCTCTGAAACTGTAAGCTAACCCCAATTAAATGTTTTCCTTTATAAGAGTTACCATGGTCATGGTGTCTCTCCTCAGTGATAGAAAATCTAATTAATACAGATCTGTATCTATTTTTAATTGAATTATTTTACTTTTTGGTGTCTAGTTTCTTGAGTTGAGATTTTAATTTTACAATGCATAAGTTTTAGAATGTAACAAGAATTAATTTTAGGCTTCTGGTAAATCACACAGGCATGATGTCATGTATCTGAAATTGAAGTTTTCAGTGAAGATTTATTAGAGCCATAGGTATTGTAAAGATTCAGTAAAACATGGTTAGAAAAGATACTTTAGGACAAAATAATGACTTCCTCTCTAATGAGAGTGACTATACTTTCTTCTATAGATTGCAATGTAAGAGAACATTTGAAGAAATTTCTCTGTTGATGCAATAATAGGAAGAGTGATGTCAAAACAGAAGTAAAACAATGATAGAAATTGATTTATCTGATAAAATATGAAATTATATATCATGGGTACTGTGTAGAGCAAATGAGAAGTTAATAGAATTATTCTTCCTGTTGTCTCAGATTAAGTTATCAAGGAAGTGCTTAAAAAACAAACTAATTAATGTGTTAATATAAGTCTAATGGAAACTGCTCCAGGAAGGAAAAATATGAGTCCAGTCAAAGATAGAAGACAAAATAGAAACATAAAGAGACTATTGGAGAGTTTGGGAACACAGTGAGAAGTTCGGATCTCTGTATTATGGTGACAAAAGAAGAATAATCCCATAGCAAGACACAGAGGATATTTTCATAAAATAGTAGATGAACATTACTCCTATCTAGAGAAAGAGACAAGATGACCATACAAATACAAAAGTCCTACAGAAATTCAAACATATAAAACCATAAGGGAAATGCTTCATGATACATTATAGTTAATATTATAATATTAATATTATGTAGTTTTGGTTTATATTTTACATAGAAAATTAAAAACATACAATAAAGTAATTCTATTGAGAGCTGTAAGAGGAGGTATAGATCAACTCACTTCTAAAGAGGTCAATTAGAATAACGCTGTATTATTTGATAGAAACATTTAGAGCCTGCAAAGTTTAGAAAGATGTAGTCCTGAAAGACCATAATTGTCAACCCAGAATATTATATCCAGCAAAACTGGATGTAATAAAAACTTTCTGTGATAAAAATAAATTAAATCAATTTATGATTATTAACCCATGTCTACAAAGAATACTAGATGAAATGTTCAATTTGAAGATAAAGATAGCACACCTAAGTGGTTCCAAAAAAGTAGAGCCAAATGATATTACTAAATGTGTATATAATAGAAAAAAATATTACTCATCAATAACAAGTTACAAGTCACTTGTCTCCATCAATAAATTTGAACAGGACCTATCTGACCCATTTCAACTTTAGTTCAGTTTTTTAAGAGATTATAATTTTTCATTTTGCAGTTTTTTATCTGGACTATTCTGAAATGTTCATACTTTGAATCCTTGTTCAGCACTATAGTGAGTTGGTGTAAATTTAGGAGATGGAGACTAGTAGAAAGAAGTGAAATTCTCTCTCTCTCTGTCTCTCTCTCTGTCTCTCTATGTCTCTCTCTCTCTCACTTTCTCTCTCTCTCCACACACACACACATGCACACAAACACATACACACACACACACACACACACACACACACACACATATATATATATATATATATATATATATATATATATCCCACCTCTCTCTTTTTTGGCAACAAATACATGAATAGTCTT
The DNA here is from genome assembly GCF_004664715.2 of Peromyscus leucopus. NCBI lineage: Eukaryota > Metazoa > Chordata > Mammalia > Rodentia > Cricetidae > Peromyscus > Peromyscus leucopus. The sequence continues at coordinate 35,733,335 of NC_051067.1, forward strand.
TTAGACCATGTGTTCCTACTATAATGTACTGTGGTGTCACGTGCCCAAGTGAGAATAAAAAGTGAGTGGACTAACTTTGGAAACTATTCTCAAAAACAAACTTTTCTGCTTTTAAGATCATTTCCTCAAGTATTTTGTCACAGCATTGAAACCAACTAACTCAATATTTTCAGAAGCCACCTCTGATTGTGATTGTGTCTTCATGTCTTATTCTCATCAACTGGTCAACCAAGTACTCGTTAAATAAATAATTTTAGGCATCTAATTCTAAAATGATATTTCACATAATGACTACAAACTAAATGCTTTCTAATTTCTTGGAAATTAATTTTTAGTATAAAAACCCACCCTTTCCAGTAGCTTTCCAAAAATTTCAGTAGGCAGCTAGATATGCCTTTCTATACTAAAAAAAGTAAGTCAACATCACAATTTAGATTCTAGAGTCCTAAAAAGTAAAGGAAACAATGGGAGGCTTTTGAAGTAATTCATGCCTAAGTTAGAATGATAAGCTTATAAGCATGTTCCAACTATAGGTCACATCACAACATGGAATCCAAGTGATCAGGGTGACTTCTTCAGTAAGAGCTGTGTGGAATTCTTATGGGAATGCTGTCACTGGTCTGCTAGACAAGTGAAAGAAGCATTTGAGTCCAAGGGGCTGAGTTTTTATTGCAAATGTGCATGATGCAAAAGATGAGGTGGAGCTGGGGGATGCATCTGCCTTTTGTAACAAGGAAGTAAGAGCGGCAGAGGCAGTGCAGCCGTGGGTGCACTGGTTCAGATTGTCTGTTCTGTCTTGAGATTATTGTGCATGGATTTGCTTGTTAATAAATGGTGAAGCAATCCCCTGACTTCCTTCATTATCTGGCACCCCACATTGGGCTTCATATGTAAAGGGAGGTGGAATTTTTCTCTCCTGACTGCCTGGTCCCAAATAAACACACAAATGCTTATATTAATTACGAAATGTTTGTCTGGTAGCTCAAGGTTATTGCTAACTAGCTCTTACATTTAAACTAACCCATTTCTATTAATCTAAGTATTGCCATGTGGCAATGGCTTTACCGGTCCTCTGGCATCTTGCTTCTTGGGTGGCTCACTAATATCTCTCTCGACTCTGCCCTTCTTCATCCCAGGCTTCAGTTTTATTGCCCCTCCTAACTTTATCCTGCCTTGCTATAGGCCAAAGAGCTTATTATTAACCAATAAGAGAAATACATATTCACAGCGTACAGAAGGATTATCCCACAAGAGGGAGTTGCATTTAGACCCTTATTCACACTGACTAGTTAAAAATGAACTCTTGAATCTAAGACTCAGAACTATTCATTTTGTTTAATTGAACTAAGTCAAATCAAAGAACTAAGGATTAATAGAAAAAAATTACCAATGTGTTGTAAATGATCAGGGTAATTATGGCAGGAGGACACAAGTTATTGAGTGAATTTGCCTGTGACTTTCATCCCACTGCTGGGGAGACAGATGCAGAAGGGTTCTTGGTATTCTATTTTGACATTTAAATTTATAGTAGCTGAAGAATATAAGATAATAATTGAAAAGCTGTTCTAATTTTTTCCTGAGTGCTAAAGATATTTACTAGTCATGTATGTTGAATAATACATTCTTCTGTATGTGCATATCTATATAACTATATATGTATATATATATATCTTTTTTGTTATCAAATACAAATTTATTTCACATGGAATTTAAAGTTATTATCTTAAACTTTGAAACACTCAGTCCTAAGTCCTAAATGAAGTATCTTCATCAGTCCCCTCCTGTCAAATCTGAAGGTGCTATGCTGAAGATGAGGCTGAAAAGTTTTAAGAGCCTGGGGTGATGAATGAAGAGAGGAAATTGTTGATGTATCCAACAGTCTTATTAAATAAGAAACACAGAAACAATGTAAAAGAGAAAGCTGAGAGATCAGAGCTCAGAGCTAAAATCTCACCCTTCCTCCTGCTGTCTCAGCTTCCCGAAAGAGAGCTATTTCCTTGTGTGTCTGTCACTTCAAAGTCATTCTGCCTACTCATTGGTTGTAAACCCAAACACGTGATTGCCTAGTCACTGTCTGTATGTACAGCCCTCTAGGTCTTAAAGGCGTATGTCTCCAATGCTGGCTGTATCCCTGAACACACAGAGATTTATGGGATTAAAGGCATGTGCCAACACCGCCATGCTCTTTCTATGGCTCTAATAGCTGTGACCCCCGGGCAACTTTGTTTATTAACATACAATCAAAATCACATTTCAGTACAATTAGAATACTACCACAGGAAATAATGTCTTACAGAAATGAATTGGGTCAGTGGGGAAGTAAGAAAGTTCTGGGAGGAGTTGGGGGAGGAGAAACCATGATCAGAATGTAATGTATGGAAAAATATTTTTAATAAAAATAATAAATAAATTTAATTTTTTAAAATATCACAAACAAAAATAAATGATATGTGAGTATCTCACTTCAAGTGTATGTATAAAACTGTGAAGATTAAACATTATTCTTATTATTTTACAATTCAATTATTGATAGATTTCAATCCGAATTTCCTAACAGAAACACAAGAAAGATAAAGGGTATGAGAACATGATTCCTCCAAAAGATGTTTTGAAATACTGAATTCAAAGATATTATGATGGTTAAAATGAAGAATAATCATTTAACATCTCATTTGTAGCAAGCAGGTGACTAAGTAAACCAAGTCACAGCCCAGAGATGAAAGTCAGTAGCAGTAGTGATCCAGAAAGGATCATCACACACAAATACTTCATTCTGTGACCAGAGCAATATCCAGGACAGGCACCAAAACTACACAGAGAAACCCTGTCTCGAAAAACCAAAAAAAAAAAAAAAAAAAAAAAAAAAAGTTTGGAAAATCAGCAACAAAGGTCAGCATCACAGAAATGAAATTTGGCAAAAAAGCATTGATATTGTGTGAAAATTTACAAATCTGAAAAAGGCACTCACTATATCAAGTTAAAATCACAGTGAGAGGCAAAACAGTAGACTAAATTGAGCAGAATAGCAAAGCAAAGGAATAAGTTAAAGGAAATACTACACTTGGATGTAAGTGTAAAAATAGATAGATTGATAGATGATATATATATGTGTGTGTGTGTGTGTGTGATAGAAACATAGACAATAGATTGATAGATAAGTAGATTATAGACAATCGTTGATTTATATAGATGATATATATATATACATAGATAATAGATTGATAGATAAGTAGATTATAGATAGATTAATAGATGATATACAGATAGATGCATAGATACATAGATAGATAGACAGATGTATGATAAATGGCTGAAAGATAGATTGAAGGTATATAGATTAAACCAGGATGTAACCAACAGAAAAATCACAGAATCCATAAGGTAAAAGAAATAGCCCAAAGATGAACACTACAGGCATAGTAAATCTGTTCAATGAAAATGTAACAGAAAAATCTCCAAATCTAGAGATCAAAATGAAAGTCCAAACACAAGACATTTTTAGAAACCTAAATATATAATAAGAGGAAACAACTTTCCATGGTGCATTTTAGGCATTTGCTTATCAGAGATAATCTTCATTGTCTTAGAGTAAATATGTGTTCTAGAGTGTTGTTAGAAGTCATTTTATTGATTATTATGTTCTGTTACCAGAAAAATTGTGTTTGGTTCTCCCCTAGATCCATATTTTATCAAGTCCCAGATTCTTGGGCACCCAAGTAGTGTCAGGCATGGGTTCCTCCCTCCCCCTAGCCATTTTTGTTAGTTGCCTCTACCTTGAAATGTGCAGAGTGAGAGATTTGAATCATTCATTCCTAAATGGACTATCTTCATCAAAGATACCTCAGGTGTCAGGGAGCTATGCAGAAAAGGAGACAGAAAGATTGTAACAGCCAGAGGGAATGGTTGACACAAAGAAATCAGTGTCTTCAAGACATAATAGGACTGAGACATATATGAAGTCATAGAGACTGTTGCTGCATGCAAAGGGTTTATACACACATTCAAACCAGACAGGCTCCCAAAACTGAAAGGGTAAGTTAGACTTGAGCACCCATCCATAAACAATAAATTTTCTCCAATTCACATCTAGTTGCAAAGGAAAATTAGTTTTCTTTAGTGGAGTCTCACTGGGTATATTAACCACAGTTAAGGATAGGCCTCATGTCTAGGAGTAGATGGCCAACACAAATGAACTCAGTGGTACTTTTATAAACATTTTGTCTTATTTTTCTCTGTCTGGGTATTTTTTTACCTTACTTTTTTGTTTATGGTTTTGTTTTGCTTGTATGTTGTGGTTTCTGATTTGGTATTTTTATGGTTTGTGTATGTGTATTGTGTTTCTGTGTTTTTTTCCTCTTTTTTATTTGACTATTTTCTAAAAAGAAAGGGAGTTGAGTATATTGGGAAGTGGTGAGGTTTAGGGAGGAGATTTGGTCATAGAAAACCATGATCAGAAAATATTTCATGAAAAGATTATTTTTCAATAAAAACATTTAAAAGGACACTAATAGAAAGGGTAATTATTCCCATTGACTTAAGACATAACTACATATTTTAATGGCATGGAAGAGTTGATAAAGAAGCACTCTTACATGTGATAAACAGCAATATAGTGGAATCCAAATCTGACATGTATTTCCTACCTTGCAAGAGCAACTTGAATAAATCAGAAAATTGAACTCTATCTAAATAACTTCAAAATAAAATATCAAAACAAAATAAAATAACTAGATATAAACATACCCAAGAAGGTAGAAGAATGTTACATTGAAAAATTAGTACAAGTTAAAAGAAATGGAAGAAACACTAGAAGATGAAAAGACCTGCATGCTCATGGCTTGACAGAACTAATTTAATGAGTATGACTGTGCTACTGCAGAAGATTTTCAAGTCCAATGTAATGGTGGACAAAATTTCAAAGTGTGATCTGGAGAGATTGTAAAGCAAATCTAAAATTAAAATGAAAATGAAGTGTCCCTGACATGCCAAAACAATAATAAGCAGAAGAAAGAAGCCTGGAGATAACACAATATCTAATTTCAAGTTTTTCTATAAAACCACAATAATGAAAACTACTGAAAAAAAAAAAACTGACAAAAGAGAGAGAACAGACATTCCAGAAATAGGGTAGGTCAGATGACTTTGTGGGTAAAGATAATTGTCCCTTATGCTGATGACCAGTGATCCCTAAACCCATGTGGTTTAAAGAGAAAATTGACTCCAAGAAGCCCTCCTGTGACTTCCAACTGCACATGTGTGTCATACACATGTCCACACACATGCATAAAAATAAATAAATCATAAATATTGTTAAAAATTAAGTGAGAGACTAGACAGATGGCTTAGCAGTTAAGAACATTGACTGCTTTTCCAGAGGGCCATGGTTCATTTCCCAGGCCCCACGCAGCATCTCATAACTACCTGTATCTCCATTTTCAAGTAATCCAATGTTTTTTTTTTTTTTGGCATCAGGCACATATATAATGCATAGATATATATGTAGGGAATAAAACACACAGGAATAATTGTGGTGGTATTGTGTTCCCCCCAAATATTATGCACCCTAATAAACTTATTGGAGTCAGAGACAGAACAGCCACTAGATACAAAGGCTAGAAAATGGTGGCATTCACACCTTTAATCCTAGCATTCCAGAGGTAGAAATCCCTCTGGATCTCTGTGAGTTCAAGGCCACACTGGAAACAGCCAGGCATGGTGACTCATGCCTTTAATCCCAAGAAGTGAGCCTTTAATCCCAGGGAGTGATGGCAAAACCAGAAAAATATATAAGGCGTGAAGACCAGAAACTAGAAGCTTTTAGCTGGTTAAGGTTTCAGGCTTCAGAGCAGCACAGTTCAGCTGACATTCATTCTGGATGAGGACTCAGAGGTTTTCAGTCTGAGGAAACAAGATCAGCTGAGGAACTGGCAAGGTGAGGTAGCTGTGGCCCATTCTGTCTATCTGACCTTCCAGCATTCACCCCAATAACTGGCCTCAGGTTTGATTTTATCAATAAGACCTTCTAAGATTCCTGCTACACATAATAAAAAATAACAATAAAATAAAATAAATAAATAAAAACAAGAATACTCAAATATAAATTCACAGAGATAAAGCCATCTAATGTTTAACAAAGCAATAAAAATACATAGTGGGGAAAATATAGGTTCCTCACTAAACGTCATGGATAAATTTTTAAGTACATTTAGAACAATGAGTCTAGATCTATATTTCTCATTATATATAAAAAATTAATACAGAACTTCAATAGTATATAATAACATATATAACACCTGAAATCTAAAAAACAATATGACATTGAACATAGATAAAGGTAAGAACTATATAAAAAATGATTCAGTTATCAGAAATAGTACCAGTAATCAACGCGTGGTATTATATGAAATTAAATACTTTTTGCACAGAAATAAATGCAATCCGTAAAGTGAAGAAAGAGCATATAGGATTTTAGAATTCATCAGATAGTGAGTAACAACTATTGATTTGCAGATAGAGAATTATACCACTTCCCCTTCCTTAACCTCCTTTGACCCTTCCCATGTACACCTGCAAAGTCCCTCTCAGATTTATGGTCTTTTGTTCTTCAATTAATATTGTTACATATACACACATGTGTATTATGTGTGTATTATATATACATATATGTATATATATATATATATATATTCTTTTGAAATTATGTTGTTAAAACTATAGTTGTCATGCTTTTCAAATATGATATACAGTGTACACTCTTTACTGAGAGATATTAAATTTGAGGTAGTTTGTCCTGATGGGAGGCATGATACATACCACAAATGGAGACTATTACTCAAAGACATGAGATTAAGTTGAACTTAATGGTCATGGGAAATTAGAGCTTTTTATTTTTAACAAAACCCTGAACCTTTCAGCAGACAGAAATGGGTGATAAAGAAAGATGTAGCCATGGTGCTAGCATGGAGCCCGTTATCCACAGCAACCCAAGTTCTGTATGTAAAGATGTAATCATTTTCCCATTTACTGCTGACAAGTACAGAGACGATGTTAACTTCCTGTAACAAGACAATCCTGTGGAAATGCCTCAAGACAGTGAAGAGTAATGACCCCTGGGTAATGACTTTGTAAAAATTCTCCCTTCCTCTACTATGATCAAAGACCCAACAAGGAAGTTTCTGGAGGCTTATATGTAAGTGGACACAGTTCGGTGTGTCAGGGGTTGTGAGATGACTTGATACATTGCTTCCACAATCAATAAACAGAGAGAGATAAATGCTATTGCTTTACTTCTTTTTTCTTTTTACTCAGTTTGAGTCACAGTCCATGAAATAGGGTCTCCAACATTGAAGAGAGGTCTTTTTACCACATGGCCCCCATTGTGAGAATATAGTATAGGGTAGCCACTATGGAAATTGATGTAGAAGTTCATCAAAAATATAGAAGTTGGTCTACATTATGACCCAGCTATTCAACTCCCAAGTATATACCCAAAGGACTCTATACCCTACTGAGTATATACTTCTTTATCCATGTTTATTACCATTCTATTCACAATAAACAAAAAGTAAAAATAGCTTAGACCTATCAACTAATGAATGGATAAAGAAAATGTGGTATATATGCACTATGAATTTTTAGTCAGCTCTAAAGATAATAAAATTTGGAGGAAAATGGATGTAGATGGATATAATCATTCTTATTAAGGTAACCAAAACCCACAAGACACAGAAAATGTTCTTTTTTACGTATGGACCCTAGATTTGAATTTTTAAAATAGATATTATTATTATTATTTCTTAGTTATGTGCATATATGTTATGGGGTATAGGTATCTGCACATGAGAGAAGGTACCTATGGAGGCCCAAAGAGTTTGATTCTCCTGGAGCTGTAGTTACAGGCAGTTTTAAGCTGTCAGAAGTAGATGCTGAGAATCAGACCTAGATCCTACAGAAGAAAAGTATATACTCTTTACCTCTATGTCATCCCTCTAGCTCCCTATCTTTGAAACTTTAAATATGGGCATTTAAATGGAAGTATCTTTAGAATTCATGAAAGAATCAAAGGTGTAGGAAATGAATGGCAAAATTTCAGGACAGAGAAGGAATAGTAAAACATGGAAAGTGTTAAGGGGAAAGAGGATTAATGGGAGGAAGACATGTTAAAAGATGTGGGCAGAAATGAGGGCAGGGGAAAGGAAGGTTAACTAAAACTAAATTCTTTTTTTAATTTTGGCTTTCAAGACAGGGTTTCTCTGTATAATCTTGGTGCCTGTCTTGAATCTCGCTCTGTAGACCAGGTTGACCTCAAACTCACAGAGATCCGCCTGGTTTTGCCTCCCAAGCTCCAGGATTAAAGGTGTGTACCACTGCTGCCCAGAAAAACTAAATATTTTTTTAAAGTCCATATGGAAACCTAGTATTGTAGAAGCTAGTTGGTATTGGAATTTGGTAATTAAGGGTATGTATAAAATATTAACATACTTTTACTAAAACAATGAAAAAATCTTTTGCTTTGTTCAGTTGCTCTCTTTGAATTAGAATGATGAGCAGAGCAGCTTGAGTGGGAATAACTAGTCAACTTAATTCTCTATAAGCAACTCTCATTCTCAATGAGGTATTTGACTTCATTATATTGGGGCCCTTCCTGTGCTCCATGGAATGGGCAATATGGGTGGAACTCCAGATCATCCTAGTCATAGATGAAAGGGGACAAGGTCTGCTCTTTACAGCCTCATTCCTCAGAGTAATCTTGCTTCTCATGACCTTTTGACTGCCCTTTGGCCAAGTCCACTCTGTAGGTTAGATCAGTATGATGAAAAGGTCCAGCGATAGAAGAACAATGTCTACCCCAAAGGCTTTCCTGTCCTTTAAAAGGTAAGCTTAATTTACAGTTCTTATGCTCAGGTATTCTTTTTTAATTCTGGCACACAATATGATATTCAGAATAAAGTTTGACCATAGCACATTTTGTTTTTCTAGAGAAAAGTGTACTACATAATATCAGGACAAAACACTTTCCAAATATCTCCAACAGGAGATACTAAATCACTTTTCATTCTTGTAGCTATTATTTCCATTTCTACTCCCTCTTCCTCAGTGCCCTAAACAAATTCTGTGGTTTTCATGGACCTGTTCTTCACCAAAGAACCAGCTTCTACATAACAGCCAAAGACCATCACTCCTCCTCTACTCAAAGAACTTTGGTTCTGTTCAGACCTGCTGATGATTATTGAAAGAGTGTTTATCCATGCAATATAGACCACTAACAATGTTATGGATGCATCAATAGTAAATTTAACATACCAGAGAATGGTATAACACATGATATTTTTGCACAATAAAGAGATATCTAACTGTGACTGAAATGAAGATTCCATACTCTTGCTTTACTTTTAGATAACACCATGCTGACCACAGCTATGAAATATCATAAAGGAACCTGCTTAGAACAAATAAATGTAATTAACAATCGAATTCTCATGTCCATACTCAATCAATTGTAATACAACTGCCATAGGTATAGCCAATTACATTCTGATTAGATTTAGGCCCAGTTCCATAGACAGAACCTATATTTATGTAGGTAAGCCTGGCTGAAAATCTGTGACTTTGAATATTTTAAGCTGCAACTTGAAGACCTCACATGATGTTTTGTTAAGTGAAAGTACTTAGACTACAAAAAGGAGAAAAAAGCCATCAAAAGAACAACAATCACTGTAGACACACACACACACACACACACACACACACACACACACACACAGAGAGAGAGAGAGAGAGAGAGAGAGAGAGAGAGAGAGAGAGAGAGAGAAAGAGAGAGAGAGAGACTTTACACATCTTTACACATCTGGATTCGCATCTTTTCACCTTACATTACTGTCTAATAGGCTAAGCCTATTGTGGTTAATATGCAGAAACAAACACTTTACCATATTCCCTGGATACTCTCCCCACCAAAAAAAAAATTACAAATGGTAAACTTTTCTGAATGAGGGCTGTTTCTATGGCCTTGTGTTTCAGTGCTCAGAAACAGTGACATAAATGTGACTCTAACCACGATACAGTGACAGAAACACTTAAGTATCCAAAAAAAAAAAAAAAAGAAAAAAGAAAGTCTGGGACATAGATATTTTGGTAGCACATGGAATTCTTAAGAGCCTTTAGAGAGAAGTCTCTAGTGATTTGCAACTTAATTTGGACCCTAATAATAGTCCCAAAATAAAGTAAAAGAGTCATATTGACTCCTTGAGTCATCATGGTCATGAGGACATTTGTACTTCCTAAAGTTGAAAAGTCATATGGTCCTCACCTTCATTACAGATGCTACTTCTTCTTGCCCCCTAGCAGTGTGTAGCCTTGAGGGTGGTTCACTGGCCTATATATGGAGGCGGAATCTTTACTGGAGGTAGGACGGCAGTGAAACAGCCAAGCTGTGCCAGAACGCCTCAGAGATGCCACTGTTTTTCTCTCAACCATGCTCCTGTAAGTAACTCTTTCCCTGTGTTCTTTTAAGTAAGATAAGACACTCCATTGATTTACAAAATCCTTTGGAGAATACATTTTTGGTGTCATTTTTACCCTATATAGAATGAACAGACATTTATTTGTTCATGCTTAATCAGGACAAATAAAATCAGATAAAGCTTAGAAATACTTTCTAGCCATTGCTCTAGAAAGCAAATACACTGCACACTCTTGGATCAGTGGTTGTTAAAAGAAGTCTTCATTCCAGAAGACATGGAGAAATGTCTAGAGACATTTTGAATTTTCTTAATTGAGCTAAATAGAAAAAGGTAGTTTATCAGTATCTAGTGGTAAGAGCAAGTCTTTTGCTTATACAGCCTCAGATGACCATGGTATGAAATGATCAAAAAGTAAATTGCAGAAATTGAGACATTTGACTAGATTACGTAGATTTCATACTAAATTTGTAGTAACTATAGAAGGAAGAATGTACCATGCTCTGGTTTCTGGATCTCTGCTAGGAGATGCTTGACTTGAATTAACTTTATTATATTTTCCAATGTGGGGACTTAGTGTTCAAGGGTAATAGATAAGTATCTATACAACTTTAAAATCATCATTCAAGCAAAATATATTTCAAAAGGGATATTCTGGTAATACTACCTTTTCTTCTTGATAAAATTTCTAATTAAATGAATTGGTAGCAAACTCGAATTAGATTTTATGAGATAAAAAATCCAGTATCATTATCTCCTTGTATTCAGGTTAAACTGTGGGTATCTTTCACTTGATAAATGGATGGACTTTAAATGTACTTACTATAAACATGTATATCTACCATGCATAAAATAAATTAGTGAAAGCATCATGATTTTTGACATTTTAGTTATACAACAAGAAATAGTCTTCATGAGATAAGAGTGCACTAATTTTTATCCAATAAGAAATGGTCAATCCTAAAATCATATACAAATATTTTTATAGTGACTAGTATATATATATTTAGTAAGACATACATATATGCATGAAAATGTGTATATATGCATATACATTGTGTATATGTATTTAGTAAGGCATACATATATGCATATAAATGTGTATATATGTATATACATGTAACAACTACAGAAAAGAAAATTGTGAATTTGAAAGAGGATAAGGCCATGTGGGAGGGTTTGAGATAAAGAGAGGAAAGAAGGAAATGATGTAATTATTATAACACTAAAGAACAAAAACAATAATTTAAAATGTATTTATCTGAATTATTTTTTATTTTGCTTATAAATAATTGGTGATTTCATTTTATACTACATAATCTTTTCTAATGTTTTAATTGTTTTTGAATTTTTTGGGTAGTCCTTTTTCCTATTAATAAATCTTACCAGTACCCTGATTTTATTTTGAACATTTTAAATTGCATTTATCAAAGGTTCTATACAAGAGACACTTTTTCAGATTTGTTCACTAAAAAATAACAAATTTTTCAGTTTGGTAGTTATATGATGCTTCATCCTCTTGAAAACATTAATTATGGGTATTCTAGAGTTCTATATTGTCCACCTATAAAAATGTAATTTGATAATGACATTAACATACTTTATAACCATGAAAACTCATTTCAAAGAGGTTGTTTTATAGAGTGAGGCAAATGAATAAAATGAAGATTACTGGGGCTTCCGTGATCAAATGCTCAAAAGTAAAGCTTAATCTCTACAAGTAACATCTGCTGACACTGAGCCTCAAGACTATGGATGTGTTCTCTGCAACCTAGTTAGAATTGAGAGAGCCTGGGTGTGTACTGAATCACGATGCATAATGCAAAGCCCATAGTGTTGACAGTATTCCATACAACAGCTGATACAAGATATAGGGACAAATCAATTAATTCTACCAGCTTTCTCTTTCCACAAAATCGTTTGATGACATTACACAGGATTAGTCTACCCAGAGGGGTATCAGAAAGTTCAGCTTCATAGAAAAGACACTCTGAGGATTGTTGTAAAATAGCAAACTCATAGAATAATTACCATAAGATACTAAAGCCAGTCCGGAGGTGCCTTTTCATACAGGAAACACAACATGCTCAGTGTTACACGACAGTCACTCATGTGTTTACTCTTTTCAGGCATGAAGATAAAATGGAAGCTACCACACTACCCTATCAAAAGCACACATTGCACACTTAGAACAACTCATATTTCTCCTTCCCATCTTCAGCAATGACTTCTGAGCCTTAGGTGTGGGTTTTGTGCAGAGGAAGAGAGAATTTTCTCTGAGACTGAATCACCTAGGAATGTTAGAAGCTATACCCATAAAGTCTCACCAACATGATTGCCTAAGCATGAATTGAATAATGACAAAAACAATAGGCATACTAACATGAATGAAGTGATACCCAGGAGGGCTCAACCCTACACAAAGAACTATAGGCAACTAAGGCATGGTGACAGTAGGAGAAATAATCTTCCCCAGAAAAAGCACACCCATCAGTTATCAACACTAAATGGTCCTCCCTGAAAAATCTCACATACAAGTAACATTATACAGGTTGCCCATATATATTTCAGAATATCCATACATATATCTCTATGTATATATGAATGTACATACCAATATATACCTAACAACAATTAATGAGAAAAAAAAAGGCCATGAATTTAAAACAGCAAGGATGATAGGGGGATTAGGAGGAGGAAAGGGAAGGATAAATAATGCAACTATATTAGTCTAAAAAAAAAGGAAAAGTGATATCTTGGAGGAAGTGATAATTGAAAGCCAGCATAAATTCTTCAAAATTCTGACAACACAGAACTAGAAGACAATTAATGTAAAATTCCAATAATGAAAATTTCATAATTATTTCTGATATCAATCCCAGGCTGTGGGAAGTCATCAAGTTCTGAAGTTCTGACACTATATACCTCTGCAAATATAACAATTTAATTACATTTTCACAGTGACAGACACTTCTTCACTACCACTGCTATACAGTATCAGATCACACAGGGGAAGGCACTGGGCAAATATGATGGAATTTCTTTTGGTAACTTTGGATGACTGGATCTGAATGGCTCTTGTTTCTGTTAGTAGGGGCCCTTCTGCTGCTGCTGGTATCAAACCTCCTTTTATGGGAGAATGTGGTCTCTGTGCCTTTGAGTAGTAATGAGACTGATGATGATCAGCTATACCTCAAGGATCTGTTTGATCATGCCTTGATACTCTCTCAGGATATCAGTAAGCTTAACACTGAAATGCGAAGGATATTTGTAAGTACTTCACTTATATCTGTTTTACTTATTTTTTCATAAAGCAACCTCCCTGTCAAAGATTGTCCTGTACCACATTTATAATTAACATGAGCCAAATTTCCTTTATACCTTACATAAAGATGTGTTACAAATAATGCACCTTTCTAACAATAAAATAAAACAACATTTATTGTAAAGTAATGTAAGAGAATGGGTTAAGTTTCCTGAAATCACAAAGATTTTTAAAGAATTCAACAAACTTTGAAATTTCCCCTACTTATCTTTAAATTTTCTTAAATTTCCATTTGTGTCATAAAAATCTAATAGACACATCTAGGGAAGAGCTCCCATTTCCTTACCTTGTTTCCTGGGGGCCAGTATCTGTTAGCATCATTGCTTAGGACATGACAGGAATCCAATAGAGAAGAAATGCACTACAGTGAGTCCCATGGAGTGAATCAAACTAATATAAATTATGATGGTGTGTCAAGAGGAAAAGACAAATAAACAAAGAAAACAAACAACCAAACCAAAAATTACCTTCTCAAACTTTTAAATGCTGGGAGTCCTTGTTTAAGGAGGTACAAAGAATGAGTTTATTCAACTATAATGCAAGTTTAGAAAAGGAATGGTTTTCTGTTCCTAAGAACTATGTGTTGATCAGTCAGTATCAAGGAGGAGACAGTACGCATGGCTTTTGTATAGAAATTGGTACCCAAAGAATGTGTTATTTTTTGCAATAAATATGCATTTATGTTGTCTTTTAACTTACTAGTTTTTTTTCTCATCCTGTCTCAGACCATCAGTGAGTCTTCTGCAAAATTTTTTGACAAATTTGTAAGTACTTCCCTTACTTCTATCTTCTTTCCCCTAAGCCTTCATCTTAATGACTTTGCTTGAATTTAGCATGGGGGAACTTCAAATCCAAGTTCAAGTAATATACCTCCATGGGTAAAACAAAATGCTAGGAAATAGAATGTAGAATAAAAAATGGGACAGCTCCAGGAAATCTCTGGTTTGCAAGATTACAAGGATTTCTAAGGTTTTTCTGCTTTTTCAAAAATTGTTGTTTATTTTAAAATATCCTCACACTTGGAACACAATACCTTAATAGTTGTATCCAAGAGAGAACTCTGATTCCGTGATCTTGCTTCTATAAAGCTAGTCTCTGTTGCCATCTTTACTTAGCACACTGGAGACATCCAATAGAGAAGAAGTACAGGGAAGGAATGGAATGAATCTAAACTGTGGTAATTCAAGTGGAGAAAAAGCAAATAACAACAAGATATTATCTTCTCATAAACTCTAAATCCTGAGGATCAGGTTTGAAATTTTCTGGAACACAAGTTTATTCACTGGGAAGGCTGGATTAGAAAGAAACAGCTCTGTCTTTCTAAGAGCTTTTCAAGGTCAGTTAGGGTCATGGAGGATACAAGAGATGGCTTTAGGACAGAAATGGGTACCCAGAGAATGTAGCTTTTTCTAATAAATATGCAATCATGTCGTCTCTTTACTCACTTTTTTTTTTTTTTTGCCACTCCCCTTATTTGGACTCAGCTAAGTTCGTCATCAGAGTCATCTGACCAATTCGTAAGTGCCTCACTTATTTCCACCTTTTCTGTCACAAAAGACTTCATGCTAATGACATTACCTGGAATTACAAGAGAAAGTGTTAAAGACCAAGTATCAAGTAACACCTCCACAGAGATATTGTAATATTATGTTCTTGTACTATTACACAAGAAAGCCTCCGGCAATAAACAGCACAATGAGACTGGGAAAGCTGCAGGGAACCTGATTTGAAAGAAAAAAGTAAAACAGAAAAGGAAAAGGAAAAAAAGGATTTGTGTGATTTTCTATTTTTTTTTTACTTTTTAATTAAAACAATATTATTGTAAAGTAGAAATGTAATCATTGTGGATAGAAAAGAACTCTGATATCCAGATCTAGCTTTTAAGGAACAAGAAATATTTTTACTTAGTTCACTGCAGATACCTAAGAAGGTTGAACTGCATTTTAGTCAGTTGGGTATAGGAAACAGAACCAATCCAAATGGAAACCATGTCAAGAGGGAGGAAAAACACTAATTGATTTTTCAGGAACTCCCAGTGTTAAGAATCCTGTTAGAGATCTCCAGTGCTAGAAGGGGCTGGTTGACAGGAAACATAGGCTCTCTCCTCCAGATGACTCTATGTTATCTGTTCGAGGTCTGTAAACATTAAGGAGAAAAAATTATAAGACTTCAGTAGAACAATGGGCATCAAGAGAATTAGTCTCTGCATTTGCAATAGATGTGTTATTATTGTGTTCTTACTCATAAGTTTCTCATTCCTCATTCTTTACTGACCCTCTTTCAAATTTTTAACATTCCTGGCAATCCATTAAACTTTTGCACAGTAGCTGATGATCAGATTTAAATAATAAGTTAATAATAATATATTTAAAATATATTTAAGATTATACATTGATCAATATATAAATATTTTTTATTTCATTGTTTACTATTTCCTAAAAATGATCAGTGTTTTTATATCTACTTTTGTCAAATGACACAGTTCCAATCAGGATTTATGATTAATATTGAATTGTACTGGTGTATATACTCACTTGTAATAGAAAGAAAACATACAATTTTAAAAGGCCCAGTTAAAAGACACACATCAATTTGGAGATACAGGAAGCAAAGAAATTAACAAATTTAGATGCAATATACCATGACACTGGGTCTAGATTCTAGAGAAAGATTATATTTAAGACACTTTATATTTACCAGTTCTGTTATTTTATAAGGCTTCCCTTTGATAAAGACAGATTTAGGGAAAATAAAAAAAAGAGAAGAATAAATAGAGGAAAGGGTTGAGAGGTTTGACATTCAGATGTAAAGCAAAATGAGATTACAGACCCAATTAAGAAGGAAGAGATCAAAATATTCACTTTGTTAAGTTTTTAATCTTAGATTTTATGCAGATTTATTTTTTTAAAAGCATACATCTATTGAGTGCATTGATATGTTTATTGTGGAATCATTGTCTAATTTTTCAGACACCAATTAATTGAATATTAATTTTGATACATACAGATGTTTGAGTTTCTTGGAGGTAAGGAGTTACTGGTTAAGACTCTCACCTGCTGCCACAATTATTCCATCAAAACTCCAGAAAACGTGGACGAAGCCCAAAAGATCTCTGTAAGTCTATAGTTTGGTTTTTCAGTTAAATAGCTAAAAGAGCTGGCTTGGCTTTGTCATGCCGCAGGTTTTTGTAAATACTGAAAGAGAAGTGGAAACCATACCTACATGAAAATGGAGCAGTAGGCTAACTTTGCTTTGTCATGCTGCAATAATATAACAAACGTGGTAAATAGAGTGAGAATGAACAAAGGAAAGTCATGCTAGATACTTCATAATAAATAAGCAAATGCTAAGTGATGCTACAGCAGGTCCATACATGGTCCATTAGAGGGTTTTAGTTTAATGATATCTCACCTCTAGACTTTACTCAGTATCTACAGTAACAGCAGCGTTGCTTGTCTGTTACCAGTGAATGGCTCCCCATAGCAAATCTCACATTACTGACCACCATGCCCAGTCTCCTTGATTTTCAAGACTTGTTTGATTCTACTTCTGCTTCTTATCGTCCTACTAATTCCTCCAGCTCCTATGATTTCTTCTTTGTCTTAGCTGTAAGCACGTGAACAAGAGAGTGTTATAAACATGACCTGATGCAACTGAGAATGAGCCATGATTTCAGTTTTTTTTTTTTTCTTTTTTTCTTTTTTTTTATTTTAAGTAAATTTATTTTACAACATCATTTAGTTCAACATAATAGCCACAGATTCCCCTGTTCTCCTACTCTCGCCCCCCTCCCCCTCCCCCCATCCCACCCCCCATTCCCACCTCCTCCAGATCAAGGTCTCCCCTGAGGACCGGGATCGACCTGGTAGACTCAGTCCAGCCAGGACCAGTCCCCCCCTCCCAGACCGAGCCAAGTGTCCCTGCATATGTCCCAGGATTCAAACAGCCAACTCATGCAACAAGCCCAGGACCCGGCATTTGGCTTGATCTGTTTGGGAGGCAGCCGTGTGTTGGTGCCGGGTCATGATTTCAGTTTTAATGAGAAGGTCTACATAGCACTGCAGCTCTAATTTACAACTGTTAGGATCTTTCCTTATGATTCTTTCCCATAACTTATCCCCAAATGAACTGATTTAGGAATCATGTGAAAATAATAAGGCAAAGTGAAGGAAGAAAAGTGTATCTAGGTGTGCACTCTAAAACCAAGAATTTCACAAAGTGCGTTATTGAGAGTGCTGCAATTAATATTCACAAAAGCTGGATTGTGTAAGTAGACTGAAGCTTTGAAATTTTCTAGAACTGAGACCATCAGCCTTCTCTGTCAGAATGAGTGTCCGGTTCCATCCAACGCAAGTCCTCACTCTTATTTATATGCAGCAATGGTCCTAGGAGACTGCCTTGCCAGGACCTTTGGACCTGGGCCTTTCCTTCATGTATTTTTCCTCTTTCCACTGGATTTCTCTCTACTCCTTTTATTGTCTCTTTAACATCTAAAGATATTAGCACATGAAGCACTTTAAACCAGGAATGATTTTCATGTAAGATCGTGGAACACACTGGAAAGTCAAAATCCTATTGTTATTTCTATTCATGCTGTTATTAAGAACAATGACATCCTGTTGTTCTTTACTTATGTTCCAAAAATATGCCGCTCTGCTAGAGGCAAGGAGAGGGTCTGCTCTAGATTGAGGAAACCACACCTATTAATGCCAGGTTGACTTCATGGAATATTTTTATAAATATCTGAAAATAACCTAAAAATAAGTATGATCTTGACCAATCTAGTTTATTTGTGTGATGAATCTATGTTAAATGTCTAGCCATTTATACTGGGAGAATCTATTTTTCCTCAATCAGAACACCTACTAAGCCCCAGAAAAATCCCTGGGTTCCCCTGGACAAGAAAAATAATGAAGTATGAAACAGTTTACAGGGGGATCAGAGGGCAAAATCTTATATAGAAAACATGATCAATAAAATGTGTAATTGGAAATAATATATATGAATATACATACATAATTATTTTATGATGACAAATTACAGGTTAATCATTTTTTTACTTTATTAATCTTTATTATTTTTATTACCCCAAACCATTCTACCTTCCTATAAAAGTAACAAATGGATATTTAATTTGCTGGCAATGGTCAAGAGACAGCTGGGACTGACCTATTCTGGTGATGGGATGACCAAACACTCTAATAGTTTTGCCAGAAACCCCATCCAAGGACTGAGGAATCTGGATGCAGAGATCCACGGCTAGGCCCCGGGTGGAGCGCCGAGAGTCTAATTAGCGAGAAAGAGGAGGGTTTATATGAGCAAGAATTGTTGAAACCAATTATCCAACCAATTGTTGGATAAAGCACAGGGACAAATAGCCAAACGAATGGAAACACATGAACTATGAACCAAAGGCTGAGGGGCCCCCAACTGGATCAGGCCCGCTGAATAGGTGAGACAGTTGATTGGCTTGATGTGTTTGGGAGGCATCTAGGCAGTGGTACCAAGTCCTGGGCTCATTGCATGAGTTAGCTGTTTGAAACCTGGGGCTTAATGCAGGGACACTTGGCTCAATCTGGGAGGAGGGGAATGGACCTGCCTAGACTGAGTCTACCAGGTTGATCTCAGTCCTCAGGGGAGGCTTTGCCCTGGAGGAGGTGGGAATGGAGGGTGGGCTGGGGGGAAGGGGAAGGGGGCAGGAAGGGGGAGAACAAGAGGATCTCTAGCTGTTATGTAGAACTGAATGGTATTGTAAAATAAAATAAAATAAAATATAAAAATAAAAAAATGGATATCTTATAGAAAATCAAAACTAATTAATCCTTTTTTATTTCCCTTATTAATATAATTACTGAAACATGCTGCTTAGCTTGAGCACTTTCCGAAACTGATACTCAGTAGAGTGCGGGCTTGGAACTACACTCTTGGCAACCTCCTGACCATACTTGGAAGTATGCCAGGAATGCATGATGACATCCTTTCAATAGCCAAAGACATTAGGACAAAAAATGCAGAGCTTTTTGAGCAAACCAAGAGTATACTCAGCAAGGTGAGTCGTGTTCTTACTTTTACTTCCTGCATCCATGAATCATATGACTTCTACAATGGATATTAAATTTTGAAAACCTCACTTTGAAAGAACAAAATTTGACACCCAATTTTGTGGACATTCTCAGAACTAATGGATAAACATTAAAGTATGACTTTTTCACAGTAGCATGAATAGTACCTGTAGGTCTGGACAGAGTGAAATATTCCTGACTACTTCATTAGAGTTTCCTATCATGATTATACCTTGCTAACGACCATTAATTACTAAATACAAGTCCAAGTCTATGCTCAAGTATCAAATCCTGTTCCTTCTTTTTCAGAGTCATAAAAACACAGATTTCATCTGAAGTCAATTAAATGCAAGAAAATGTGTGCATGAAACTTGCTTTTATTCCATTGGACAAAACTGATTATTTCCCCTTTGTGTCAGTTATCAATTGCAAATAACTTTTTGCTTAGGGATAGGACTTTGTGTCCTATCCCTTCTCAGTTTTGGGATTTTTGTCTGGTTTGAACCTGTACAGGTCTTGTGCATGCTATCAAAGACTGTATGAGTTTATGTGTATATCAGCCGTGGTGTTGTGTCTGGAAAACGCTGTTTCCTTGCAGTCACCTACAAGCTCAGCCTCTTACAATTTTCTCCATCCTCTTCCATGTAGATATTGGATCCTTGAGGGGAGGGGTTTGATAAAGACATCCTACTTAAGGCAAAGTCGTTCAGAGTCTCCTAATCTCTGTACACTGAATAGTTATGTACCTCTTCTTAATAACTATACTGTAAGAAAAAATTTCTCTGACGAAGCTTGAGCAATTCTCATCTATGGGTATCACAATATTTTATTGCTATGTTCATTTAGCAGAATAATAGTAATATGTTTTACCCTAGGTCTGTGACCTATCTTGTCTCAGGTTCTAAACCTCATTAACAGTGTCAGGCATGGGTTTCATCTTATCCAATTAAAGAGTGGATGGTTACTCCCATAACATTTTCACCACTCTTGCATCAGTATGTATTTTAGGCAGCTATCCTAAAACAGATATCATACTGCAAGAAGCTTAATATTCTTATCATTTTGCTAAATGCAATTTAACATCTAGGAAGGAAAGGAAAAGCAAACACAAGCTGTGTTAATTATAACTGACTGGTTATCATTTTGGTCATCAGGTTTTTGGAACAACAGAAAATGTGGATTATACCTTCTGGTCTGGTCTTGAAGACTTTCAGTCATCTGATGAAGACTTCCGCTTTTTTGCTCTTTGTAAATTATCCTACTGCTTGCATGTTGATATGAATACAGTTGACCTTTCTCTCATGCTCTTGGGGTGTGTGGTGCTTGTTGATAGTGATATCTGCTCATCCCCAAGAATTAGAGATTATTCATGATGCTGTATCCTTTTAAATAGTCTTAATTTTATACACTTTGAAGGTATACTCGAGTGTAATGTGTGCTTTTTAAAAGAAAAATAAAGTGGATATACATCAAAGTTTAAATAGAAAATTTTTTGGTATGTTTTATTCATTTAGTACTAAGTATATTAAATGCTTTAAGAGGTTTAATTGGAAATTGGAATAATTCACAATTTACTTTAGAATCACAGTAAATTAATATTAATGTTGATATATTTATTAGAATCAAAGAATAAAATCACAATTATAAGTATTTCCGCATTATTAAATAATGGAGATATTGGAATACCTCAAGAAAGTCATTCAGTTTGCCAGAACTCATCCTGTTGCCCCATATCTAGCTACCCAACAGGTTCTGCAAGGTCAGGGCCCCCTGCATTCTGGTTCAGCTTTGTTATGTCTTCTCTCTTATCCCTAAGTCAACTGCACTCACCACAGTCCTCAAAGAGGACCAAATAGTACTACACCCCAGGGTCCAGTCTCGTCTTAGGAGCCATGTCCATGCCTTCCAATGCTCCAGGTTTGGGCTAGAATTCACATCCTGTGTTCAAGAGTAGTCCTTTTGGCACGCCAGACCTTCTGTCATCCCGTGCCATTGTCTTTTCTCTAGTTCCACTCAGGCTGGTACACCCTTTTATCTGGCCTAGCCTGGTGAATGCCTATGCTTGTCCCCATGCTTCCTTCACTCACCTAAACCTGACAATTTAATAGACCAGAATAATTCCTAACTATGTTCTAAAACTTATCCATAGAGTCACAGGTAAGTACAGCTCCTATCCCTTGTCAAAGAAACTACTCAATCTCAAATTTCCTTCCAAATTTTGATCTCTATATTCATAGACCAGCTGAAGCTCCCAGGCCTTATTAGAGAGTTAAGTGCATAGCAATTAACAAAGAAATTCTTAAATAATGAAGTCCAGAGAAGAAGTATTAGAGAGTTGTTTAGCCACTAATGAAATATCTGTATTATGAAAACCCCAAGTTTCAAAGACGACTTTGGAAGAAGATGGAAAAAAAAAAAATTAAGAGGCAAAGGCTGGGGAGTACCAGAGTAAAGCAGTGTCTCTCCGACATGATCAGACCCAAGCTCTGCTTTCTTGTATAAGAACTGCTTACTTCAAGACAGTAAGCAGTCAAACATGGAGTGGGGAAGTGACATTGGCCCCACCCCATAATTTAGGAGATACTGAAGGTTAATGCCTTCAGAAAGGTGAGGGTATAGGGTCACTTGTAGTTGGTCAATACTCCAGTGGATGATACCAAAACTATGTTAGCACACATTTGAGTGGTGAGTTATATGAAAAGAAAAGTTGGGAAAGAAAGAGGGGAGAAAAGGCAGCAATTAAAAAAAAATCCCATTATATAGTAGATTAACTATAATGAAATTTAAAGGCTAAGTAATATTATAGCAGATCCATGAATTTTCTATGAAGAGAATCTGTTTTACTGATGTCTACACCTGTGGATGTACTCACTGTTGCCCAGGACACTTTGAACTGAATCACACACATATTGTTAACTTTATTCACATGTGCATAGAACATGCAAAAACAATTTTATTCATTAAAAATTACAAAAGCTTCCCGGGTTTGTAGCTGTGAATATTAATAATTCCCACAACATCTCATCTTGACTTTCAAGATCCTCTAGGTCATCCTGTGTTTTCCAACCTGCATGTCCATTCCTCAGTGAATTCTCTGCCTTTTCCTATGCAGTAACTAAGAGTCAACTAAGCAAAAAGTGCTTGGAAAATTCTGCAGTTATCAGGATAGAATCATGCCCTCAGTTGTGATAAAAAGGTCTGTACATTATGCCATCTCTACATGCTTTAACCAACATTAACATGACCTTAACTGAATTTCAAATACACACACACACACACACACACACACACACACACACACACAGAGAAACACAATTGTTCTCACACCAAAATTTTATTAGTGTACCATTGACTTTGCATGTGCTACTCTCACTAATAATATATATGATAATATAAGGAAGGGTGAAAGAAGATGAAGGTATCATATACAGACAGATACTTTATTTTTAGAAACTTTACAGGGAAGTCTATTGACATTAGTGCATTTAGTCCATCTAAATTACAATGCAAATTTCAATTTTTGCAGTGACTGTGACTGAGTGAGGTAAGAAAATGAAAGCTCAGAGATTATATAAAATTCTAATCTACATGTATGGTAGTGTGGGCTGTATCCAATTAAAACCCTCATTCTTACTCATATGCCATAGCGCTCCTGGCAAATTATTTTGCCATCATCGACTCAAACTTCAATAACTACAAAGTACCTGACAGTCATTTTCAAACTGGGGCCCACAGGCTGCATGTATGCTGGAATAGCTATGAATGTATAAATAGCTCACACATTTGTCCTGGATGCCATGTCTTGGGGCCAAATTGTTGGAACCCAGTGGGTCAGTAGAATACTTTCAAATCTTTCTTTTTCCTCACAGCAGCATTTTCATCAGAGATGGGTTTCATATATGATCTTAGTAGTGAACACAATGTGAGAAATTAAAGAACACGGATCTTACTAGGAGGACAAGTGGTAGACTTCCAGAGAAAAACAAAATATTATAAACTTGATCTAACATTGGGTAAAGTAGCTAGTTAAATAATGCATATTTAGTTTTTACTTGGAAAAACTATACGCTATGTCTGATTATTACATTTCTATAATGTATACCTTTTATGATATTACTCCACATAAGACTAATAACAAATGAATGAGATGAAAGATCATGAGCCTCAACACTACACAAAGAATTACAGGCAACTAAGGACTGCTGAGAGTGGGAGAAATCCAGGAAAGTGCACACCAATTAGTTATCCAATACCAAATGGTCAACCCTGAAAACGTACATACAAGTAACATTATACAGTCTGAGCATGTTACATTTAGGAGTACAAACACATACGCATATGGTAACAATTAATTGAAAGGGAGACATGAATTTGAAAGGGAGAGAGGAAGGATAAGTGGAAGGGTTTGGAGGGAGGAAAGGCAAAGGAGAAACAATGTCACTGTATAATAATCTCAAATATAAAGATAAAAAAAGAAGAAGAATACCAGTCTTCATCGTTCTTTGCTTTTTGTTGTGGTTACAGCAATGGAATGCCCAGATTAATATTCCTCCAATCTCAGAAATGGACCATAAACCAATTCATATTTCTGGGTGTAAAATTATAAGACACTATAAGAATCAGTCATTGACAGTTCAGGCTGTACAAAAACAGGGAACAACAGCTGTTGAACTCTCAGAGGTACCAACAGTCGTACCCCTAAAATGGTTAACTGACAAATCGGTCTGGGTTGGGCAGTGGCCTATGGCATCAGAGAAATTACAGGCCTTAGAACAGCTAGTTCAGGAGCAGCTAAATGCTTGACATATTGAAGAATCTGCCATCCCTTGGAATTCTCTTGTATTTGTTATTTTAAAAAATTCTGGAAAATGGAGAATGCCAATAGATATGAGAGCTACAAATAAAGTTCAGCTGGTGGGCTCTCTACAGCCTGGACTGCCTCTGCCTTCTCTGTTACCTAAAGAGTGGCCTGCTATAGTTATTGATTTAAAAGACCGTTTCTTCTCTATACCTCTACAAGAAAAGGATGGGGAAAAATTTGCCTTCAGGGTATCTGCTTAAAATAATTCTTAGCCTGTTAAGAGATAATAATGGTAATGCTCCCATAGGGAATATTAAATAGCCCCATTCTGTGCCAATATTTTGTACAAAAACAGTTGGAAATAATTTGTGTACATTTTGCTTGCTGGGGATTATAAATTGCTTCTGAAATATACAGAGGAGATACTATTAATTACTTATGATATAAAATAGGTCTACAAAAATATAGAGCCCAAAAGGTACAAATCAGTAGAGATCAACTTATAATGACTTTCAAAGATTGCTAGGAGACATTTCCAATTTACGGCCCACAATTGGGATAAGTCCTGACGAACTGAGTAATTTGTTCAGTACCATAGATGGGGACAAGGACTTAAATAATCCAAGATAATTATCAGCTGAAGCTGAAAGAGAATTGGCTTTGATGGAAAAGAAATTACAGAATGCACATGTGGATCATGTGGATCCAGAGTTTAACTGAATTCTGGATATATTACCCTCTAGGCAATCCCCTACAGGGATTTTGATGCACAGGGAAGATATTATATTAGAATGGATATTTCTACCACATAAACAGAGTAAAAAATTAAAGACATACATGGAAAGATATCTGATTGGATTTGAAAAGAAAAATTAAGACTTTGCCAACTGACAGAAATGGACCCAGCAGAAATTGTAGTACCTTTAACTAATGAAAAAATTTCCTCTCTATGGGAAGATAACAAATACTGGTAAAGAGTTTGCAGGAACTTTTTGGGAGAGATTAAAACAGTTATTCCAAAAGCAAGATAATTAAATTAATAAAAAGAATCAGTTGGGTCCTTCCACACATTGTATGGAGAACACCAATCTCTAGAGTCCCTACATTCCATACTGATGCAAATAAATCAGGAAAGGCAGGATATAAATCAGGCAATTTAAGTAAGTGACTCAAAGCCCTTACAATTCTGTACAAAAGTCAGAATTGTATGCCATCCTTATGGTACTAGTGGACTTTACATGACCTCTCAATATAGTTACTGACTCTCGATATACAGAAAGAGTTGTTTTACATATTGAAACTGCTGAATTTATTCCTGATAAAACAGAATTAACCTCACTATTTATACAATTACAGGAATAGGAATTAGAAGAACCACCTGATGTGGGAAAGAAGAAAACCAAAAATCTAGAGACTGTTGTCAAATTCCTGTCTCTCCTAACACTTATTCTTGATTCTTTGGAAACTTTAAGATACAGTGCTATCCTAAAATTTAAACTTTCCATTTTGATATCAATAATGCTTAAGCTTTCCTAAATGAACAATGAATTTTCCTAACAGTCATCTCGCAAGTCTCCAGAAGTAAGATGGGGCCCCACAACGATTCTACCTGGTTCATAATTATGCCATTGAGCCAATAAAACCACTCAAAGATTGTCTTAGGGATACAAACTGCTCAAGACTACCTCAATACTATTCTAAGGTGGCTAACTGAGAGGGTTCCCATCTTGCACCTCTGTTATCTTACATCTCTAGCCAAAACTTCAGATAAGCTTTACCCAATGCTCTGAGACTGGCTACAAATGCTACAGATAGTCTAATGAGACTTAGCCGTTGTTTTAGGGTTTTTTTTGTTTGTTTGTTTGTTTTTGTTTTTATTAGAGGATCCCACAGAGATATTGTCACTCTCTAGACAGCAAGAAGCAATTCCAAGATAAAAACCTTTTCCAACAGGTTTTTCCAACAGGTTTTTGTTTCCTTTGGCTTATGGATAATTGTCATCTGTAAGGGGTTGGTTATGAGTTGTAATAGGGTTGGGGGTGTAACAATAAAGTTTAGACTCAGGAATCTCAATTTAGACTCAGGAATCTCTGTTTAGACTCAGGAATCACTTTTGGAAAACAAAAAAGGGGAATAGATAGAATAGGATAATAAAGTAGATTATTACATCTACTTTTAAACTAATTCAGTAACTATCAGCTTTAGATAGTTTATATTGATATGGATTTTTGTATATTGATACAAATGTAAAACTATTTTGCTATTCTTGTTTAAGAGAAATTGTATATTGATACAAATACAAAACTATATTTGTAATATTGTACATGTTCCTACTCCTGTTTAAAATATTTTTGTATATTGATACAAACATAAAATTATGTTTGTCATACTGTATGTAAGTTGTACATACTTTGTTTAGAATGCTTTGTATATTAATACAAATGAAGATATCGATGTCATATTGTAATATATATTTCTACCACTGATTAAGATATTTTTGTATATTGTCACAAATTCAAGGTCATTGTTCTTACACTTTATATATATCTACAGATGGTTTATTTTTTAGAATATGAAGCCTTAGCCTTTAAGCTACTTAGGTTGGCAGGAATTATAGGTTAATAGTCATCCATGCTTGTCATACATATAGCCATGTTAGTTAGGTTTTCTGGATATTCTAGTTAGGTTTCATAGATATATGTCAGATGGATAGGTAATCTTCAAACACTTAATAGACCTAGAGAATATGGCATTTAAATGTTTCATTAACTGATAATTCTATTGATGTGAGACACGATTGCTCCTGATAACTGCCATCTATTCCCAACCTTCCCTGTACTCCCCTCCATCAGAGAATGATGGGCATCTAAGACACTCCATATGAGTTTGCCTTCTTCTTGGCAAAAGTGGCATGTTGGTCAAAGAACTGCCCTTGCCTCAATTGCAGACAGTAAGAACACTGTCCAACCTGGACGAACAGGACAAAGAAAAAAGTGACTGCCATACCTTGCCAAGATAGGGTAGAACAGTCCTTTAAAATTTCCCATTTCTGAAAATGTTCTGTTAGATAGTCTATGCCTGGCCGGGCGGTGGTGGCGCATGCCTTTAATCCCAGCACTCGGGAGGCAGAGCCAGGCGGATCTCTGTGAGTTCGAGGCCAGCCTGGGCTACCAAGTGAGTCCCAGGACAGGCGCAAAGCTATGCAGAGAAACCCTGTCTCGAAAAACCAAAAAACCAAAAAAAAAAAAAAAAAAAAAAAAAAGATAGTCTATGCCTGTAGCCAATAATGGTTGCCTCAACAGTGCAGAGAAACATTGGGTGACTGTCCAGGCAGCCAGCTCTTTCTATCATACCTTGCATGTTTCAGAAGTTTCTTGTTTGCACTTCCCACATAATCAGGTAATATTTTCCTTCCAAGGCTTTGATAGGGTTGAAGATTAGGTAGGTACAATCTTCTCATATTTTAGCTAAGAGCATTTCAAGTGCAAGATTTAAATTCTTTAGGATAGGACACCTATTGGAGTAATTGTTGTAACTTGCCAATTATCTTTGGCTTGGACATTTAGTATATGTTTCTTGCTTCATGTTCTTGTTGGTTTTAGTTCCATTTTTATCTATGTTATTACTTTTCTTTCTTCTAGATGATACTTGATAATTGTTCATATTGTAGATAAGTTTGTTTAGAACCTTCTTGTTTAGACAAAAAGGGGAAGTGGTGTGTGAATTGGCTCTGCCAATAATCTTAGGGTATCTGGCCCAATAAAGGGATGGTTTTCTCTGGGTATGTGATTGATTAAAACTGAGGAGGGGGGCATGTGCTTGGTCTCTCTGAAGGTGGTTGGAAACTGGACAGCTGGTTCCACATTCACCTCCGGGCAGAATGGAGGACATCAATGGCTATTTACTTTGTTCTATATCTATGAGTGTATTTCTCCCCATTTTATAGTTTAATAAATTCATTGATACCCTTTAACAGACTCTCATGGATTCATTTCACACTTTCTCATTACAGTCACAATATGGTCAGATGACTCATGCTCCTACAACCAGACTCTACTTGAAATAATAGAAGGAGGAGCACAGTGGAAGGATGCTGTGGTGGCTAAGGTTTATAATCTCATTGATAGTGGAAATAGAGAGGTGGATCTTTGATCTTGACTAACCAGCCTGGCATGTCTATTTACCAAGTTTGAAGCCACCGACAAATTTAATATTGAAACAAAACAAATGAAACAATTCTCTTTACTACCCACCCACCAAAAAACACATAAGAGAGAGGACACATATAGTGATGTCTAATGGCTTAGGAACCATGGATGCTGTTTTAAACAATTGTCAAATGCCAGTGAACTCTGAAGGAAAAATATAGTTCAAAGGCTAATGTTGGTGAGATTAAGAAATGGTAATTTACTGGGAGCATAAGAATCAATATGTTCAAATTGTTACAACTCTAAAAGGAAGGAAAACACAGCTTTTGTTTCTTTGGTGTTGTGAGTCTGCCTACTAGAATCAACTAAGGTAAACAATGTATGTAGTATATAGTCTTTGCGATTCTGGGGTAGACTGAATGACACTACAATATTAACATATGCTGATACCAATGTTCTATAGGGTACACCGGCAAGGAAAGAGAATCAATGACAGGCATGGACTAATGAAATGGGGAACAAAGGAATTTGGCTGTTTCATTTGATTTTTAGATCATAAAACTTCCTTATCTGAAAATGAATAAGTACACATACATTTACATACATGTGTGTGTATATATACATATGGATACAAATGCTTATATTACATAAAATGAAGTCTGAAAGAATTACATTTATGGAAATTGGAAGTCTACAATTTGAGTTATCTAAAAATGACTTAATATACAGTATGTATTCTAATGATACTTTTAAAAGGAAAGACAGAGAAAATACTTTAAAATGTCCCAAGTATAATCCAATCACAGGTACATTCTTGAATCAAAATCCTCTGAACTATAGGCAATCATAGATGGATAAGTACAAAGAAGTGAAGATGAACAAAGTTTAACTTGTTCTAAGTGTGGACAATGAGCCCCTCCTCAAAGAGTACACTGTGGATAATTCTATCCTGAACATATAAATATTGTACAAGGGTGTTCAACAGGACATCTGCTACATATGCCACTGGACACTTTTACCTGAGGATAAGAAATGTTAGACAATTTTTGTTGTCCCAGAATCACTGACCCTACCAGAAAATACTTACTTCAGATAAGAAGTCCCCATACAGAGGGACCATAAGGAGCCAGAAGCAGAGAACTATTTATGGCATAAGCTAACTGCACCTAGCAGTGTCGGTGAGGTCACAGCAAGCTCATGAAGAATAATTGCTAACTATAGATAGATTATGAAATGATACTTAAATTTTCTTTTTAAAGGAATAACATGACATAAGAATGGGATCAGCTCTACCTCTACTAAACACCTAAGAGGATTTTATTTAGCATGCACATAGATATAAAATCCAGATGCCATTTTGACTTTCATGAAGTAGGAAGTACTAGGCCCTCAAGGACTGTCCTGACACTTTTCAAATCTACATGTAAAGCTGCCTCTAAATGTTGTATTCATTTGGTAATGAATCACAAGAAAACTGATGCGTTAACAGATGAAGCCAATGATTAAATAATTGGTAAGCAGTTGTACACATATATGGGAAAAGACATTGGTGACAGGTATAAGGTTATTTAATAAAATGTCAGTGCCTGAAGTGAATAGGGAGTAAGGTCTGTAAGACTCCTCATCACATTCAGGCTGTTGAGGTTACTGCTAGATACATGGCAGAATAAATTACATGGACTCAAGTGCTAAAGGCATTTCATTCTCTGCTTCCACTACATGGAAAAATCAGACTGAGATTGATCTTGAAGCCTGACTGTGCTGACTGGTTTCAGAGCTTCATTGAGACTAGGGAATCTTCTGGTGGACACCAGTGGGAGGGCTCACTACATACTAATGCTAGAAGCAAGCATGGCAAGGCTCATCTACCAACATAATTCCAGTACAACAGTTTTGGCAGCAAGCAATAACTTCCTGATTTGGTTAAAGGCCAACCTATAGAAGGAAACTCATGCTTTGTATGCTAAGACAGGCATAAACATGTACATTGTAAGGGTTCATAACACACTAAGAAATTATTCTTCTTTCCTTGTGTGACATTCTTGTCAAATTGACTTTTAAAAGCTTTAATTTATGCCTAATTTGTGGAGAGATACTTTACAGTAGTCAATGTGTTACTAACAAAAAGTATTGCCCATGTAAACTGCTGAGAATAATTGAATAATGTTGTGTTATGGTAACCCAATATTCAGGAAAAGGTCATATACATATCTTAACAGCCATAAGAGGCAAGAAAAACACTGAAAGTTACAGAAAAATTCAAGAGTTGGAGGAAGGAGTTATTTGATAAAGAATAGCAATTTACATCTGGTATAATATGTTCTTCATGAGTCATAAAGCCCACTTGGCTTTGTAGGTATCCAAAATAATGTGTATGCAAGCCATGTTGTGAAAATAGCAGGGATGCATTGATAACACTGGTATGTGGTAATAGTGATGATGCTGTTGACATTACTTAGAGCAGGAGAGCCATCGGTAAAATACCTAGGGTTTTGATGCTTATTTCCTTCATGTTTAAACTGTGAGTGTCCTTGAGGCAATCTTCCAGAATACATAGGAGGAAAGAAGTAAACAGAGATCAGAACTCCAGTGCAGCAGCCTTCTCCAGTGCCTACATACTGTGGTGGAACTTCTCTGAGATGCAGCTGTCATTGAGTCTACCATGCCTCTGCAAGTAAGCTCTCATCCATGCTCTTCTGAGTCAATCTGATCAACCCCTTGGTTCTCCAAGGTTATTACATGGAATCCTTTCATTAGAATCCTGTCTCATGTCTCTTGTATTAACAAACATTTGTATTTGTTCAAGTAGCACAACACCAGGCTTAGAAAGTTTTGCAATCTAGGAAGAATATTTACAAGGGTAGTAGATTGTTACACGGCTTCACAAAAATAGAAATGCTTTTCTTTATGTCAAGTAGTAGTAAACACTTAGCATTCCATGTCTTACTTGAGTAATGGGAGAAATGGGACAGTGGGGGCCAGATGTAGTGGTTTGGGATCAAAATTTTTGTGCTGGGACAGCAGAGGCAGATAGGTCCTAGAGCTTGGCTTACCAGCCAGTCTGATCTATTAATCAAGTTTCAGGTCAGTGAGAGACTTCATCCTAAAAACATAAAACACAAAAGTGGTTTGGTATTTAACTAATAACACCTGAGGTTCTTCTCTGGCATATATATATATATATATATATATATATATATATATATATATACACATACATATGAATGCACACTTAACCACACTGTCACACACAAGGGAAAGGAGATAGAATAATGTTATGTAATTGCTTAAAAATAATGGATGTTTAAAACATTCAAATGTCAGGGAAGTTTTCAGAAGGAAAAATAAATCTCAGAGATGGATGCTGCAGAAATTAAGAAATTTTAAGTTGTTGAGAACACAAGTGTCAATGAGTTCAAATTGTCAAAACTTTAGAAAGAAGAAAGATAATTATTTTTGCTGTTGTTTCCTCAGACTTGTACGTGAGTTATCTTACTTGATTATTTGACTTCAAAACATTAGTCCTGTTTTGGAAGCATGCTTTTGACAATAGTTTTAAATGCAGAAAGCTATGGTGCATTTGAAGGTATTACAGCTTGAGTTTATATTTGCTCTGCTTCTCAACTGACCCCAAAGAGGTGTTCATTAATGTGAAGCAGTAAGAAATCATTCTACTTAAGTACCTTCACCATCTTTCTACAACATCTATGCTCTTGCATGATACATCTTTCAATAAGTGGCCAAGAATATTTACTGCTCTGTAAAGATCCTCATCTCAGTTCCTTTTTCTTAATACTTTTAAATCATTCTTATCCCTGAAAGGTCCAGTGTTTATAGATAAAATCTTTACAACTAAATAGAGTTCTTAATGTTAGTCTTTTTGTGTATGACTTGTATAGTATAACTGTTTTGAAACAGTATGGCTACAGATGTGGAGTGAATACATGAGAAATTTAACTCAAATATTCAGTAGATGATTTTCACATATACTTTTTCTTCACAGTTCTTCTGAAACAATGATTTTTCATGCTTATTGATGCCAGAAATGTTTGAAATTATAAGTAATAGTGGCAGGCCATAAATTATTCTAGTATATTCACATTCTAATACATGGTTATGTAGTCACTAGTAATTATAAATGTATATTTGTCAATAATAAAACAATGGATTTAAAAAATTAATCTTGAAACCTAAGGTAGACAATGATAGTAGATATTTGTCTTACACTCTTGGCTAATCTAGAATAAGCTGAATGATACCATGATATTTACAGTTTCTGGTGTTAAAGCTCTGTAGGTAACATGGGTAGAAAACATAATTAATGAGAACCATAGATTTTATGAAATGAAGGATAAAGAGATTTGCCTATTCAACTTACTCTGAGGTTATTAAAATTTCTCAGATGAAAATTAACAAAAACATATTCATACATATGAATATATATATACAAACATTTATACATATAAATTTTTATATCACAAAATAAAGTCTGGAACTGTTTTGGAGTAATCTTTTTGTACACTGTGAAGATGTATTATTCTGATTGGTTCAATAAAAAGCTGAATAGCTAATATCTAGGCAGGATTATTGGGGAAGAGAGAATGCTGGGAAAAAAGTTGGAGTCACCAGCAAAACAGAAGGAACAGACATGCAGGAGGAGAGGTAAAAGCCATGACTCGTGTGGCAACACGTAGATGAATAGAAATGGGTTAGGTTAAGTTATGAAAGCTAGTTATGAACAAGTCTAAGCCATCAGCCGAGCTTTCAAAATTAATAGTAAGTCTCCATGTCATTATTGGGGAGTCGACAGTCATGAAGAAAAATCTGTTTGCAAATGGTGTCCAATGTCGGGGCACATATTCCACATAAGACCCAAGAAAGCTTTAAAAAAGGTTTCAAACACACAAAAACAGAGCCCAAAGCAGCTTCCTACTCCTGCAGTCTCTCCTGAAGCCACAGTACAGACACATCTCTCAGTCACTGCCTGTAGGCCTAAACCACCAGCACACCATGAGCTATATGCTGCTTGGTGGTTTAAGATTTTGCTCATGCAGAAGAAAAGCTTACAGATACACAGTAAAGCAGATCCAGGCAGGAAAAAACTCTCTAAAGAGGTTACAGTGTAGCCGGGCGGTGGTGGCGCACGCCTTTAATCCCAGCACTCGGGAGGCAGAGCCAGGAGGATCTCTGTGAGTTCGAGGCCAGCCTGGGCTACCAAGTGAGCTCCAGGAAAGGCGCAAAACTACACAGAGAAACCCTGTCTCGAAAAACCAAAAAAAAAAAAAAGAGGTTACAGTGTGTTTAGAAACTGTGCGTAGACACAAAAATGGAAAGAAAGGTATAACAGTCATAGAAAAAATAGTTTATAGTAATAAGATAAAGTGTTTAAAATATTATAAAAGGATACATCATGTAAAATGGAAAATACACATGGAGTCTGGATCCTGTATGGTGTTGTATTGACTTTAAATTTTTTGATTGCTGATGAGCAAATGATAGCTGCTGAGAGACACTGGATTGCAAAAACTACTAAACTAAACCAATCCATATATATTAAAAGTGTCTTAACTCCAAAATATAAGTCAAAAATTATGTTCCATTGGGGAACAAATTATGGCTTTGTTTCCACAGGAAATGAAAGGCCATGGATTTACTCAAGGTTGATAGAGATCAGATTTGACCAGAGATGATCCCCTAAAAATCCTGATTACAGACATAGAGAAATAAACCTAACTATAAGACAGGTGACATATATTTCACCTGCTCAAACTTAAAGCAAAAATATCATGTTTGACTGGATCATGTACAATGCACAGTCTATACTATGTTAATGCAGATATGTTGTTACCTTTGAAAGTTTTTGTGTTTTTAGAGCAAAGGGACCAGACACCAATGAAAACAGGTGGCCCAGGTAGTCCAGCCTCACAGAC
The DNA here is from genome assembly GCF_004664715.2 of Peromyscus leucopus. Lineage (NCBI taxonomy): Eukaryota > Metazoa > Chordata > Mammalia > Rodentia > Cricetidae > Peromyscus > Peromyscus leucopus. The sequence continues at coordinate 35,768,061 of NC_051067.1, forward strand.
TACTCCAGCCAGACTTCAAATAAGCCTTACATTTTCACATCACAGAGTAGACAATAGCTAGCTCTCCCAGGACTTGACCATTAAGTTAATTTTCTCAGAGTACCTTAAAAGATGCCAGGGCCCCAGACAACAGGAAGCAGTATCCAGAACACAATGCTCACATGCCTAAGAGACACGGTAGGTGTGTTTTGGTCATTTTGTGAGTTATGGATGTTTGTCATTGTTTGGGGTTTTGGTTACAAATTGTTATTGTTCATGATCAGAAAAAAACTGAACAAAGGATATTGTTGTGGATATCCTCTATATAAATAAAGCACTGATTGGCCAGTGACCAGGCAGGAAGTATAGGCAGGACAAGGAGAGAGGAGAATTGAGGAAGTAGGAAGGAAAGAGAGACCTCCTGGAGCTGCCACCAGGACAAGCAGCATGTAAAGTACCGGTAAGCCACGAGCCATGTGGCAAGGTATAGATTTATAGAAATGGGTTAATTTAAGATATAAGAACAGTTAGCAAGAAGCCTGCCATGGCCATACAGTTTATAAGTAATGTAAGTGTCTGAGTGATTATTTTATAGGTGGATTGTGGGACTGCGGGGCTTGGTGAAACCTGGAGAGAAGCCCTCCAGCAACAGGATATTAGATTCAAGGATCTCTTTCTAAAAGGTAAAAGGGGTGGTATAATATAGAAATGATGGGATAAAAGGGTGGATTGCTGAGTCTACCTTTGAACAACCACTAGTCTTGAATATTTTACATTGGAGTGGACTTTTGTATATTGATACAAATTTAAGGTTATTTTTGTTAGAATTGACAGGACATATGTTTTTACTCTTGTTTAAGATATTGTACCTATGGAGCTCATTTAACAATGAAATGTAAATTTCTAGTCCTTGAAAGTTATTATTACAACCTATTTAGGATAATAAAGAAATACAGGTAAGTCACCTATAACAATCAAACTTATAGTCATACTAGGTATGTTTTCAAGGTCATACAGAGATATATTTTTAGATAGATAGGTGATCTTCAAATACTTTAAATATGACCTATAGAATATAACACTTAAAATGTTTTAATAACAAGGGCTTTTCATGAGAGTGAGACACATCTGCTCCTGGAATTACCAATCTACTTCATAAAAGGATGATGAACATTGAAGAACCTCCATATGGAGATTGCTTTCCAGCTGGCAAAGCTAATTACCTGGGCAAAAAACGGCCCTAACTTTCACTGCTGCTACAATGTTATCCAAATTAGACAAGCAGAACACAAAAGAAGGTGACTGCCAAACTTTGTCAAGACAAGGTAGGACAATCTTTCAAAAATTCCTGCTTCACAAAAATACCTGTCCAATATTCTGGGCCCATAAACCAAAGATGGATGCCCCAACATTACAGAGGAACCTTGGGTGAATGTCCAAGCATCCAGCTATTTCTATCATTTCTATAGGTTTGAAAGTGGCTTACATTGCACTTCCTGTTTACTCAGGTAGTATTACATCCTTCTGGGGTCTTTGATCGAGTTGAAGACTAGGTAGTTACAGTCTTCCTTAGTTATGATAAAAGGTAAATTATGTATAAAGCTTTGGACACATCAAGATAAAATAAATAATGAAGTATTTTCTCCAAATATGCCAAATACAAATAAATGGACTGAACATTGTAAATGTAATTCTTACTTAATAGTCATTCTTTTTGTTTATAGTTTTATTATTTTAGAGTTAAAACCTTTCTTTTCTATTTAGAGAAAGAGAGGGAAATGTTATGGAATATTTCTTTACAGTGTGTGAAAATATATCACTGTGATTGTGTTAATAAAAAGCTGAATGGCGAAGATCTAGGCAAAATTTTCAGGGCAGAATGAATGCTGAGAAGAAAAAGGTAGAGTCACTGGCCAGACAGAGAGGGAGTAACATGAGGAGTAAAAGAAAATGTAACCAAACCACATAAAAGAACGTAGATTAAAAGGTATGTGTTAACTTAAGTTATAAGAATGAGTTGGAACAAGCCTAAGCCATCAGCTGAGCTTTCATAATTAATGTCTCTGTGTCATCATTGGGGAGCAGATGGTCCCAACAAAAAAGTGTGATTAAATGGAATCATTGTATTTGTTGAAAATGAACACCTGCCGGGCGGTGGTGGCGCATGCCTTTAATCCCAGCAATCAGGAGGCAGAGCCAGGCGGATCTCTGTGAGTTCGAGGCCAGCCTGGGCTACCAAGTGAGCTCCAGGAAAGGCTCAAAGCTACACAGAGAAACCCTGTCTCGAGAAAAAAAAAAAAAAAAAAAAAAAAAAAAAAAAAAAAAAAAAAAAAAAAAAAAAAAAGAAAAGAAAATGAACACCTACACTATGCGTTCTATAACAATGATTTAGTGATGTAGTCAAAATGTTTTCAGTTACATTTTATACTACAAAATTTTTAGTCTGTTTAATTTTAATTTTATTTTTCTCCTTTCTTAACTAAAAATTTTATATTCAATTTATTTTGATAATTTTTTATGTCCTTCCCTGACCCTTCCTAGATACTGCTAACCCCCTTAGATACCCAAATTCATATTGTCCCTCTCACAAAATGATAACCCAAGCAAACAAAAGTTAATCATACAATAAATGCTTAAACAAAACAAAATAGGCCACGCACACCAAGTAAAACAAAACAAAACATGGAGTTGGTTATATGTTCTTCAGGCATCATTTGCCAAGCTTTCCCTCACCTGTTACGCTGGACACATGTTTGGTATTATGAAAGTTTACAGGGAATTTAGATTTCTTCAAATCATGTTTTTTTTTTTTTTTTTTTTTTTTTTTAAATTTCAGAAGTCCATTTAGGGACAGTGCCAAAAAATTAAAAAATGCTTTTAATTTGTTTTCTGTGTCTTATTTCTTTTTTTAAGAGTGTAATTGTTGACATCTTAGAGTTCTGTCACTGTCTGTCTGTTGAATCAGCAAATTAGTGAAGAATCCAACAATCATAATGTTCAAAAATTTAAGACAATTGTTTTACAAAATAAGAAATACAGATAAAATGATCAGTAGGGTGTCTGTGCTCATGTGATCAAAGGTAAATTTTGTGCTTTACAAGTGTGAATTTCTGTAGACACTGAGTCTCAGCATCATGGATGTTGTCTCTGGCATCTAGATATTCAAGAAAGTTCCTAGGGGTGTAGGACATGCTAATATGAGATAAAAAGTTCACAGTGATGGTATCTCACCCATCGCACCAGCTATTAATTCCACTTAGGGAATGTCATTAACCCTAGTCATCTTTTACACCAGTATAGTTCGAAAATATTACAATGGCACAGTCTATTCACAGTGTTATATAAAACTAAACTTTACAGAAAAACCAGTTTGGTAGCCTTTGCATGAAACAGTGATGCATGACTTTATTATTGTGAGCTATCAAAGCCAGCATATGGTACCTTTCTCATGACCTTATTCTACTCATTTTCTCTACGAGGCATTGTGCAATCACATGTTTAATCCCATGAAGCAAGAAGATACAAGTAACAGATAAAGTGTGCTGTCCTTGTCAAAATGCAATTAATGTACACTGAGTTAGAAGTAGTCTTGGAGAATCTGACCAGGGACAAACCAGGATAAATTCCCAAGGCATTAAACTTTCTACACTGAATGACTTTTAAAAAAACCACTCAAATTTAATTTAAAATGAAAATGTTTGAAAATTTCTAAGTCTTTTCTGATAGCAATCTAAAATGTAGGAAATTGCCAATAACTAAAACTAATATATCTATGTAACTATGTTTATGAAATTTATTTATCACTGTGAAATACGGTTATTTATTATCACATCAAGACAAAGACAAACAATACAGTGAAGGCCACAGGGCAGAAATATTCTTAGTGCTGATAGTCTCAGATGAATGGACCTCAGCATAGCTCTATTTCTCTACATCAGAGACATTGCCGACGCCTCTACACCCACAAATGACAGTGGATGTGGCTTTGGTGAAATGCTCACTGAAGACCTTTTTGATGATGCTGTCCAGCACATCAATGGTCTTGCTATAGAAACAGGCAGGATATTCTTAAATACCTCAGTGGCTTAAGGCATCTTTCAACCATGAGTGTTCATGTGCATTATAGTTTAACAGAAATCAAGTAATACACCTTCACATATCAAAGAAAGCATCCACCTCTGTAAAGCAGAGCCAGGAGGATGAGGCAATCATTATTTCTTAAAGATTCACACCAAATGACTTAACTAAAAAAAAAATGCTTTTCTTAAGAGTTTTTTCTTTTTCATACAATGCAGAAAAAACATAACCACAGTAGAGCTCTGATTTCCTGATCTTGCTCACAGGATGCAATGTCTGCTGGCATCTTCACTAAAGCATTGCAGTTATTTTAATGAAGAAGAGCACAGTGAAATAAACAGAACTAAATTAAACTGCAGTAGATTCAATATAGAAAAAAAGAACTCATCAATTTTCAGAAACCCTTAAGTGTTTGGAAACTTTGTTTAAACGTTTCCAACACATGTTAATACCAATAGATAATGCTTAGACAAGAGGATGGCTGGCCAAATAAGTTTCCTCTTCCTCATAATTATAGCTTATGTAGTAAAAATCAATCAAGATCAAGAGGGAGAAAGGAGATAAGGCTTGAGTGCCACAGTGGGCATCCCATAAGATGTGTCTTTACATTTGTATTAAATATGCATTTATATTGGTTTTTATTTACGAGTTTTTCTTTGTTCCTCTTGTCTTATTCAAGCAATTCAATGCATTCTTGTCAGACATGTTTGTTAAATTTGTAAGTACCTTCCTTACTTTCAGCTTTTCCTAAAGGAGCCTTTGAGTTAATGATTGTGCTATACTGCAATTGAGATGAGAAAGCATCATGAGCCAAATTCCTAATAGGACAATTACCTCCACAGGTAAAGGAAACACTAGCCAATAATTATGTAATAGAGTAAGTTAGTTCAGAGAATCTCAGCTTTGTAATGGCTGTAGGGACATCTTAGTCTTCTCCTAATTTATTTTACTAAAAATATTTATACAAACATAAATATACTGTGACATAAAGTTCTAAAAGGTGTCATGGAGAAAAACTCTGCTGTTCTGATTTTGCTGGTAGGGAACCAGTTCTTTTGGCATTCTTTACTGAGCATCTGGCAGATGTCTAGTAGATGAGATATCCATTGCATTTAGTTGTAAGCAAGTCCATGGATGGAATAGAACTAACCTAAACTGAAACTGTATTAAGTATGGAAGAGATAAAATTGTAGCTTTCAACTGCCCCCAAATGTTAAGAATTATTGTATAAGATTTCTTTTACTTGACCTTATACAATAGGGGAATAGGCTTAGAAGTGGGAGTAGCTTCTCTCTGCTTGATACCTGTATGTTATTACTTCTAGGTAAGTCAGGGTGAAAGAGGAGAAAATAAATAAGGCCTCAAATCAACTAAGTGCAATTGTAAAATATCTTTCTGGATTTAAAATAAATTTATACTCAGGTTATTGTTTTAGCTCTCTTTTTTTATTCTGTATTTTAAATTGATAATCTTTTAAATTCCTAATCTTTCTAGTGATCCATTAAAGTTTCACAAAATATTTGACTATTAATTTTAAATGACAGATATTTAAAATAATATAGTTAAATAAAATGTTTAAATAATTATATATTTATGAATAAATACATATTAATTAATATTTTATATTTTCAAATTCTTCATTGTTCATTTTTTAAAATGCCCAGATTTGTTAACTAATTTTGTCATAGGTAATTCAGTTCCACTGAAGATGTATGATTATCTTTGAATAGTAAATGTGTATATGTTCAATATTACTAGAAAGAAGAGTATAATTTTGCAGTACTTAATTAAAGGAAACACATCAGTTTTGAGCTACAGGAAACAAGAGAACAATTATAGATGTATGTGTACTATGATTTTGCCTCAAATCTTAAGAGAAGGTGATCTTTAAAAATCCTACTTTTTAAAGAGATTTCATTTCAAAACAGTAGATTTTTGTATGGGCACAAACACAAAATAATGCATAGTAAGATAGGAAATGATTCACAAGTAAAAACTTAGGTGAAAAATAAAATGAGATCACAGATTTCATGAGAAAGAGTAGGTAACAAATATGTTCCTCCTTAATTTTGACTTTCTACAACAATCACTTTAAAAATGCACATCTATTAAGTGCATCCATATTCTTGTCATGGATTCTTTTGCAAAATTATTAATTCAAACTAATGATTTATACTTTAACCTCTACAGACATTGCAATTTAACAGGCTGAACGAATCCATTGTCCAGATTTGCAAAAGCTACCACATATTTTTCCTCAACTCACCAAAAACAAAAGAGGAAGCCAAAAGGATCTCAGTGAGTCTCTAACGTGTGGTTTTATCTTAAACAACTAAAGCAGTAAGGCTTTGCCATTCTGTAGATTATTACAAGCACTATTAGAGGTGGGACTAATTCTTTCAAGAAAGTCTAGGAAGAGTGAGTAATGAAAAAGTCATCTTCTATTGTTAATGAATAATAAAGAATAAATGCTTACATAGTTCCATAGCATAGCTATAAATTATCCATTTATATAACAATGCATTAGCAATGCTACTACCTGGTTTACTTACCATTTTGTTGGAAACTTTTACCTGAATTGGACACCTATGTTTAAATATACATTTATGTATATGTATAAGAGATGAACACACAATTACATTTATTACATATTACCAGTAGACCCAGAAAATACTATATAATGTCCCTTAGGATGAAATCATCACCTTAATGTGAAGGGAGGATCAACTTACAATGGTAGCTATAATTTATAATTGTTTCAATATTTCCTGTCTGATTCCCTGCCATAACTTATTTTGAAACAATTTGATCAAAGATTGGTGCTGCAGCCCTCGGGTATACTATATAAGCACGTCTGGCATTCTATAAGAAAGCATGCTGAGCAAGCCAGTAAGTAGTGCCCTTCTACACCTTCTGCTTCAAGTGCCCCCTCAAGATTTGTGCCATGAGTTCTTGATCCATCTTCCCTTCATAAAGGACTTAACTACAACCTTAAATAAATGCTTTCCTCTTGGAGTCACATTTATTCCTGTTGTTCTGTCACAGCAAAAGAAACCCTAACTAAAACAGATATCATGCTCTTAGGATACCTAACTGCTTGAGAACCTGAAACTTCCTTAAATTTTAGAACCACATAACAAGTTTTTATCCCATCTTCTCCTTTCCAATGTCCTTTCTCCTCTCACTTGCTTTCATGACATTTTCATTGCATTGAAAGTATTTCTTCATCCGTTGAATTACTAGAGCTGGAGAGAAAAACAAAACTAGATCACTTTCCATATCAGAAGTCAGCAAAATTCCTACCACATAGTAGAAATTCCTGATGCTTATCAGACAACTGTTTAAGTAAAGCAGTTGCTTTCTTCACAGACTTTTTTTTTCATCTGAATTAGCCTCCTCTCCTAGCTGTGAGTATCACAAACACAACCGACCATCATACTCTGAGCTAATCTATCAGCCTCTGTACTTCATCTTGAATGCATCCAACATCTTTACTTCTTACATGTATCTCAACCTTTTCTCTTTAAAAGGCAAATGTGTATGATGAAAACTATGTATATTTTATATTTAAATTGCTGTTTGTCAAAAGAATCTAACTCCATGCCTATTCATTTAGCCATCTTCCTGACAATATGTATATTTTCAATACAGGAGATGACTACTCAGGGAGGAAATTTGACAATGAATCACAGTTCAATTACAAGGAATGTAAATTCTTTAGTTTTTAATATAAAGCATGAAATTTAGACTTCCAGTTAATCGCTCATATCCAATGGAGAAAGGCCTCTGCTCAAAAGTGATACCTAACTGAATTTGAGGTTGTCAGAGAAAAGTTGTGACAGCCATAAGCATCACATAGATTTAGCAAAGAAAGTGAGAAAGATATTCCAGAATAGTGTAAAAGCCATTCCCTTTCCAATGAGGGTGTCTGTCCTTTACTTAATTTTAATATAAAGTAACTTTTGAAGAAATGGTCCTGTTGTTGTAGGAATAGTAGCCATGGCATCAAAAGAGAAAGAAAGGAAGAGTAGAGATGAATTGACCTAATAATACAGAAAATCAGACACTACCCAGGCCAAACAATAGGCTCAAAATGTCTGACTGGTCAGAGTATTAGCTGAACTTATGAGGAGAGGGTTACAAATGTGAAAATTACTACAGTAATGTTAGGTAGTGGATACTGCCTGAAGGACAAATCAGTCAAAAACTGTAAGGAAATAACTGCGTAATTGATGCTTTCTTAAAAGTTGGAATAGGAATTTCAAAATAGGAAAACAATGAATCTAAAAATTTGTTAAAATCCTTCTATAAGACAGGTACACCCTAACTTCCAATAAGGAAAACTGAGTTTTAATATAATGCATAAGGAAGCAAGCAACAGGCATTTTAATTTTTTTTTAATACACCATACCCAGGTGGTGGTGGCACACACCTTTATTCCCAGCACTCAGGAGGCAGAGGCAGGTGGATCTCTGTGAGGTTAGGCCAGCCTGGTTTACAGAGCAGGTTATATGACAGGATCCAAAAGCTAAACAGAGAAACCCTATCTCAAACAACAACAACAAAAGATGCAATATTATATGAGATTTTTTTCCTGCATGTTAGGACACATGAAGAGGTCAGAATAAGAAATCGGATGACCTGGACCTGGATTTCAATGGTTTAGCTCTGAAAAATAACCATTCTTTAATTGAAAATAGATTTGTTTTTCATATATCATTATTATAATATATAATATTATCATTCCCCCTTCCATCTCCTCCTCCCAGTTCCTCTCCACCTCCCCTCCCATCTAGATCCACCCTTTTTCTGTCTCTCATTACAAAACAATCTTTTAAGGTATGATAGTAAAATTTAAGATTAAACAATAATAAAAATCCTATCAGAATAGAGCAGAACAAATAGAAGAAAAAACCCAATGAAAAAGGCACAAGAAATAGACAGACACAGGGAATCATTGATTTGAAAATAGTCATTTTTAAGCTTTTTTAAAAAATAGGTATTCCAAAAAGTAATAACAGGGAATGAATGAAAAAAAAATCCTTTTGAATCTAAAATGGTGATTTATACAAATTCCGAGTTTGCACTCATTGTGTGAGACAACAGGAAAGTTGCATATTGTACTCTAAAATGGGAGATAATTAGAGTTTGAGATGGAGACTTTTACCTAAAAGTGTTATGGTAATGCTGAACTGACAGAGAAAGAAGGAGTCAAGGACCAACAAAACACAATGCAGACACAGTAAAAGTAACTCATCGAGGACTCTCCAAAGAGGAAGGAACCAAAGTAGCTATGGCTCAACCAAGGAAGGCAGCGCAAGGAAATGGCAAAGAATCTTCACGCAATTAGATTAGGTAAACAGCAAAGAGAAAAATCCAAGGAATGAGATGAGGCCAGTTAACTTTATGACCAACTTCTCCTGAACTGTATTCTTCTGTATATCACTGACTTTCTAACAAAATTGACCAAAAATATTGTAACTTAGAACATCACTGAATGGAGTAGAGTGAAATGGTGCTACCCAGCATGCAATGTGCTTGAGGCAGGAGCTTCCATTTCTCAAGAACTAGTCACTCATCTTCATCACTTAACTGGATTGAAGCAAGCAGTGTCTGTTCCCTTTGTACTTGTGTCCAGCTTGCTGAGAATTTGTAATTCATTGGGTAACACTTTGTCCCTGCAGTAGTCTACAAAGTAGTCTACAAAAAACCAGCTTCCTGGTTTGAAGCTGTGGTCTTCAGCCTGTGCTACTATAGTGAAATGGTAAGAATTTAAGAAATAGAACCTGATAGAGGAAGTTATATCACTAGGTGTGAGTCCTGAAAGGGATATTTAGCCCACCCATACCCACAGTATCTTTCCTTTATGTCTATGAATATGTTAATAGGCTACCTCTACCACACCTGCTCTTAACATACAGTAGTGTGCTGTCATAGGCCTCAGTGACAATTGACCAGTGCCATGGAAATTATGACCCCAAATAAACCTCTCTCCTTTTTAGATGATATTTTCAGGTAATTAATTTTTCACAGCAATAGAAATCTCACTAAACCAATGTTCTCAGAAGTCACCACTGATTTGATTGTCCCTTCATACATTATTATCATGAAAAGGTCAATAAACACTACATGATTTAGACATGTATTTATAAAGATGCATTTACCCTAAATGATTGCTGGCTGCAGTCTGTCTAAACCCTTGAAAAGGGATGAATGCTCAGTAGCAGAATTATTCTTCCTGGCAATTTTCAAAAATTCTCAGCAAGCAGCATTTTCTGGGTGAAATCTGCCACATTAACTATTCATTGGACAGCAGAGGCAGACAAAGAGAGAAAAATTGGGAAACATATTTAACCCCCACCTCCCCCAATTTTTTTCACTTATTTTTGAGTTCATAATGTAATTATACCATTTGTCCTTTCTCTTTTCTCCCTCTAAAATCATTCATAAATCACTAATTGCTCTCTTTCAAATTTATGGCTTATTTTTTCATTTTGTTTTATATATTATATATACATATTTCAATTAATGTTATATATATACATATATATATCATACAACTGTTTGATCTGTATAATGTAGGATTTCACGGCTGATCATTTGTTATTGGATAAACAATTAGGAAGACTATTTTTCCTTCTCTCAGCATTTATTAGTTGCCTATAGTAGTTTGTGAAGCCTTGAGGGCTCCTGGTGTTTTCGCCATCTACCCTTTGTTTTGGCATATCTACCCTTCTCCAGTTTGTATCCCATTGATCTCCTTCAGTTTTCTTATTGTTCTAACTAATGCTTCAAGTATGATATTAAACATGTATGGAGAATTGACAACCTTGTCTTGTTCCTTATTTTAGTGGAATTGCTTTGAGTTTTTCCTCTCCATTTCAATTGATGTTGTCCATGGACTTCCTGTAAACTGCCTTTACTATGTTGAGGTATGTTCCTTGTATTTCTAATCTCTCCTGGACTTTTATAATGAACATAATTTGAATTTTGTCAAAGGTCTTTTCTTCTAATGAGATGACCATGTTGTTTTTTTCTTGAAGTTTGTTTATATGATGGATTACATTTTTCAATTTACATATTTTGAACCATCCTTGCATTTCTGGGATGAAGCTTACTTGATCATGATGGATGATGTGTTCTTGGATTTGCAGACATTTTATTTAGTATTTTTGCATATTTGTTCATAAGGGAAATTGGTTTGTAATTCTCTTTCTTTTTATTTTCAGTCTTTATGTGTTTTGGTATTAGGGTAACTGTGGCCTCAGTAAATGAATTGGGCAATGTTCCTTCTGTTTCTGTTTTGTGGAATAATTTGAGGAGTATTGGCAATAACTGTACTTTGAAAGACCTATAAAATTCTACATTAAAACCATTTGGCTCTGGGTGTGTTGGTTTTCAGAGTGGGGACACATATTTTTGGATTTTTGAGACAGAGTTTCTTTGTGTAGCCTTGGCTCTCTAGAACTAACTAGCTCTCTCGACCAGGCTGACATCGAATTCACAGAGAACCAACTACCTCTGCCTCCCAAGTGCTGGGAATAAAGGCATGTGCCACCACTGCCCAGACAGGGGTTACTTTTAATTACCACTTATATATCACTGGTATATAAGTATAAATTAAGAAATTAATATAGATATAGACTTGGTAACATACCTTGACAAGCATGTTCCAATTAGAGGTCACATCACCGCTAGGGGATGCAAGGGAGCCTAATTAGGGTGACTTCTGCAGTGAGATCTGTGTGTGCATTGCACTGAGAAGCTTATCCAACTGGATTGACCAAAAAATAGTTCTTCAGTCTTAGACTAAGAATCATTCAACTCTGTAGTAGTATTTTTCATCAGCTGCTAGCTCACACAGAAACTTATTATTAATTATGAAAACTTGGCCTTTAGCTTAGGCTTGCCTCAACTAGCTCTTATAACTTAAATTAACCCATTTATAATATGTTCTGTCACTTAGTTTATCTCTCTTCTATCTTGCACCTTATGTTTTCTCGCCTTCTGGATAGAGACTCTATCTTTCTTCCTCCCAGAGTTCTCTTTATCCCCAGAAATCCCTACAAACCTTCTGACTAGCCATGGGACATTCAGCCTTTTATTATACAGCAGTATATCTTCACACAGTCTACAAACATTCCACAACACAACTCAGTAAACTGTACTAAGGAAAATAAAATTAGTACAGCTTAAATTAAGACAACAAAAAACAAAAGAAAAAACAAACAAAACCAAAACCAAAAATAAAAAAATCTTCCAATACCCTATTTTTCTAGTGCAGGTAGCCTTTTTACATGCCTAAGTATGTTATCTGTGCTCATGTTTTTGTTCTTTGTTTTTCCCAGAAAGAGTCTAAATCTCTTGAGGCATGTATCTTCATCTTTTTTCTTCATTGGTGTGTACCTGCCCACTACAGATGCACCCATGTATAGTGACATATAATGACATGAAAATCCATATTAGTTAAGTGACATGAATAACACCTGGGCTGACCTGTAAATTTTGGGATACAAGAGTTATTTGTGATTGTCTGAAGTTTTTCTCATTTAATATTTAGTCATGGTAATTTTCTCTTCTCTTTTCAGCATAAACATGAAATACATTTAGAGATAACTTATACCTCTCCTTTATCTATCTATCTATCTATCTATCTATCTATCTATCTATCTACCTAGCTAGCTATCATCTACCTATCTATCTTTCATCTATCTCTATTTCTAACATATCTATCACTCAGCTATTATTTCTATTTATCTCTATTTATCATCTATATCTTCTATCTCTATCATCTACCTCTATCATCTATCTGTCTGTCTATATATCATATCTATGTATCATCCATCATATTTACCATCTATCTATATCATCTTTCATCTATCTGTCTATCTTTCTATATAGCTTCTACCTATCATCTATTATCTTTCTATCATCATCTATGTATCTACTATCTCTCTGTATATGTATGCACATGTGCAGATGCTTGTGTCACTGTTGTCCAATATACAATATCTAAAGAGGGAGAATGTATCAGTAAAAAAATTTCAAGTCTACGGAGCAAAATAAGAATCCAAACATCCAAGAGGCTTTTAGAAGACAAAAATGTGAAAGAGAGAATAACTGTTCATAGGGCCTCATAGTCATGTGAATGTGATGGAACATATTCGTTATCTACCTGATTAGATAATGAATCCAGGAGATACATGTTTTGGCCTGGCAAGAAGAAGCACCTTTTTATTTATAGCTTAGATTTAGCTTCAATTCTTACATTGGTGAAAACTATATTAAAATTGTGAGAAGAAATAATAGTTTCATTGTCAAGGACCATGGCCCAAGAGTTGACCTGTGTTATCTCCTCTCCAGCTATAGAAAAGTATAAGATTATGATTACAGTAGAAGAATGTGGTGGGATGGTCTTTCTGTATGCTGTGAATATGTTGCTATTATTGGTTAATAAAGAAGCTGTTTGACCTATGGTAATGTAGGATAAGAGCCAGGCAGAAAATCCAAGAGAGAGACAGGGAGAAGAAGGGTGGAGTAAGGGCAGATAGATGCCATCCAGTCGCCCAAACAACAAGATGCCAGCAGACTGGCAATGCCATGGCCACATAGCAAAATATGTAGATTAATAGAAATGGGTTACTTTAAGATGTAAGGGCTAGCTAGCCATAAGCCTGGGCCATAGACCAAACAGCTTGTAATTAATATTAAGCATCTGACTGAATATTTTAAAACTGGCTGTGGGGCCACTGGACTTGAAATAGAACAGAGAAAAGCAACCATCTATGGAAGAGGCTCTTTAGGATCTAAATGGCTTCTACATGATTGCAAATATGGTTTGTAATGTACTAATGCATTCAAGATAAGAAAAAAGTATTTAAAAACAGGGTTCATTGGAAAACAAATGTGGCAAGATCTGTATGTTACCTACTAAGAATTCCCAATTGAGATCCCTGGGCACCAACCACACAGGGAAAGACCTGCCCAACTTGGCCCCAGGTTCTGGCCACTGGGCAGGCCCCCTTCTAGCCCCACCGGGAAGGATCCCCTTCTCCAAGCCCCCTGGCAGCACCTCCAATCTCCACGCCCTGCCCCCATGGCCATCTGCCCGAGACCCCAGCCACTTCCTGGGACTAAGAGACTGGCCCCCAGCTCCCATCCTGCCCTGGACTTCCCTTCTGGACCAGAGAGGGCTCCCATCCTGCCCTGGACTTCCCTTCTGGACAAGAGCCCCCATCCTACCCCGGACTTCCTGTCTGGACAAAAGCTCCCATCCTGCCCCAGACTTCCCATCCAGTCCAGATAAGAGCTTCCATCCTGCCCCAGAGTTCCCATTTGGACAAGAGAGCTCCCATCTGGACAAGAGAGAAAGACTTACTCAATCTGTCAGCTCTGTCTGAACCTAGTGCTCTGATAAGACCAAGAACGAACCATAAGGAAATGGGCAGACGTCAAGGCAGAAATACATACAACAAAATGAAGAGCAATACAGCATCACCAGAACCTAGCCAGCCTCCAATATGTAGACCTGAACATCAAAAATTGGAAGAAGCAGAAGAAAACAGCCTTATGAATGACATCATGAAGAAGGTAGAGGCTTGTGTAGAGGAAAAGACAAAAAAAATGGGAAGAATGCCATAAACAACTAGAGGAAAGGGCAAACAAATCAGAAGAAAACAATAAAGTCCTGGAAGAAAACAATAAATTCCTGGAAGAAAACAATAAAGTCCTGGAAGAAAAAAACAAAATACTGAAAGAAAATCATGGAAAAGCAATGAAACAAATAAAGGAAACAGCCCAAGACCTGAAAAAGGAAATAGAAAAAACAAAGAAGACACAAACAGAGGGAATGCTGGAAATAGAAAATCTGAGTAAAAGATCGGGAACTTCAGATGCAAGTATAACCACCAGAATGCAAGAGATGGAAGAGAGGATCTCTGGCTTGAAGATACAGTAGAAGAAATAGATTCATCAGTCAAAAAAAGCACTAAAGCCAACAAAGTCATGAACCAAAATGTCCAACTAATTTGGGACACCATGAAAAGACCAAACCTATGAATTATAGGGATAGAAGAAGGCAAAGAATACCAACTCAAAGGCACAGAAAATATTTTCAGCAAAATCATAGAAGAAAACTTTCCCAACTTAAAGGAGGAAATGCCTATGAAGATACAAGAAGCCTATAGAACACCAAACAGACTAGACCCCACAAAAAGTCACCTTGCCACATAATAATTAAACAACTAAATGTACATAATAAAGAGAGAATATTAAGAGCAGCAAAGGAAAAAGGCCAAGTGACCTATAAAGGCAAACCCATCAGAATAACACCCGATTTCTCAATGGAGACTTTGAAAGCCAGAAGGACCTGGACAGATGTGATGCAGACACTAAGAGACCATGGATGTCAACCCAGACTAATATACCCAGCAAAACTTTCAATCATCATAGACAGAATGAACAAGACATTCGAAGAAAAAGTCAGATTTAAACAATACTTATCCATAAACCCAGTCGTACAGAAAGCACTAGAAGGAAAATTCCAACCAAAGAAAGTCAGATACACACTCGGAAACACAGACATTAGATAAAGCCACAGCAGTAAACCCCAAAGAAGAGAAGTACACACACACTACCACCAAAAATAACAGAGATGAAAAATCACTGGTCATTAATATACCTTATTATCAACGGACTTAGTTCACCTATAAAAAGACATAGGCTTACAGAATGGATATGAAAGCAGGACCCATATTTCTGCTGCATACAAGAAACACATCTCAAATTCAAAGACAGACACTACCTAGGAATAAAAGGTTGGGAAAAGACTTTCCAATCAAACGGTCTTAAGAAACAAGCGGGTGTAGCCATCCTGGTATCCAACAAAATAGACTTCAAACTAAAATCAATCAAAAGAGATCAAGATGGGCATTACATACTCATCATAGGAAAGATCCACCAAGATGAAGTTTTAATTCTGAACATTTATGCCCCAAACATAAGGGCACACACATATGTAAAAGAAATATTACTAAAGCTTAAACCACATATAAAACCACACACATTAATAGTGGGAGATCTCAACACTCCACTTTCACTACTGGACAGATCTCCCAAATCGAAACTTAACAGAGAAATAAAGGACTTAACTGATGTCATGACCCAACTGGACCTAATAGATATCTACAGAACATCCCATCCTAACAAAAAAGAATATACCTTCTTCTCAGCACCCCATGGAACGTTCTCTAAAATCGACCACATACTTGGCCACAAAGCAAATCTCAACAGATACAAAACAATTGGAATAACCTCCTGTGTCCTATTAGACCACCATGGTTTAAAGTTAGATTTCAACAACAACAAAAACTACAGAAAACCTACAATCTCATGGAAACTGAATAATGCTCAAGTGAATCACCAATGGGTTAAGGAAGAAATAAAAAAAGAAATTAAAGACTTCCTAGAGATCAACGAAAATGAAGACACCACATACCCAAACGTATGGGACACTATGAAAGCAGTGCGAAGAAGGAAATTCATAGCACTAAATGCCCACATAAAGAAGTTGGAGAAATCTCACACTAGCGACTTAACAGCACACCTGAAAGCTCTAGAACAAGAAGAAACAAGGTCTCCCAGGAAGAATAGACACTAGGAAATTATCAAAGTGAGAGGTGAAATTAATAAAATAGAAACTAAGAGAACAATACAAAAATTAATGAAACAAGGAGTTGGTTCTTTGAGAAAATCAACAAGATAGGCAAGCCCTTATCCAAACTAACCAAAAGACAGAGAGAGAGAATCCAAATCAACAAAATCAGAAATGAAAAGGGGGACATAACCACAGACATTGAGGAAATCCAGAGAATTATCAGGTCATATTTCAAAAACCTCTACTCCACAAAACTGGAAAACCTAAAAGAAATGGACAATTTTCTGGATAGGTACCACATACCTAAGTTAAATCAAGACCAGATAAACCATTTAAATAGTCCAAAAACCCCTAAGGAAATAGAAACAGTCATTGAAAGTCTCCTAACCAAAAAAAGTCCAGGACCAGATGGTTTCAGCGCAGATTCCTACCAGATCTTCAAAGAAGAGTTAATACTAATACTCTCTAAATTGTTCCACACAATAGACACAGAAGGAACATTACCAAACTCTTTCTATGAGGCTACAATTACCCTGATTCCTAAACCAAACAAGAATACAACAAAGAAAGAGAACTACAGACCAATCTCCCTCATGAACATTGATGCAAAAATACTGGCAAACAGACTCCAAGAACACATCAGAACAATTATCCACCATGATCAAGTAGGCTTCATCCCAGGGATGCAAGAGTGGTTCAACATATGAAAGTCCGTTATTGTAATACACCATATAAACAAACTCAAAGAAAAACCCACATGATCATCTCACTAGATGCAGAAAAGGCATTTGACAAAATCCAACACCCCTTCATGATAAAAGTCTTGGAGAAATCAGGAATACAGGGAACATACCTAAACATAATAAAGGCAATTTACAGCAAGCCAACAGCCAACATCAAATTAAATGGAGAGAAACTCAAAGCAATTCCACTAAAATCAGGAACGAGGCAAGGCTGTCCACTCTCCCCATACTTATTCAATATAGTACTTGAAGTTCTAGCCAGAGCAATAAGACAACATAAGGAGATTAAGGGGATACAAATTGGAAAGGAAGAAGTCAAGCTTTCCCTATTTGCAGATGACATGATAGCATATTGAGTGACCCCAAAGATTCCACCCAGGAACTGATAAAGCTTATAAACACCTTCAGCAACATAGCAGGATACAAGATCAACTCAAAGAAATCAGTAGCCCTCCTATATACAATGGACAAAGAAGCTGAGAAGGAAATCAGAGATCCATCACACTTTACAATAGCCACAAATGACATAAAATACCTTGGGGTAACATTAACCAAGCAAGTGAAGGACCTATATGATAAGAACTTTAAGTCCCTGAAAAAAGAAATTGAAGAAGATATCAGAAAATGGAAAGATCTCCCATGCTCATGGATAGGCAGGACCAACATAGTAAAAATGGCAATCTTACCAAAAGCAATCTACAGATTCAATGCAATCCCCATCAAAATACCAACACAATTCACAGACCTGGAAAGAATAATACTCAACTTCATATGGAAAAACAAAAAATCCAGGATTGCTGTGGATATCACTCTATGTAAATAAAACACTGATGGCCAATGACCAGGCAGGAAGTAGGTGGGACAAGGAGAGAGGAGAATTCTGGGAAGCGGAAGGCTAGGAGAGAGACTGCAGCGACCGCGAGGAGAAGAGCATGTAGAGACGCCGGTAAGCCACCAGCCACGTGGCAAGCTTTAGATTTATAAAAATGGGTTAATTTAAGATAAAAGAACAGTTAGCGAGAAGCCTGCCACGGCCATACAGTTTATAAGTGATATAAGCGTCTGAGTGATTATTTTATATGTGGATTGTGGGGCTGCGGGGCTTGGGGAACCTGGAGAGAAGCCCTCCAGCTACACAGGATAGCCAAAAGAATCCTGTACAATAAAACAACCTCTGGAGGCATCACAATCCCTGACTTCAAGCTCTACTATAGAGCTACAGTAATAAAAAAAACAGCTTGGTATTGGCAAAAAATCCGACATGTGGACCAATGGAATCCAACTGAAGACCCTGACATTAACCCTCACACCTATGAACATATAATTTTTGACAAAGAAGCCAAAAGAGTACAATGGAAAAAAGAAAGCATCTTCAACAAATGGTGCTGGCATAACTGGATACCAATGTGTAGAAGGCTGCAAATAGATCCATATCTGTCACCGTGCACAAAACTTAAGTCCAAGTGGATCAAGGACCTCAACATAAATCCAGCTACTCTGAACCTGCTAGAAGAGGAAGTAGGAAGTAGTCTTGAATGCATTGGCATAGGAGATCACTTCCTAAATATAACACCAGTAGCAAAGACACTGAGAGAAACAATCAATCAATGGAACCTTTTGAAACTGAGAAGCTTTTGTAGAGCAAAGGATACGGTCAACAAGGCAAAGCGATAGCCTACAGAATGGGAAAAGATCTTCACCAACCCCACATCTGACAGAGGACTGATATCCAGAATATATAAGGAACTCAAGAAATTAGACATCAAAATGCCCAACAGTCCAATTAAGAAATGGGCTATAGAACTAAACAGAGAATTCTCAACAGAGGAAACTCAAATGGCTGAAAGACATTTAAGGAATTGCTCAACATCCCTAATCATCAGGGAAATGCAAATCAAAACAACTCTGAGATACCACCTTATGCCTGTCAGAATGGCTAAGATCAAAAACACTGAAGACACTTTATGCTGGAGAGGATGTGGAACTAGGGGAACTCTCCTCCACTGGTGGTGGGAATGCAAGCTTGTACAACCACTTTGGAAATCAATATGGCACTTTCTTAGAAAATTAGGAATCAATCTCCCCCAAGATCCAGCTATACCACTCTTGGGCATATACCCAAGGAATGCTCAATCACACAAGGGCACTTGCTCAGCTATGTTCATATCAGCATTGTTTGTAATAGCCAGAACCTGGAAATAACCTAGATGCCCTTCAACTGAAGAATGGATAAGTAAATTGTGGCACATATACACAATGGAATACTACTCAGCAGAGAAAAACAATGACATCATGAGGTTTGCAGACAAATGGATGGATCTAGAAAAAATCATCCTGAGTGAGGTAACCCAGACTCAGAAAGACAAGTATGGTATGTACTCACTCATAGGAAGATGCTAGATGTGAAACAAGGATGACTGGACTGCTACTCACATCACCAGGCAGGCTAACTGGAAAACAAGACCCCAAGAAAGACACGAAGATCACCCAATGATGGAGAAATGGCTGAGATCTACATGAACAACCTGGACATGAGTGGGAGCAATGAAGGGCGAGGGTTAAGGGAAAGAGAGTGGGAGTTCATAGCTGGATCAAGAACAGAGAGGGAGAACAAGGAATAGGAGACCGTGCTAAATGAAGAACACATAAGAAAAGGAAGAAACAAAGTGCTAGAGAGGCCCACAGAAATCCACAAAAAAAACCCCACAAAAGACTGCTGGCAATGGTCGAGAGACAGCTGGGACTGACCTACTCTGGTGATGAGATGGCCAAACACCCTAACAGTTGTGCCAGAAACCCCATCCAAGGACTGAGGAATCTGGATGCAGAGATCCACGGCTAGGCCCTGGGTAGAGCACTGGGAGTCTAATTAGTGAGAAAGAGGAGGGTTTATATGAACTAGAATTGTTGAAACCAAGGTTGGATAAAGCACAGGGTCAAATCACCAAACAAATGGAAACACATGAACTATGAACTAAAGGCTGAGGGGCCCTCATCTGGATCAGGCCCTCTGAATAGGTGAGATAGTTGATTGGCTTGGTCTGTTTGGGAGGCATCTAGGCAGTGGTACCAGGTCCTTGCCTGAGTTAGCTGTTTGAAACCTGGGACTTATGCAGGGATGCTTGGCTCAATCTGGGAGGAGGGGACTGGACCTGCCTAGACTGAGTCTATCAGGTCGATCTCAGTCCTCAGGGGAGGCTTTGCCCTGGAGGAGGTGGGAATGTGGGGTGAGCTGGGGGGAATGGGAGGTGGGCAGGAAAGGGGAGAACAAGGGAATCTGTGGCTGTTATGTAGAACTGAATGGTGTTGTAAAATAAAATAAAATAAAATAAAGAAAACAAAAATTTGTAATGATAAAATAAATATGAAAAGTTGAAGAAAAAAAAAGAATTCCCAATTGAAATACGACATGACAAGTGTGGTGGTTATGAGGTTATCAGGGGGTTTAGAGCTTACAGCCTCTGAAATGCTACAAACATTTGATAACATTCCTCTATTGGATAGAGAATAAGTTGGTTATTCCTACTGCAATTTCTGCTATACAGGAAATAGATCTTTTAGAGGGGGAATATACCTGTTAGAATCAATATGATAACTGATGTTGACTTCCTGCAAATGATATTACAGAGTCTTTAAGGACCTATTTTAAGGAATGGATTTGGTGATTCCTTATCAACTTGCCAAGTAGAATAGAATTCTTGGCTATTCCAAAATCCTTGGTGACTAAAGCCAACAGTGGTAGAATGAGGAGATAGATCACTGAACAACAAAAGGATACGCCTTGTCCTAGGGATAGGCAATTATCTCTACCTTAGAGAGTACTCTATAAAATTCTTGGAGACAGGAATGCTGAAGGTAGATGTGCAGCAGTGCTACATGCTGAACATCACATTTAGAATGTCTTGCTTGAGGCTGTAAACTGCACATTGACCTTAGTTAATTGACAAAGGGGAATCTGTGGGGAAAGAGATGGTTCACCTAGACCAGGGCCCTTTCCTAAAACACTATTACCCGATGGACAACTCCAGGGCATAGGACCAAAAAAAGAGATTGTCAAAAGTTAGAAGACATCTGGAGGGGCAGTAGGATGGCGGGTCTGGATGGGGCGTTGTAGTTGGAGATTTCTCCAGTCCTGCCAGGACTTGCAGCCACTTTGACCCGAGTAAACATGCAGAGACTTATATTACTTATAAACTGTATGGCCATGGCAGGCTTCTTGCTATCTAGTTCTTATATCTTAAATTAACCCAATGCTATTAATGTATAAGTTGCCAGTGGCTTGTGGATTACCGGTACTTTACATTTTGCTTCTCATGGTGGCAGCATGTCTGGCAGCATCTCCTGACTCAATCTTCCACCTCCTGCCTATACTATACTTCCTGTCTGGCTATTGGCCAATCAGCGTTTTATTTATCAATCAATCAGAGCAACATTCTCACAGCATACAGAAAGAGATCCTCAGCAGGGCCTGCTCCTTCTTGACACTTAGGCACATGTTATCTCTTCCTAATCATGCATCAGAGTCTCAGGTAGAGCACCATGAACAGTTCATGGAGCTGCCTATATATTATAATACATAGGCTTGGAAAGGAATTAATGATGTCATCCATGCTACTCTACAGGTTCTTTGGAAGTAACAACTGATACATGTTTGAAGCTTCTTCATGATATGTGGTGATTAATGTCCATGTACATGCAGAATCCAGAAATGAATCTATGGTTTCTTGAAGCAGGTAAGAATAGGTCTACAGAAATACTGAATCATTGTAAAGCTGCCATTACATAAATCCAATCCCTACATATCTTACTCATTTGGTAAGGCATCAGGAAGGATGCTAAAGACAGCTGTTAAATAATTTGTAAGAGAGTACATACATGAAGGGAAATTTACCTGTGAGAGCCCTGTGTTCATTTAATGAAATTCCAATTTCAGAGTGAGTTACTTCCCTAAGACTTATTGGAAAGGCAGGCTTCTGTGGTTACTCACACTACTTCAAACTGCTACAATTAGGAGGACACTGGAATTAACTGGTGGGGCTCAATGCTGAAGACAGTCATAGGCTAGGGTTAAGGAGGAAGCATCTTCTGTGTTAACTGACTTTCAGAGTGTGGAAGCCACTATGCAGTTGGCCTGTGAAGAATTGTTAATAATGATACTATGGTCTAGGTGTTAATTCAGTCAGTAAGTATAGCAAAGTACATTCATCCAAGGAACAGTGGTACAATTATTTTTGGCACAATGAACAAACTTCTGATAAAGTATAAGGCTAATTCCAAGAAAAGAATCCAAAATTTCTGGAATTTTATGCCAATAGACAGTCTTTCTTTCAAAAAGACCACCATGCTAAAATTGAATATATATCTCCTCTTTCAGAAAGGCCACAGTGCTGAGATTCAAAACTGTACCTTATTGAAAATTTAAGAGTTAAAGTATCATATTTGTAAAAGTACAGACAGAAGAAGGTATTGGTTTTTATTTACTGGATTTCATATATTAGTTTTTTCTCTTGACAAGGCTTAAGAAATATTTTTGCTCTGAAGTCTCAGTATTCAATGGGAGCATACTGTGTCATCCTGGGTTTTTTTTTAGTATAGTAAAAAGCCAAGTAATATTGCTAACAGAAAAGGAATTTTCTGAAGAATCTCCTTTGTAGGTAATATTGGCAAGAAAATTTCAAAATAGTGATGAAATTAATCTAATGAAAAAGTATATGACTGAATTTATATTTTACCTTATTGTAAAACACTTTAGATAATAAAGGAGGTAATTCATCAACATAAATATATATTTCATGCAATCAATTCTTTGAAACATGTTATAAAAACATTAAATTTATAAAAATATAATTTATAATTTCATAATTAAATTTTCTCATTTTAAGTTAATTTTTCAACTAAAATGGTGTTTGCTTATATTTTATCCTCTATGACCTTTGGAATATTTGAATGTCAGCTTTTTTTTTTTTTTTTTTTTTTTTTTTTTTTTTATTTTACAACATCATTTATTTCAACATAATAGCCACAGATTCCCCTGTTCTCCCACTCTCGCCCCCCTTCCCCCTTCCCCCATCCCACCCCCCATTCCCACCTCCTCCAGATCAAGGTCTCCCCCGAGGACCGGGATCGACCTGGTAGACTCAGTCCAGCCAGGACCAGTCCCCCCCTCCCAGACCGAGCCAAGTGTCCCTGCATATGTCCCACGATTCAAACAGTCAACTCATGCAACAAGCCCAGGACCCGGCACTAACACACGGCTGCCTCCCAAACAGATCAAGCCAAATGACTGTCTCACCCGTTCAGGGGGCCTGATGCAGTTGGGGGCCCCTCAGCCTTTGGTTCATAGATCCTGTGCTTCCATTCGTTTGGCTATTTGTCCCTGTGCTTTATCCAACCCTGGCTTCAACAATTCTCGCTCATATAAACCCTCTTCTTTCTCACTAATTAGACTCCCAGTGCTCCACCAGGGGCCCAGCCATGGATGTCTGCATCCAGATTCCTCAGACCTTCCTTGGATGGGGTTTATGGCACAACTAACAGGGTGTCTGGCCATCCCATCACCGGAGTAGGTCAGTTCCTGCCGTCTCTCGTCCATTGCCAGCAGTCTTTTCTGGCAGTATCTTTGTGGATCTCCGTGGGCCTCCCTAGCTCTCTGCTTCCTCCCCTTCTCATGTGGTCTTCATTTACCATGGTCTCCTATTCGTTGTTCTCCCTCTCTTTTCTTGATCCAGCTAGGATCTCCCACTCTCTTTCCCTCGACCGTCGCTCTTCATTGTTCCCACTCATGACCAGGCTGTTCATGTAGATCTCATCCATTTCTCCATGTCTTTTTTGGGGTCCCGTTTTCCAGGTAGCCTCACTGGTGATGTGAGTAGCAGTTCAGTCATCCTTGTTCCACATCTAGTATCTTCCTATGAGTGGGTACATACCATATTTGTCTTTCTGAGTCTGGGTCACCTCACTCAGGATGATTTTTTCTAGATCCATCCATTTGTCTGCAAACCGTATGATGTCATTGTTTTTCTCTGCTGAGTAGTATTCCATTGTGTATATGTGCCACAATTTCTTTATCCATTCTTCAGTTGAAGGGCATCTAGGTTGTTTCCAGGTTTTGGCTATTACAAACAATGCTGATATGAACATAGCTGAGCAAGTGCTCTTGTGGTATGATTGAGCATTTCTTGGGTATATGCCCAAAAGTGGTATAGCTGGATCTTGGGGGAGATTGATTCCCAATTTTCTAAGAAAGCGCCATATTGATTTCCAAAGTGGTTGTACAAGCTTGCATTCCCACCAGCAGTGGAGGAGAGTTCCTCTAGCTCCACAACCTCTCCAGCATAAAGTGTCTTCAGTGTTTTTGATCTTAGCCATTCTGACAGGCGTAAGGTGGTATCTCAGAGTTGTTTTGAGTTGCATTTCCCTGATGATTAGGGATGTTGAGCAGTTCCTTAAATGTCTTTCAGCCATTTGGGTTTCCTCTGTTGAGAATTCTCTGTTTAATTCTAAAGCCCATTTCTCAATTGGACTGTTGGTCGTTTTGATGTCTAATTTCTTGAGTTCCTTATATATTCTGGATATCAGTCCTCTGTCACCTGTGGGGTTGGTGAAGATCTTTTCCCATTCAGTAGGCTGTCGCTTTGCCTTGTTGACCGTATCCTTTGCTCTACAAAAGCTTCTCAGTTTCAGGAGGTCCCATTGATTGATTGTTTGTCTCAGTGTCTGCGCTACTGGTGTTATATTTAGGAAGTGATCTCCTATGCCAATGCGTTCAAGATTACTTCCTATTTTCTCTTCTAGCAGGTTTAGAGTAGCTGGATTTATGTTGAGGTCTTTGATCCACTTGGACTTAAGTTTTGTGCACGGTGGAATGTCAGCATTTTTTTAGGCATGACCTTTAGCATTACTTTAGTACCACGCTGGAGTCTTCCAACAACATTTAGGAAAAGTCTTTTATTACATAGTTTCCTCAGAAACACCTTTTTTTTCTTTAAATTTCAGAATTGCTTTAGGGATGGCTTCATTAAATTTGAAAAGTAATTTTTATTTTAGTATGTACATGTGCTTTTATCCCATTGAGTGGATAAAGTATTGACATGTTAGAAGTCAGCCTCAGCTTACCTGTTAAAACATTAAAATGAGAATAAAAACAACAATGATCACTGCCAAAAATCTTAAAGATGAGTTTTTCACAGAGCAGGGGAAGTAGATAAAATCAAGCTTCCTATGTCTTCTATCATCTGTCATTCCAGGCAAATTTTGATCTTCATAAATAATGGCACAAATTCTGCTTACACAGGGCATTAGGACTATAAAGGTGATGTTCTATTTAGGTACACAGGGAATGCCCCCAGGATGTAAGATGTGGCAAAATGGGGTGTCTACTCCAGTGCGTGGGCATTTTGCATCCCCCACTGGGTAATAACAGGACTCAGAGGCAGTCATTTACCCATGCACACCCTGTCTTCCATCAGTACAATTTGAGGACAGTTACAAAGGCACAATCTACTCTCAGGGTTATTGTTAAGCTCAATTTTAAAGAAATAGAATCTGAAGCTTTTGATAAAATGACAAATACATGGGATTTTTATCTTTAGGTAGAAAATTCAGCCTATGGGATCATTTTGATGACAGATTCTCTTCATACTGAGTGTTGGTAATCCTCAGTCAGATATTACTCATATCAAGCATAAAGATAAAGCAAAGAGATGAACTGTGTTCTTGTCATGTCCGTGTTCAAAATGCAACTCTGAGCTACTCAGCTAAATCATTATAAACTCTTGCAGCATCTGGGAATGGAAAATTGTTATAAACTCTCCAGACATGAAACCATCTGCAGAGAGTGCTCAGAATTAACCTAAGTTCCAGGTGTCTATAATGTTCACAAGCACTCAGGGAATAATAAAAAATGAGGGAATTTGCCTATTTCTGTCAACTACATAGCAAAGCAAATATAATTATTCACCTACATTTTCACAGTGGAAGACCTTTATTCATCACATTAGCTTAACTGGAGCAATTTATACAGCCAAGGACACATTGCTTTCCCCACCTCCCACCCCAAGAGAATGAGTCTTGAAACCTCAGATAAAAGAATCCTCCCTCAGTGGCTCCTCTTTTTATTTAGCAGGTATACCTGCTGATCATGTTGTCAAACCTTATCCTGTGGGAGAATGTGGCCTCTGTTCTGAGTGATACACTGAAGATGGCCGCTGCAAGGTGTCTCTCCACGGACTATTTGATAATAGGTGTACCATGTGCATAAAGTATTCTCAAAGTCCAGAAGAGGACATTGGATCCCCGGGAACTGGAGTTTCAAAAAATTGCTAGCTGTCATGTACATACAGAGAACCAAACTTGGGTCTTATGGGAGAACGGCAAGTCCCTTTAACCATTTCTCCCAACTCTATTTTTGGACAAAAGAGACTTAGTGTCATGTATACACACATGATTTCTTCCAGCTTTTATAAGACATTATTTTATCTTAGTTTATTTTTAAAATAGTGCAAATATTAATACTTTCCAATTTCAGGCTATTTTCTTCTTCTTCTTCTTTTTTTTTTTTTTAGAAATTCGTACATATATACAATGGAGTACTATCATATATATAGCCCATATCCTCCTATAACTTTCCTTTTATCTCCCCCAACATGCCTACTTCCTAAGTTCATGTTTGTGTATTTTTTAATAACCCACCAAGTCATGTACATGTTGCCCTATGTATATGGATGTGTGGTGCCATCCTAGAGCATGGAAAACCCATCGGTGGGCAGAGCCTCAAACAAGAATGATTTCCCCCCTCATCCAGCTATTCTCAGTTGTCAACAATTCCTTAGTAAGTGGTGTAACTTAGAGGTCACCTACCATATCTATGCTGAGATTTTGTCTGACATCACCTTGTGCTGGTCTTGCTAGGTCATCACAGCTGCTGTGAATTCATGGTTGTGACAAAATGGCTAGTTTCTTTATGACTAATTTTGTAACATCTAGGGTAATTTCTTTGTGAATTTCTGAGGAACTTAGCATGGATGATGCATATATTTCATGGCCATTGGAAAAAAGAAGATATAATTCAATCATAAAAAGTAAGACACATATAAGTTGGGACCAACACAAAGCAAGAAATTAATACATTCAGGTATGTGTGTACTATGGCATTAGGCTCAGTGAAAGCGGATGCTAAAATGAAGTGCTTTTCTTTTTTTAATTAATTTATTTAAAAAAATAGGGCTTTTTTTCCATTTTATATGCCAATACCAGTTCACCTTCCCTCCCCTTCTCCCGCCCCGCCCCCAGTCCCATCCCCCATCCAATTCTCAGAGAGGGTTAGGCCTCCCTTGGGGAGTCAACAAAGTCTGGCACACTAAGCTGAAGCAGGACCAAGCCCCTCCCTGCTGTGTCAAGGCTGAGCAAGGTATCCCACCCTAGGGAATGTGTTCCAAAAAGCCATTTCATGCACCCATGGATAAGTCTGGGTCCCACTGCCAGGGGCTCCTCAAACAGATCTAGCCACATAACTATCACCCACATTCAGAGGGCATATTTCCGACCCATACATGTTCCCCAGCTGACAGGCCAGAGTCCATGAGCCCCCATCAGCTTGGGTCAGCTCTCTCTGTGGTTGCTTTTTTTTAAATTGGTAAATTTTAGGATGAGTGAAAAAAACAAGAGCTTAGTAAGGAGGGAGATTGTTTAAAAAGTTGAATGAAAAAATATGATTACAAATGGAACAAGAAAAAGGTTTACATCTTTAATTCCTTAATTTCAGTTTGTATGCAGTGCTCATTAAAAATAGCATTTCTGATAGAATATGTAAATATTCTAGTTACGGATTCATTTACTCAGTTCCTGAGCTCCAACTAACTGAAGTTTTCATCATTTGCATGTGAAAGTTTGAAAAGGACTGTCATACTTCTTTGCTAGTTCAGGAAGAAATGAGGAGGAAAAGGGATCCAAATGAATCTACAGCACATTTTTCTACAAATAAACTGAAGCATGGCTTTGATGTACTGTAGGTTATGCAGGTACTAAAACAGATTTGATAATTGCACATTCAGAAAAGCATGCAGAGAAGAAAAGATCAAATACAATCACATTAGCTACAAGTGAAATGAAGTTGTATATATACCATTGCACAAAAAAAAAAAAAAAAACACTATAGCAGATCCTTTAGTTGCCCATTATGTAGGAAACTGTGAGATGAACTGGGAATTCAGGAGTAGGTACACATATATGTATATTTGAGAGAAATACAAATATGATTTTATTAATTTAATTTTTATTTTATGTGTGTGAGTGTTTTGCCTGCATTGTGTGTCTGTGCATTGCATGTGTGCCTGGTACCTGTGGAAGCCTGGAATCTGAGTAATAGATGGCTATGATATGTCAAGTATGTGGTGAGAACTGATTCTACATCTGCTGAGAGAGCAGTAATGATCTTAATGAAAGACCCATTGCTCCAGCACCCACTTGCATTTAGTATATATTATAAACAGCTCCTATGTTGACAGCATTCTGTACTTTTGACCGCTATGCCAGCCCTCCTTGACTTTTGAGACACTCCTGGTTTTACATCTGCTTCTTAGTTATGTGATCTCTCTGCCTTAACTGAAAATACTCAAACAAAATATTTCTACGAAATATTATGTCATATTCTCAGGATCAAACTGAGCCATTAGTTATAAAAAGCAAGTCTACATATCATGTCAGCTCTCATGTCTTATTTGTAATTCCTGCCATAGCATAACATGATTTCCATTAAACAGCATGTGATAACAATACTGGAAACTGGGGACAAAGAGCTGGAGAAAGGGCATTTCTTCAGGGGTCCTACATTGCTAAACACTTTACAAAGCCGTCTTCTGGCATTGCTGCATTGGATCCTCACAAAAGCTGGCTTAGATAAGGAAACTGGGGTTTTGAAAGGTTATACAATTTGTGTACACCTTGCATGGTGAGCATGAAAGTGGCTTACTCTTAGTCATGTACCCCAAGGCTCTCAACAACCTATAAAGTAATCACCATTTGACATGCTCCTTTTCTCAATATCCTTTATACATTTTCCTTTGCTAGGTTTATTCAGATCCTCCCTACTTTTCGTGTTCATTACTGCTAGATCATAGACACCAATTTTTAACTGTATTAAATCAGAGATGTGTTTCACATATGATCCTGGTAGAAAACACATAATGGAGAGTCAAAACTCCATAATAATTTCCATTGATATTAAAGGCAGCACTATGTCACTGCTCTTCACATGTACATGGCAAGAAAAATGGACTGTTTTGCGAGAGTCAAGGGGCAAGGGGTCATGTAGCATTCAGGAAATTACATTGATGCATGTCTTTCCATTTCCATTGCATCTTTAAAAAATATTCTGAAATAATATAAAAATCAAAAGAAATATAATAGTGTGTAACTTGGTTTATTTATGTGTGTTTATCCATGAGTGAAAATGATTTGGGTCACTTGCCACTGGTGATACATTATAGTACAGTTCATATGAGTCAGGTCCTGTGAACACTTACTGAGAACCAGTAAAAATCTGATTCCTGTGGAAAAGTAAACAATCAAACAGAAAAGACCTCACCTGGAAGGCAGATGACAGAATTCAGATGGAAAACCAAACACGGTCAACTGGACCCCTTATTAGAAAAACGAGTTATTTTTGTAACTTGTAACCCTTTATTTCAGCAAACTATAGGTCAATGACTTAGATTTTACATTTTTACAATCATCCACACAAATGTGTTAGGAATACACAGTAAAAATACTGGATATTTTAGTTCAGCCTCTTTGTGAAAAGATTATATGTAACTAACAACACTTTATTCCTATCTTATTGTTAGCATAAATTGTGTTTGTCTAGTCTGGTGTCCCTAGGAATCTGATGCTTAATATGGTAGGTACCTGGATCATCCCTCTGCATCATTTGGTGACTGAAATGAATGGTATCTAAGGAGTCCCTGCTGCTACCCTCTCTGGAGCCAGAGATTAATAAAAACTACCAAGACCTAGATGACATTTACAGAGTACATGGAAGGTGAGCATTTTCCTTGAACTTCTCATTCAAGAAATGGTGAATTCTGCAACGAGAAGTGAAGTTTTAGATAACTCTCTTTACAAGACTAAAATTAGGTATCCCTTATTGTAGATATCCTCTGTGTTGACTGGTGCCTGTTAGCTCAGATCTTCCTAAGGTTTTTCTGTTCAGTATTTCACTTAACTAGGATCTGAATTAGGAACTGTTCCTCATAGTAGGTTTCTGGTTACCTATCTCGACAGAATGAAAGTCAACCAAATTCCTCAACAATTCCACCAATCTTCTTTGCACTTTCTATACCTGAAAGCACCAAGGGCAATCTTTGTGTGTCTAATGTTCTAACACACAAACTATGTGAAGACACTTAGGTTAAAGGATAAAAATATAATAGTACAATACTAGAATACACAAATTACCAAAGGCACTTGAGGGACAATGGTGAGGACATAGAACTTTTATTTAATGAGATATATAACACTGGCTCCTCCATTGTCTTGTAGTCAGCACTGTGTTTATTATCATATAGAAAATTTCCAGTTCTTTCTCTGTATTCTCCTATATGAATATAGCTCAACAATGATTATTAGGTTATTTAGATGATTAACAGATTTAGATATCACTGACCAATTTAAATGAATGTCGATGATCTGGCTGAGATGTGCATTCATAATTTTCCCCCAAATATAGATGAATGTTTAAAAACAACAAGGAGAAATGTTAATGAAGTAAAAAAAAGAAGTTCCTCATTTAGATTGTTAAATTCGCCTGGAAGTTCTAGATAGAATATTCACCCTTGAAATTGAAGAAAACTCCTACTTTGGGTATCTTTATAAAGTGATTCAACAGTTTTGTCTTGATACACACAAGGTTAATAATAATCTCAATTATCTGAGGTGTTAAATTATCCAAAAGAAGTATTCTTAAGCCATTCAATCCACAATGAGATGCCTGCTTCTGAAATGATTTTTGAGAGTCCATTGTGATATTTTATTTGTGCTCTAACAAATAAAGCTTGACTGGGGAAAGCCAGCCACTATATTAAACATAGAGGTCAGGCAGTGGTAGCACATACCTTTAATCCTAGCATTCAGGAGGCAGAGATTCATACAGACCTCTGTGAGTTTAAGGCTGCATTGGGAACAGAGCCAGGAGTGGTGGCATATGCCTTTACTTCCAGCATTAGTTAACCATAGAGGTCTGGAGGTCTATACAGACAGATAGGAAGTGATGTAGCTGGGTGGAGAGAGGAAGTAAGATGTCAGGGCACAAAAAGGTATATAGCTATGAGTATACAGGAAGTAGCTCTCTCTTGGGCTGAGGATTTCCTACTGGTAACAACATGAAGCTTGGCTTGTTCTATTCCTCTGATCTCTCAGATTTCACCCCAATATCTGGCTCCATTTTTTTTTAAATTAATAAGACTATTTAGCAATTTGTGTTAAACTCCACCCTTTCAAATATTCATAAATATTTACATTTTGAGTCTATTCTTTGTTACAATGGGTCTCTTATTAAGGAATATAAGTATATGTATGTAACAATAATTAATTTTTAAAAGCAGTCATTAATTACAAAGGAATCAAGAAGGCTATATGGGTCTGTGGATTGTAGCATAGTTATCCTTTATTTTAAAGCTAATATCTACTTATGAGTGAAAACATATCATGTTTGTGAATCTTAGTCTGGGTTACCTCACTCATAGTGATTTTTTTTCCTAGTTCTATTCATTTGCCTTCAAATTTCCTGAAGTCTTTGTTTTTAACAGCTGAGTAATACTACAATGTGTAAATGTACCGCATTTTCTTTATCCATTCCCCAGTTGAGGTTGTTTCCAGGTTCTGGCTATTACACATAAATCAGCTATGAACATAGTTGAACAAGTGGTCTTATGGTATGATTGAGCATCTTTTTGACATATGTCCAAGAGTAGTATAGGTTGGTCGTGTGGTAGATTGATTCCTAGTTTTCTGAGAAATTGCCACACTGATTTCCAAAGTGGCTGTACAAGGTTGGACTCCCACCAGCAATGGAGGAGTGTTCTCTTTCCTTCACATCCTCTCCAGCATGTGCTGTCACTTAGGAAATAAGGAGGGTTTATGGAGGGGACTATACCTATGAAAGGGAAATAGAAGAGATTTCCTGAGTGGACTGAGGGTGGTTGGGGATGGGAACAAGAACAATCAGGTTGGAGTGGGGATGGAGTGGGAGAGTACTGAAAATGACCACTGAAAAGGGGGAGCATTCTTTGGAGATTTCAATACCGTTAGCCCTACTTCATTGTTCAATGGTCCTAGCCTCATCTTTCCACCAGGCCTTCCACTACAATTGAGGACCAGGGCCCAATACTACTGGAACCAAGTATCTCCAGTCTTGTGGGACAATTCTGTTACTAGTTGACCATGGGTTTAACGTCTGCTTCACAAAAGGTGAATGCATACCATATGAGAATATCATTTCCTTTAATTTCCTACCAGTAGTCAGAGTAGTGTGGTAGTATTGTAAAGGTAAGCCACCAGCATGGAATCTTCCACCAATCACATGTCTCCATATCAGACAACAACAACGCATGAAGCCTTGTTCAAAAATCTCCTGAATTTACTACTGTTTGCATCTAACACATTGGCAATAGTCTGTATTGCAAGGCTGGCAAATGGGGCTCTAAAGTTGAGAATCTCCTAAGAGCTACCTATATTGGCCCCGGGATTTTTGAGTTGCTTTATGGTTTTGCTTCCTACTTACTCCAACCATACCTAGTACCTTCCTTCAAATGCTTAGCTGCTGCGGTTTTCTCCTATGTGCTTTCTGCATCTGTAGGATACTACATGGCATTGTTTAACAATACATACTTTAACAGATGTTATCAACATCCTAGATGTCACAGTTTTCATGGCTGTAAACGAATGCAAATGTAAATTTTAATTATAAATCAGCATTTAACTAGGAATCTACAAACTAGAGTAAAACTAAAATTTTAACAAGTTTTAAAATTATGAGATGTTCTGAATGCTACTTTTGCTTGTTTCCTCCAAAGAGCAATGTTTTGTAAAACAAGATATTCTCCATATTTGACCTTATTAAGCCCTAGACAATATGTCTTTGTTATGGATAATATGCACTATCACTTTGAGAGGATTTGAAGTAACTTAGGAGACTCTGGTCCAACTAGGGCAGACTATGTCTCAAGCTTGCCACAGACCATGACAGTAATGTACATGTGGTACTAGTTTTGTAGGCAAGAAAAAAATGCAATGTTCCAGAGGTTCATCAAGGGAGGGCAATTCATAGCATGTTCTGACTGCCTGAAAAACAGACACAACAGGAGATTGTGTGAAGTGAGGTGGGTGAAGCCTAAACTGCAAAAGACACCAGGCTTTTGAGTTGTAAAGATATGGGAGTGATCACTGAGGAATGCTGCTGCTGGTGTGAAGGAAAGCAACCTAACAACAGAGAGGCTGAGTGCTGGGGGCAGGGGATATTGAGAATCTGGGCTACCTAAGCCCTTTAGAAGCAAGATGACCCCATCATGTGTCCCAGATTCTTTATATGGTGTGACAGGATTTGCTGCTTAGCCCTCTGGATTTTCAGTATTTTTTTTTTTTTTGTATAATCACCATTAACATATCCCATCCTTCCCTTTTAGAATAGCAGTGATTTCTTCATTATTTTACATATTGGTACTATATATTTTGCTTGGTTTTATAGAATTTTATAATTTAGAGATTGCCT
Source organism: Peromyscus leucopus (assembly GCF_004664715.2). NCBI lineage: Eukaryota > Metazoa > Chordata > Mammalia > Rodentia > Cricetidae > Peromyscus > Peromyscus leucopus. Next base: position 35,802,277 of record NC_051067.1, read on the forward strand.
TGAGTCTCAGAAGAGACAATGGACTTATCAATAGTGTAGACACTGTGAAAGACTCATTAATGAAATCAATGGTTACGTGTTATGACAGGTTTTGAATTAATGGAGAAAGAAGTAGAAAGCCATGGCTTAAAACTCAGATAGTGATACATCAGTGTATTAGTCACTTTTCTATTGTGGTGTTAAAATGCTGTGACAAAGACAACATAAGGAAGAGAGAACTTATCTTGGCTTATAAGTCCAGATGGATAAGTCATGTTGCCATAGTGGAGGCAAGTCAACAATCGGAGGTATGGCCACAAGGACAAAAAGCTGAGAGCTCACATCTTTAACGTCAAGCTTGAAATAGGGAAAAATGGAATTGGGCAATTCTATTTAAATCATAATGCTCATCTGCAATGACATTCTCTCTCCCCCAAGTCTGCACCAACTAAAACTTCTTCAAACATCACCTCCAACTGGCAACAAAGTATTCAAATTCTGAAGTGTATGAGGGACTTCATTAATTTAAGCCACACATCATGATATGTATTAGATTTATGAGGGCTAATATATATTGGCCATTTGATACCATCTAAAATCAACTAGAAGAAGAAAACCTGCATGTTTGTGAGGGAGATTCAGTATCTGGCTATTTTAGAAGAGAAGACTGACACTACATGTGGACAACATGGTTTCATGGACTGTGTCTCAAAACAAAATAAAGAAAAAGGAAGTGGAGAACAATGTTATGTCCCCCTCTGCTTCCTAGTCATAAAACCACTAAGACCAGCATTGTCACATTCCCTACCATGATAAAATGTGTCTCCTTCAAAAATATCTTACATCGCTTCTCGGCCTTTTGGCTAAGATCAAGTGTAGTATCTGTTCTTATCAGTTTAATATCTGATATGTCCTCTATCTGAGGACAATATATTAAATGGATTTTTGGAAGTAGGAGTTGGAATAGGAGCTTGCTCCGTCCACTCCACGCATTGACCTGGTATTGCAGTACCTCCAGGAATGGTGCACCAAAAAAAAAAATATATATATATATATATCTTACAACAAACTGCTTTCATCAGATTTATCACAGATAGAAGTGAGAGTGAAGTTGGATAAATGTCACTTCATTAGTCTTTATCACTTTGAGGCACATCTTCTATTACTGTTGAACTGCCTTTGTCTTGATACCTCCCATTTCTTGGCCAGGCTGGGGGTAAATGGGGGACTTGGCCCATTGTTATCCTTAAACTTTGTCATTTCACCTGACTTCTTGTATCAGACTAATCCAGGCTTGCCCTATGACCACATCCTGTTTATAACCCTTATCTGTGTGTAGAAACTCCCAGATCTGGGTGAACAATATTAACATGAAAAGGCTCTCACTTTGCATGAACTCATAAGTTCCATTAGGTTTATGTTCAAGGGTGATATTCTCCAACTCTGTTACATAATGTGCCTCACCAGGACATACACCCAAACTCGGCATCTTTCAGTATAAAAGGTAAACTCTATTGTACTTGGGTAGACATAAATCACCCATATTCTTACTCTTGGCTCAACTGAAATCTTTCTTATTTCTTTTATACACACTCATTAATATGATGAATATTAGTATTTCTGTATATTAGTGCATACTGGTTGCAATATTCCCCCAAAACACACGTATTCTGCATGGTAATACATATTTGATACATTCATAACTTAGCAGTGGGGTGTGTCCATTTAACAGTGTTGTATGCACAAGCATTTAGAAAACAATACCCATTCCTCTAAGGAACTGCCAGGAACTATTCCCACCCAGTGACATGTCTTTAATCACAGAAGGTAATTCTCTACTAAGTTCTGTACCCCTTCTTCTCTTCAATGAATTCTTCTCCAGACATTAAAGTCAAGACTTCCAGAAACACATGTAACATCTGGCCTTCTGTCAAATACATTATACAAATCTCAATTTATATGCCAGTCACAGCTACGAAGATCCCTGAAAACTTCTCTTGTTTCCATGCTGTACTCCAGGCAGGATAAAGCATATCCTGAATAGTCCCTGTCTGAGCATCTCATACTATCATAATGTCAAAACATTGGCTTGTTTTCAAGGCACATCACGGTTAGGAGCTGATGACTACCTCAGAGTAATGGGACATTAATATACCATTCTCTACTTACCAAAAGAATGAACATAGTAGCAGAGATGTATGGTACAATGGAATTCAGTAAGAATTCTGTTTAGCAGGCACAAATGCAACATTAATTTATCATTTCCCATGCCAATACAAATTAATATAGATCCTCAAAATTTATTTGATTCTTTACAATGATATAAAAAGTAATAACTGATCTACTATTAAATCCTCAAAATGTATTGCTAGTTTATCTCACATCACCACTAATTGTAAGAGCTCCACAGCTAACTCCAAATATTTGTTGTGCCTGAAATATGGAGATAGAGAATAAACTAAAATCTGAACAACTGAATGCAAAAATGGAATACACAGAACAGTGAATAAAGAGTCTCTCAAGCTAAATTTGACAAGTATTACTGTCACATGAACAAAAAAAGTCCAGCAATTGTACATTCTTTACAAATGGTCACCAAGGGCATCTAACAATCTACATGTGAACTATCAGAGTCACCCACTAATCTCCTACTTTCAAAATACAACTAGAATAGTGTTGACAAAAATGTAACAAACAGAATTCTCCTCACAATATCCAAAGCCCTCATCTACACAGACTTGCCATCATGTAAGTGTAACAGAACTCAAGAAAAACAACTACAGCAACCACAGCATAGAGAATTCCCTCCATTCTAGCACCCAGAACACCTGGGGAGAATTTGTTCCTTATGCCTTTAAGATGAAGCTGCTCCTGGGCATCAAGGTACATACAAGGGCTCCCTCAGTTTTCTACTTTCCCAAACATCTGGGACTTATCTGCAAAGAAAATGGGCTTACTTAATTCATACTAACCAAACATGTCTGGGGAATATCTCATACCATTTTACAGTATTTGCAGTTATAGATACGGGGTACACAATTTTTATGAGTATATGAGAGATTTTCAAGGCTCATTTCTAGGGTCAAGCTGACCAGACACTTGAGTTGTCTCCATTTTTTTTTTTAATCACACATCCATATTTTGGAACATAAGAACGTCAGGCCTGGCAGATTCTGTTGCTGCTAGTTCCATTCTTTTGTCCATAGGAAAGTGGAAAAATTTCCAAACTTCTTTTGTAGATATTCTTGCTCCCCCACTCCCTGTATGCCTAACAAATTCTTACATTCTTGTTATACATGTGAAAATGGACTCGAAATAACATTGCATTTATAGTGCAAGAGGCTTTGGTAGACCTCAGTGACAGAGAATATCATGAAAATCAGATTTGTAGTATGCTGAAAAACCCCGATGCCATTAAATGGCATAAGAGGGTGTTACTCTGTGGAAAATATGGTAAGAATTATGCTGATATCAAAGCTTTGTTCCTTGGGAAATTTTAGTAGCCTGGTGCTATGATTCTGACTCTTAAGGCTATTAGGTCTTGAAAGAATTCATTGAAGGGAGAGAGAAGTACACATGGGGGTCTCCTGATGCTGTGTAGAAGGCTAATCATACAAGGTAATTGTGCATGTACTCATATGTAACAATGAGAATCAGATAAAAAGAGGCTATCAAGCTATCAATCTAAGAGTAGGGGACATGGGAGAGTTTAGAGTTCAGGTATCTGGGAGGGGCTGGATGAAGGAAAAAGGAGGAGGAAAATTAGTTTATTTCAATTAAAAATAGATTTTAAAGGAATAGAGAGATAACTTGCATACCAATTATAATAAAACATATTTATAATATAGGTTCATCTAATATTCTTACATCCCTGAATTTTTACTCTCAAGTAATAACAAATGCTTTATCACTTGACTTCTTCAATATTCAACTTACAGTAAAATTCCAAACTTAGGAGATGCTACCAAACTCACTATTTAAAACACTATTACTGTAACACTGAAAGTAGAGAGGTATGCAACACAAAGAAAATGGTGGAAGAATTTCTTTGAGGACAAAACAGAAGCTAATATTGAAAGAAGATTAATAAAAACAAAATTGAATAACAAATCAGAAAGATCGTTGATTATGATCTGCTTAGAATCACTTCAGTACTTAAAGATTATTTAATATATGTGAATCAATAAATGTACTAGAGTAGACTGAAGGAAACATATTATGTGACCATATCTACAGATTCAGCGTTGGACAACCCTTCTTGAAAAGGTCCTGAAAAACTAGGAATAGAGGAAACATACATCAGCATTAGGAGCTAGCTGTTCATGGTAAACTTACAGGAAATTAGGCAGTAGATGAAGAAAAATAAAATAATTTTCTCTAAAATCAGTAAGAAGACAAGAACGTCCACTTTCTGAAGTTTATATTTGACGTTTGAAGTCTTTTTATACCAATAATAGAAAGATACAATACACAAAAGATACAAACATGGAAAACAGAAGTCAAAGTATCCTTTTTTGAAGATGACATGATTCTATTTTTAAAACCCTAAAGATTCTAAACTCCTACTCTCACAGCTTATAAAAACTTTCAGGCGGTGGTGGCGCAGAGGTAGGTGGATCTCTGTGAGTTCAAGTCCAGCCTGGTCTATAGAGTGAGATCCAGGAAAGGAGCAAAGCTACACAGAGAAACCCTTGTCTCAACCCTGCCCCCCCCAAAAAAAAACTTTCAAAAATTAGCAAGATACAAATAAACATAAAAAAGGTATCTTTTTTGTGTTGAGCTCCATAGGAAAGTCATGGGAAGAAATCCATAACCAATCATTTTTGATTTAAGTCTCAAACCACAAGAAGGATGTGCACTATTATTAGTCCTGCAACCTGTGGCCAAACAAGTCATAGGTAATAGAGGTGAATCAACTACTAAATAGGCATAGTATGAAACTGGTTTCTAATGACTTATACTTACTACCCATAGATCAATGCATCTTTTAAGCTTCACAAGAGAGACATCCTTTTGCAGTAGATAGCAATGACTACTGAGACCCTCAAGTGGTCAAATTGCAAGAAATAAAAGATAGTGTGGTGCTCAGCACTAAGTGAGACACCTATTGTTCATCCTTCCCTCCCAAAACTCAGGCATCATTGTGGAAAAGGGAAATGGAAAGATTGTAAGAGCCTACGACAGTGGATGAATACAATGATATATTGTTTTCTCATATACTAAGACAATTACAGATATGAACTTCATAGAGTGTGACAGAGGTAGATCACAGTAGAGTGGATGACCACAGATCCAAGAATATATAGCCAGAAGTAATTAAACTCAGTTTTTTTTAAAGGAAATGAAGACACATAGTTTGATGGATAGGGAATGAAGGTTGGATCTGAGAGGAGGTAGGGAAGGGGGAATGAATATGATGACAATATAAGAATGAAATTCTCTAGGAATTAATAAAATATATTAAAATATTAAATAAGCAAATCCTAAAAAATCAATTATGTCTTCTAAGAAATATAAACAACTAGGAATAAATCTAAGCACAATGATAAAATATGCATCAGCAAATTAACCAGCTATAAAATCAATACAGAAAAACAGGAGGCTTCCCTAGATTATAAAGCAACAGCAAAAACATACCCATTGATAGCACCTCTAAAAATAAAAATTAACTAGGAGTAAGATTAAATGAGGTAGTAAAACACATCTTACCAACAAATATGCTAAAACTATGAAGAATAAATTGAAAAAGACACTCAATGGAATCCCCATTATCACTGCATGTAGAATTATTTTTTTAGATGTCTATATTTCCATAAATGTCTAAAGATTCAATGCAGTCCTCATGAAATACAAATGGCATTTCTCAGAACTATAAAGGCAAACTGAAAATAAACACAGAAGCACACAAATCCTAAATTAGCTGAAAGAATCCTGACCAAAGAGAGCAATGCTGAATGCATCAATATAAGCATTCTAAAAGTAAAATGGGCCATAGTAACAAGCAAGCACACACACAAACAAAACACCCACAGCATTAGTATAAAAATAGACTTGTACACGATGGAAAAAACATAGAAGTTGCTGAAGAAACTTATGTACCCAGAACCACCAGTTTTTCAACATATGCCAAATAAACAGTTCAGGTAAACTGTGCATGTAGACATAAAAAAATATTAATATTTCATAAAATATACCTTTAAGGAAATGATTAGAGATGAAGAAGCTGCCTCATTAGGCAAAGTGCTCATCACAAAATCAAGAGGTCTGGGTCATATCCGTGTACCCAAGCAAAATGTCAGGCATGGAGTCCTAGGGCACTAAGCCCAGCAGAGAAGAGGTGAAGTCAGGAGGATCTTTGGGCCACTGTGTCAGATATACTAGCATAATTGGTGAGCTCTGGGTAGATGAAAGACCTTGCCTGTCATAATAAAGTGAAAAGCTATCGAATAACACACTCAAAATCACTGGCCTCCAAATGAACAAATTGATGTGTTACAACCACCCACATGGTTACATGCATTCATATACATAAAGTTATACATATGTACACACATTTATCACAATATAATGGCATACACAATTACTGAAGATGAAGAAGGGCATGATAGCATTATTTAATGTAAAAAGCACAAACCCAGAATGAAAACATAACCATCACTTTTGTTTTTAAAGACACAGTCTCCTTAGCCCAACTATCTAGGAGTTCACTCACTAAGCATATAAAGATGAGTAGATCTCTTTACTATCCTGCCACACCCCTCATTTTCTTGGATTCCAGGCCTGTGACAGCGGGAATGGTCCAAATAGTACTGGGAATGAAACCTAGGTCTTTAGGGATGCATAGGAGGTATATGTCCAGTTATTTTCTATGTATATACGAAATTCAAAACACACAAAATACAAGAAGCTATAATCAAAGGTACTAATAAATGGATCTTATGACTGTAGTTTGGTCATGACATCTTCTTTTTGAGAAAAATATGACTGAATTATGGTGAGTGGCCAATGCCATAATCAAAGGTACCTGAACAGTAAATAGAAAATGGGGTTTAAAAAATCTATCCCAATAATAAACAATATCATCAACATGATAAGTGTCTAAGTATAAAATAATGAAATCACATAAACACTGTATTTTCAAGGTCTTATAATGAAAGCATAACTCTATAAACTAAAAACAACTTCTAAAACATTCTTAACAAGGAACAATATATCAAAAGAATAAAAATACAGAAAACCTAGTAAAGTATAAAATGTATCATTTCAAAAATAGCAGCATGCATCCCCAGATATACTGAAAGGATAGTCTGTAGCATAAATTTTTTTCAAAAAAAGAAAATTTTGAAATCCTGGTATAAATAAGAAAAAAAGGTAGAAACAAAAGCAAGGAAACAAAGAGTTCAGTAGCCGTCATCAGTGAAAGTAAGAGCAAAAAATGGGGTAATCAGTAAATTTTACAGCTGATTCTTTGAAAAAAATAAAAGTGTGTACATTTTCTATTAGAGCAACAAGATCAAGGACTGTACTTGGTTACCCACTTGAAGTTGATAGTAATAGTCTATTACTGAGGACGCCCACCAGAAGTTGATAGTAAGAAAGACTCTACTACTGAGGATATCACGTACTTAAGTCATAGAACACAGCAAAATCAAGCTGGTAGAAAACTGGGTGCTTCATCCTACTGGCTAGCATCCATAGTGCTGGAAGGTGCTAAGCAAGTTACCAGAGTAGGGAAGTAATCATCAAATATCACCAGCTGTGAGCTCTGGGAGCTAAGCAATGACGAATCTCCCATTTGGAGATTTCCCATTGGTGCAATAGTGGCATGGCAATCTTGGTTTAAGTCCTTTTCCACAAGAGGCAAGTTGTGCCTGCCTCTAATACCAGTGTATGTCTGGAGGCACTGTGGACAAGCCCATAATGGAAAAAGCAGTTTTTATTTTTGCATGCACAACAGGCATCCTACTTTCCTCACCCCCCTCACCCTGCCCCATTTTTTTTTCTTTGTTTTCAGTGCATCACACCACTATTTCATGGACTGCAGAGAGAGCCAAGACTCAAAATTGGCTTTTTGTTGTATAAATTGAGCATTTGAGTCTCTTCCTTAGTCCTCTCAGTGCTTTCAGAAGCCAGTTGTTTTGTGTACACCTTGTCAGCTGTAAAGCACCCTGGAAATTTTAGGGCCACAAAGTGTAGGTTAAAATTTTTTATTTTCCAAATCCTGGAGATTCTTGGTTAAGAAACCATAGTTAAATACAAAGTATTTTGTTTTGTTTTGGAAAAGCTTCAGGATGATCAAAAGCCAGGTTAACATTCAAATCCACTAAGATATTTTTCCTCTGGCTCGCAGGTGTTAGAGTTAGGTTATAGGAAGCAGTTCCTTGGTGCTCCAGCCCAGCCCAGCCTGGAAGTCTGGGACAATATAACTTAAGTATCTCTGTCTTTATCATGGCCTCCTCCCACAAGGTCATGATCCAAAGATAGGTCACCTGGGAAGGGCCAACATTCCTAGCCTCTGCTCTCACATAGTTCTACCACTTAGGCAGGACCAGGTCACTAAACTCCATTATCAGTGGTGGATCACTTGCCTGTTCCCTAGAGACCCAGGAGTTTCGTTTAGGCAGTAATGTTGTTTGCCTTCATTCTGTGGTTTCTAAATTCTCCCTTAATCATATTTCCACAGTTTCTCAAAATCTCCTTCAAAGCATCAGCATAGAACTGTCTATCTTTAGATTTTACTTTTCCCCAAAAATATCTTTCAAATATTATTGTGTAACTACTTATCTTTTAGATCTCCTGTATCAAATTCTACACCTCATTGATAGTAGAACAAACTGCCTTTCTTTCTCTTTTTCTTTCTTTCTTTCTTTCTTTCTTTCTTTCTTTCTTTCTTTCTTTCTTTCTTTCTTTCCTTCCTTCCTTCCTTCCTTCCTTCCTTCCTTCCTTCCTTCCTTCCTTCCTTCCTTCCTTCCTTCCTTCTTTCTTTCTTTCTTTCTTTCTTTCTTTCTTTCTTTCTTTCTTTCTTTCTTTCTTTCTTTCTTTCAGAGCTGAGGACTGAACCTAGGGTCTTGCACTTGCTAGGCAGGCTCTCTACCACTGAGCTAAATCCCCAACCTTCCTTTTTCTTCCTTTTTGTTTTGTTTTAATGTTTATTCTTCAAAGGCATGCCTTTCCCTAGAGCATTCACTCTTCTTACTGAATTCAGTTTCAATGTGAGGAGTGTCAATGTGAATTCCTCTTGGCTGGAGCTGAAGTGTCTATTTTCTTGTCCCTGTGAAAGGTGCCACTTGCTGAGACTTGTGGCTTAGTCCCAAAATCCAAGGTAGGAGTGAAGAGGGAATGACAAAGGACACATGCACAGACCCAGTTTAGTAGAGCTGGGATTCCATGGGGTTCTCTGGCTGATACTGCTGCAACCTGGAGCCTCAGCTTGTTTATTAGGTACAGCACAGGGGGAGAGGTTGGCTAGTCTTGGGAGGAGGTCTCTGCAGGCATCTTAAACTATAAGCATCCTGAAGGAGGAAGCCACAATTGCTTGTCTTTGCACTCACAACTCAATCCTTCATAAACAATCATGCTCCTATTAACTAGGTAATCGTTGCCATTCCACTTGAGCCTGGTCCGTAAGGATAATGGCTTTACCAATTTCTGATGAGCCAGTTGGTCTTGTAATAGTAGGTAACTGGTGCCAATGTCAAAGTGCAGGTTCACTCAGGGTTTTATTTACCCAGGGCTTCATTTAACCCCTCTATCTGTAATCCAACTTGAGGATCCCATGGCTCTCCCCATTACTTGCATGCAGACTAATCTAGACATCTGTATTTTGCTAGGGTCCCAATTGTATTAAAATAAAAGACATCTCTAACCCAGGGAGACTGATAGGAATTCATGCCCAAAGGAAATCAACTTGTTTCGAAAAAAGCTTTCTAGCTTTTTTTTGGATTTCCATATAATTTCCCTACATCTTCTAATATATTCCTTGAATTATGAATGGGGTGATAATTTTTTTCTTTCTCCTTTCTTCTTTCTTCCTTTTTTTTGTCCTCACCCCTCTGCCTCTTCTTCCTTTTCCTTCTATTTTAACATTGGAATACGAGGTTAATGCAAACAATCACTCATTCTGAGTAGTTTAACATGTATAAGTCTTTGCCATGTTCCCAGAACACTATACAATTTCTTGCTACAAATTAGACATATATGAGCAGGAATAGAGTATAAAAACAGATGTCTAGAAGATTTTTTTTTTAGGCAAATAAGAACATCATTTAACCAAATAACATCAAAGACCTTCCTACTGGAGCCTACAACATTCTCACTCAGATTTCTTGCCAGGCTCACAATAACAAATACAAATTTCATCAAAGGAACAGGATTTAAACCCACCAGAAAACAGGAGATACTGCATCTATAAATTTGTGCCACCACTAGACCAGTAATTTTTGCTATGGCTTGGTAACTGTATTGAATCTATCTTAATAGGTCAATTCCCATTGACATACTTCCTCCAACAAGGCCAACCCCCTTCTCAAACATTTCCACTAATTGAGGACCATGCACTCAAACATATGATCCTATGTGGTTCTGTTAGTCCTGCCCATACTTCCTGCCTAGCCACTGGCCAATCAGTATTTTATTTATTGACCAATCAGAGCAACACATTTGCCATACAGAACATCCCACAGCAAGGATCTCAAGTCCTGAGCTTTGAACAAGCTCAGATATTGGTTGATTTTAATGCTCAGACATTTGTTGGTTTTCATGCTCAGGGACTGGCTGGATTTCAAGTCCTGAGTTGGTTAGGGGCAGGATGTGTTTCCTTGGCTCTGATCTGAGGGCCAGGGTGTTTTTTTTTTTTTTTTTTTTTTTTTTTTTTTTCCACTAGCCCTTTTCACTCAACACATTAGCTCTAGACAATATGCCTTTGTTATGGATATTATTCACTATCACCAGGCTGCTATGAAGTAGCCTAGAAAAACTAGGTCCAATAGCGACAGGCTATATCTCAGTCTCACCAAAGAACATGAAAGAAGGAATGGCATGACATTCTGTGAAGTGATGTGGGTGAAACCTCAATTGCAATAGGGACCTCAAACTTTTTGAGATATTAAGAGGAGGGACTGTTCACTGAGAAATGCTGCAGTAATGAAGTGCAAGCAGTCTAATGGAAAAGCCTAATACTGTAGCCTGTGGATATTGAGAGACTGAGCTCTCCAAGTCCCTTAGAGCCAGAATCATTCTGTCATGAGCCACAGATACTACATTTAGAGTGGGAGGATTTGCTGATTAGTTGTCTAAGGATTCAATGTATTTTTGGTATGTCCCCCATTGATATGTCTCCATTCTTTCCTGTTACAATTGCACTGCTTCCTTTATGATATTATATATTGGAGCTATATATCTTAGTTGACTTTTATAGAATTTTACAATTAAGAGATTGCCTTCTGTCTCAAAAGAGACAATGGACTTGGTGAATAATATTGACACTATGAAAGACTTTGGGGATACATTAATGGCTTAGGTGGATTATGTGTTATGACAAGTTTAGCTTATGAGGAGGGGGTAGAAAGTCTTGTTTTAAAATGGCATATGTATATGTCATTCTTGATGGGGGAATGTTTTTCTGGTTTTCTGTACACTGTGAATATGTGTTGCTCTGATTGGTTGATGAATGAAGCTTCTTGACCTATGGCAAGACAGCTTAGAGGCAGGCAGAAAATTCAAAGAGAGAGACAGGAAGAAGGCTGAAAGAGATACCAGTGAACTGCCCAAGGAGCAACATGTAATGGGATGCAGGTAAAGCCATAGAACATGGAACACAAATAAATCTATGTATTTAATCAATACATAGATTAGTAGTTATGGGCTAATTTAAGGTATAAGGGCTAGATATCAAAAGGCTTGAGCAATGACTATGCAGTTATAATTAATATAAGCCTCTGTGTGTTTACTTGAGTCAGAGCAGCTGCGGGCCTGGGCGGGAATGGAGAAAACTCCAGATATAATTCTATTAGTCACTGTTCAGTTGTTGTGGTAAAATATCATGACCAAAGGCAACATAAGGAAGTGGGGGATATATCTCAGCTTATGGTTCCAGATGAATAAGACTGCATGTTTCCAGAATGGAGGCATGTCAACAAGTAGGGAGTATGGCAGCAGGAACAGAAATCTGTGAGTTTAAAACAATAATAGAAAACATGATATAGGGAAAAATGGAAATAGGCAAAGCCTCTTTAAGTCTCAGGTTCTATCCCTAGGGATCCACTCTTCAGCAAAGCTACACCACAAACTGGCAACCATTCAGAAACTGAAGCATTATGAGGGAAATTATTCATTCAAACCAATACATCATGTGTGAGAAGGATTAGATTTATGATGGTTAGTAAAGATTGGCAATTTGATATCATCTAGAATTATCTAGGAGAAATAGCTCTGTGTGTGTGTGTATGGGAAATTCTATAACTGGCTATATTAAGAGAAAAGACTGACATCGCACATGGGATCAACCATTTCTTGGGCTGTGTCTCAGACTAAACATACAGGACAAAGAAAGTAGATCAAAAGCATTATATATCTCTGCTTCCTGATTGTGGAAAATCATTGAGACCAGCTTTGTCAGTTTTCTTACCATGATAAAATGTGTCCATTTGCAGTACATCTCACAATAAACTATTCTACAACAAACTTTTATTATCAGATTTAACAATGACATGAAAAAGTAAACATGGACAAATGTCATTACCCATGAGTCATTAGTCTTCATCACCTTGAGGAGCATCCTTTACTACTATTCAGTTGTCTTTGTATTGAGAGCTGCTATTGCTTGTCCTAAATGAAGGTAAATGGGCCCATTATTATCCTTAGAACTTTGTCATTTCACCTGGTTCCTGCATCTGGTTGTTCCAGGATTGCCCTATGGCCGCATCCTGTTTACAACCCTTATCTGTATGTAGAAACTCCCAGATCTGGGTGAACATATTTATACCCAAAGTCTCTCATTTTGCATGAACTCTTAAGTTGTAATTAGTTTTATGTTCAAAGGCGGTATTCTCCTGCTCTGTTATATAGTATGTGTCTCACAAGCACACTCACCCAAACTTAGTATCTTCCAGTATAAAAGGTAAACTGTATTATACTTGGATAGACATATGTATTGGAGGAATAGAATTCAGGCATGGAATTCAGCTATAATTCTGTTTACATGTAACAATTATAGTACAAATTCATCATTTCCCATGCAGATAAAAACTGAAATATTATTCCTTCAAATGTATTCCTCTCTCCCTTTCCCCCCTTTTTAAGCTCTAATCCCTCTCAGGCTGCTGAAACTAATACTCAGGAATCAATGGAGAATAGGGAAAAGAAAAGTTCTATGAGCCAGGGAAACAAAGGTTACCATCAGGTTTCATCTCCTAGAAGTGTCAGAGATTCTGTGCTCACAAAGTCTCCTCAACACTACTGCCTAAATAAAACCTGAACGAAACTGCATTCTTTTTTTATTATAGTTTTATTTAGCTATTTAAAAATATTCTTAAGTGCTTAATGTTAATATCAAATCACACTTATATGCAGATGGTAGATATGGACCTTGAATAATCAGAACCATTCTTTGAAATTTTTCATTATGTCATGCTAACATTTGCAAACTCAGAAATACTAAAAGCCATCTACAATTAATGTAGCAGATGAGAATTTGAAATTAAATAGCATACATAAGTGGAAAAATCTATATCCCAACTCATGAGATCATTGGAGACATCTGAAATGCCAATGTGGCTACCTTTCTACTAAGACCAGACTGATGGGTGATGATGAGTAAGGAGGGAGGGTGCCTGCAGAACAGCAAGGAAAAACCCCAAGGAAGATTAAAGTTCTCTAAACTAGAAAGCTTGTTTTGTCTTTGATGGAACACTCTAGATAAGAATAGGCATGTGTTGTTCATGTAGATCTGAGCCATTTCTCCGTCATTGGGCGATCCTTGCGTCTTTCTTAAGGTGCTGTTTTCCAGGTAGCCTCACTGGTGATGTGAGTAGCAGTCCAGTCATCCTTGTTCCACCTCTAGTATCCTCCTATGAGTGAGTACATACCATATTTGTCTTTCTGAGTCTGGGATACCTCACTCAGGATGATTTTTTCAAGATCCATCCATTTGCCTGCAAAGTTCATGTTGCCATTGCTTTTCTCTGCTGAGTAGTATTCCATTGTGTATATGTACCACATTTTATTTATCCATTCTTCAGTTGAAGGGCATGTAGGTTATTTCCAGGTTCTGGCTATTACAAACAATGCTGATAGGAACATAGCTGAGCAAGTGCCCTTGTGGTATGATTGAGCATTTCTTGGGTATATGCCCAAGAGTGGTATAGCTGGATCTTGGGGGAGATTGATTCCCAATTTTCTAAGAAAGCACCATATTGATTTCCAAAGCAGTTGTACAAGCTTGCATTCCCATCAACAGTGGAGGAGAGTTCCCCTAGTTCCACATCCTCTCCAGCATAAAGTGTCTTCAGTGTTTTTGATCTTAGCCATTCTGACAGGCATATAGTGGTATCTCAGAGTTGTTTTGATTTGCATTTCCCTGATGATTAGGGATGTTGAGCAATTACTTAAATGTCTTTCAGCCATTTGAGTTTCCTCTGTTGAGAATTCTCTGTTTAGTTCTATAGCCCATTTCTTAATTGGACTGTTGGGCATTTTGATGTCTAATTTCTTGAGTTCCTTATATATTCTGGATATCAGTCCTCTGTCACATGTGGGGTTGGTGAAGATCTTTTCCCATTCTGTAGGCTGTAGCTTTGTCTTGTTGACCATATCCTTTGCTCTACAAAAGCTTCTCAGTTTCAAGAGGTCCCATTTATTAATTGTTTCTCTCAATGCCTGTGTTACTGGTGTTATATTTAGGAAGTGATCTCCTATGCCAATGCATTCAAGACTACTTCCTACTTTCTCTTCTAGCAGGTTCAGAGTAGCTGGATTTATGTTGAGGTCCTTGATCCACTTGGACTTAAGTTTTGTGCACGGTGACAGATATGGATCTATTTGCAGCCTTCTACACGTTGATATCCAGTTATGCTAGCACCATTTGTTGAAGATGCTTTCTTTTTTCCATTGTACACTTTTGGCTTCTTTGTCAAAAATTGTATGTTCATAGGTGTGCGGGTTAATGTCAGCATCTTCAATTCAATTCCATTGGTCCACATGTCGGTTTTTATGCCAATATCAAGCTATTTTTATTACCGTAGCTCTATAGTAGAGCTTGAAGTCAGGGATTATGATGCCTCCAGAGGTTGTTTTATTGTACAGGATTCTTTTGGCTATCCTGGTTTTTTTGTTTTTCCATATGAAGTTGAGTATTATTCTTTCCAGGTCTATGAAGAATTTTATTGGTATTTTGATGGGGATTGCATTGGATCTGTAGATTGCTTTTGGTAAAATTGTCATTTTTACTATGTTGGTCCTGCCTATCCATGAGCATGGGAGATCTTTCCATTTTCTGACATTCTCTTTCAATTTCTTTTTTCAGGGACTTAAAGTTCTTATCATATAGGTCCTCACTTGCTTGGTTAGTGTTACCCCAAGGTATTTTATGTCATTTTTGGCTATTGTAAAGTGTGATGGATCTCTGATTTCCTTCTCAGCTTCTTTGTCCATTGTATATAGAAGAAGATTTTTTTGAGTTGATCTTGTATCCTGCTATGTTGCTGAAGGTGTTTATAAGTTTCATCAGTTCTTGGGTGGAATCTTTGGGGTCACTCAAGTATACTATCATGTCATCTGCAAATAGGGAAAGCTTGACTTCTTCCTTTCCAATTTGTATCCCCTTAATCTGGCGAGGTTCAAGGAAAAGAAAGTGGGAGATCCCAGCTGGATCAAGAACAGAGAGGGAGAACAAGGAATAGGAGACCATGGTAAATGAAGACCATATGAGAAAAGGAAGAAACAAAGTGCTAAAGAGGCTCACAGAAATCCACAAAGATACCCCCACAAAAGACTGCTGACAATGGTCGAGAGACAGCCGGGACTGACCTAATCTGGTGATGGGATGGCGAAACACCCTAATAGTTGTGCCAGAAACCCCATCCAAGGACTGAGGAATCTGGATGCAGACATCCACGGCTAGGCCCCAGGTGGAGCTCCAGGAGTCTAATTAGTGAGAAAGAGGAGGATTTATATGAGCGAGAATTGTTGAAACCAAGTTTGGATAAAGCACAGGGACAAATAGACAAATGAATGGAAACACATGAACTATGAACCCAAGGCTGAGGGGCCCCCAACTGGATCAGGCCCTCTGAATAGGTTAGACAGTTGATTGGCTTGATCTGTTTGGGAGGCATCTAGGCAGTGGTACCAGGTCCTGTGCTCATTGCATGAGTTAGCTGTTTGAAACCCGGGACTTACGCAGGGACTCTTGGCTCAATCTGGGAAGAGGGGACTGGACCTGCCTGGACTGAGTCTACCAGGTCGATCTCAGTCCTGGGGGAGGCTTTGCCCTGAAGGAGGTGGGAATGAGTGGTGGGCTGGGGGAAAGGGGCAGGGGGCAGGAAGGGGGAGAACAAGGGAATCTGTGGCTGTTATGTAGAACTTAATGGTATTGTAAAATAAAATAAAAGGGAAAAAAAGAATAGGCATGTGTGTGTGCATGAACACACACATATGCCCATAACTATGATAATAAAAGAAGAAGATGATATCAAGTTAAGACTGGGGGCATTGGAATAATTCAAAGGACTATATCTGGAGGGGCTAGTCTTGTACTATATTAGAGGGACTAGCTTTAATATTATACATCCCAGGGGCTCAGGAGAGAGAACTACTAATGGCAAGGACTATTTTCAAGAAATAGAATCTCAGCACACTGAGCTCTATAGTCCACTTGCTTTAATTCCTCTGGCATAACATCCACATATACACAGCTTCAGTTCTGTTCTCGTGTCTAGCTCCTTTCTTGCCTGATTTCTCTATGTTTATCTACTGTTCCCTCTTAAGTTCTATCTTAATTCTCTTGTCTTAATTCTGCCTCATCTAGGTCCTTTTCACCTTGTTCTTACCCAGCTAGGGCTTTCCCATCTGACTCTTCCTCATCTTTCATCTCGTTCCTCTAGTACTCTTTTCTAGCCCTTCAATCTAGTTCTTTCCCATCTCAGTTTGTTCCTACCCATCTAGTTCTTCCATTCTCTTTTCTCTTCTCTGTCTTCTCTGTGCCCTGGAAGTCCTGGTATATATACCTTACAAGCAGTAATCCCTTGGCAGTGCAAAGCCAAGCTTCCAGGGTCAAACAGAGGGGTGATAAGAATCACATAGGGAGGCAGTAACCATTAGTTATAACTTGCAACCCCAAAGGAAAGTGACCAATGGGGAAATGAATTAACTAAAGGCTAAATTCAGGTAATATCTAAGAAGAGGGCTCTTATGTGCTCAACTATAATCTTAAACGTGATTGGTAGAAAATGTTAAGAATCTATAAGTTGCTAGGTCAATGGGAGAAAATAAAACTGTCTTCTTTTTTCCTGTGGCTCATATCTGTTCAAGCTATCTGCCATTTTTCTGCAGGGTGGGGAAAAGAGAGCTTGGTTGCTAGGCAAACTGTATAGCTAGTTGCCTCTGGTGATAGTTAAAGGGAGATCTGGAACTAGAGGTAAGGTTTGGGAAAGGAGGAAGTAAAGCTTAATTGACACATTCACCAGGCCTTCTCAAACAGGTAGCCAGATGCTTAAGTCTGTTCTTAGAGGATACAGAGGTATCTCTGATAAGGTACTTTCCTCCATTTGGGGATGAACTTGGCTGGATGCTGCCAAAGATGATAATTACAGGGAGGCTTGAACTGGGGTTCTGGCTGAGCATAGCTGTCAGTGCAGAAGGTTATCCAAATATTCCTAGAAGTGGTTAGATACGGAGTTAGAGGTCTATAAAGTTAGTAAGGCTGTAAAAAGGAGGGTCTGAGCTAAATTGTGTAAAGCTATTACTAAACATCCGCCTGACCTAGGCAGTATCTCCTTGTGGAATTTGTCTTAAATCAGGAGACTTGCATGTGGACTGTTATTACTGCTAGTCCTTAAAAGTGGCCAAGGGAGATATCTCATTCCAGAGAAAGCCTTTCCTGAGACAGTTCTCCAAATACCTGGAATGTCCAGAGAGCGATCAGTCCACACTATTAGCCCATCTTAGGGAAAAGTCAATTGGGAAAACTATGAAGGCACTCATAATTTTCGTAACAGAATACAGATAATATGTAACAAGCCAAGTAACACCAAAGACTCCTTGGAATTTGGCTTCCTCTGGAGGAAATCCTTGATCTCTCCAGGTAGTGACTTTGCCATAACCAGCTGAGTTCTTATGATATATTCCTGCAGCCCACAGCAGGCTAGAGGGGAGAAATGGAGAAGGGAAAGTAATACTATTTCTTTTCTGTTAAAACATATTTAAAAAGAATAGAGAGACACCACACTGCACAGCTACAATACAATTTCTTTATAATATAGGTGCACTTGATATTTTTATATGCCTGAATTTACTCCCAAGTAATGACAAGTTCTAAATCACTTACTTTCTTTAACATTTAAATTATATAAGTGAAAAGTGAGGGAATGCTAAGGAACCCATTATTTTAAAACATTACTATCATAACAATGAGAGTGGACAGGCATGTAACACAAAGAAAATTTTAGAACAATTTCCTTGAGGACAAACAGAAGCTAATATTTAAATAAAATTCTTTTAAACAAACTTGAATAACCGATCAGAAAGATCATTGACTATTATCTGCTTAGGGTCACTCCAGTCCTTGTTCAATATATGTAAATCAGTAAATGTACTAGGGTATTCAGACAAAGAAAACAAGTTACAAAGTTACATGGCCATATCTACAGATTCAAAGTTCAACATTCCTTCATGAAAAAGTTTCAGAAAAACTAGAAATAGAAAGGACATATATCCACATTAAGAGCTGTACATGAGAAGCCTATAGGAAACCTGGCAAGAGATACAGAAAAAAACCACTTTCTCTAAAATCAGCAAGAAAACAAGAGCATCTACTCACTCTAAGTTTATTCTACTTGGTGTTTGATGTCTTCCTAGAGGAATGGGAATATACACAAAGAAATACCAATATGAAAGACAGAAGTCAAAGTTCCCTATTTACAGATGACATTATTCTATACTTAACTGACCCCCAAGACTAACTCAGACTCCCACAGCTTACACATTTTTTTTCAAATATTAACAAAGTACAATATCACCATTAAAAAAACTGGCAACATTTCTATTACCAAAATACAAATTATAAAAAATGGTGGTATTTCTATATTGAACTCCCTTGGAAAATAATGGGGAAAATCCACACCTAACCACTTTTCAACTGGATTTAAGGGCCAAATCACAAAAAGTGACCATGCTTAGCATAATTACTTAGCCAAGATGCTATGGATAGACAGGTATAGGCCCTGGGGGAGAATTTACCATTATTACACTGCTAAATGGACATTGCATTAAAGTGACTTCTAATGTCTTATTCTACCCACAGAAGAATACATCTCTCAAGTGTCATCAAAGAAGCTTCTTTTTACAGTAGATGGTGTTTACTACTGAGTCCCTCAAATAGTTAAAGTGCAACGAACAAGGTCCTGTGGCATCTTCAGCACTAAAGTAAATGCCTAAACCAAACCTCTTCCTCCAGAAACTCAGGCATCATTGCAGAAGAAAGAATAAAAAGATTGTGAAAACCAAAGGCAATGGATAACTACAATGATCATTGTTTTCTGATACAATGGAGTGGTTACAGAAATGAACTTTAGAAGTTGTGACAGCATGTATAAGACCTTTATGAGCTCAAGCTACAGAATGTCATGGCATAAAGAGGGAATTTATTTGTAATTGATAACTGATAGGACAGAATCATAGCAACAATCAGAAAAAAAAAACAAATCATTCATGGCACTAGTACAAAATAAGGAAATTATATAAATGACTCAGAAAGAAACTCATGCACACAGAGCCACTGAATTTTCAACACATAAACCAAATTTCCGATGGAAAAAGTGTTCTTACCAACAAACAATACTGGTAAACTGCAAATGTAGAAGAAAGAAGCAATATCAGCATTTTATTAAATATATCACAAAGAAAATTATTAGAGAGCTGGCTCAATAGGTAAAGTGCTTGCACAGAATCATAAAGATCTGGGTCACATCTATGGACCCAAGCTCAATACTGACATGAAGTCATAGGTCCTTAAACTGAGCAGAGGAGAAGAAAAATCAGGAGGATCCTTGGCTTTTGCAGTCTGACATGCTCACACAATTGGTTAGTTCCTGGACTATCAATGACCCCTGTTTGTCAATAAGATGAAAGTTATTGAGTAAGATACTCAAAATCAATATTTGGGCCACCACATGAATGTGAAAATTGATGTGTGACAACCACCTGCATAGGTACACACATTTGTACACATAAAGTAATACATATGCATACAGGTTCATCACATACACAGGCACTCATATATAATTATTACAGATAAAAAAGACAGGATCATATTACATAATGTGAAAAGCACAAACACAGAATGAGACCATCTTAAATAAATTTTTTTGTTGTTTTTTTCAAGACAGGGTTTCTCTGTGTAGTTTTGGTGCCTGTCCTGGATCTCTGTAGACCAGGCTGGCCTCAAACTCACTATGATCCACCTGGCTCTACCTCCTGAGTGCTGGGAAGATACAGTCACCTTAGGCAGGCTATCTGGGAGTTTACTTTCTAAAAGGGTACAAATAAGGTGATCATGGGGATAGGGAGAAACAAGGTGCTAGGGAAGTTCCCAGGAATCCACAAGAATGACCCTAGCTTAGACTACGAGCAATAGTGGAGAGGGTGCCTGAACTGGCTTACCCCAGTAATCAGATCAGTGAATACCCTAACTGTCATCATAGAGCCTTTTTCCAGTAACTGAAGGAAGCAGATGCAGAGATCCACAACCAAACACCAGACTGAGCTCCAGGAGTCTAGAGGAAGAGAGGGAAGGATTCTATGAGCAAGGGGCATCAAGATCATGGTGGAGAAACCTACAGAGACAACCAAACCAAGCTAATGAAAACGCATGAAATTTAGACCAACTCTTGTGGATCTTCCATGGGACTGGACTAGGCCCTCTGCATAAGCAATACAGTTGTGTAGCTTAATCTGCTTTGGGGGCCCCCTGACAGTAGGATCAGGAACCATCCCTGGTGCATGGGCTGGCTTTTTGGACCCCACTACTGTGGTGGGACACCTCTCACAGCCTTGAGGCAGGTGGGAGGGGCTTTGACCTGCCTCTACCAAATAGACCAGGCTCTGCTAACTCCCCATGAGAGGCCTTACCTTCTTGTAGGAGGGAATGGGGGATGGTGGGTGGGGGAAGACTGCAGGGGTGGGAGGAAGGAAGAGGGGGATCTATGATTGGTATGTAAAATGGATAAAATATTTCTTAATAAAAATCAAGATTCTGCCTCTACCATTCGTGTTCTGGGGTTTCAGGCCTGTGCCAGAAACAATGGTCCACACAGTAGTTGGAATTAAACCTAGATCTTTAGAGAAGCTATTCATGAACTGTACCATAGGCGGTATGTGCCCAATTATCTTCAATGTATACATTAAGTTCATGAGAGGCTATAAAAGATACAGGGAATAATAATTTAAGTACTGAAAGTATTAACTAATGGATCCTGTGACTAGTTCCACCACACCGTCTTCCCTTGGAGAAAATAATAGAAAAATATTAAGTTTTGGTAGTTGTGCAATGCCATGGACACTCTGAACTGAACGTGATTGGAACAGAAAATTGAGAAGTGAGTAGAAGGACATGTTCTATCCCAGCACACCTGGGAAACCTTAACAATAAACAATATGATCATCATAAGCGTCTATGTATGACATAAAGAAATCACATAAAAATGATGTTCTCATTGTCGTGAAAGGGAAGCAAAATTCTATAAACAAAATGCAACAAAAGTATACCTAAGCATAAATGATTAAACAGTCCTTTTCTAAAAACATCCTTGACAATGAACAAAATATAAAAAAGAAGGATAGGGGGATAAAGCCAGTAAAATGTAAAATGAATTATTTCAAAATTAGCAGTATGCATCCCCAGATGTAATGAAATATAGCATATAGCATAAATAAGGGAAGAAGTTTAAAATCCCTTTATAAGGAAGTAAGAAAAAAGAGAAACAAGGAAATAACAAACTCAATAGTAGCAATAAATGAAAATAAGAATAGAAAATGGGAAAATGGTGAAATTTAGGGCTAGTGCTTTGCAAACAAATTATTAAAGTTTGGAAAATTCTATTACAATAACATGATCAACCACTGATCTTGGCTAACCACTAGAACTTAATAATAAGACTATTACTGAGGACAGCACATGTCTGAGTCATAGAACATGGCAAAAACAAGCTGGTAGAAAACTGGAGGCTTCATCTCTACTGGACAGCTTCCCTCATGTTGGAAGGTGGTAGGCAAGCTATCAGAGCAAGAAAGTAATCATTTATACACAGCTGTGAACTTGGGAGCTACAGCAATGACTGAAATGCCCATTGATGCAACAGTAGCAAACATATCATTGGCATACCTATTTCCTGAATGGTTTAAGTCCCACTCCAATAGATGAAACACTTATCTGGTACCATTATCGAGCAAGAACTTATAACTACACAGGACACAGTCCCTAGTGGTAAACCTGCTACTTTCATGTTGGTAAATTGGCAGAGTGTTTAACTTACTCCTGATGACTTATTTTATAACCCTAGTTTAATGTATCTCTCAACCACCATCTAAGAAGCTTCTATTTGCAGAAGATGGTAATTAACACAGTATCCTACAACTGGTCAGGGAGCAGAGAAAAAGAGACAGAAAATGATCAGTCTGAAAGGGATATATAATAAAGATACCACCTAAGGCTCAGGGATCATTGAACAAGGGATGGGGTACAAAACAAGTGTAGGAACCAGAGTTGATGGGTGACTGTAAGGAAACATCTTCTGAAGACAGAAGGGAAGCTGAGCTTCAAAGTGAACTCCCATTAATTGTGTCAGAATGCAGAAGGCCTGTGCAAGACCAGGCTAGACCAAGTCCTAGAATGGGGAGAGGAGTTAGGCATAAAATTTCATCCCTAGCTGCAGACTAATTGGCAACTGACCAGTTTTCTCTTACTGTAGCTCCTGGTAAGGAGATTGTGCTCCAGCGGCAAACTACATATCCATGAATATCATGAATACTTTAGGTAGCAGAAATTACTCTGGAAGGGTTTTGTTTTTCTGTTTTTTAAATCTCTTTTCTTTTTTAAGGACATGTATTATTAGGTGGATAGGGAAGGTGGTGTCTAGTGTGGTGAGTATGATTACAACAGATTGCTCAAAACTTGAAACTACCAATGAACTAATGCAAAATGTTTTAAGAATACACAAATTAGCAACTGCTATCACATGAATATTCTCTCTCCTGTCAGGACCGTACCCCTATAGGAACAGGAAGGCATATGGTAGAACTGAGTAATGATGACTCACATTGAATCGGGTTCATAAAATGCCAAAGCAATATAGCTGGAATGGGAAAACAAATCACAGCAATAAAAATATTACAAGACATCTCGGGGGAGGGGTTGAATACTGAAGCATAATGGATATTAAAGATTGAAAGGGAGTCAGATGTGATGCTTATGGACTTCAAGATGTAATGTCTATCAGATAGTTCTCTGAGAAGACAGGATGCAGCTTTTGACAGGTTGCTGTAGATGAAGAACATCTAGGTGGGTAGAAATCACTTCAGGCAGGTCTTTGAGCAATGGTCAGTGATGCTTGAAGGTAAGGGTCAAACAGATTAACTCAAGGCCCACTGTTATGTTATACATTTTTAACCACCAATATTGTGCATTGTTAAATCTTACAGGTGGGTGAATATGAATTCACAGGATTTCTTCAATGCAGCAAGGAGAGCAAAAGCGGACCATAAATAAGGAGACAAAAATATGCACAAGAAAAGGACTAAGCTTGTTGTAGAGCAGTAGACAGCCACCTCTACCATGGACATTTATGCAGTGGCCTTTCCTTATGAAAGGGACTGTGCTCAGGATGGGTGTCTTTCTGTGGAGCAAGAAGTGACCAGAGTGCAGAGTATCACCTCAGTGTGGCAAATGTAAGTTGAACTAATGTGTTTGCGGGATGGGGAAGCCTTTGGGTATGCATCTTGTTCATCCTGCCCTGGGTGAAATCAGGAAACAAACATGGCTGATAAAAGTTCAATAACTAAAGCCAGCCTGGAGCCAGATACAGGAAATAACCTGAGGTGAAAGAGTGGTTTAGGTGAGACTTGGCTTGTTTCCTACTTACCCTTGGCCAATCAAAGCGGCTGTCATCCAGCCATCAAGGTGGCCTAGTGGACATGCTGTCAGGTAAGGATGCCTAATGTGTCATAGGGAATTACAGTTATATTAGTTACTTTCATCACTGATATTAGAAAATAGCTGGTAAAAGTAGTTTGCAGAAGCAAGAGTTAGCTTTTTATTGCATTGGAATGAGACACAGTTCCCCATGATGGGACAGATTGAGCAGCTGCTTTCATTTCCTCAAACAGTCAGAAAGTGGCAAGAGATGAATGCTGCTGCTAACCTTACTGTTGCCTTTTCGGTCAGATCTGGATCCCAACTCAAGGAATGTTGCCACTTACATTTAGAGTACCTTTTCCCACCTCAGTTATCCTAATCTTTGTCTTTCAAACTGGCTATCTCCTAAGATTACATTATCTGTTAGATCAACATTTAATCAACTCTTGTCAATTTGACACTCATTCATAGAACTTTTTAGGCATCATATCTCACCACTCACTCTCAAAGGCTCAAAACTATCATATGAGGTATAATCTATTCAATACTCCTCTAAGAGTCCCAATACTCTCTAGCAGTCCTGACTGTTCAAAATCTAAAATCTGAGGCTTGGTCAACATTGAGGGCCTGTGAAATAATAAAAACCAAACCAAACAAAACAAAAATCCCAAAATGAAACAAGATACAGGCTTCCCATGTACATGGGTAAGAAGTAACATTCATCCTCCATAGGGGAGTATTGGGGGCTGTATGAGGAATGGTAGGACCAAACCAAGACTGAAAGCCAGTGGCATTTGCACATCTAACAAAAGCAACTGAGGTCAGAAAGGCTTTGGTAGCTAGCCTCACCCTACCATCCCTGATGTTTGTTATGCACATGAATTCTGTCACAGCTGGATCTGTTCTATGCATGACATTTTCCTGAGCATACAATTCAGGAGCCTCAGATCTCTGATATGCTTGGTATTGGCCTACTTCTTAGGGTTTGCCTTCACAATGGCTTTTCAGAGGCACCTCAAAGGGACTATGACCCTGCCATGTATTGCTCTCTCTCATTTACATTCTAGAATTTTGAAACAAGCGTCAACAAGCCCTATAGTCTTATATTTCCATGCCTGAAAACCCAGTGCCACTTGTACCATCCTTCAAAGTTCTATGGTAAGCTTCTAATAAAGACTATGGATAACACTGTCATGGAATATCCTACATGAGGTTAAGTTTATGAATATTTTTTTATAAACTTAATTATTTATTTAAACCCTTGGCCACAGTTTACTCTCCCTCCTCTCCTCCCAAGCTTCCCACCCTTTCTATTCCCACCCCCTAATCTACTCCTCCTCTGTTTCTGTTTAGGAAAGGGCAGGTCTCCCATGAATATTAACAAAATATGGTATATTAAGTTGCAGTAAGACTGAGCACCTCCTCATGTATTAAGACCCATCATGAAGAGTATTAACAACCAGTATGAGGTGACCCATTATGAGGGGTAGTTTCCTGAAAGCCAGTAAAAGAGTTGTAGACAGCCTCTGTTACACCTGTTAGGAGTCTCACAAGAGGACCAAACTATACAACTGCAATATACATGCACAATGCCTAGGTCAGTCCCATGCAGGCTCCTTGGTTGTCGTTTCAATCTCTGTGAGCCCCTATGAGCCCAGGTTAGTTAATTTAATAATGCAAGTTAACTATAATAGTGCATTACTGAGAACTAAATATGTTAGTACCTTCCCTTATTTTATTGTAACCCAAATCATTCCTTACACATAAAAGGGAAATGATGAGTCCTGTTCATATTTGTTAGAGCCATTCAATTTTTTTTTACAGATTCCTTAGATCAGTGGTTCTCAACCTTCCTAATGCTGCAACCCTTCAATACAGTTCCTCATGTTGTGGTGACCCACAGTCATTAAACTATTTTTGTTGCTACTTCATAACTGTAACTTTGCTACTGTTATGAATCACATATCTGACAGGCAGGATATGGAACCCCAGTGAAAGGGTCATTAAATCCCCAAAGGTATCATAATCTACAGGTTGAGAACCATTGCCTTACATGCTTAATTCCAATGCCAACATATGCAGTGAACCTTCAAATGCTCTTCTGACCATTTATAGGGAACTCATTCACAATGGTAATACCTAGTGTCATATGTATCTGGAAAACAATCTAAAAGAATAGTATTCATACCAGCTGAGAATGTGCAAGAAGGAAGAATTCATGGTAGAAATAGATATCACTGATGCCCATTAGGATGTTGAAAAATCTCGAGACCAGACAGGATAACTTCCATTGAGTTATTGAATGGGGTAGACTCCTTGGACTCAAAACCATAGTGGCATTGTCAATGACTTTGGTGCACACCGGAACTAAATGGTAAGAACTTATTGCTGATATTAAATATCCATGCTGCATGTTATGAATAAATTAGGCTGAAAATGAGTGTGCATTTCCATAGGACTAAGAAACCTTCATCATGCCACATGAACCATACTAGTTACTAGATAAAGTGTCAATGTGAGATATGCACAATAAAATGATAATGGAACACTCAGCCAAGTAAGATGTAACCACTGGGCCAATAGTGGTAGAACTGCTATAATGTCATCAAAACACTTTCTCATTGGATTTAAGACCATCTCAGCATCATAGAACCCATGTTTTATATTTCCAGCTTAAAAATTTGTGTCTAAAGAGGTAATAGTACAAGATGACCTCTGCAGTTGTTTGGTTCAATAGATATGATGTTTCTACTAGTTGCCTTCTAAACTGTATTTACCTGTTACACCCTTTATCTGTCTACCAAGTAAAACTCTGTACAGTATCCCATGAATATTAATAAAGACTTGCAAAGCATAAACTGTTCAGAATAAATACTATTGCTATGTCTGGGTAGTTTAGGGAATATTGCAGATGAAGTAATGGGAATATACAAGAACCTGAAGAAAATAATGTAAGTCTGGGTGATAGCTATTTCCATTTGAGTATAAAAACCCCATCATTATTTATGAACCAGAGATGGCTGAGTCTATGTACAACATATCTTGGACACTAGTAACAACCTGGAAATAAGATAAACACTGGAAATGCACTTATGTCTGTGGTCACGAATACTAGGTTGCTCTCCCTGACCCTAACAGAGAAAGGTCATGGGATGCTGATTTGGATTTCAGGTGTTACTTCCTTCTGCCCTCTAGCACGATCTGCTCTGCTATATAGGAGGTGGAAAACTAACAGAAGGAAGGACTACAGTGTTGCAGATTTCCTGAATTGGCAGACAAGCTGTGGTGTGACTTCTCAGAGATGTCATTCTCTTTGACTGAAACATTTTCCTGTAAGTAACTCCTCATTTGAGTTCCTCTATAGATGCTTAAACATTATGTTATTGGGCACTTTATTTATTGCTATAATTGTTGCCCTATCTGGGATAATTTGTTATTTGTTCATACCAAACCAGGAAAAGCAAAGCAACATAGACTTTAGATACACTTTATGGTCATTGCTTTAGAAAGAAAATACATTTTGGGATTAGTGGGTTTCAGAGGGGAGTCATCTTAGCATAGAGACATGTAGCTATGTCTAGAGACATGTTTTCTTTTTTTTCATTTTTCTCTATTAAGAAATTTTCTATTAACTCCATATACCACCCACAGATATCCCTCCTCCTTCCTACTACCCCCTGGCCCTCTCTCCCAAGCCACCCCACATTTCCCACATCCCCCAAATCAAGGTCTCCAATAGGGAGTCAGCAGAGCCTGGCACACTGAGCCTAGGCAGATCCAAGCTCCTTCCCACTGCACCAAGGCTGCGCAAGGCGACACACCACAGGCACTGGATTCCCAGAAGCCTACCCATGCACCAGGGACAGATCCCGATCCCCCTGCCTGGGTGCCCCCTAAACAGTTTGAGCCAAACAACTGAGACACTTTTTCTTGTCTTAACATGATGTACAAAGTGTGTGTGTGGGAGCATTACCTGTGTCTAAGGGTTAGAAACCAGGGGTTTGTTAGAATACTACATAAAAAAGATATATCCAAAACAAAATGATTCATCTCAGAAAGTGAAAATTGCAGATTAGGAGACATTAAGATGAAATGAGAACAGTAGATTCTATGAGTCAAATTAATAATATCTTAGGAAAGAAGAAAGTGACATATTCTGACTCCAAAGTCTTGACTGTGAGTTCTTTGCCTTGAATGAGTGTAACCAAATTGTTACTTCGGGAGAGGAATGTAGACAAGCATAGCACATGTGGGTACTAAAGAACCTTGACAATTAGGTTCAAGTAAAATAATGATGTAAAACCTCACACTAATACTAACTTGCTTCTATTTTTTTTAATAATATGTCAAGAAAAATGAATTGGTAACAACTATGAACTTGATTTTATGAAGTAGAAAAACAAAATATGAGTCTTCTCCCTTTCTTCTTAAATAGTGAAAATTCTTTAGTTGATGAATGGGTAGAATACATATTTTAATATATATATGCATATCACTCTTAAAATAAATTTAGGAAAGCATGCATATTTTGAAAATATATAATAATATGAATTATTTGACAATATCTTTACTTTGTATATAAAATTGATTGTTATTTTTATTTTATACAACTTTTTGATATATTTAGACATTTTATAAGTATTTGGGTGTAGATGTTTCCTGTGAATTCCCCCTACCAATTTTCTAAGGTTGTGTTGGACATTACCACTAACATTAACAAAGTTTCTATTGAAATATAGGAAATATATAGTTATAAGAGTCACATTTTATAACATAATTTGTCTCAGACTTGTATCCATCAAAATAGATAGCCTTTTAATTTGATAAGTGCATGGTGTATCAACCTGTTGTAAGCTATTGATGTGTTACAGTTCTGTGGTTCTTCATGTAAAAGACACATGTAAAGGAAACTGACAGAACCAACACTGATAATTGCAAAAACATTTAAAGGCATCTTTTCTACAGAACAGAGAAAATAGATAAAATCAAATTTCTAGAGTAAGTAGCATGTCATCAAGGACAATGTGTAGGTAGGTCTTTATGTGTAATGACAACAACCCTTGGCAACACAAAGCCTTAGAGAAGATGCAAAGTCCTCAGTGTGTGTGTGTTGCCTTCTAAAATTTCTAATAATGAGACTACTAAAAAAATCACACTAGCTACAAATACAGTTTATTTATTATTTATGTTTTCATTATAACTATGTTGCCAAGCTTTTTTACAGGCTTACTGTAAACATCAAACTGAGAGGAAAATGTCTAAAACATTTTGAAAAGAAATAAATACATGACATTTTCCAGTTGAGTTTGTGATTTCAGGCAGTGGCATCATGTTTATGACAACATTCTCTTCATCCTCAATGTTAATAAAAAGGAAAATAATGTATTTTTCACAAATAATGACGATAAAGCAAACCTATGCATGTTGCCTTTGTCAGATTAGGGTCAAATATGCTAGTATTAGACACTCAATTATGAGAAACAAATTTTTAATTGTCTTATTACTCAAAATGAAGAGAAATCTGCAAGACCTTAGATGATCAGAAAAATATGATTAGATCATCCTGATTTGATTTATGTCAAGCTCCAAATGTTAGGAAAAAACAGAAACATGTCTGTAAATAACACTAAAAATTCATTATCTTAGTCACATTTCAAAATAGAAATCTGTGCAAATGTATTAACTTAACTAAATTTGCACAGTGGCAGATGTTTATTACTCAGCACATCTAAAACTACCAAACTGTGTAAAAGATGCCACTGAGGTAAGGCTTCCATTGACAGGGTGATTGTTGACAACCTCAGAGAAAGAGATCTCAGAGTGGCTTCTCTTCTCCTTTAGCAAGGACACTACTCCTGTTCCTAGTGTCCAACCTGCTCTTGTGGGAGAATGCAGCCTCTGCACCTACCTGTGTCAAGAGGGATCTGGATACCCAGAAGTCCTTAGAGAGACTAGTTAAATTGGCTGCCTTTGTGTCTAAGACTATCAATAGCCAAGCTGGAGAAATATTCACTGAATTTGTAAGTACCTCTCTGACTTATGGTTTCTTTCAAAAATGGGCCTAGTTCGGATGTAGTATAGACTAAAGTTGGAAGCATAATGACCTAAATTTCAAACAATATACCATCACAAGGAGAAGCAATCAGCAGTTACTAAACTCTTTAACAGGAGAAAAGGACATTCTCAAGAAATGTCAGATATTGCCTCACATGAAATATTTTTCTCTATTTTTGAACTTTAATTTACACCTGTGACATAAAGTCATGAAATGTACGGCTAAGAAAAAGGTGTGATTTTTTTTATTCCTTTATTTAGTGCAGTAGTTCTCAACCTTCCTAATGCTTCAACCCTTTAATACAGTTCCTCATGTGGTGCTGAGCCCAAACCATAAAATTATTGCATTGCTCCTTCCCAATTGTAATTTTGCTACTATTATGAATTGCAATTTTAATATCTGATATGCAGGATATCTGATATGTGATCCATGAAGGGGTTGAGACTCATAGATTGAGAACCCCTGATTTAGCAGTTTGGCTTCCACTGGTGTTCATTACTTTGGGTAATATAGATAACCAATAAAGGATGATTGCTTTCCATGGAGCTGCAAACAGTAGACTACACAGACATAAGTTATCACTAGGAGAAGTTTTCAATTTTTTTCTTTATAAATCTGCAAATGCATTAAATCATTTTTTTTATTTTTGAGACAGGGTTTCTCAGTGTAGTTTTAGTGTCTGTCCTGGATCTCAGGCTAGCCTCGAACTCACAGAGATCCGCCTGGCTCTGCCTCCTGAGTGCTGAGATTAAAGGCATGCACCACCACCGCCTGGCACATTAAATTATTTTTAAACAATTCGAATTCATGTGTAGTTCTGGTGTAGAGATAGGGCAATGTCCTTCCTTCATATTATTGCTGTTAAATATATATGTATATATATATATATGTATGTATGTGTATGCATATATATGTTCATATTTTCCTTTGCATATTTGACTGACTACCTAGTGTTAGACAACCTATGTGGTCATTCATCCCAGGAATCAATTGATTTGCCCTCTCTCAGCAGCCATGAAACCCCTGTAGCTCTTCATCTAAGAATAGAACTATGTGGAATTTCTCCTGTTTACATTAACAAGTCAACCAGTATTATTACTATGGTGGTCTTGTTTAGTCAGTCATATTGTTGAAAATTCATGGGTTCACTTTACCTGTCATGTCTAAGGGAAGCTATCTATCAGCACATTTCCTGAAACTCTGACTTTTACAAGCTTTCTACCCCACTCCCCCTTTGAGAGATTCTCTGAGTTTAGGTTTAAGAATTGCATTAAAGATATATTAGTTGGGGTTGGGAACCTCAAAGTTACTCATTCTCTGAATTTGACCAGTTGTATATCACTGTAATGGTCTCCATCTATTTCAAGAAAAACCTTCTTTGGTGAGGGTTGAGATTAATCTTATCTGTGGGTAGAAGGATATTTATTTAGAATACAGTTACAGAATATGTTTTTTAGGAACCAGCAGTAGTAGGTTCTATGACATCTCCACCCACAAATAGTTGGCTAGGTTTGCATTACTAGGTATCAATTATCTTCTGTTGAGTTTAAATTAAATATCTATCAAATGCAACAGAATTTGGTCAATGACTCATTCATATAATTTTTAATCTCTAACTTATTTAATATTTCATCATTTCCAGGATGAACAGTATGCTCACGGCAAGAGGTATAATGATAGGGTCCCTGACATCTGCCCCACTGATTTTTTTGAAACTCCAGTAAACAAGGAGCAAGTTCTAAAAAGCAATGTAAGTGTTTAACTCTTTTTTATTTCTTTACCAGAACAACTGAAGGAATATAGCATTTCTACACATAGTGGAGTCAATCAAAGGCACTGCAATGGTTATCATATGAGCAATAAAGAAATCATACTGCATGGTTAATAAATTATAAGTGAAATATGCTAAGTGGTATTTTAGATGATCCATAATTTTACATGGAGAAGATCCCCTTACCACTGTGAATCCTTGGGCTTGTACTTATTAGTCTGTAGGAAAGTTTCAATTGATATTAACATTCATAGTTGAATATTCGTTAATGTAATGAAGGCAAAATACAATTCAACAGTTGTATTTCTCACAGTTACTGATGAACCCCAAATTGGCAGCACAGCAGATACTGACCTGTTCATTTCTCACTGTTAAGTAGTTCCTGGTTCTGCTCCTTTTTCTTTTGCTAAGTGTTAATTCCTAACTGGTTGTTCTACTTTTCTTTTGTAACTGAAAACCACCTGAGAAAAGAGTCCAATGAACACTGTACTTTATTCCTCAGGTTAAAATCATCCTTTTTGTATGATGACAAGTCAATATATTACATCAGCTCCAATTTACAATTGTCATCATCTCTTATATATGATTTCTTGCCATCTCAGCGTGGAGTTGAACATTACTATATATCCCTACACATCCACACAGTACAATCCATCCTACATGTTTTACTTAATGTACATCTACAATTCTCATTTAAACAATTATGATATAAATGAAGAAAAATAAAGGAAACATTAACAGTGGGAGTTTGAGCAACAAAACTCATTTATTGAGAGGGATTATTTTGCTAGAAACTTCATAGAGCACTCTGATGACAGTTCTGAGTGTAATCTTCAACAAAATTTCATAACAAATGTCAATGGCTACATATTTTACATATACAAATACATCATCTATATATAATATAAGCAGCTACAGAAATTTATTACATTTCATTTATTCTAACACTATTGTTAAATTATGGTTACTTAGCCAGAAGTACTACTGCAATTGGTATACAAACTACTGTATTCCTGGGCCAACCCTCTGCATCATCTTGTGAATGAAATATCTATCATGCAAGGTGATCCATATTCTATTCTCTATAAAACCAGACAGATAAAGGCAAAAATTGAAGACCTCACGGAGGGAATTAAAATAATACTCAGCAAGGTAAGCAGTCTGTTGGCAGTTCTTTGTTTTCTTCATAATTACATAAGGTGTTCTTTGTAATGACTAATATATTTTTAAATGTTTTACTTTGCAAAAAATAATTAAAAAGCAACGTAGTTCATGCAGACTTACAGAAAACCACAACTAGTCAAAATGAAGAGTTGTGAAGTCCAATTCCAATGTATACATCTGCAAAATATTCACACATCTAAGGCTCAGGGAACATTGCAGAAGGTGAGGAGGAAAGATTTAAGAATCATAGGAACAGGGAGTTTGTGTAAGAATGTGTCTCCTAGGAATGTCAGAAGCTTCATTCATAGAGGTTCACCAACATGACTTCCTAAACATGAGACGAACAAGGGCAACCCCAATGAACATACCAAAGTGGTCAGGGCTACAGGGGAAGGTCTGGGAGGTCTCACTCCTACACAAAGAACTGCAGGCAAGTAAGGAATGTTGAGAGTAGGAGAAATAGGCTTTGCCAAGGAAAAGTCCATCAGTTGGTTTTCCAATACCAAACAGTCAGCCCTGAAAACATAATATGCGTAACATTACACAGACTGATCAGGTTATATGTAGGAATACATACGTAAGTATATATAGGTATATGTGTGTAACAATAATTAAGGAAGAATCCATGAATTTAAAAAATAACATGAATAGTATATGAGAGGATTTGGAAGGAGGAAAGGAAGGGAGAAATGGTGTAATTATATTATCTCAAAAATAAAAAAAGCAAAACCTTGAAAACAGAAAATGTAGGCATTCATATCTGTTATAGCCTTATAGTTAAAAGGGATACCAGCAACACCACACCTCTCAAGTATGCTTTTCTCAGCGTCTCTTACCCAGGGGTATCAGAAGAAACCAGATTTTTCTCACTTTGTAGTATCTTTCCTGGGTAAAAAGACAGATACCCAACTACCTTAGCATATCTAGCATAGTCATCCTTTGAATATTGCCTCTTGGACCATCCAGAGCAGTTTTTATTTGTTCTGGGCTCAATTGGACACACATTATTTGGAGAACTAATTAGGTTGAAAATCAGAAGGGAAATTGGTTTAATGTCAAGTATCATGAAGTAGAAAAAAAACAAGACTGAGTCTACGCTGATGGCACACAGTTTGTTCAATAATAAAACTTAAGTTAGTTCTTCCATTGCCCCTTTGTAACCTGTGTCAAAAATTAAGTAGCCACTTGTTGGATATCCATCTATCAACTCCTGGAAGACACATTGTATTAGTAATTTCACATGTGCCAGAAAATGTATTCATTAAGGGTTCAGTGAAATTTCCATGAAAATCTGTGTCTATTTTATAATTTTGATGGTGTGAGTACTTTCACAAATCTATATTTAGAATGAATAAGCATCTAAAATACTAAAAATTAATTAATACTTGTATGACTATCCCTTTGATGATTATGTTCAGATTGGAGAAAAAGCTAATGAGAGCTACCGTGCCTGGTCTGGGCTGTCAGCCTTGCAGTCAAGCAATGAAGATGTTCGCTGTTTTACCTTTTACAACCTGTTCCGCTGCATGCTCAAAGATTCCCACAGAATAAACACTTTTCTCGAGGTCCTCAAGTACCGAATCATTCATGAAAACAACTGCTAACAGCAAATTTATACCATCTATTTCTGAGATGCCGCATAAGACAATAATGCAAAACTCCCTTGGAATTTTCCCCTTTCTACTTTAAAAATAAAGCTACTTGGAAGTTCTAAAGAATTTGTCAATTAGTATAAGTTTCTTTTTGTGATTTCATACAAAATCAAAATATTTCAGAAACAACACAAGTTAAGCACCTAACTAATACATTATACATCTTACTTCAGACTCTGAGAATATTGTTATATATGTAAAATTATTAGAATCAAAAAATAATGTGACTGTTACACGGTCCCTAAAATAAATCAAAAAGCATAAATATGGCAGTTTCATTTTGAACGCCAAGCCATCTTTATCGGACTTTTCGAAGTATACTAACTGAGAATACAGGTAGTATGTATTTGCATTGTCTGTAAGTACTGTGAAATTTTTCAGTAATCAGAAGTGTGTTAGAACACAAGCAAGAAATGACTCTCAATTTCTCTCCAACTGTCTTCAACAATTTTCCTCTGAATTTTTATCTCCTAAGCATCATCTTAGACAAATTCCAGATGTTTGATTCATGCTGGGTAGAACAGTTTTTTTCTAGGCTTATATCAACTTTAGTTTACACTGACATTTTTTAGTACTTCTCCATCACCCTCAAGTAGTTGAAGGTAGAGGTGAACAGATCCTACAATGTTTCTTTCCCCTCCTTCTGGATTTTGCATTCCTTTGAATTTTTTGACTTAGAAATTAGAAGACAGAAAAAATATGCCATTAGTGACTTATGACACAATAGCAAAGACTTATTTCTAATTATGTCTCAGAATATATTATTTAGAAGTAGGAAATGCATCTCTTGGGGTGCACTACTGGTTTCCTAAAACACACACTCAAACAACTCAGTATAATCAGTGTCTTTATCTGTAGAAGAGCTGTACCAAATGCGATGGTCCCTCCTGTCTCTGCTCTTTCTTCCTTCACTATGTGAGAAAACTGCCTTCATTTGTACTTCATGGTTTAGGGTATTTTTGTTCATTTTTGCAGCCAATTTATTCATTTGGTTGACCATGAGATATGATTTTGATGGTATGATAGAATACCTTTAGATGAAAGAGAAACACCAAATATGTTTCACTTAATCTGCAATCTATAATGCATGCATATCCCAGATAATCAACAAAAGAAGCTACAATTTTTGTGACTATGTAACATTATAAGATATCAATAAGTAACTTATGCTATTTTAAGCTCATATTTGACATCACTTACTATCTTATGCTGCATGTATCACTACAAGATGACAATGGAGAAACACATAGTGAGGATAATCATTACATTCTAGAGCATGATGCACATGAATTTTGAAGCTTTGTATTTCTTCCATGAGGCAGTAGGAAAGTAGAACAATCTATCCCAAGAATAGTCTATGTCTAAACTCATAAATAAAAACAAAAATCATGATCTGGCTTGTTAGGTTGTGGGATTGGGGACTAGTAGAAAAAGAAAAACCCAGGAATTTATGCAACTATCATCATACCACTCTAAAATCAAAGAAATGTAGATAGTTCAAAGGGCAAAAAAGCAAAGAAATGAAGGATATGGGAAACTCTGGGGCATTGGTGGGCCACTAGTTTGTGAAGGAATTAAGCCAAGAGACTTCAGAACATAAGATTAGAACAAAGGACAGATAAATCAAAGAGGAAGTTTTTGCCGAAAGACAGCCCAGACCTAGTAGATCTGCGATTAATGGTTGCTCAAACAAGTAGTTTACACACACACACACACACACACACACACACACACACACACACAAACACAAACACGAGAGAGAGAGAGAGAGAGAGAGAGAGAGAGAGAGAGAGAGAGAGAGAGAGAGAGAGAGCTCCTAGTATATTACTAGATTCTAGTATATTGCTGGAGTCTACCAAATACTGAAGCAGAGGTAACACTAATGATCCTTTAACTCTTCCATAAAATTACAAAGTTGGGGAACACTATAAAACTCATTCTACCAAATCAGCATGACTCTGATATAAAAAACAAAAAGGCTTATAGCCTGAAAATAAAATTTGTAGCTAGAGTTTTCCTGCCTTGCCCACAGTTAGGACAAATCTCTGTCACCCGCCAGTCCCACAGCCGCTTAGACCCAACCAAGTAAACACAGAGACTTATATTGCTTACAAACTGTATGGCCGTGGCAGGCTTCTTGCTAACTGTTCTTATAGCTCAAATTAATCCATTTCCATACATCTATACCTTGCCACGTGGCTGGTGGCTTACAGGCGTCTTCACATGCTGCTGGTCATGGCGGCGGCTAGCGGTGGCTCTCTGCCTCAGCCTTCTGCTTCCCAGAATTCTCCTCTCTCCTTGTCCCACCTACTTCCTGCCTGGCCACTGGCCAATCAGTGTTTTATTTATTGACCAATCAGAGCAACAGATTTGATATACAGACCATCCCACAGCAAAAATTCCTTCTGAAGTGAATGAAAGAACACAGTAAAATGATCATTGACTATGATCAAGTGATTGTCATTGTAAATACACAATGATTGTTCAACAGAAGGGAACAAATAATATAATACAGTTAGCAAATAGATAAAAAGTCACAAATCACATGAACATCTCAAAAGAAAGTTATGGGCTTCAGGAAATGTTCAATAGCTCTTCCTAATAAAAAACCAGGAACCTAGGTAAACAGGGAATATGCTTAAAAATAATAAAAGCAATACATGGCAAGTGAACAGCGAACATTAAAGTAAATGGGGAGAAAGTGATAACATTTCTTCTAAAACCAGGAAAAAGATAATACTCATTTCCTCACTCTTATTTAAGAAGAGCTCAAAGTTTCTGGTGAAGGCAATTGAGAAAAGTTCAAATTTTGATGTGTGTGTGTGTGTGTGTGTGTGTGTGTGTGTGTGTGTGCTAGTATGAATATCATCAAGGAATTGATAACTAACCAGTGCTCAATTAAAATATATTTATTAGTTTTTTTTAGAATTTCATACATTTTGTTTTGATTATATTCAGTCACCATTTCCTCCCAGATCCACTGCCGTTCCATATATACCCAACTTTGTGTCCTCCTTTAAACAAACAAACAAACAAACAAACAAACAAACAAACAAAAAACCTCAGAGTTCCACTAGTGTTCCCCATGTATTCAATTTTATGATGCCTAC
This sequence comes from Peromyscus leucopus, assembly GCF_004664715.2. Lineage (NCBI taxonomy): Eukaryota > Metazoa > Chordata > Mammalia > Rodentia > Cricetidae > Peromyscus > Peromyscus leucopus. Next base: position 35,840,351 of record NC_051067.1, read on the forward strand.
TATTGCACATTAATCCTATCAAGAGCTACACATTTAAAGAATGTGTCCATGCCCACCTCATGTTTCCATGCCATGGTTTTGGTCGTTTTGAGATTTTATTAGTATTTATCATTCTGTCACAACCATTGGGAGTTTATGTCTGCAAGTGCACTATTGTGTGCTGAAAATACCATTGTCTTCCAGTAATCCAATGCCTCAGTTTTTTAGAGTCTTTCTGCCCCTCTTCCAAATTGACTACTGAGCCTTCATTTAGAGCTGAATACCCAAAAGTCACTTAATTTCTATACCTGCAGCTATAGGTCTCTCTGTTGATTGCCATTTACTGTACACAAAATAGACTTCTCTAATGAGGGCTGAGAGAGGTACAAATCTGAGAATGCAACAGTTTAATCATATGATCCATTATCAAAACAATACAAGAAAGTTTTTCCTAGAACTATGTCCTGTCTAGCCACAAGTTTGGGGCCTTGATAACTATTATAACTACCAGATACATGTTCTGTTTGCAGATTATTGTTTATATCCAACAAGAAAGGTGGTTAGTTACTCCATGACATTCATGTTATTATTGTACCAATGGACAAATCTTTCCAGACAGGCTGTTATTATAACTCACCAGCTTCATGCCTGACTATGCCTGATAACTGTTTTTCTTCTCTTGTAACATGCATAGCACTTTCCAGCACTATTAACACTAGCCAGTAGTGATGAAGTTTCCAGGTCAATATCATAGCTTGATTTCTCCTCTGTGGCTCCACTATATGTTCTTCTCAGAAGTAGAGTTTTACCATCAAGTTCTCAAGAATAACCAAGAACACTGGCAATAGCCTTTTCAGTTCACAATCTATGGGACCTCACTGGCTAACAATGCCAAAAGATACAATATATTTTTGGCACTGGGCTTTTGATTTGTTGCCCTGTGGTATCCAGTAGGAATGCTGTCATGCCCTTTTAGGATAACTCCATTCTAACCATTTTTATAAATGTATATATGGAAATTTATATATTTATATACACACATGTGAAAGTTTGCATAGTATTAGGGTTCAATATGACTTTTTGTAATATCTTTGATGTTATTTATTCCTCAGTATATACCATATTCTATAATGCCCTCCCATCATTCACCCCAATTGAACCTTTCCTGTTCCATTATTCCACTTTAAATCATTATGCCACCGCATTCTATTTTCCTTAATTTCAAAACCCTCCATACCCATGGCCCCTCACTAATTTCCTGACATATGTGGGTATTAAGAATCTTGCTATTTTTTGATATTATTATAATTTAAATTGAAACTAGGTATGATATTCATATAGTATTAATCAGGTCTGTCAGGTTAACTTGGCCATCAAGATCCTGAATAATTCCATACAAATATTAAGATTGTATTTTCCAATTGTAGGGAAAATGTCACTGATATTTTGGAGGATATTATTTGAATCTATATTTTTTGGTAATATGTTCATGCTCACAATATTAATTCTGTCATTTACTCAGTGTAGGAGTTCTATAAATCTTGGAGGGTCTCCTTCAACATACTCCTTCCTGGTTTTAAAGTTCTCAATATAGAGGAATTTGACCTGTCATGGTTATTTATAAGTATGTTGTTTCATCTTTGGAAGATAGTGTGAATAGAGTTTTTTTTCTGACATTTTCTGGTGAAAGTTATTTTTGGCACATAGAAAAACTACTGAGGTTTTATTCCATACATCTTTTTACTTTCTGAAACTGTTATCTGAACTGTAATCATGTTCTGGTGGTATCTTTTGTGTTCTTGAATTATAGAATCATGGAATCTGCAATAGTGGTAATTGGAATGCTTTCTTCCTTTCTTACTCCCCCTTTATTGTAATCTCTTGTTTTACACTCCTAGTAAAGACTTCAAGCAAAACAGTGAATAAGAGTAGAAGTATCAGAATGGATACCCTTGAAATTAAAAAAAAATCCCATCTAGAATAATGGTGGCTTTACATTTCTTATATTTAGCCTTAATTCTACTGAGTCAATTCATTTTTCCAAGTTTATGAGGTGTTTATCCTGAAGGGATAGTGACATATAGAAGGGCTTCTGCACCTCTATCAAGATGGTAATGTCATTTCTGTCCCTTCGTCTTTACCTACTATCATACCTAATAGATTTGGTTTTTATGCATGATCTTTATATCTCTAGCATGAAAATTCCTTAACCATGGTCAACAATCATTTTACTGTATGTTCAATTATGTGTACATATATTGTATTAAAATTATGTTCCCCTGTGCTCATCAGGAAAGTTGGTTAATAATTTTGTGATTTTTTTTTCAGATATTTTCTGAGGTTATAATATAATACACAATTTCTCTCCTTTTCTTTTTTCCCTACAGCCCCTCACTTGTATCTACCATTGCTTATTTTCAAGTTCATGGCATCTTTTTCTTTTTTTGCTTCTATTTGTTTTTGGGATCATGGCCATGTTGGCTCTAAAAATGTGTTTGGTAGTGTGCTCTTACCTTGTATGTTTTGAGTCGTTTGAAAACTATTGATGTTAGTCATTATTTTTAGGTCTAGCACAATTCATCAGTGTGCCTGTCTTTTCTCTTTGGAAGGCTTGTATTATTAGTTTCTTTCAACAATGTTTAGAAATAGATCTACTTGACTGTATTTCGATGTCTATGAAAGTGTAATACAACTCATCCTCTCTTACATTATTTTCCCTCTACCCATATATTCATACACTTAATCACTCACTTGTTTATTCACTTATGTATCTAGTCTTGATTCCCATGTCTCCTCTGTGTGTCTGTCCTCTCATAGCAGCATGATTTGCAATAGTAGGAACCTGGAAGCAGCCCAGATGTCCCCCAATGGAAAAAAATGGATAAAGAAAATGTGGTAATTTACACAGTGGTGTATTACTCAGATCATAAAAACAACATAATCAGGAAATCTGAAGGCAAATGGATGACACTAATAAAAAAAAATCTTGAGTGAGGTAACTCAGACCCAGAAAGACAAACATGGTATGTTGTGGTGATATATTGTGTACTCTAACAAAATTTATGTGAAAATCAGAGGACAGAACAAGCCACTAGATTAAACAGATGCCAGTTGGTAGTGGCACATACCTTTAATCCTAGAATTTGAGTGTCAGAGATCTGTCTGGATCTCTGTGAGTTCAAAGCCACTCCAGACTCTGTAAGACTGACTTAGTCTAGGAGAGAAACAGAACCAGAACTGGTGACACACACCTATAATCTCAGTACTTGGGGAGCACACACCTTTAATCTCAGTACTTGGGGGCCACACATGCCTTTAATGGCTGGTTAGAAAAAGGTATATATGACATGAGGAGACAGGAAGTAGAAGCCTTCTTGGCTGAGGCAGCTCATTCAGCTAGAGGTCTATCCTCTGAGACTTTTTCAGGCTGAGGAGTTGGTAAGAAGTGGTGACTGTGGCTTGCTCTGCTTCTTTGATCTTCAGGCAAATTTTATTAGGGTACACAATATATCAGCACAGTATGTACTTACTTATAGGTGGATATTAGTGTAAGATGTAATGCCAAATGGTCTTATTAGAAAACCCGGAGCCAGATGTTAAGGTTTAGGCTGAAAGTTCAGAGAAACAGAACAAGCCACAGCCAACTTCACCTCACCAATTCCTCAGCCAATTCTTAGACCGAAAGCCTCTGAGTTTTCACCCCTGAGGGTCTCAGATGAACTGTTGCTAAAACGCCTCTAGTTCCTGGTCTTCACACCTTCTATATCTTTCTGCCATCATTTTCTGGAATTAAAGTCATGTGTCCTTCTCAAACAAATATATGATATCTCAAGTCCTGGGATTAAAGGTGTGTGCCACCATTGCCTGGCTCTGTTTCTAGTGTGGCCTTGAACTCACAGAGATCCAGACTGATCTGTCTCCTGACAAAAAGATTAAGGATATGTGCCATCACTATTTGGCCTCTGTGTCTAATCTAGTGGCTGGCTCTGTCCTCTGATCCCCAGATAAATTTTATTTATTACAATACAAAAAAAAATCACCGCATATTAGCTGCAAAGTAAAGGATAACCATGCTACAATCCACAGCCCCAGAGAGGCTAGGTAACAATGAAGGCCCAAAGAGGAATGCATGGATTTCCCTGGGAAGAGGAAATAGAAGAGATCTCCTGGGTTAACTGGGCATGGGTAGTGATGGGAACATGACAGATTGAGCTGGAGTTGGGGTGGAGGGAGATAGTAATGAAAGAGATGTCATGATTGGGGGCCCATCTCAGGGTCAGGTAGAACCCTAGTGCAAGGGAAATTCCCATGAACCTACAAGGATGACTCTAGCTAAGACACCTAGCAATAGTGCATAAGTAGCTTGAACTGGCCATCTCCTATAATCAGTTGGGTGACTACTCTAATTGTTATGATATAGCCTTCATCCGGTAACTGATGGAAGTAGATGAAGAGATCCTTAGCCAAGCACTGGACCGAGCTCTGGGAATCCTGTTGATGTAAATGGAGGCTTTTCTGTCCTGCCCTGTCACATGGCCATTTGTAAATAACCATTCAGAAACTTATATTAATTATAAATGTTTGGGCCGGGCAGTGGTGACACAGGCCTTTAATCCTAGCACTCGGGAAGCAGAGGCAGGCAGATCTCTTTGAGTTAGAGGCCAGCCTAGTCTACAAAGGGAGTTCCAGGAAAGGCACAAATCTACACAGAGAAACCCTGTCTTGAAAAAAAAAAAAAACCCAAACAAAACAAAACAAAACAAAAGTTTGACCGATGGCTCAGGTTTATTACTACTTAACTCTTACAACTTAAATTAACCCACTTTAATTCATCTATGTATTGCCACATTTACAGGTCTGCTGGCATCTTGCTCCTTTGGTGGATAGCTGGCTTTTCTCCTGAGTCTGCCATTCTTTCTCCCTGTATTCAGTTTGGCTTTCCTGCCTAGCTATATTCTGCCCTGTCATAGGCCAAAGCAGCTTTATTAATCAACCAATAAAAGCAACCCATATTCACAGCTTACAAAGGATATCACTCATCATGTTGAAGAGAGGGAACAATGATTATATGAGCCAGGGAATCAAGGTCATCACAAGAAAACCCACAGATACAACTAGCCTGGGCTCATAGGAGCTCACAAACACTGGACTGACAGCTAGGGGGCCTGCATGGGGTTGACCTGGATCCTCTATATATGTGTGTCAGTTGTATAGCTTCGTCTACTTATGGGACTCCTAGCAATGAGAGTAGGGCCTGTCCTTGACACTTAGGTTGGCTTTTGGGAACCTATTCCTCATACTGGGTTGCCTTACCCAGACTTAATACAAGAGGAGGAGCTTAGTCCTGCGTCAATTTGATATGTCATGCTGCCAGGAACAAACATCTCTTGTTGTCCAGAAATTCTAAATTTTAAAAATATTTTAAATGCCATACTCTGTAGGTCTTTGAAGTGTTTGAAGATTACCTGTCTATCTGAAATATATCTATGTATACCTAGAAAACTTAATTAAAATGGTACAAGTTTGTCTATCATAGAAGACTAATTATTAAATCTGTATTTTTAATTATGCACTACAATCTAAATGAGTTACATAAACATAATACCTCAAATGAGAATAGAAATATATATACAGTATAACAAAATTAAGTTTAACTTGTATCAATAAACTAAAATCTATACCAATGTAAAACATTTTAAACAAGTTGTTGCTCTTTAAAAGTAGGTTCATTAATCTATCCTTTTATCCTATCATCTCTATATCCTATATATCTATATCATATCCCCTTTTCTTTTTTAGAAAGAGATCACATTTATAATTAACCTATTTTAATTAAAAAATACTGGTTTTTCTCTGTCCCACACCAGTGGGCTCTTCTGATTTGGGACATAAGAATCTCTTAAACTTTTAGCCATATGCCTGGGTTTAGACGGGGGAGTGAGCCAATTCCATCTCCAAAGCAGCTTGGTATATTTGGGAATTTGGCATAACATCTCTTACTACTTTCTGCTGGAGGAGGGTGCTGTATCTCATGGGGACACAAACAAAATTTTAGGGTTATGGGGTAGTCTGTGAGGCTGTATTGTCTGAGCCAGTTGCCTTGAAAAAGTTCTGGATGTTGGATCATCTGGGCCATGGTGTCATCAGAGACCTTTCAGGGGATCTTGGCTGGTCAAACCTGATGTATCTCAATCTGGAACAAATCCATAGTGTCTGACTTTCTGTGGAAACAAAAGAAGAGCCTCTTTTCCAAAGCAACATATCTTTATATCCAAATTTTGAAGTCAAGGTACCTTTAAAATTTACGTTGTGGCATAACTCAACAGCTTTTCATATCAAATGTTTTTCTTCAGTTACAAATATCAAAGAGAACATAATCCAGATTCTCTGTGTGATAGCCATCTTTACATGGCTTATTTTTTATACTAATTTTACTGTCTCTTTAAAGACTTTATTTTTAAAAACTATCTATTTGTTTATATAACTGTATATATTCCTTTTTCTCTCTCTTTTAAGCCTACGTACATTTTTACATACATTGTAAACTATTTTATCTGAATCTGTCTTATTGTGAACCTATTGCTTTAAACTGCAGCATTCTAAGACTGAAATGGGGTTGTTGCTGTTGACTCCATCCACTTCAGCTTCCTAAGATGGCAGTGGTACTTTTTCTGCCAGCTCTGGGAGTCATCAACTATCAGAAATAGTGGATCTGTGCTTCTATCAAAGCTGCGTGTAGCCCAGAAACCTCTTTTTTTTTTAATACTAGTAAAGACTAAATCTATCACACAGCATAATGTGTTGCTAGCAGATGCCTCATTCCCGCCATAGTGCCAGTCAAATGCGCACGTCAGGAACCCGCCAACTTGAGAGAGACAACTAGGAAACTGTTTTTAGCTCTGTTTTAGAATCTTTTTTTTTTTTTTTTAAGGTTTTAGTGGCAACTCTTGCCAACCCCTTGGGCACCATTTGTAGCTTGAGAGTTTTCTCTCCGGGTTCCGTCAAGCCCTGACCGTCCCTTGGCCCACTTATAAAATAAACATACAGATACTTGTATTATTTAAACTGCTTGGCCATTAGCTGAGGCCTATCATTGTCTAGCTCTTACTCTTATATTCAGTCCATTTCTATTAATCTATACTTTGCCACGTGGCCCATGGCTTACTGGTACCTTACATCTTCCTTGCCCTGGTGGCAGCTGTAGGCAGTCTCTGCCTTCCCTTCCTGTTCCCTCAATTTTTCTCTCTGTTAGTCCCACCTATACTTCCTGTCTGGCTATTGGCCAATCAGTGTTTTATTTATTAACACATTTGCCATACAGAACATTCCACAGCAAAAACTAAATCTATAATTGAGCATATTCAAAATCAATATCAGGTCTTTACCAAATCCAGAAGAATCAAAATAACCTCCTGTCTCTTCTCAGATCATAGTACAACAAAATAAGAAATTAATATCACGAAAACTGCATAATCTACATAAATGCATGGAGACTGAAGGATTTATAGTTTAGCATGTCACTGAAGAAATCAGAGAGGAAAATTTAAAAGTTCCTAGAGTCAAAAAATATCAAAGCTGGTGCAGAGACAACTGGCCAAACTAGTGGTAATACATGAACTGGTGGACCAATGGCTGAGGAGCCTCCAGGGTGTTGGACTAGGCCCTCTGGACAAGTGAGACAGTTGATTGGCTCAAACTGTTTAGGGGACCTCCCGACAGTGGGACCAGGACCTGTCCCTAGTGCATGAGCCAGCTTCTTGGAGCCTGGTGCCTATGGTGAGACACTTTGTTCAGCCTTGGTGCAGGGAGGAGGCACTTGAACCTGCTTCACCTGAATGTACAGGCTCTGCTGACTCCCCTTGCCTTGGAGAGGATGAGAGGGCGTGTATTTGGGGGGAGGGCTGGGGTTGGGAGGAGGGCAGATAGGGGAATCTGTGACTGATATGTAAAATGAATGGAAAACATTAATTAAAAAAAAGGAAAAAATATCAAAGCCCTGCTTGTTGTAAATTTAAGGTATAGTTGAAACAGAGTAACAAATGGTTATTGACAGTAGAAAGTGGGAGGAAAGATGACTGATTACGTCATCAGAGTTCCATGGCAGGTATCCCAGGGATATCCACATCTTAAAGTGACAATGGTTTTAATACACAAATTATACGAAGAGAGTATCCAGTTCAAATAAAATGATAATAAAGACTGACTTGTTCAACACAGAGAAATAGAAACATGCAGAACATATCTGTGATTATAATGGAGAAGCAGATGTATAGTGGGGCTTACATCACAGTGAAGAGATCTTGAACAACTAGCATTCCCATTCTAAAGCAATTTTTAATTTTTAAAAATTGATTGTTTGGAAATTTCACACATTAATTTGGTCAATCTTTATCATATCCACTCCTTGATCCCCTTCCTCCCAAATCCTGTTTAGACTGTGGAGTCACACAAATACCGTATTGTCTTAGCTAGGTATTCACTGTGAACATTATTTCCTATGGATGGTGTTGATTTCATGAAGCACTATAACATTTACATTTCTTGTTATGATACACAGATTAGATAATTGAGAGTTTTACACTTAGTTTATAATAACTTGACTTTCATTACTTTCCTGTGAAGTAAATTGGGGATTTATTTTTTTTGCAAACTTAGCATCTATTATTTGTGATGAATTTGATTGAGGCAACCTGACTTTAATTATATATACTTTATACAATGAACAAAAAACAAATAGGTTTTCAGATCTGAGCACATTTAAAGAAAACATTTATATTTTTTTACAAAGTGGCCTATTATACCCTCACATGCATTCACAATGTATAAAATTAAAAAGAATCTTCTCAGCAATAGACTGTCATGAACCATCTCCAAAGCTGACAGGGTGATGAGCTCTTAGCAATCTTTCCCAGTTATTCGACACTTCAATGTTTTGAGATGATTTACAGTGTGGAATATATTATTGCGTAGGCAGAAGCAAAGGTTAAACATCGCCAGAAATTTATCATCATTGTTATTTGATTTTATGAATGGAAGATGTTCCCAGGTGGGGAAATTTTCCTTTATCTTTGCTGTAGGATAGGCCTAAAAATCAAAATGATACTCAGTTACTTGTTGAGTATATTAGTAATGTTCCTTTCTCATTGTTTCTTATGTGTTCAATCACAGAAATACATTCAGAAATTTTGTTTCCATCAAAGGTGTAGATTTTCATTTATGCAGGCCAGGAGACCTTCGGTAGTTAGTCTATTAAAAACTATGATCAAGACTCATGTGCATCTGCCCTAATATGTAACTGATTGCAGATGAAGTATTCTCCTTTAGAAGCAAACAGAGCAAAAGTAGGAAGTTTGTATTTGACTTTGAGACAGAGAATGGAGTGATGTCAGTTTCTCTCTTAGGAAACTTTTACATGTACTCTACATTTCATAGAAGCTGGTATGAACCACTATTCTTTTATACATTTCAATTAAATCTATTCTGAATGCAGTTTGTGTAAGAAAACTTAACATGTGATGGGGATCAGATAGTGACTTAATATGCAGAGCCAAGGGATGACTGTGAAAGAGCTGAGCTCCTTCACTCCACCTAGGAAAGGTGTCCTCTAAGTGTACATGAGGAAGTGATGTGTTTCATTCTGACCCCTGGAGCAGGAGGTGAGAAGAACCATCTTAGGGAAGGGTAGACCTGCCAGCAAGCTCTTAGGGCAGTGGTTCTCAACCTTTCTAATGCTGAGACCCTTTAATGCAGTTTAAGTCATGGTGATCCACAACCATAAAATTATTATTGTTGCTACTTCAAACTGTAATTTTGCTACTGTTATGAATCATAATGTAAAGATCTGTATTTTCCAATGGTCTTAAGCGACACCTTTGAAAATGTCATTGGACCCCCAAAGGGTTCACGATCTATATGTCAAGAACCACTGTCTTAGGAGAAGATGATCTACAAAATGAGGAGTATTTCAGAATACTTTTAAAAAAAATTACACAACCCACCTCTTTTATGAATGAAAACAATTAATAGGAAATTGCTTACCTCGGTGAGTATCCACCTAAGGTCATCCAGGAGTTCTTTGTTGTTCTTTTCAATCTCATTGGCTTTTGAAAGGATAGTTTCAGGGACAGCTGGCATGACACTCAATTCAAGCACTAGATGGAATAGAGGGCTGCTCCAGGCACCCACATAATTGATCATCATTTTTAAATATTTTTTGGTCTAAAAATACAAACACAACAGAACCATTGAATTAAAAATAATTTCAATACAGCAGGTTAGTTGCTTGTGATGTTCATGTGAAAAAGCTGAACTCAAACATGTTTTTGCTATGTATATATCACACATATTGTATAGATGTTACATAGTGTGGCAATGTAAAATTTAAACATTTAGTCTATTATCTACAAAATAAAACAAATTAGGATTCTTATAAGTTAGCAATTTTCTGAGGTTATGTCACCATGTCAGCTTCCCTATGAAATTCTAACATATGCCTTCCTATTGTGATCTTTATTATTTGGTTATTTTGCCTATCAATTGGTACACCAGGACTTGCTGTGGCTCAATAGAGGCCAATAAGATTGTACGCAGGAAAGACAGATGCCATCAGCTAGGCTAGGGACAAGTGACTCAAATAATTTTCACTCAGGGATTAATACACATCAATCAATCATGGCATTCATTACTGAACTCATTTATGGTTTCTAGGTGAATTTAAGACATTAGAACAAGAATAAAATAAAGAGAGCATGGTACTCATTAATGTGTTTCCCCTTGACTCTAAGAGAGCAGGATATTTGTTGGTATGTGTAGGTGAAACACTATGTAGATATGAAGAACATTAGCTTTAATAACAGAATCAATTGGAATCATAACAGAACTTGCCCCTTCAGTATTAATGTTCATATCTGATTTAAATTATACCCTCTGTTGATGTTTGTTACTAGCCCCTGTGGTCATAAAAATGAGGGTAGATTGGAACCTATTAATTACAATAGAAAGATGTAAAGGGTATTAAGGAAGGGAGGAGGCAAATACATGGGAGAATGATGTCATGCGATTAAGATTGAGATCTGTGGTTGGATGAAGTGCACACTTGAATTCTTAAATTCTATACAAGTGTAAATACGACTTTTCAAAACCTCCATTTCCTTTTTTACTCAAATAATATCACCTTCTGTTAAATTTTTGCAAGTTTCAAATACAGCAATGCTAAAAGTGTGCTTTGTGACATGTTTAGCAATATTGTAGCTTTCAAGATACATTTCCTTTTTATCTCTGTCCCCATTTTGCCTTATTGTTGTCATATAATATTCAATTTAAATCATATTCAGATATATTATTACAGAGAAAGATGAGGAGATGATTGCAATCATAAAATACAACTGCTGTAATATGTAGACCTTTTCAGTATGAATTGGAACGTTGTTGCATCGTAAGGAAAATAATAATTGTATCTAACAGGACTATTCTGCTCATTTGCCTTGCAGTTAAGGCATAGAGAATCATAGAGAGAGGAAGAGATAGGTATATATAGAAATAAAACCAAGGCAGATTTGAAAATCAAGAAGAGAAGATGTAGTGCACAGTAATGTAGGATATCATCATGAAGAATCCATTAGCAATATATAATAAATACAGTTGCATTTTCATAACTTAAGTAGACATGAGTTTATAACCATAAATAGCCAATTTAGTTCAAAGTGTCCAATAAAATAGTGAGTGAAACTTCAGTGGCAACATTGCTAAAGTGCCATCCTCTAAATGGACTATTTAAGAATCTGCTGAACTGTTATTATGTATTTGATTTTATTTATAGTTTATTGACAATATAATGTGATTTCTTTTAACATACTTTACCTCCATTGTTTTCTGCATGCATGATTACCACATCTATCATAATGACTGCAATAACTGGCAGCACCACAAATCTAATGTATGGCTTCTGGTGTTTTGCTAAAACCCCAAGGTGGAAACTCACTCTTACATTTATTTGTTCAGTTCCATGAACTTGAGGGTTCATGATATTAGCGTGGCAGTGTGTTTTTGCCCTGTAAGCAGTCTGATTACTCTTCATCAATTGTGCAAGCTGCAAATAAAAACAAAAAATTAGAGTTTGAAATGACACAAATGAGTGTCATGAGCAGAATATTAATGCATTTTGATTGATATGTAATTTTTAACAATAAGTACTTCATAAAAACAGAAATTAAAGATTTACCGAAGTGCCCATCACTCAATTCTGTGTCTATTGGATCTGCAACTTAATTTGGCATTTCATTAAGTTTTGAACCATTTAACTCCTCTTCTGTTCTCCTGTTTTCCCACTCTTCCAAAAGCTACTATTTGGAAGTCAAACAGAGAAAGGAGCAACTGTATCAAGAACCAAGTGCTTTAATTATCACCTTTCTCTAGTATTTCAGCACAAAGTCATAAACATATTTATTAATCTTCCTATTTTCTGTCAATAAATATTGAAATTTCCTTAGCCAGACATAAGAATTTCAAATTTATTCAGTTAACACTGAATACATATAGCTATGTAATAAAAATTTATAATAGTTTTAGAATAAAATTGTGTTCATTGTGACAAAATTATTCATGAAAAATAGAGTATTTTGTAGAAAAATAAGCAATGAATAATCAAAATATACAAAATTATTATTAATGTTTATGTGCCATATTATTCATTGTATGATTAATTAAATATTAAATTTACTTAAATATATAATTTAGGATATCTTATTTATTTCTAATAATCAGCTAATTCAAGGAAGGTTAATGGACTCTTGTAAAGGTTAGGATGCAGAAAAACTGTCACTTAAAAACAGGAAGTAAAAATTCAGTGTAATGCTTTCTCATCTATGTTGAAGTCATTGACATGAAACTCCTTTGGGGAAACAACTGGAAAGAAGCAGGGTACTCACTATAGTCGCAAATGGTCTGGAAGAGAATTCATTGTGGAACTGAGTCATGTTAAGGAGAAAAATAACATCGGGTTAAAAAAAACCCAACATGTTTCAAACAGAGACACATTTTCTTGATGTCTATCATATTGAAGGTTTGCCTATTTTCTCTTCCTTTGTGTTTTCTGACCTTGAGAAATGACTTATAGCAATCAGCAAGAATGAAATCAATGCATTTCTAATCTTTTCCTGATACTGAACAAACCCTAGCACTGAAAATCTTTAAATCACAATTCCTAGTATTTAGGGGCTTCTTGAAAGGCTAGATCTCTCTCTCTCTCTCTCTCTCTCTCTCTCTCTCTCTCTCTCTCTCTCTCTCTCTCTCTCTCTCTCTCCCTCTCCATCTCTGTCTCTCTCTCTGTCTCAATCTCTGTCTCTCTCTGTCTCTCTCTCTCCCTCTCTCCCTCCCTCCATCCCCCCTCTCTCACTTCTTCACATGCATTAGGTTATCACTGTTCCAAATATATAGTTCACTACAATGTGCATCTTCTACAGTGCTAAATGAAGATAAACAATGAAAATTTGTGATCCTGAATGCAATATTAGGAAATGAGTGTTCTTTGTCTAGCCACATTTTGAGAGTTTCTACTAATTTTTTTTTAAGAAAAAATAAAATTAGAGAAAACATAGAAAAATCATTAGGTCCTTTGAAATTTCCTGAAACTATCCCATTGACGCTGTCCATGTTTCAGTAGTTGGTGCTTCCTTTACGTATGAAAGTGTATTTTCTGATATTTGGGTCATGACACTTAGTGTCTCATTTACTAGTGCAATTCAAACATTAGCATGAAGGTTAAATACATACAAACTCTTGCTGGATTTGATCAACAAGATTACGGATAATTTGAGCTAGGTTGATGGCACTGTTAAAGGTTTCCACAAGGGGCTCCCAGCAGCTCCAAACTTCGGTGTGACACTCGGGAATTGATGCAGCTTTCTCCCACAGGAGCAGGTTCAAAACCACCAACAGCACGAGTGTCCCTGCTAAATAAAACAAGAACCACTTAGGGATGATGCTTTAACCTGAGTTTTTCAAGGTGCAACCATTTCAGAAAAGTTTTATTGGGCCAAAGATTTCTTCACTGCATGACTTTATATTGAGTGTCTGGAATAGCAGATAAAATCACTGTGAGTACTTTGGTATTGATTGCACTTTTCTGTATAATAGTTTGAGGAACAGGTGGGTTCCCATTTTTTTTTTCGAGACAGGGTTTCTCTGTGTAGCTTTGAGCCTTTCCTGGAACTCACTTGGTAGCCCAGGCTGGCCTTGAACTCACAGAGATCCGCCTGGCTCTGCCTCCCGAGTGCTGGGATTAAAGGCGTGCGCCACCACCGCCTGCTGGGTTCCCCTTTTTTTATTGTTTGAGAAATGAATCTGAATTCTACAAATGTCTGGAAGTGAAATGAACTCTCAACTGGTAGTTTTAAGTCATTCCCTTTAGATAGATTAGTGTCTTTGAGTTTAAGCTCATTTTCAGATACCAAACTCTTGAAGAATTTGTAATTTTTAAACTTCAGGTCTGATATCAGGAGTTTGGATATTGAGGTAACAGGGTTCACACAGTTTATCTGTTGGCTTTCTCTGTGTGTTAGATCATAAACACAGGAAGATTACTAATCCAAAAGCTGAGGAGAATGTTTTCTTAATAGTAATGTCAGTTTGGAATTGTTAATTTATAATAAAACGTCAATAGAGTAACAATTCATTAAAACTTCAGATTATTTTCTTTAAAGTAAATCTTTATAATAATTCTCTGAGCATCTATGTTTGCTGTGATTTTAATCTGAATATATTTATGAAGGAGAAGGCTTATGGGGCTAAATGATTTTCCTAATGGCTGATTATTTGCTAACGGTGAAAACGGGACACCAACAATCAGGATTTTACCCTTCACCTGGTCATAGAGATCACACGTGGTTTCACACTACCCGTCTTTCTGACAGAGAACATAGCCACAGTTCTGAGACTCAGTTTTATTAGAGATCATTGGCCTTCCTTGAAAATAATAAACTTTGTCACTAAGACATTATAAGAAAGCTCTAGAAGCTTCATTTGATCTACTTCTTTTGCTCTTTAAGAATACTCACACTTAAAAGTTTTGACAATGGTTAGAATTGACTTCAATCTAAAAATTGTTACTCCTTAAGCAGTACAGCACAAGGCCAAAACTTAAGGCTAAAGGAACACAGTAGAGGAAAGAGAAGAATCAACATAAAAGGCAGAGAACTAGAAAGTTTGTTGAGAGAAAGTGCTCTTTGATTATGCAATACCAACTGGTCTAGCCTAAAATCATAGACATATGAGCAACACTAAATGGATCCAGCAGGTTGTTTATATGTATGTATAAACATAAATATAATAATTAAAGAAAAAACAGCCCTGAACTTTAGAGGGACCATGGGAAAAGGTTTCTGAGGATGTGGAGGAGTGAAATATTATAATTTTCATCATGTGTGAAATTCTCAAAAAAATTTAGGAATGTAAAAATGTCTCCTATTGCATTTCAAACAGAATATTTTTTGTTATGATCTCCCTTTTTCTACCAAATGACATCTACAAAATATGACACTTGGTCAGCACTCCTTGCTCTTCTTTGTGTGATGTGATTTTGCTTGTGCTACACTGGGAAAGAGTACAAAACACAAGCTGCCATTTGTCTGTTTCAGATTTTAGAACTTAAAGATTCTTCAGATTTATTCCAATGTGAAAACTCATATTCTATACCCAGGAACAATATTATGTCTCTTCTGCCTTGAGATAAGATGAGTTGGACCCACTGACTTTATATCCTTGATAATTTCCAATTTTTCAAACTCTGAAACATTGTCCTTTTGAGCTGTATTATTTGTTCTAGATGTCCTGTGCATTAGGAGTTGTTTAATGTTCCCCTTTGTTTCTACTCATTGGATACTATTAACACTTCACGTCTTCTCTCCCTTCATTACAGATAACACAGGCTATACCTTAATATTGCAAGCATGTCTCAAGCAAAAGGATGTTGAGAACAACTGATTCAATTTTCTCTTCTTCCCTTGTACAGTTGTTTTCAAGAAAAACAATTTTAAAAGATTGTTGAAAGTCTATGCTGAATTCTTCTCCTGGAAAACTATGAACAAATATCTCTTCATATCAGATAGAATGTAGTGGGTAGCCATTCCAGCTTGGATCTGGAAGTTCCAACCCCCATTGAGACTCTGGCAACTGTCACGCCTACGAGGCGGGGCCAGGGGAGGCGCCTGGGGACCAGAGAGCTGGATGGGCCAGCTCTCCCTCTGTGTTCTCGCTTGGTGCCGGGAAGCTGAATGGTGAAGATGGACTGTGCAGAGTTCAGGAGAACACCACTGGATTGCGTTACACCTTCCCCAGACCCTGCAACCTACCCATTACTTAATTTGTGAGTTACGCCATTAAATAAATATCCTTTTAACTATGTGGATTGGCCAAAATAATTTCTCCAATAATAGAACAATAAAAATTCCAAAGAAAGAGTTCCAACAAAGCAAACTCAAGGACTGAATATTTTTACTTAGAGATACATGGGGGAGAGCATACTTACAGCTGTGAAGTTGGCTCAAACGCAGCTCCATTGCTGAGAAGTTTCCAAAGAGGATGAGTGCTGTCTCTGGAGAACTGGCTCACTGGAGTCATACATTCAGCTAGTTTCTTTCCCCTATATATTCTAGCAGAAGACTCCAAGGCATGCACAGCCACTGGACAGCAAGAAGTCACATGTGGAATCCCTCATTAGTGAACTATGTCTGTCTATCTTCAGGGAATGTTAGCAGTTTTATTATCACATACTTATCTATGTCTGGATGGTTCTTTTGTTTTGTTTTGTTTTGTTTAGCTTGTTTTTGTCACTTCTTTTCTACATGTTGATTCTTGTCAAAAGTATTTTTGATATCTCTGAGGTGATATCGACTATGTGATGACAGATGGTCATGACAGACCAGGAGGAAATTGTTGTTCATGACTACTGCCCCCTCCTTAGACTTTTACATTCTTTCTATTATCTCTTTCAAAAAGATTTTGGACCTTAGTTCACACTGACATTTTTTAGTACTTCTCCATCACCCTCAAGTGGTTGAAGGTAGAGGTGAACAGATCCTACAATGTTTCTTCCCCCTCCTTCTGGATTTTGCATTCCTTTGAATTTTTTGACTTAGAAATTAGAAAGCAGAAAAAATATGCCATTAGTGACTTATGACACAATAGCAAAGACTTATTTCTAATTATGGCTCAGAATATATTATTTAGAAGTAGGAAATGCATCTCTTGGGGTGCACTACTGGTTTCCTAAAACACACACTTAAACAACTCAGTATAATCAGTGTCTTTATCTGTAGAAGAGCTGTACCAAATGCGATGGTCCCTCCTGTCTCTGCTCTTTCTTCCTTCACTATGTGAGAAAACTGCCTTCATTAGTACTTCATGGTTTAGGGTATTTTTGTTCATTTATTGCAGCCAACTTATTCATTGGGTTGACCATGAGATATGATTTTGATGGTATGATAGAATACCTTTAGATGAAAGAGAAACACCAAATATGTTTCAATTAATCTGCAATCTATAATGCATGCATATCCCAGATTATCAACAAAAGAAGCTACAAGTTTTGTGACTATGTAACATTATAAGATGTTACAATATAAGATGTTACATCACTTACTATCTTATGCTGCATGTATCACTACAAGTTGACAATGGAGAAACACATAGTGAGGATAATCATTACATTCTAGAGCATGATGCACATGAATTTTGAAACTTTGTATTTCTTCCATGAGGCAGTAGGAAAGTAGAACAATCTATCCCAAAAATAGTCTATGTCTAAACTCATAAATAAAAACAAAAATCATGATCTGGCTTGTTAGGTTGTGGGATTGGGGACTAGTAGAAAAAGAAAAAAACCAGGAATATATGCAACTATCATACCACTCTAAAATCAAAGAAATGTAGATAGTTCAAAGGGCAAAAAAGCAAAGAAATGAAGGATATGGGAAACTCTGGGGCATTGGTGGGCCACTAGTTTGTGAAGGAATAAATCCAAGAGACTTCAGAACATATGATTAGAACAAAGGACAGATAAATCAAAGAGGAAGTTTTTGCCCAAAGACAACCCAGACCTAGTAGATCTGCGATTAATGGTTGCTCAAACAAGTAGTTTACACACACACACACACACACACACACACACACACACACACACAGAGAGAGAGAGAGAGAGAGAGAGAGAAACAGAGACAGAGAGACAGAGAGACATGCAGGGGAGAGAGAGGGAGAGAGAGAGAGAAAGAGAGAGAGAGAGAGAGAGAGAGAGAGAGAGAGAGAGAGAGAGAGAGAGAGAGAGCAAGCGAGCTCGTAGTATATTACTAGATTCTAGTATATTGCTGGAGTCTACCAAATACTGAAGCAGAGGTAACACTAATGATCCTTTAACTCTTCCATAAAATTACAAAGTTGGG
Organism: Peromyscus leucopus; assembly: GCF_004664715.2. Lineage (NCBI taxonomy): Eukaryota > Metazoa > Chordata > Mammalia > Rodentia > Cricetidae > Peromyscus > Peromyscus leucopus. The sequence goes on from NC_051067.1 coordinate 35,858,761, forward strand.
GAACACTATAAAACTCATTCTACCAAATCAGCATGACTCTGATATAAAAAACAAAAAGGCTTATAGCCTGAAAATAAAATTCCTTCTGAAGTGAATGAAAGAACACAGTAAAATGATCATTGACTATGATCAAGTGATTGTCATTGTAAATACACAATGATTGTTCAACAGAAGGGAACAAATAATATAATACAGTTAGCAAATAGATAAAAAGTCACAAATCACATGAACATCTCAAAAGAAAGTTATGGGCTTCAGGAAATGTTCAATAGCTCTTCCTAATAAAAATCCAGGAACCTAGGTAAACAGGGAATATGCTTAAAATTAATAAAAGCAATACATGGCAAGTGAACAGCAAACATTAAAGTAAATGGGGAGAAAGTGATAATATTTCTTCTAAAACCAGGAAAAAGATAATACTCATTTCCTCACTCTTATTTAAGAATAGCTCAAAGTTTCTGGTGAAGGCAATTTGAGAAAATTTCAAATTTTGATGTTTGTGTGTGTGTGTGTGTGTGTGTGTGTGTGTGTGTGTGTTAGTATGAATATATCATCAAGTAATTGAGAACTAACCAGTACTCAATTAAAATATTTTTATTACTTTTTTTGAAAATTTCATACATTTTGTTTTGATTATATTCAGTCACCATTTCCTCCCAGATCCACTGCCGTTCCATATATACCCAACTTTGTGTCCTCCTTTAAACAAACAAACAAACAAACAAACAAACAAAAAACCTCAGAGTTCCACTAGTGTTGCCCATGTATTCAATTTTATGGTGCCTACTATTGCACATTAATCCTATCAAGAGCTACACATTTAAAGAATGTGTCCATGCCCACTTCAAGTTTCCATGCCATGGTTTTGATCGTCTTGAGATTTTATTAGTATTTCTCATTCTGTCACAACCATTGGGAGTTTATGTCTGCAAGTGCACTATTGTGTGCTGAAAATACCATTGTCTTCCAGTAATACAATGCCTCAGTTTTTTAGAGTCTTTCTACCCCTCTTCCAAATTGACCACTGAGCATTAGGAGATGGAGGTGTTATTAAAGATGCACTATTTAGAGCTGAACACCCAAAGTCACTTAATTTCTATACCTGCAGCTGTAGGTCTCTCTGTTGATTGCCACTTACTGTACACAAAATAGACTTCTCTAATGAGGGCTGAGAGTAGCACAAATCTGAGAACGCAACAAGTTTAATGCTATGATCCATTATCAAAACAACACAAGCAAGTTCTTCCCTAGAACTATGTCCTGTCTAGCCACAAGTTTGGGGCCTTGATAACTATTATAACTACCAGATACAGGTTCTGTTTGCAGAGTATTGTTTATATCCAACAAGTTAGGTGGTCAGTTATTCTCTGACATTCATGCTATTATTGTACCAATGGACAAATCCTCCCAGGCATGTTGTTATTATAGCTCACCAGCTTCATGCCTGACTATGCCTGATAACTGATTTTCTTCTCTTGTAACATGCATAGCACTTTCCAGCACTATCAACGCTAGCCAGTAGTGATGAAGTTACCAGGTCAATATCATAGCTTGATTTCTCCTCTGTGACTCCACTATATGTTCTTCTCAGAAGTAGAGTTTTACTATCAAGAATACACCAAGAACAAGAATAACCAAGAACACTGGTAATAGCCTTTTCAGTCACAATCTATGAGACCTCACTGGCTAACAACTCCAAAAGACACAATATATTTTTGGCACTGGGCTTTTGATTTGTTGCCCTGTGGTATCCAGTAGGAATGCTGTCATCCCCTTTTAGGGTAACCCCATTCTAACCATTTTTATAAATGTATATATGGAAATTTATATATTTATATACACACATGTGAAAGTTTGCATAGTATTAGGGTTCAATATAACTTTTTGAAATATCTTTGATGATATTTATTCCTCAGTATATACCATATTCTATAATGCCCTCCCATCATTCACCCCAATTGAACCTTTCCTGTTCCATTATTCCACTTTAAATCATTATGCCACCGCATTCTATTTTCCTTAATTTCAAAACCCTCCATACCCATGGCCCCTCACTAATTTCCTGACATATGTGGGTATTAAGAATCTTGCTATTTTTTGATATTATTATAATTTAAATTGAAACTAGGTATGATATTCATATAATATTAATCAGGTCTGTCAGGTTAATTTGGCCATCAAGATCCTATATAATTCCATACAAATATTAAGATTGTATTTTCCAATAGTAGGTAAAATGTCACTAATATTTTGGAAGAAATTATTTGAATCTATATTTTTTGGTAATAAGTTCATGCTCACAATATTAATTCTGTCATTTACTCAGTGTAGGAGTTCTATACATCTTGGAGGGTCTCCTTCAACATACTCCTTCATATTTATAAAATTCTCAATATAGAGGAATTTGACCTGTCCTGTTTATTTATAAATATGTTGTTTCATCTTTGGAAGATAGTGTGAGTAGAGTTTTTTTCTGACATTTTCTGGTGAAAGTTATTTTTGTCACATAGAAAACCTACTGGGGTTTTATTCCATACATCTTTTTACTTTCTGAAACTGTTATCTGAACTGTAATCATGTTCTGGTGGTATCTTTTGTGTTCTTGAATTATAGAATCCTGGAATCTGCAATAGTGGTATTTAGAATGCTTTCTTCCTTTCTTACTCCCCCTTTATTGTAATCTCTTGTTTTACACTCCTAGTAAAGACTTCAAGCAAAACAGTGAATAAGAGTAGAAGTATCAGAATGGATACCCTTGAAATTAAAAAAAAATCCCATCTAGAATAATGGTGGCTTTACATTTCTTATATTTAGCCTTAATTCTATTGAGTCAATTCATTTTTCCAAGTTTATGAGGTGTTTATCCTGAAGGGATAGTGACATATAGAAGGGCTTCTGCACCTCTATCAAGATGGTAATGTCATTTCTGTCCCTTCGTCTTTACCTACTATCATACCTAATAGATTTAGATTTTATGCATGATCTTTATATCTCTAGCATGAAAATTCCTTAAACATGGTCAACAAACATTTTACTGTATGATAAATTATGTGTACACATATTGTATTAAAAGTACATGCCCCTGTGCTCATCAGGAAAATTGGTTTATAATTTTGTGATTTTTTTTCAGATATTTTCTGAGGTTATAATATAATACATAATTTCTCTCCTTTTCTTTTTTCCCTACAACCCCTCACTTGTATCTACCATTGCTTATTTTCAAGTTCATGGCCTCTTTTTCTTTTTTTGCCTCTATTTGTTTTTAGGATCATGGCCATGTTAGCTCTAAAAATGTGTTTGGTAGTATGCCCTTACCTTGTATGTTTTGAGTAGTTTGAAAATTATTGAAGTTAGTCATTAATTTAGGTTGAGCACAATTCATCAGTGTGCCTGTCTTTTCTCTTTGGAAGACTAATTATTATTACTGTTTCTTTCAACAATGTTTAGAAATAGATCTACTTGACTGTATGTCGATGTCTATGAAAGTGTAATACAACTCATCCTCTCTTACATTATTTTCCCTCTACCCATATATTCATACACTTAATCACTCACTTGTTTATTCACTTATGTATCTAGTCTTGATTCCTGTGTCTCCTTTGTGTGTCTGTCCTTCATAGCAGCATGATTTGCAATAGTAGGAACCTGGAAGCAGCCCAGATGTCCCCTAATGGAAAAAATGGATAAAGAAAGTGTGGTGCATTTACACAATGGAGTATTACTCAGCTCTTAAAAACAACATAATCAGGAAATCTGAAGGCAAATGGATGACACTAGTAAAAAAAAAAAAAAAAACATCTTGAGTGAGGTAACTCAGACTCAGAAAGACAAACATGGTATGTTATGGTCATATATTGTGTACTCTAATAAAATTTATGTAAAGATCAGAGGACAGAACAAGCCACTAGATTAAACACAGATGCCAGTTGGTGGTGGCACATACCTTTAATCCTAGAATTTGCATGTCAGAGATCTATCTGGATCTCTGAGAGTTCAAAGCCACTCCAGACTCTGTAATACTGACTTAGTCTAGGAGAGAAACAGAACCAGACACTGGCGGCACACACCTTTAATCTCAGTACTTGGGGAGCACACACCTTTAATCTCAGTACTTGGGGAGCACACACCTTAATCTCAGTACTTGGGGGCCACACACGCCTTTAATGGCTGGTTAGAAAAAGGTATATATGACATGAGGAGACAGGAAGTAGAAGCCTTCTTGACTGAGGCAGCTCATTCAGCTAGAGGTCTATCCTCTGAGACTTTTTCAGGCTGAGGAGTTGGTAAGAAGTGGTAACTGTGGCTTGCTCTGCTTCTTTGATCTTCAGGCAAATTTTATTAGGGTACACAATATATCAGCACAGTATGTACTTACTTATAGGTGGATATTAGTGTAAGACGTAATGCCAAATGGTCTTATTACTGGAAAACCCGGAGCCAGATATGGAGGTTTAGGCTGAAAGCTCAGAGAAACAGAACAAGCCACAGCCAACTTCACCTCACCAACTCCTCAGCCAGTTTTCACACTGAAAGCCTCTGAGTCCTCACCCCTGAGGGTCTCAGTTGAACTGCTACTAAAACTCCTCTAGCTCCTGGTCCTCACACCTTCTATATCTTTCTGCTTCCTACCATCACTTCCCATAATTAAAGTCATGTGTCCTTCCCAAACAAAGATACGATATCTCAAGTCGTGGGATTAATGATGTGTGTGCCACCACTGCCTGGCTTTGTTTCCAGTGTGGCCTTGATCTCACAGAGATCCAGATTGATCTGTCTCCTGACCAAAAGATTAAGGGTATATGTCACCACTGTCTGGCCTCTATGTCTAATCTAGTGGCTGGCTCTGTCTTGTGATCCCCAGATAAATTTTATTTATTAGAACACAAATAAAATATCACCACACATTAGCTGCAAAGTAAAGGATAGCCATCCTACAATCCACAGCCCCAGAGAGGCTAGGTAACAATCAGGGCTCGAAGAGGAATACATGAACTTCTCACATTAAAGGTCTGCTGGCATCTTGCTCCTTTGGTGGATAGCTGGCTTTTCTCCTCAGTCTGCCCTTCTTTCTCCCTGTATTCAGTTTGGCTTTCCTGCCTAGCTATATTCTGCCCTGTCATAGGCCAAAGCAGCTTTATTAATCAACCAATAAAAGCAACCCATATTCACAGCTTACAAAAGGACATCACTCATCATGTTGAAGAGAGGGAACAAAGATTTTATGAGCCAGGGGGTCAAAGTCATCACAAGAAAACCCACAGATACAACTAGCCTGGGCTCATAGGAGCTCACAAACACTGGACTGACAGCTAGGGGGCCTGCATGGGGTTGACCTGGATCCTCTATATATGTGTGTCAGTTGTATAGCTTCGTCTACTTATGGGACTCCTAGCAATGAGAGTAGGGCCTGTCCTTGACACTTAGGTTGGCTTTTGGGAACCTATTCCTCATACTGGGTTGCCTTACCCAGACTTAATACAAGAGGAGGAACTTAGTTCTGCCTCAATTTGATATGCCATGCTTTGTTGACACCGATGAGAAGTTTGCTACTTTCTGAACAGAAACAGAGGAGAAATGGATGGGGCAGGGTAGAGGGGAGGTGGTTAATGGGAATGGGAAGAATGGAGGGAGGGGAAACAGCAGTTGAGTTGTAAAAGGAATAATTTTTATTCATAAATAATTTAAAAAGATAGACAAGAAATAAACAGATTATATAGAAAAAACAAAAGGAGTTTGTGGCTCAGGATAGAACAAAGGAAAGACTACAAGAAAAAAGATGATCAAAGACAGAAAATGAAAGAGAAGATACTGTTAGAATAATAAAAACTAAATCTATAATTGAGCATATTCAAAATCAATATCAGGTCTATACCAAATCCAGAAGTATCAAAATAACCTTCTGTATCTTCTCAGATTATAGTACAATAAAATAAGAATTAATATCAAGAAAACTGCATAATCTATACAAATACATGGAGACTGGAGGATTTACTGTTTAGCATGTCACAGAAGAAATCAGAGAGGAAAATTTAAAGTTCCTAGAGTCAAAAAATATCAAAGTTGGTGCAGAGACGTCTGACCAAACTGCTGGAAATGCATGAACAGTGGACCAATGGCTGAGGAGACCCCTTGGTGTTGGACTAGGCCCTCTAGATAAGCGAGACAGTTGATTGAATTGTTTAAGGGCCCTCCAGACAGTGGATCCAGGACCTGTTCCTAGTGCATGAGCTGGCTTTTTGGAGCCTGGTGCCTATAGTGAGACAGTTTGAGAAACCTTGGTGCAGGGAGGAGGGGCGTGGACTTGCTTCAACTGAATGTACCAGGCTCTGCTGACTCCCCTTGCCTTGGAAGGGGTGTGAGGGGGGTTTGGATTGAGGGAAGGACTTGGGATGGAAGGAGGGAGGATGGGGCAATCTGTGGTTGATATGTAAAATGAATGGAAAAATCTCTAAATAAAAAAAGGAAAAAAATCAAAGCCTTCCGTGTTGTAACATTTAAGGTAGAGTTGAAACAGAGTAACAAATGGTGGTTGACAATAGAAAGTGGGAAGAAAGATGACTGATTACTTCATAAGAGTTACATGGCAGGTATCCCTGGGGTATTTACATCTTAAAGTGACAATGATTTTAATACACAAATTATACGAAGAGAGTATCCAGTTCAAATAAAATGATCATAAAGAATGACTTGTTCAACAGAGAGAAATAGAAACATGCAGAACATATCTGTGATTATGTAATGGAGAAACAGATGTATAGTGGGGCTGACAACACAGTGAAGAGATCTTGAACAACTGGCATTCTCATTCTAAAGCAATTCTTAATTTTTAAAAATTGATTGTTTGGAAATTTCACACATTACTTTGGTGTATCGTTATCATATCCACTCCTTGATCCTCTTTCTCCCAAATCCTGTTTAGACTGTGGAGTCACACAAATACTCTATTGTCTTAGCTATGTATTCACTGTGAACATTATTTCCTAAGGACGGTGTTGATTTCATGAAGCACTATAATATTTGCATTTCTTGTTATGATACACAGATTAGTTAATTGAGAGTTTTACACTTAGATTATAATAACTTGACTTCCATTACTTTCCTGTGAAGTAAATTGGGGATTTATTTTTTTGCAAACTTAACAAATATTATTTGTGATGAATTTGATGGGGGCAATCTGACTTTAATTATATATATATATATATATATATATATATATATATATATAATACAATGAACAAAAAACAAATAGGTTTTTAGGTTTGAACATCTTTAATGAGAACATTTTTATTTTTTACAAAGTGGCCCATTATACCCACACATGCATTCACAAGGTATAAAATTAAAAGAATTTTCTCAGCAATAGACTGTCACAAACCATCTCCAAAGCTGACAGGGTGATGAGCTCTTAGCAATCTTTCCCAGTTATTCGACACTTCAATGTTTTGAGATGATTTACAGTGTGGAATATATTATTGCGTAGGCAGAAGCAAAGGTTAAACATCGCCAGAAATTTATCATCGTTGTTATTTGATTTTATGAATGGAAGATGTTCCCAGGTGGGGAATTTTTCCTTTATCTTTGCTGTAGGATAGGTCTAAAAATCAAAATGATACTCAGTTACTTGTTGATCATATTAGTAATGCTCCTTTCTCATTGTTTCTTATGTGTTCAATCACAGAAATACATTCAGAAATTTTGTTTCCATCAAAGGTGTGGATTTTCATTCATGCAGGTCAGGAGACCTTCGGTAGTTAGTCTATTAAAAACTATGATCAAGACTCATGTGCATCTGCCCTAATATGTAATTGATTGCAGATGAAGTATTCTCCTTTAGAAGCAAACAGAGCAAAAGTAGGAAGTTTGTATTTGACTTTGAGACAGAGAACGGGGTGATGTCAGTTTCTCACTTAGGAAACTTTTACATGTACTCTACATTTCATAGAAGCTGGTATGAACCACTATTGTTTTATACGTTTCAATTAAATCTATTCTGAATGCAGTTTGTGTAAGAAAACTTAACATGTGATGGGGATCAGATAGTGACTTAATATGCAGAGCCAAGGGATGACTGTGAAAGAGCTGAGCTCCTTCACTCCACCTAGGAAAGGTGTCCTCTAAGTGTACATGAGGAAGTGATGTGTTTCATTCTGACCCCTGGAGCAGGAGGTGAGAAGAACCATCTTAGGGAAGGGTAGACCTGCCAGCAAGCTCTTAGGGCAGTAGTTCTCAACCTTTCTAATGCTGAGACCCTTTAATGCAGTTTAAGTCATGGTGATCCACAACCATAAAATTATTATTGTTGCTACTTCAAACTGTAATTTTGCTACTGTTATGAATCATAATGTAACAATCTGTATTTTCCAATGGTCTTAAGTGACACCTTTGAAAATGTCATTGGACCCCCAAAGGGTTCACGATCTATATGTCAAGAACCACTGTCTTAGGAGAAGATGATCTACAAAATGAGGAGTATTTCAGAATACTTTTAAAAAAAAATTACACAACCCACCTCTTTTATGAATGAAAACAATTAATAGGAAATTGCTTACCTGGGTGAGTATCCACCTAAGGTCATCCAGGAGTTCTTTGTTGTTCTTTTCAATCTCATTGGCTTTTGAAAGGATAGTTTCAGGGACATCTGGCATGGCACTCAATTCAATCGTTAGATGGAATAGAGGGCTGCTCCAGGCACCCACATAATTGATCAACATTTTTAAATATTTTTTGGTCTAAAAATACAAACACAACAGAACCATTGAATTAAAAATAATTTCAATACAGCAGGTTAGTTGCTTGTGATGTTCATGTGAAAAGGCTGAACTCAAACATGCTTTTGCTATGTATATATCACACATATTGTATAGATGTTACATAGTGTGGCAATGTAAAATTTAAACAATTAGTCTATTATCTACAAAATAAAACAAATTAGGATTCTTATAAATTAGCATTTTATTTTGAGGTTATGTCACCATGTTAGCTTTCCCTATGAAATTCTAACATATGCCTTCCTATTGAGATCTTTATTATTTGGTTATTTTGCCTATCAATTGACACACCAGGACTTGCTGTGGCTCAATAGAGGCCAATAAGATTGTACGCAGCAAAGATAGATGCCATCAGCTAGGCTAGGGACAAGTGGCTCAAATAATTTTCACTCAGGGATTAATACACATCAATAAATCATGGCATTCATTACTGAACTCATTTATGGTTTCTAGGTGAATTTAAGACATTAGAACAAGAATAAAATAAAGAGAGCATGGTACTCATTAATGTGCTTTCCCCTTGCCTCTAAGAGAGCAGGATATTTATTGATATGTGTAGGTGAAACACTATGTAGATATAAACAACATTAGCTTTAATAAGAGAAACAATGGGAATCACAACAGAATTTTGCCCATCCAGTATTTAATGTTCATATCTGATTTAAATTATACCATCTGTTGATGTTTGTTATTATCCTCAGTGAAAATGAGAGTAGATTGGGTCCTGTTAATTACAATAAAAAGATGTAAAGGGTATTAAGGAAGGGTGGAGGCAAATGGTAAGGCCAATACATGGAAGAATGATGTCATGTGATTAAGATTGAGATCTGTAGTTGGATGACACGCACACTTGAATTCTTAATTTCTATACAAGTGTAAATACAAGTTTTCAAAACCTCCATTTCCTTTTTTACTCAAATAATATCACCTACTGTTAAATTTTTACACGTTTCAAATATAGCAATGCTAAAAGAGTGCTTTGTGACATGTTTAGCAATATCGTACCTTTCAAGACACATTTCCTTTATATATCTGTCCTCATTTTGCCTTAATGTTGTCATATAATATTCAATTTAAATCATATTCAGATATGCTATTACAGAGAGATGAGGTGATGATTACAATCACAAAATACATCTGCTGTAATATGTAGACCTTATCATTATGAATTGGAACATTGTTGCATCCTAAGGAAAATAATAATTGTATCTAACAGGACTATTCTGCTCATTTGCCTTGCAGTTAAGGCATAGAGAATCATAGAGAGAGGAAGAGATAGGTAAAAAATAGAAATAAAACCAAAGCAGATTTGAAAATCAAGAAGAGAAGATGTAGTGCACAGTAATGTAGGATGTCACCATGAATAATCCATTAGCAATATATAATAAATACAGCTGTATTTTCATAACTTAAGTAGACATGAGTTTATAACCATAAATAGCCAATTTAGCTCAAAATGTCCTATAAAATAGTGAGTGAAACTTCAGTGACAACATTGCTAAAATGCCATCCTCTGAATGGACTATTTAAGAATCTGCTGAACTGTTATTAGGTATTTGATTTTATTTATAGTTTATTGACAAATTTTATTTATTGTTTATTGATTTTTTAATATACTTACCTCCATTGTTTTCTGCATGCATGATTACCACATCTATCATAATGGCTGCAATAACTGCGAGCACCACAAATCTAGTGTATGGCTTCTGGTGTTTTGTTAAAACCCCAAGATGGAAACTTACTCTTATATTTATGTGTTCAGTTCCATGAACTGGAGGGTTCGTGATATTAGCGTGGCAGTGTGTTCTTGCCCTGTAAACGGTAGGATTCCTCCTCATCAATTGTGCAAGCTACAAATAAAAACAAAAAATTAGTTAGAGTTCAGAAATTATATAAATGATTTCATGAGCAGAATATTAATGCATTTAAATGATATGTAATTATTAACAAAGAATACTTCATAAAAACAGAAATTAAAGAATTAAGGAAGTGCCCATCATCTAATTCTGTGTCTTTTGGATCTGCAACTTAATTTGGCATTTCACTAAGTTTTGAACCATTTAACTGCTCTTTTGTTCTCCTGTTTGCCCACTCTTCCACCAAAAAGCTACTATTTGGAAATCAAACAGAGAAAGGAGCAAATGTATCTAGAACCAAGTGCTTTAATTATCATCTTTCTCTAGTAATTCAGCACAAAGTCATAAACATATTTATTAATCTTCCTATTTTCTGTCAATAAATATTTGAATTTCCTTACTCAGACATAAGAATTTCAAATTTATTCAGTTAACACTGAATACATATAGCTATGTAATAAAAATTTATTATAGTTTTAGAATAAAATTGCGTTCATTGTGACAAAATTATTCATGAAAAATAGAGTATTTTGTAGAAAAATAAGCAATGAAGAATCAAAATATACAAAATTATTATTAATGTTTATGTGCCATATTATTCACTGTATGATTAATGAAATATTAAATTTACTTAAATATATAATTTAGGATATCTTATTTATTTCTAATAATCAGCTAATTCAAGGAAGTTTAATGGACTCTTGTAAAGGTTAGGATGCAGCAAAACTGTCACTTAAAAACAGGAAATAAAAACTCAGTGTAATGCTTTATCATCTATGTTGAAGCCATTGACATGAGACTCCTTTGGGGAAGCAACTGGAGAGAAGCAGGGTACTCACCATAGTTCCAAATGATCCGGAAGAGAATTCATTGTGGAACTGAGTCATATTAAGAGGAAAAAAAATAACATCGGGTCAATAAAAACCCAACATGTTTCAAACAGAGACACATTCTCTTGGTATCTATCATATTGAAGGTTTGCCTATATTCTCTTTCTTTGTGTTTTCTGACCTTGAGAAATGACTAATAGCAATCAGCAAGAATAAAATCAACGCACTTCTAATCTTTCCCTGATACTGAACAAACCCTCACACTGAAAATCTTTAAATCACAATTCCTAGTATTTAGGGGCGTCTTGAAAGACTAGATCTCTCTCTCTCTCTCTCTCTCTCTCTCTCTCTCTCTCTCTCTCTCTCTCTCTCTCTCTCTCTCTGTCTCTCCTCCTCCTCCTCCTCCTCCTCCTCCTCCTCCTCCTCCTCCTCGTTCTTCTTCTTCTCATGCATTAGGTTATCCCTGTTCCAAATATATAGTTCACTACAATGCACATCTTCTACAGTGCTAAATGAACATGAACAATGGAAAATTGTGATCCTGGATGCAATATTTGGAAATGAGTGTTCTTACTCTAGCCACATTTTAATGGTTTCTACCATAGTTATTTTTTAAGAAAAAATAAAATTAGAGAAAACATAGAAAAATCATTAGATCCTTTGAAATCTCATGAAACTATCCCATTGACCCCGTCCATGTTTCAGTAGTTGATGCTTCTTTTACCTATGAAAGTGTATTTTCTGATATTTGGGTCATGACACTTAGTGTCTCATTTACTAGTGCAATTCAAACATTAGCATGAAGGTTAAATACATACAAACTCGTGATGGATTTGATCAACAAGATTACGGATGATTTGAGCTCGGTTGATGGCACTGTTAAAGGTTTCCACAAGGGGCTCCCAGCAGCCCCCAACTTCGGTGTGACACTCGGGAATTGATGCAGCTTTCTCCCACAGGAGCAGGTTCAACAACACCAGCAGCATGAGTGTCCCTGCTAAATAAAACAAGAGCCACTTAGGGATGATGTATTAATCTGGGTTTTTCAAGGCTCAACCATTTCAGAAAAGTTTTATTGGGCCAAAGATTTCTTCACTGCATGATATTATATTGAGTATCTGGAATAGCAGATAAAATCACTGTGAGTACTTCGGCAATTGATTGCACTTTTCTGTATAATACTTTGAGAAACAGGTGATTTCCCATTTTTTTATTGTTTGAGAAATGATTCTGAATTCTACAAATGTCTGGAAGTGAAAGGAACCTTCAACTGGTTGTTTTAAGCCATTCCCTTTAGATAGTTTAGTATCTTTGAGTTTAAACTCATTTTCAGATACCAAACTCTGGAAGAATTTGTAATTTTTAAACTTCAGGTCTGATATCAGGATTTTGGACTTTGAGGTAACAGTGTTCGCAGAGTTAGTCTGTTTGCTTTCTCTGTGTGTTAGATCATAAACACAGGAAGATTACTAATCCAAAAGATGAGGCGAATGTTGTCTTAAGTGATGTAAGTTTGGAATTGCTAATTTATGATAAAACGTCAATAGAGTAACAATATATCAAACGCTTCAAATTATTTTCTTTAAAATTAACCTTCATAATAATTCTCTCAACAGATAAGTTTGTTGTGATTGTAATCTGAATGTATTTATGAAGGAGAAGGCCTGTGGGGCTAAATGATTTTCATAATGGCTGATTATTGGCTAACAGGGAAATGGGACACCAACCATAAGGACTTTACCCTTCACATGTTCATAGAAAGATCACACATGTTTTCACACTACCCGTTTTTCTGACAGAGAACATAGCCACAGTTCTGAGACTCAGTTTTATTAGAGAACATTGGCCTTCCTTGAAAATAATAAACTTTGTCACTAAGACATTATAAGAAAGCTCTAGAAGCTTGATTTGATCTACTTCCTTTGCTCTTTAAAAATACTCACACTTAAAAGTTTTGACAATGATTAGGATTGACTTCCATCTAAAAATTGTTACTCCTTAAGCAGTACAGCACAAGGCCAAAACTTAAGGCTGAAGGAACACAGTAGAGGAAAGAGAAGAATCAACATAAAAGGTAGAGGTCCAGAAGGTTTGTTGAGAGAAAGTGCCCTTTGATTATGTAATACCAAGCGGTTCAGGCTAGAATAATAGACATATGAGCAACACTAAAAGGATCCAGCAGGTTCTTTATATGTATGTATAAACATAAATATAATAATTAAAGAAAAAAAACAGCCCTGAACTTTGGAGGGACCATGGGAAAAGGTTTCTGAGGATTTGGAGGAGTGAAATAACATAATTTTCATCATGTGTGAAATTCTCAAAAAAATTTAAGAATGTAAAAATGTCTCATATTGCATTTCAAACAGAATTTTTTTTGTTATGATCTCTTTTTTTCAACCAAATGACATCTACAAAATATGATACTTGGTCAGCACTCCTTGCTCTTCTTTGTGTGATGTGATTTTGCTTGTGCTACACTGGAAAAGAGTACAAAACACAAGCTGCCATTTGTCTATTTCAGGCTTCAGAACTTAAGATTCTTCAGATTTATTCCAATGTGAAAACTCATATACTATACCTAGGAGCAAAATACTCTCTCTTCTGCCTCGAGATAAGATGAGTTGGACCCACTGACTTTACATCCTTGATAATTTCCTAATTTTTCAAACTCTGATACATTGTCCTTTTGAGCTGTATTATTTGTTCTAGATGTCCTGTGCATTAGGATTTGTTTAATGTTCCCCATTGTTTCTACTCATTGGATACTAGTAACACTTCACTTCTTCTCTCCCTTCAATACAGATAACACAGGCTATCCCTGAATATTGCAAGCTTGTCTCAAGCAAAAGGATGTTGAGAACAACTGATTCAATTGTCTCTTCTTCCTTTGATCAGTTGTTTTCAAGAAAAACAATTTTAAAAGATTGTAGAAAGTCTATGCTGAATTCTTCTCCTGGAAAACTATGAACAAATATCTCTTCATACCAGATAGAACAATAAAGATTCCAAAGAAAGAGTTCCAACAAAGCAAACTCAAAGACTGAATATTTTTACTTAGAGACACATGGGGGAGAACATACTTACAGCTCTGAAGTTGGCTCAAACGCAGCTCCATTGCTGAGAAGTTTCCAAAGAGGATGAGTGCTGTCTCTGGAGAACTGGCTCACTGGAGTCATACATTCAGCTAGTTTCTTCCTCCTATATATTCTAGCAGATTGCCCCAAGGCATGCACAGCCACTGGACAGCAAGAAGTCACATGAGGAATCCCTCATTACTGAACTATGTCTGTCTATCTTCAGGGAACGTTAGCAGTTTTATTACCACATACTTATCTGTGTCTGGATGGTTCTTTTGTTTTGTTTTGTTTTGTTTTTGTCACTTCTTTTCTATGTGTTGATTCTTGTCAAAATTATTTTTGATATCTCTGAAGTGATCTCGACTCTGTGATGACAGATGGTCATGACAGACCACAAAGAAATTGTTCATGACTACTACCCCTTCCTTAGAGTTTTACATTCTTTCTATTATCTCTTTCAAAAAGATTTTGGACAAAGAGGGATTCTTTATTCAATATTTGACCATCATGCCACAGCATTAGTAAATTATTAGTGGTGTTATTATGAATCTCTGCCAGTAATCACTGACTACTTTCTCTATAAACTAAGCTGATAGCTATAGTAATCTTCATGCCTAAATTAGATGCTTAGAATTCATTTTGAAAGAAACCAAATATACTTAACAGAAGAACTCCTTTAACTCCTCTTGAGAGTCTATGACATCTCAAATAATCGATTGTGCATTGGCTTGAAATACAAAATATCTTTGATTTCTTTGGAATTGGCCTTAATCATATCAGAAGTTTATTTATTTACCAAAAACATTTGTACCACTATTTCCTTAATGAGTATAGCTTTATATGCTTGCTGCTAGCATTAGTACTTGGGTGATAATTCTCCAAAAAACAACTCCATAGTCGCTTCCAGACTCTGACAGCCAGTTGACATAGAGGGATCTTCTATCCCAATGCCAACCAAATTTCCTCATATTGTTGAAACAGAGTATTTGCTGCCTAAAGAATTTATGCCAGCCAATTAGGTATGGTACACATCCAAAAGGAGATAGAGCTGCAACAATGGTGTGAGGGACCTCAGAAAGCCAACTGTCCCATATCTCTTGGGAAGGTAACTCAGTCTGCTCTTGGGGATTTAATTCAACAATCATATGGTGCTCAGGAATCCCTTTCTCTTCATGGATGTACACTCTCATAACAGCTCATTTAAAAAAGCTCATTAAAAGCTGTGCTTGTGTCCTTTCAGATTCCCTTCCAAATGAGTAAAATGTGTAGAGTTTGGATCTATGTAATGGGAGCTTTACAGAGACTCAACATTTCCATAGACCTACTATTACCTGTTTCAAGAAACCATGAACTCACTTCCCAATTTTGTGTCTACATGGACACTAATCACATCTTAGCATTGGTGTTACACAGCATAAAGACTCAAGCATATGTCAGTTGTTTCCTCCAAAGCACCTGACTATGTAGAGTAGCATGGATGGCATCATTACTTCTTTTCCAAGCCTATAATCTACAGGCAGCCCCATGAACTGTTTAGCGTGCTCCACCTGGGACTCTGACATACGATTAGGAAGAATTGGCATCTGGTTAAGGGCCAAAACAGAGCAGAGCACATTCAGACCTGCCAAACCTACTGCCCCTCCAGATGTCTTCTACCTTTTAATAGTCTCTTGCTTGGTCAATGAAGATGTTCGCTGTTTTACATTTTACAACCTGTCCTGCTGCCTGCTCAAAGATTCCCACAGAATAAACAGTTTTCTCAAGGTCTTCAAGTACAAAGTCATCCATGAAAGCAACTGCTAACAGCAAATTTATACCATCTATTTCTGAGATGCCCCTTGATAAGACAATAATGCAAAACTCCCTTTGAATTTTCCCCTCTCTTATTTAAAAATAAAAACTACTTGAGTTCTAAAGTCTTTGTCAATTAGTATAAATTTCTTTCAGTGATTTCATACAAAATCAAAATATTTCAGGAACAACAGAAGTTAAGCACCTAATTAGTACATTATACAACTTACTTCATACTCCAAGAATATTGCTATATATGTAAAATTGTTAGAATCAAAAAATAATGTGACTATTACACAGTCCCTAAAATCTATCAAAAAGCATAAATATGGCAGTTTCATTTTGAATGCCAAGCCATCTTTATCGGACTTTTAGAAGTATACTAACAGAATACAGGTAGTATGCATTTGCATTGTCTGTATGTATTGTGAAAATTTTCAGTAATCAGAAGTGTGTTAGAACACAAGCAAGAAATGACTTTCAATTTCTCTCCAACTGTCTTCAACCATGTTCCTCTGAATTTTTGTCTCTTAAGCATCATCTTAGACAAATTCCAGATGTTTGATTCATGCTGGGTAGAACAGATTTTTTCCAGGCTTATATCAACTTTAGTTCACACTGACATCTTTTAGTACTTCTCCATCACCCTCAAGTGGTTGAAGGCAGAGGTGAACAGATCCTACAATGTTTCTTCCTCTTCCTGAACTGGATTTTGCATTCCTTTGAATTTTTTGACTTAGAAATTTGAAGACAGAAAAAAAATATGCCATTAGTGACTTATGACACAATAGCAAAGACTTATTTCTAATTATGTCTCAGAATATATTATTTAGAAGTAGGAAATGCATCTTTTGGGGTGCACTACTGGTTTCCTAAAACACACACTTAAACAACTCAGTATAATCAGTGTCTTTATCTGTAGAAGAGCTGTACCAAATGCGATGGTCCCTCCTGTCTCTGCTCTTTCTTCCTTCACTATGTGAGAAAACTGCCTTCATTTGTACTTCATGTTTTAGGGTATTTTTGTTCATTTTTGCAGCTAATTTATTCATTTGGTTGACCATGAGACATGATTTTGATGATATGATAGAATACCTTTAGATGAAAAAGAAACACCAAATATGTTTCAATTAATCTATAATCTATAATGCATGTATATCCCAGATTATCAACAAAAGAAGCTACAATTTTTGTGACTATGTAACATCATAAGATATCAATAAGTAACTTATGCTATT
Source organism: Peromyscus leucopus (assembly GCF_004664715.2). Lineage (NCBI taxonomy): Eukaryota > Metazoa > Chordata > Mammalia > Rodentia > Cricetidae > Peromyscus > Peromyscus leucopus. Next base: position 35,876,324 of record NC_051067.1, read on the forward strand.
TTAAGCACATATTTAACATCACTTACTATCTTATGCTGCATAAATCACTACAAGATGACAATGGAGAAACACATAGTGAGGATAATCATTACATTGTAGAGCATGATGCACATGAATTTTGAAACTTTGTATTTCTTCCATGAGACAGTGGTAAAGTAGCCCAATCTCTCCCAAAAATAGTCTATGTCTAAACTCATAAATAAAAACAAAATAATGATCTGGCTTGTTGGGTTGAGGGATTGGGGACTAGTAGAAAAAGAAAAAACCCAGGAACATATGCAACTATCATCATACCACTCTAAAATCAAAGAAATGTAGATAGTTCAAAGGGCAAAAAAGCAAAGAAATGAAGGATATGGGAAACTCTGGGGCATTTGTGGGCCACTAGTTTGTGAAGGAATAAATCCAAGAGACTTAGAACATAAGATTAGAACAAAGGACAGATAAATCAAAGAGGAAGTTTTTGACCAAAGACAGCCCAGACCTAGTAGATCTGCTCTTAATGGTTGCTCAAACAAGTAGTTTATACACACACACACACACACACACACACACACACACACACACACACAATCACAAGAGAGAGGGAGAGAGAGAGAGAGAGAGAGAGAGAGAGAGAGAGAGAGAGAGAGAGAGAGAGAGAGAGAGAGAGCTCGTAGTATATTACTAGATTCTAGTATATTGCTGGAGTCTACCAAATACTGAAGCAGAGGTAACACTAATGATCCTTTAACTCTTCCATAAAATTACAAAGTTGGGGAACACTATAAAACTCATTCTACCAAATCAACAAGTCCCTGATATCAAAAACAAAAAGGCTTATAGCCTGAAAATAAAATTCCTTCTGAAGTGAATGAAAGAACACAGTAAAATGATCATTGACTATGATCAAGTGATTGTCATTGTAAATACGCAATGATTGTTCAACAGAAGGGAACAAATAATATAATACAGTTAGCAAATAGATAAAAAGTCACAAATCACATGAACATCTCAAAAGAACATTATGGGCTTCAGGAAATGTTCAACAGATCTTCCTAATAAAAATCCAGGAACCTAGGTTAACAGTGAATATACTTATCATTTAAAAAAGGGATACAGGACAGCCAACAGCAAACATTAAAGTAAATAGGGAGAAAGTGATAACATTTCTTTTAAAACCAGGAAAAAGATAATACTCATTTCCTCACTCTTATTTAAGAAGAGCTCAAAGTTTCTGGTGAAGACAATTTGAGAAAAGTTAAAGTTATGAGATATATATATATATATATATATATATATATATATATATATATATATATGTGTGTGTGTGTGTGTGTGTGTTAGTTTGAATATATCATCAAGTAACTGAGAACTAACCAGTACTCAATTAAAATATTTTTATTACTTTTTTTGAAAATTTCATATATTTTGTTTTGATTATATTCAACACCATTTCCTCCCAGATACACTGCCATTCCATATATATACAACTTTGTGTCCTCCTTTAAACAAACAAACAAACAAAAAACCTCAGAGTTCCACTAGTGTTGCCCATGTATTCAGTTTTATGGATCCTACTATTGGCCATTAATCCTATCAAGAGCTACACATTGAAAGAATGTGTGCATGCCCACTTCACCTCTCCATACCATGATTTTTGTTTTGAAATTTTATTAGTATTTCTCATTCTGTCACAACCATTTTGAGTTTATTTCTGCAAGTGCACTATTGTGTGCTGTAAATACCATTTTCTTCCAGTAATCCAATGCCTTGGTTTTTTAGTCTTTCTACCCACTTCCAAATTGACCAATGAGCATTAGGAGATGGAGGTGTTATTACAGATGCACCATTTAGAGCTGAACACCCAAAGGTTACTTAATTTCTATACTTGCATCTGTAGGTCTCTCTGTTGATTGCCATTTACTGTACACAAAATAGACTTCTCTAATGAGGGCTGAAAGTAGCACAAATCTGAGAATGCAACAAGTTTAATCCTACGTTCCATTATCAAAACAACACAAGCAAGTTCTTCCCTAGAACTATGTCCTGTCTAGCCACAAGTATGGGGCCTTGATAACTATTAAACTACCAGATACAGGTTCTGTTTTGTGGAATAGTCTTTAAATCCAAGAAAAAAGGTGGTCAGTTACTCCATGACATTCATGCTATTATTGTACCAATGGACAAATCCTCCCAGGCATTTTGTTATTACAGCTCACCAGCATCATGCCTGACTATGCCTGATAACTGTTTTTCTTCTCTTGTAACATGCATAGCACTTTCCAGCACTATCAACACTAGCCAGTAGTGATGAAGTTTCCAGGCCAATATCATAGCTTGATTTCTCCTCTGTGACTCCACTATATGTTCTTCTCAGAAGTAGAATTTTACCATCAAGTTCTCAAGAATAAACAGGAACACTGGCAATAGCCTTTTCAGTTCACAATCTATGGGACCTCACTGGCTAACAACTCCAAAAGACACAGTATATTTTTGGTACTAGGCTTTTGATTTGTTGCCCTGTGATATCTAGTAAGAACATTGTCATCCCTTTCTAGGGTAACTCCATTCTAACCATTTTTATAAATGTATATATGGAAATTATATATATATATATATATATATATATATATATATATATATATATGTGAAAGTTTGCATAGTAGTAGGGTTCAATATGACTTTTTGAAATATCTTTGATGTTATTTGCCCCTCAACATATACCATATTCTATACTGGCCTCCCATCATTCACCCCAATTAAACCTTTCCTGTTCCATTATTCCACTTTAAATCATTATGCCACTGCATTCTATTTTCCTTCATTTCAAAATCCTCCCTACCCATGGCCCCTCACTAATTTCCTGACATATGTGGGTATTAAGAATCTTGCTATTTTTGATGTTATTATAATTTAAATTGAAACTGGGTATGACATTCATATAGTATTGATCTGGTCTGTCAGGTTAACTTGGTCATCAAGATCCTGAATAATTCCATACAAATATTAAGATTGTATTTTCCAATAGTAGGGAAAATGTCACTGATATTTTGGAGGATATTATTTCAATCTATATTTTTTGGTAATATGTCCATGCTCACAATATTAATTCTGTCATTTACTCAGTGTAGGAGTTCTATACATCTTGGAGGGTCTCCTTCAACATACTCCTTCATATTTGTAAAATTCTTAATATAGAGGAATTTGACCTGTCATGTTTATTTATAAGTATGTTGTTTCATCTTTGGAAGATAGTTTGAGTAGAGTTTTTTTTTCTGACATTTTCTGGTGAAAGTTATTTTTGGCACATAGAAAACCTACTGGGGTTTTATTCCATACATCTTTTTACTTTCTGAAACTGTTATCTGAACTGTAATCATGTTCTGGTGGTATCTTTTGTGTTCTTGAATTATAGAATCCTGGAATCTGCAATAGTGGTATTTAGAATGCTTTCTTCCTTTCTTACTCCCCCTTTATTGTAATCTCTTGTTTTACACTCCTAGTAAAGACTTCAAGCAAAACAGTGAATAAGAGTAGAAGTATCAGAATGGATACCCTTGAAATTAAAAAAAAAATCCCATCTAGAATAATGGTGGCTTTACATTTCTTATATTTAGCCTTAATTCTACTGAGTCAATTCATTTTTCCAAGTTTATGAGGTGTTTATCCTGAAGGGATAGTGACATATAGAAGGGCTTCTGCACCTCTATCAAGATGGTAATGTCATTTCTGTCCCTTCGTCTTTACCTACTATCATACCTAATAGATTTAGATTTTATGCATGATCTTTATATCCCTAGCATTAAAATTCCTTAACCATGGTCAACAATCATTTTACTGTATGTTAAATTATGTGTACACATATTGTATTAAAATTATGTGCCCCTGTGCTCATCAGGAAAGTTGGTTTATAATTTTGTGATTTTTTTTCAGATATTTTCTGAGGTTGTAATATAATACATAATTTCTCTCCTTTTCTTTTTTCCCTATAGCCCCTCACTTGTATCTACCATTGCTTATTTTCAAGTTCATGGCCTCTTTTTCTTTTTTTTGGCTCTAATTGTTTTTAGGATCCTGGCCATGTTGGCTCTAAAAATGTGTTTGGTAGTGTGCCCTTACCTTGTATGTTTTGAGTAGTTTGAAAATTATTGAAGTTAGTCATTATTTTAGGTTGAGCACAATTCATCAGTGTGCCTGTCTTTTCTCTTTGGAAGGCTTTTTATTATTACTTTTGCTTTCAACAATGTTTAGAAATAGATCTACTTGACTGTATTTCGATGTCTATGAAAGTGTAATACAACTCATCCTCTCTTACATTATTTTCCCTCTACCCATATATTCATACACTTAATCACTCACTTGTTCATTCACTCATGTATCTAGTCTTGATTCCTGTGTCTCCTTTGTGTGTCAGTCCTTCATAGCAGCATGATTTGCAATAGTAGGAACCTGGAAGCAGCCCAGATGTCCCCCAATGGAAAAAAATGGATAAAGAAAGTGTGGTGCATTTACACAATGGAGTATTACTCAGCTCTTAAAAACAACATAATCAGGAAATCTGAAGACAAATGGATGACACTAGTAAAATAAAAAATCTTGAGTGAGGTAGCTCAGACCCAGAAAGACAAACATGGTATGTTATGGTCATATATTGTGTACTCTAATAAAATTTATGTGAAGGTCAGATGACAGAACAAGCCACTAGATTAAACACAGATGCCAGTTGGTGGTGGCACATACCTTTAATCCTAGAATTTGGGTGGCAGAGATCTGTCTGGATCACTGAGATTTCAAAGCCACTCCAGACTCTGTAAGACTGACTTAGTCTAGGAGAGAAACAGAACCAGACACTGGTGGCACACACCTTTAATCTCAGTACTTGGGGAGCACACACCTTTAATCTCAGTACTTGGGGGCCACACACGCCTTTAATGGCTCCTAGAGAAAGGTATATATAACATGAGGAGACAGGAACTAGAAGCCTTCTTGGCTGAAGCAGCTCATTCAGCTAGAGGTCTATCCTCTGAGACTTTTTCAGGCTGAGGAGTTGGTAAGAAGTGGTGACTGTGGCTTGCACTGCTTCTTTGATCTTCAGGTAAATTTTATTAGGGTACACAATATATCAGCACAGTATATACTTACTTATAGGTGGATATTAGTGTAAGATGTAATGCCAAATGGTCTTATTAATAGAAAGCCCGGAGCCAGATATTGAAGTTTAGGCTGAAAGTTCAGAGAAACAGAACAAGCCACAGTCAACTTCACCTCACCAACTCCTCAGCCAATCCTCACACTGAAAACCTCTGAGTCCTCACCCCTGAGGGTCTCAGTTGAACTGCTACTAAAACGCCTCTAGTTCCTGGTCCTCACACCTTCTATATCTTTCTGCTTCCCGCCATCACTTCCCATAATTAAAGTCATGTGTCCTTTCCAAACAGAAACAGAGGAGGAGTAGATGGGGCAGGGTAGAGGGGAGGTGGTCAATGGGAATGGGAAGAATGGAGGGAGGGGAAACAGCAGTTGAGTTGTAAAATAAAGGAATAATTTTTATTTATAAAAAAATTTAAAAAGATAGACAAGAAATAAACAGATTATATAGAAAAAAAACAAAAGGTGTTTGTGGCTCAGGAAAGAACAAAGGAAAGACTACAAGAAAAAAGATGATCAAAGATGATCAAGGACAGATAATGAAGGAATAGATACTGTTAGAATAATAAAAACTAAATCTATATTTGAGCATATTCAAAATCAATATCAGGTCCTTACCAAATCCAAAAGTATCAAAATAACCTCCTGTATCTTCTCAGATTATAGTACAATAAAATAAGAATTAATATCAAGAAAACTGCATAATCTATACAAATACATGGAGACTGAAGGATTTATTGTTTAGCATGTCACAGAAGAAATCAGAGAGGAAAATTTAAAAGTTCCTAGAGTAAAAAAATATCAAAGTTGGTGCAGAGACGACTGACCAAACTACTGGAAATGCATGAACTGTGGACCAATGGCTGAGGAGCCCCCTTGGTGTTGGACTAGGCCCTCTAGATAAGTGAGACAGTTGATTGAATTGTTTAAGGGCCCTCCAGACAGTGGGACCAGGACCTGTTCCTAGTGTATGAGCTGGCGTTTTGGAGCCTGGTACCTATAGTGAGACACTTTGGGAAACCTTGGTGCAGGGAGGAGGGGCTTGGACTTGCTTCAACTGAATGTGCCAGGCTCTGCTGACTCCCCTTGCCTTGGAGGAAGTGTGAGGGGGGTTTGGATTGAGAGAAGGACTGGGGATGGGAGGAGGGAGGATGGGGGAATCTGTGGTTGATATGTAAAATGAATGGAAAATCACTAAATAAAAAAAGGAAAAAAACCAAAGCCCTCCCTGTTGTAACATTTAAGGTATAGTTGAAATAGAGTAACAAATGGTGGTTGACAATAGAAAGTGGGAGGAAAGATGATTGATTACTTCATCAGAGTTCTATGGCAGGTATCCCTGGGGTATTTACACCTTAAAGTGACAATGATTTTAATACACAAATTATACAAAGAGAGTATCCAGTTCAATTAAAATGATAATAAAGAATGACTTGTTCAACACAGAGAAATAGAAACATGCAGAACATATCTATGACCATGTAATGGAGAAGCAGATGTATAGTGGGGCTTACATCACAGTGAAGAGATCTTGAACAACTGGCATTCCCATTCTAAAACAATTTTTAATTTTTAAAAATTGATTGTTTGGAAATTTCACACATTAATTTGGTGTATCTTTATCATATCCACTCCTTGATCCCCTTCCTCCCAAATCCTGTTTAGACTGTGGAGTCACACAAATACTGTATTGTCTTAGCTATGTATTCACTGTGAACATTATTTCCTAAGGACGGTGTTGATTTCATGAAGCACTATAATATTTGCATTTCTTGTTATGATACACAGATTAGTTAATTGAGAGTTTTACACTTAGATTATAATAACTTGACTTCCATTACTTTCCTGTGAAGTAAATTGGGGATTTATTTTTTTGCAAACTTAACAACTATTATTTGTGATGAATTTGATGGGGGCAACCTGACTTTAGTTATATATATTTTATACAATGAACAAAAAACAAATAGGTTTTTAGATTTGAACATCTTTAATGAGAACATTTTTATTTTTTTACAAAGTGGCCGATTATACCTGCACATGCATTCACAGGTATAAAATTAAAAGAATTTTCTCAGCAATAGACTGTCACGAACCATATTCAAAGCTGACAGGGTGATGAGCTCTTAGCAATCTTTCCCAGTTATTCGACACTTCAATGTTTTGAGATGATTTACAGTGTGGAATATATTATCGCGTAGGCAGAAGCAAAGGTTAAACATCGCCAAAAATTTATCATCATTGTTATTTGATTTGATGAATGGAAGATATTCCCAGGTGGGGAATTTTTCCTTTATCTTTGCTGTAGGATAGGCCTAAAAACCAAAATGATACTCAGTTACTTGTTGATCATATTAGTAATGTTCCTTTCTCATTGTTTCTTATGTGTTCAATCACAGAAATACATTCAGAAATTTTGTTTCCATCAAAGGTGTGGATTTTCATTCATGCAGGTCAGGAGACCTTCGGTAGTTAGTTTTTTAAAAACTATGATCAAGACTCATGTGCATCTGCCCTAATATGTAATTGATTGCAGATGAAGTATTCTCCTTTAGAAGCAAACAGAGCAAAAGTAGGAAGTTTGTATTAGACTTTGAGACAGAGAATGGTGTGCTGCCAGTTTCTCACTTAGGAAACTTTTACATGTACTCTACATTTCATAGAAGCTGGTATGAACCACTATTCTTTTATGTTTCAATTAAATCTATTCTCCATACAGTTTGTGTATGAAAACTTAACATGTGATGGGGATCAGATAGTGACTTAATATGCAGAGCCAAGGGATGACTGTGAAAGAGCTGAGCTCCTTCACGCCACCTAGGAAAGGTGTCCTCTAAGTGTACATGAGGAAGTGATATGTTTCATTCTGATCCCTGGAACAGGAGGTGAGGAGAACCATCTTAGGGAACGGTGGACCTGCCAGCAAGCTCTTAGGGCAGTGGTTCTCAACCTTCCTAATGCTGAGACCCTTTAATGCAGTTTAAGTCATGGTGATCCACAACCATAAAATTATTTTCATTGCTACTTCAAACTGTATTTTGCTACTGTTATGAATCATAATGTAACAATCTGTATTTTCCAATGGTCTTAAGCAACACCTTTGAAAATGTCATTGGACCCCCAAAGTGTTCACGATCTATATGACAAGAACCACTGCCTTGGGAGAAGATGACCTACAAATGAGGAGTATTTCAGAATACTTTTATAAAAAAATTACACAACCCACCTCTTTTATGAATGAAAACAATTAATAGGAAATTGCTTACCTCGGTGAGTATCCACCTAAGGTCATCCAGGAGTTCTTTGTTGTTCTTTTCAATCTCATTGGCTTTTGAAAGGATAGTTTCAGGGACATCTGGCATGGCACTCAATTCAATCGTTAGATGGAATAGAGGGCTGCTCCAGGCACCCACATAATTGATCAACATTTTTAAATATTTTTTGGTCTAAAAATACAAACACAACAGAACCATTGAATTAAAAATAATTTCAATACAGCAGGTTAGTTGCTTGTGATGTTCATGTGAAAAGGCTGAACTCAAACATGCTTTTGCTATGTATATATCACACATATTGTATAGATGTTACATAGTGTGGCAATGTAAAATTTAAACTATTAGTCTATTATCTACAAAATAAAACAAATTAGGATTCTTATAAATTAGCATTCTTTTGAGGTTATGTCACCATGTTAGCTTTCCTTATGAAATTCTAACATATGCCTTCCCATTGAGATCTTTATTATTTGGTTATTTTGCCTATCAATTGGCACACCAGGACTTGCTGTGGCTCAATAGAGGCCAATAAGATTGTACGCAGGAAAGATAGATGCCATCAGCTAGGCTAGGGACAAGTGGCTCAAATAATTTTCACTTAGGGATTAATACACATCAATAAATCATGGCATTCATTACTGAACTCATTTATGGTTTCTAGGTAAATTTAAGACATTAGAACAAGAATAAAATGAAGAGAGCATGGTACTCATTAATGTGCTTTCCCCTTGCCTCTAAGAGAGCAGGGTATTTGTTGATATGTGTAGGTGAAACACTATGTAGATATAAACAACATTAGTCTTAATAAGAGAAACAATGGGAATCACAACAGAATTTTGCCCATCCAGTATTTAATGTTCATATCCGATTTAAATTATACCATCTGTTGATGTTTGTTATTATCCTCAGTGAAAATGAGAGTATATTGGAGCCTGTTAATTATAATAGAAAGATATAAAGGGTATTAAGGAAGGGTGGAGGCAAATGGTAAGGCCAATACATGGAAGAAAGATGTCATGTGATTAAGATTGAGATCTGTGGTTGGATGACATGCACACTTGAATTCTTAATTACTATACAAGTGTAAATACAACTTTTTAAAACCTCCATTTCCTTTTTTACTCAAATAATATCACCTACTGTTAAATTTTTACACGTTTCAAATATAGCAATGCTAAAAGAGTGCTTTGTGACATGATTAGCAATATTGTAGCTTTCAAGATACATTTCCTTTATATATCTGTCCTCATTTTGCCTTATTGTTGTCATATAATATTCAATTTAAATCATATTCAGATATGCTATTACAGAGAGATGAGGTGATGATTACAATCACAAAATACAACTGCTGTAATATCATTATCATTATGAATTGGAACATTGTTGCATCCTAAGGAAAATAATAATTGTATCTAACAAGACTATTCTGCTCATTTGCCTTGCAGTTAAGGCTTAGAGAATCATAGAGAGAGGAAGAGATAGGTATATATAGAAATAAAATCAAAGGAGATTTGAAAATCAAGAAGAGAAGATGTAGTGCACAGTAATGTAGGATGTCACCATGAAGAATCCATTAGCAATATATAATAAATACAGCTGCATTTTCATAACTTAAGTAGACATGAGTTTATAACCATAAATAGCCAATTTAGTTCAAAGTGTCCTATAAAATAGTGAGTGAAACTTCAGTGACAACATTGTTAAAATGCCATCCTCTGAATGGACTATTTAAGAATCTGCTGAACTGTTATTAGGTATTTGATTTTATTTATAGTTTATTGACAAATTTTATTTATTGTTTATTGATTTTTTAATATACTTTACTTCCATTGTTTTCTGTATGCATGATTACCACATCTATCATAATGGCTGCAATAACTGCGAGCACCACAAATCTAGTGTATGGCTTCTGGTGTTTTGTTAAAACCCCAAGATGGAAACTTACTCTTATATTTACGTGTTCAGTTCCACGAACTGGAGGGTTCGTGATATCAGAGTGGCAGTGTGTTCCTGCCCTGTAAACGGTAGGATTCCTCCTCATCAATTGTGCAAGCTGCAAATAAAAACAAAAAATTAGTTAGAGTTCAGAAATTATATAAATGATTTCATGAGCAGAATATTAATGCATTTAAATGATATGTAATTATTAACAAAGAATACTTCATAAAAACAGAAATTAAAGAATTAAGGAAGTGCCCATCATCTAATTCTGTGTCTATTGGATCTGCAACATAATTTGACATTTCACTAAGTTTTGAGCCATTTAACTCCTCTTTTGTTCTCCTGTTTTCCCACTCTTCCAAAAAGCTACTATTTGGAAATCAAACAGAGAAAGGAGCAAATGTATCAAGAACCAAGTGCTTTAATTATCATCTTTCTCTAGTATTTCAGCACGATTCATAAACATATTTATTAATCTTCCTATTTTCTGTCAATAAATATTGAAATTTCCTTACCCAGACATAAGAATTTCAAATTTATTCAGTTAACACTGAATACATATAGCTATGTAATAAAAATTTATTATAGTTTTAGAATAAAATTGCGTTCATTGTGACAAAATTATTCATGAAAAGTAGAGTATTTTGTAGAAAAATAAGCAATGAAGAATCAAAATATACAAAATTATTATTAATGTTTATGTGCCATATTATTCACTGTATGATTAATGAAATATTAAATTTATTTAAATATATAATTTAGGATATATTATTTATTTCTAATAATCAGCTAATTCAAGGAAGGTTAATGGACTCTTGTTAAGGTTAGGATGCAGCAAAACTGTCACTTAAAAATAGGAAATAAAAACTCAGTGTAATGCTTTATCATCTATGTTGAAGTCATTGACATGAGACTCCTTTGGGGAAGCAACTGGAAAGAAGCAGGGTACTCACCATAGTCACAAATGATTCAGAAGAGAATTCATAGTGGAACTGAGTCATGTTAAGAGGAAAAAAATAACATCCTGTCAATAAAAACCCAACATGTTCCAAACAGAGGCACATTCTATTGATATCTATCATATTGAAGGTTTGCCTATATTGTCTTTCTTTGTGTTTTCTGACCTTGAGAAATGACTTATAGCAATCAGCAAGAAAAAAATCAACGCACTTCTAATCTTTCCCTGATACTGAACAAACCCTCACACTGAAAATCTTTAAATCACAATTCCTAGTATTTAGGGGCTTCTTGAAAGACTAGATCTTTCTCTCTCTCTCTCTCTCTCTCTCTCTCTCTCTCTCTCTCTCTCTCTCTCTCTCTCTCTCTTTCTTCTTCTTCTTCTTCTTCTTCTTCTTCTTCTTCTTCTTCTTCTTCTTCTTCTTCTTCTTCTTCTTCTTCTTCTTCTTCTTCTTCTTCTTCTTCTCATGCATTAGGTTATCCCTGTTCCAAATATATAGTTCACTACAATGCACATCTTCTACAGTGCTAAATGAACATGAACAATGGAAAATTGTGTTCCTGGATGCAATATTTGGAAATGAGTGTTCTTACTCTAGCCACATTTTAATGGTTTCTACCATAGTTATTTTTTAAGAAAAAATAAAATTAGAGAAAACATAGAAAAATCATTAGATCCTTTGAAATCTCATGAAACTATCCCATTGACCCCGTCCATGTTTCAGTAGTTGATGCTTCTTTTACCTATGAAAGTGTATTTTCTGATATTTGGGTCATGACACTTAGTGTCTCATTTACTAGTGCAATTCAAACATTAGCATGAAGGTTAAATACATACAAACTCGTGATGGATTTGATCAACAAGATTACGGATGATTTGAGCTCGGTTGATGGCACTGTTAAAGGTTTCCTCAAGGGGCTCCCAGCAGCCCCCAACTTCGGTGTGACACTCGGGAATTGATGCAGCTTTCTCCCACAGGAGCAGGTTCAACAACACCAGCAGCATGAGTGTCCCTGCTAAATAAAACAAGAGCCACTTAGGGATGGTGCATTAATCTGGGTTTTTCAAGGCTCAACCATTTCAGAAAAGTTTTATTGGGCCAAAGATTTCTTCACTGCATGATATTATATTGAGTATCTGGAATAGCAGGTAAAATCACTGTGAGTACTTTGGCAATTGATTGCACTTTTCTGTATAATACTTTGAGAAACAGGTGATTTCCCATTTTTTTATTGTTTGAGAAATGATTCTGAATTCTACAAATGTCTGGAAGTGAAAGGAACCCTCAACTGGTAGTTTTAAGTCATTCCCTTTAGATAGTTTAGTATCTTTGAGTTTAAGCTCATTTTCAGATACCAAACTCTTGAAGAATTTGTAATTTTTAAACTTCAGGTCTGATATCAGGATTTTGGACATTGAGGTAACAGTGTTCACACAGTTTATCTGTTTGCTTTCTCTGTGTGTTAGATCATAAACACAGGAAGACTACTAATCCAAAAGATGAGGCGAATGTTGTCTTAATAGTAATGTCAGTTTGAAATTGCTAATTTATAATAAAACGTCAATAGAGTAACAATTCATTAAAACTTCAGATTATTTTCTTTAAAGTTAATCTTCAAAATAATTCTCTGAGCAGATAAGTTTTTTGTGATTGTAATCTGAATATATTTATGAAGGAGAAGGCCTATGGGGCTAAATGATTTTCATATTGGCTGATTATTGGCTAACAGGGAAAATGGGACACCAACCATAAGGACTTTACCCTTCACATGTTCATAGAAAGATCACACGTGTTTTCACACTACCCGCTTTTCTGACAGAGAACATAGTCACAATTCTGAGACTCAGTTTTATTAGAGATCATTGGCCTTCCTTGAAAATAATAAACTTTGTCACTAAGACATTATAAGAAAGCTCTAGAAGCTTGATTTGATCTACTTCCTTTGCTCTTTAAAAATACTCACACTTAAAATTTTGACAATGATTAGGATTGGCTTCCATCTAAAAATTGTTACTCCTTAAGCAGTACAGCACAAGGCCAAAACTTAAGGCTGAAGGAACACAATAGAGGGAAGAGAAGAATCAACATAAAAGGTAGAGGTCCAGAAGGTTTGTTGAGAGAAAGTGCCCTTTGATTATGTAATACCAAGTGGTCCAGGCTAAAATAATAGACATATGAGCAACACTAAATGGATCCAGCAAGTTGTTTATATATATGTATAAACATAAATATAATAATTAAAGAAAAAAACAGCCCTGAACTTTGGAGGGACCATGGGAAAAGGTTTCTGAGGATGTGGAGGAGTGAAATAATATAATTTTCATCATGTGTGAAATTCTCAAAAAAATTTAAGAATGTAAAAATGTCTCCTATTGTATTTCAAACAGAATATTTTTTGTTATGATCTCCCTTTTTCTACCAAATGACATCTACAAAATATGACACTTGGTCAGCACTCCTTGCTCTTCTTTGTGTGATGTGATTTTGCTTGTGCTACACTGGAAAAGAGTACAAAACACAAGCTGCCATTTGTCTGTTTCAGGCTTTAGAACTTAAAGATTCTTCAGATTTATTCCAATGTGAAAACTCATATACTATACCTAGGAGCAAAATACTCTCTCTTCTGCCTCGAGATAAGATGAGTTGGACCCACTGACATTACATCCTTGATAATTTCCAATTTTTCAAACTCTGAAATATTGTCCTTTTGAGCTGTATTATTTGTTCTAGATGTCCTGTGCATTAGGAGTTGTTTATTGTTCCCCATCATTTCTACTCATTGGATACTAGTAACACTTCACTTCTTCTCTCCCTTCAATACAGATAACACAGGCTATCCCTGAATATTGCAAGCTTGTCTCAAGCAAAAGGATGTTGAGAACAACTGATTCAATTTTCTCTTCTTCCCTTGTACAGTTGTTTTCAAGAAAAACAATTTTAAAAGATTGTAGAAAGTCTATGCTGAATTCTTCTCCTGGAAAACTATGAACAAATATCTCTTCATACCAGATAGAACAATAAAGATTCCAAAGAAAGAGTTCCAACAAAGCAAACTCAAGGACTGAATATTTTTACTTAGAGACACATGGGGGAGAACATACTTACAGCTCTGAAGTTGGCTCAAACGCAGCTCCATTGCTGAGAAGTTTCCAAAGAGGATGAGTGCTGTCTCTGGAGAACTGGCTCACTGGAGTCATACATTCAGCTAGTTTCTTCCTCCTATATATTCTAGCAGATTGCCCCAAGGCATGCACAGCCACTGGACAGCAAGAAGTCACATGAGGAATCCCTCATTACTGAACTATGTCTGTCTATCTTCAGCGAACATTAGCAGTTTTATTACCACATACTTATCTGTGTCTGGATGGTTCTTTTGTTTTGTTTTGTTTAGCTTGTTTTTGTCACTTCTTTTCTACGTGTTGATTCTTGTCAAAATTATTTTTGATATCTCTGAAGTGATCTCGACTCTGTGATGACAGATGGTCATGACAGACCACAAAGAAATTGTTCATGACTACTGCCCCTTCCTTAGAGTTTTACATTCTTTCTATTATCTCTTTCAAAAAGATTTTGGACAAAGAGGGATTCTTTATTCAATATTTGACCATCATGCCACAGCATTAGTAAATTATTAGTGGTGTTATTATGAATCTCTGCCAGTAATCACTGACTACTTTCTCTATAAACTACACTAATAGCTATAGTAATCTTCATGCCTAAATTAGATGCTTAGAATTCATTTTGAAAGAAACCAAATATATTTAACAGAAGAACTCCTTTAACTCCTATTGAGAGTCTATGACATCTCAAATAATCGATTGTGCATTGGCTTGAAATACAAAATATGGTTGATTTCTTTGGAATTGGCCTTAATCATATCAGAAGTTTATTTATTTACCAAAAACATTTGTACCACTATTGCCTTAATGAGTATAGCTTTATTTGCTTGCTTCTAGCATTAGTACTTGAGCCATAGTACCACTGGTGATAATTCTCCAAAAAACAACTCCATAGTCGCTTCCAGACTCTGACAGCCAGTTGACATAGAGGGATCTTCTATCCCAATGCCAACCAAATTTCCTCATATTGTTGAAACAGAGTATTTGCTGCCTAAAGAATTTATGCCAGCCAATTAGGTATGGTACACATCCAAAAGGAGATAGAGCTGCAACAATGGTGTGAGGGGCCTCAGAAGCCCTACTGTCCCATATCTCTTGGGAAATTAACTCAGTCTGCTCTTGGGGATTTAATTCAACAATCATATGGTGCTCAGGAATCCCTTTCTCTTCATGGATGTACACTCTCATAACAGCTCATTTTAAAAAGCTCATTAAAAGCTGTGCTTGTGTCCTTTCAGATTCCCTTCCAAATGAGTAAAATGTGTAGAGTTTGGATCTATGTAATGGGAGCTTTACAGAGACTCAACATTTCCATAGACCTACTATTACCTGTTTCAAGAAACCATGAACTAACTTCATAATTTTGTGTCTACATGGACACTAATCACACCTTAGTATTGGTGTTACACAGCGTAAAGCCTCAAGCATATATCAGTTGTTTTTTCCAAAGCACCTGACTATGTAGAGTAGTATGGATGGCATCATTACTTCTTTTCCAAGCCTATAATCTACAGGCAGCCCCATGAACTGTTTAGGGTGCTCCACCTGGGACTCTGACATACGATTAGGAAGAGTTGGCATCTGGCTAAGGGCCAAAACAGAGCAGAGCACATTCAGACCTGCCAAACCTAATGCCCCTCCAGATGTTTTCCACCTTTTAAGAGTTTCTTGCTTGGTCCTATGCCCTGGAGCTGTCTGTCTGTCAACAGTATTTTGGGGAAGGGCTCTGATCTGGATGAGTAACCTCCTCCCTACAAACTCCCCCTTTCTCAACCACACAAAGTCAATATAAATTTCAGAGTCTCAAGAAAACATTCTAAACCTCATGAGTAGCTTGTGTGCCTGTGCAATTCACTTCCAGCATTCCTACCTCCATGAGAGAATTGCGCACAGAGTCCTCTCTGGGACAGAGCTAATTTCCTACCCCTACAGCAAGCTGATCATGTTTATGTTCACCAATCTATTTCTTCATTCTTCCAGTGTTGCTTTACTCCATGATGATTTTAGTGAGCCATGAATTCTGGTCTACTTGGCAAATTGATAAGAAACAACGTGTTCTTCCTTTAAGTTTTGTGTGAGATGTTCTCAGATTCTCTGTAATGTCCTTGTTTGAAGGCAGTATTAGTCAACCTGCTGATTTTATGTCATGTGCTGTCCCTCTAAGTCATCTCTTTCTTGCTGCCGGGAGTTCAGTGAAAAGTCCTTTCTCAGCTTCAACCCCATGGAGGACTATTACTCGGTTTACAGCCATTCATTTGCTCATAACCACCACATCTTTCATGTGGTCAGCATTTCCACTGCAAATCCGAGATTGGTCACAGTGCAATTTTGCCACATTTGGCTTCCCTTGAGTCCTGTTCTCAGCTTTTTGTCCTTTCTTGTCTCAACTACATTAGCACTTTATAAATGATATTTAAATCATGTTCCAGGTACTTATATCCTACCCCTTCTACTGAAAGTGTCATCTTATGCTCAATCATGATTTGAGAAGAGATAATATACAAACTCTTAGGTCACAGTTTTGGAAACCAGACTTTCATCTCTTCTCACAAAGTGAATATAGTTTTCAAGGATGCAGAATGAGATCTAAAACTGCCTGATACAAGTCAAGGGGCTTATTATTGCCATGCCTAAACACATGTCTTCTACTTGATTCTTAATCTGTCAAAATGAAGATTTTTTTGTCAATTACCTGACCATAATGCTCAGTGGAAAGTTTTATTCTTTTCTCATCTATTTTGACTTCTAGAATCCTATTGAATGTTTGGATTCTTGTTGCTTTCCCTGGATTTGGGAATTTTCTTATACACTTTCCTATTCTAGCTTTTGTAAAGTTTACAGCAGTCACTATCACAAACATCTGTGCATGTTTTCTCTCTCTCCCTCTCTCTCTCTCTCTCTCTCTCTCTCTCTCTCTCTCTCATATATATATATATATATATTTGTGTGTGTGTTTGTGTATATGTGTATATATATGTATGTATAGTGTATATATATCCATACAAACATACATACATACACAAATATACACATTCACACTCAAAGAGAAGTATTAATCATCTCTAAATATAGCCCATGTTCACACTGAAAAGAGAAAATTACTCTAAGATTAAACAAAGAAAACCTTGCAGACAATCACAAATAACTCCCATATCCACATTTACAGGTCAGCAAGGCTGCTATTAATGCTACTCTACTAATATGGATTTTCTTGTCTCTATATTGGCACTTTTGCAGTTGTTGGGTACACATCAATAAAGAAAGAAGACCCTACTTCAAGAACCTTAGATGCTTTTTAGGAAAGAAAAGACAACAAATATAAAAGTAGTGCACTGAGGTATGTACACAGGCTATTTGTCATCTAGAAAATATAAATAGCAGCACAGTAGAAGAAGTTTTGGAGGTACAAATGATGAGAAGGAAACATGCCATGAGTGGGAATGCATTCAGAAACACAAGTACTCCTGATCCTCAGATGTTCGCCTAGAAGTGAGCTAGGAAAAAACTTTCTTCCTTAAACAGCTTTTGTCAGAATATTTTATCACTGAAATATGACAAGTGAGTCAGTGTTTGTCTCTCTGTAAATGTGTGTGTATTTGTGTCTATGTGTTTCTGAATGTGTATGTATGTATATATGTGTATATGCTGTGTGTACCTAGATGTGCAATTGTACAAGTATCTATACATGTATATAAAAGCCTATACTATACTTCCTCAATCACTCTGTACCCTGTTTTTAAGATAGGTTAGCTCACTGAACATAGAGTTCATTGATTAAATAGATTGGTCAATTACAAGCCCGAGGAATCCCTGTATCTCCACCTTCCCAGAAGTGGATTGCAGTCATAGGCAACTTGATCCTGCTATTTCATATGGATTCTGTGTTATTGGGTCAGGTCCTAGAGCAAGTATACAATCTCTACAAACAAAACAACCTCCGATGATGTGGGTCTTAAGTTTTGAAAATTTGTGATAGACAAAATGAACTTCTAACAGGTCTGAAATATTTATTTGTTTTAATATAAACTTTTCAAGCTTTATTTGCCATAGTAAAATTGACGGACATAGGTAGTTCTTAGCCTTAGATTGCAGAACTGTTTTTTAAGTCTGTTAAGTTGAATAAGCTTCTCAACACAGTTCTCAGACAGATCTCACTGCAGATGTCACTCAGATTAGGCTCCCTTTGAATATCTAGTGGTGATGTAAACTCTACTGGGAACATGCTTGTGAAATATGTACTACTTTTCTTTTTACTTGTGAATTATTAATTTTTACTCCTGTAGTAATTGCTTAAGAAAAAAGTTGAAGAAATGAAATATGGTAAAGAAACAGAGTTTTGAAGTGTATCAATATTCTAAGAACTACATTAAGATATTTTGTATCTTGAAAATAGATTTAGATAATTTCACCACTTTGGAAATCAATATGGTGCTTTCTTAGAAAATTGGGAATCAATCTCCCCCAAGATCCAGCTATACCACTCTTGGGCATATACCCAAGAAATGCTCAAACATACCACAAGAGCACTTGCTCAGCTATGTTCATATCAGCATTGTTTGCAATAGCCAAACCTGGAAACAACCTAGATGCCCTTCAACTGAAGAATGGATAAATAAATTGTGGCACATATACACAATGGAATACTACTCAGCAGAGAAAAACAATGACATCATGAGGTTTGCAGGCAAATGGATGGATCTAGAAAAAAATCATCCTGAGTGAGGTAACTCAGACTCAGAAAGACAAATATGGTATGTACTCACTCATAGGAAGATGCTAGATGTGGAACAAGGATGACTGGACTGCTACTCACATCACCAAGCAGGCTAACTGGAAAACAGGACCCCAAGAAAGACACGGGGATCACCCAATGACAGAGAAATGGCTGAGATTTACATGAACAACCTGGACATGAGTGGGAGTAATGAAGGGCGAGGATCAAGGGAAAGAGAGACTGTGGGAGCAGGAGATCCCAGCTGGATCAAGAACAGAGAGGGAGAACAGGAATAGGAGACCATGATAAATGAAGACCACATGAGAAAAGGAAGAAACAAAGAGGTAGTAAGGCCCACAGAAATCCATAAAGATACCCCCACAATAGACTGCTGGCAATGGTTGAGAGACAGCCAGAACTGACCTACTCTGGTGATGGGATGGCCAAACACCCTAATAGTCATGCCAGAAACCTCATCCAACAACTGAGGGATCTGGATGCAGAGATCCATGGCTAGCCCCTGGGTGGAACTCCGAGAGTCTAATTAATGAGAAAGAGAAGGGTTTATATGAGCGATAATTGTTGAATCCAAGGTTGGATAAAGCACAGGGACAAATAGCCAAACAAATGGAAACACATGAACTATGAACCAAAGACTGAGGGGCCCCCAACTGGATCAAGCCCTCTGAATAGGTGAGACAGTTGATTGGCTTGATCTGTTTGGGAGGCATCTAGGCAATGGTACTGGTTCCTGTGCTTACTGCATGAGTTGGCTGTTTGAAACCTGGGTCTTATGCAGGGATGCTTGGCTCAGTCTGGGAGGAGGAGACTGGACCTGCCTGGACTGAGTCTACCAGGTTGATCTCAGTCCTTGGGGGAGGCTTTGCCCTGGAGGAGGTGGGAATGGAGGGTGGGCTGGGTGGAATGGGAGGGGGCAGGAGTGGGGAGACAAAGGGAATCCGTGGCTGATATGTAGAACTGAATAGTATTGTAAAATAAAATAAAAGGAAAAAAAAAACCTTAATACAAAAAAAATGAAAATAGATTTAGAGAAGATAACATTGTATTTTACCTTAAAATGTAAATGGTTTAATTATATTAATTGTGAAATGTGACATAAATGTGGACAGGAGGAAAACCCAGGAGTCCTTGACCTTATACAAAGATCTATAGGCTATTTGGGAATCTTGAGAAAGGAGAAATACTTTTCTCAATGGAAGAGCACATAAATTGAATACCCAACACCAAATGAAACATTCATATAAGTGATATTATGCAGATTGAACAGTTTGTATTTATTTACTTAGGAATATGTATGTATATTCATATCCATTGCATATACATATATAACAACAATTGATGAAAAAGAGGCCATGAATTTGAAATAGAGCAAGGAGGGATATATGAGATGTTATGGAGAGGGGAAAGGGATGAGGAAATGATGTAATCATATAATCTCAAACAAAATAAATGAATTAAAATTATATGAAAATTTTTTTTGTTTTCAAATGTTTTGTTTTTTTGAAAATGTCCATTTCAAGGTTGGTGTATCCTTGATGATTTGGAGCACAAATA
The DNA here is from genome assembly GCF_004664715.2 of Peromyscus leucopus. Classification (NCBI taxonomy): domain Eukaryota; kingdom Metazoa; phylum Chordata; class Mammalia; order Rodentia; family Cricetidae; genus Peromyscus; species Peromyscus leucopus. The sequence continues at coordinate 35,897,034 of NC_051067.1, forward strand.
ATAGAAATCTGGGGTCTTAACAATGGTTCCCAATGTTTCCTTTTCTTTTCCTGTCTCTATTATACAAATAAGTTGTAATTATGACAGATGATTTTCATACAGAAGAGGCTATTTTTCTGCTTATAGGATATTCTTGAAAATTGCTAAGGAAATAAATTCTGCTACTGAGCTTTCCTTACCAGTATATTAGAATGTATGCAGTCAGCAATAATTAAATATGAATACCATTTTAGTGATAGATGTGTATAATTATCTGGTATTCACTTATCATTTGATAATAACATATGAAGAGATGATCCAATCAGTGATGAATTCTGAAAATATTTTGTTGGTAAGTTTTCATTGTTACGACAAAATACACAAGGAATACATCTTAAATGGTGTAAAGGTTTATTTTAGTTCATAGTTTCCAAGGGTTTAGTTAATTGTCACTTAGTCCTGTGACAGTACTGTATATTATGGGCAGATGTAGCCTATTTAAATATTCATGTTCATGAAGGAGGGAAAGAGAGAGGGCGAGAGAAAGATTTCTTTATCCTTTTCAAAGTATATACTCAGTGATACACCTTCTACCAGGTTCTATTTCCTAAATTTTAAAATTTTTACCAGTGCTCTGTAGTTCCACAGGGTGAAGATTCAAGCTTCAAAACAGAAGCTTTTGTAAACTACTGCAGATACAAAGTGTTACACAATGTATTGTAAACTTTTAGAAAGCTGGACACGAGTTCAAAGAGAATAGGCAGTCCTTGTGTGGTATTCAGGTACAATGAGGAATAGGGAAGACAGTGACTTCTGTCTTGTTATTGTTTAATGATGGTAACTCTTCTTTTCTGGTACAGTACATACTTAAAAGCACCATTTGATTAGACTCAGCTTAATGATGTTTTTACGTTACAATATGTTGGTAAATGTGGTTTAGTCAGTGATATATAGGAAAATAAAGTTCATGAGCAATTGGCCATAAAGTTAACTGGCCTCATCTCAGTCTCTTGGATTTTACCCTCATTTTCCATCTATTCTCATTCTCTGAAGATCCCTTGTTGTTTCTGTGTGCTACCTTCCTCTGTTGAGCCCTGGGTTGCTGATGGCTGCTTTGATTTCTTCTGCATTGGAGAGTCCTTGAGGAGTTTCTTTTAGATTGTCTGCAGTGAACATAGACTCACTTGCCCCTTTTCTTCTATCAATTATGCATTCCAGTAGCACAGCCCATTATCATCTATATTCTAGTTACATCATCAAATTCTAGCTATCTCTATTTCTTGTAGTACTATGTGCTGCTGTCCCATTACTCATACAATGATTTCAGACTCAACACTGATAGATATCACTCTCTATGATGGAAAGGCTTTTAGCATCAGGGGTTACCATTTCTTACTCCATAGTAATATCTACAGAAAAATCTTAAACATTGATTGTTTACTAATGTCTTATTATAAAACTCATCTCCTTTTACTAAAAGTCAGTGTATGCAAATGATATAGGAATACTGAAAATTAACTGATGAATATATTTTTTTTCCTTTTTTGATCAATCAGCATTTCATCAAACCATCAAAGCCACGAGGCCTTGAAAGAAAAGATTTAATCATTCGGTAATTTCTTTGCTGTTTGTTTTTGTTCGTATTTCCTTTATTTATCAGTATCCACCACTCTGACATTAGTGCAGTGATCTGCATATTTGTCTAACCCTTCCTCCCAAGTTCAGCTCAAACTACTGGCAGCCAGATTTTTTAAAACTTTCTTTTGGTATTTGTAGTGCCCATAACACTAGGTTTCAAAACATCAGATGAATATTTGTGGTGCTAATTTCTTTCTGTTTTGATATCATGGCTCTTATTCCTACAATAAAATGATTGTTTCCTCTAATGTCACTTTATGTTGAAATCCATAGATACAAGCACACATAACCTCATTAGAGAGGACTGACTCCTATGTTCGTCTTAAATATTTATTCTTCTTTTTTCTGATTCTGTGTAACATTTATAGCTATAGTAACTTTTCTCTGAAAAGTTTCATTTCAGTTATAAGCCACTTTTGCACAGAGGTCTTTCTCCATCATATACAAATGAATAATTGGCAGTATAAAGACCGTGCTTTATGTAATACTGTGAAATTTACATTCCTTAGAATTGTCAGTCATTGCCCAGTTTCCTCCCTGTTTAGTTATCATCATACATTCATAAATTGACTATTGAGAAATCAAAACTAACATATATAAAGTATCCTTGTGTGGCGATGTAGTGTGTCCCCCAATAAAATTTATCTGAGGATTAGAGGAAAAAGCCAGCCACTATAGTAAACATAGAAGTCAGGTAATGGTAGCATATGCCTCTAATCCTATCATTCGGGAGGCAGGGATCTGTGATCTCTGTGAGTTCAAATCCACACTAGGAATAGAGCCAATCTTGGTGACACATACCTTTAATCCCAGCACTAGCCTCCAGAGGTCTGGAGGTCTGTACAGACAGATAGGAAGTGACAGAGCTGAGCAGAAAGAGGAAGTGATGTAGTTGGGTGGAGAGAGGAAATGAGATAGCAGAACAGAAAGGCATATAGGCATGGGTATACAGGAAGTAGGTCTCTTTGGAGACTGAGGTGTTGGTGAGGTTAGTTTGCAGCTTTTCCTATTCCTCTGATCTCTCAATTTTTCACCCCTATATCTGGCTCCAGGTTTTTATTTAATAATAAAACTGTCATGTTTTGAATAATGAGCCAGTGTTATAGAAATGACATGTTTACTGGGATTTGTTTTAAAATATTCAATATATATTATCCATTAAAATATACAATGTGAAGTTTATGTATGGAGTTTTCTAATGAGATCTTGTCTCAAACAATGAAGCAAATTATATTCAACTATATATATAAAAAAAGACCATTTAGAAATTCATCTACATCCCTGGATCTCATGATATATATCCACGTTTTGAAGAAAAAAGTTTGAAATATGTCAGAGCAATAATAATTTTGAATGTATTCAAGAGAAAATAGAAGAACTGATATATTTTGAAGCATGGTGTTCAGTTGTTTTCGAGAAAAAAATAGAGATCATCACCATTAGGGAGAAGGCAGATTCAGTGCAAATAAACCTGGCTGTGAGGCAAACAATAAGTTTACCTGAACTATTGTCTTATAATCACCAGGAAATTTCATTACACAGCAAGACTTATTCTTGAATTTTGTCACGGAGAGTGGTCTAGTTTTGATTGTCACCTAGAGCTCTAACAATTCAATGAATGAAGGAAAAGGTACTTTTGATGCAATGAAACTTTAAAGAAAGTAGGTAAGATGAGAAAAGGCACGTGGAAGGAGAAGGTGGAATAAAAGTTTTATATGTGGTTCTAAAATTTAAGGTACTTCTAGGTGATCATAAAGTTTAGTATCCTAACACTACAGATTCATTGATAGTAACAAAATATACCTATATCATCATAGTATCAAAGCACACCATGCCTTTTGAAGGTTTTCTTTTATTTAGGTTTTCTTTTCTTTACTCCTTCCCCCAACATTCAATTTTGTCAATTTCATCCATTGTTTTCATTTATATTTATTAGAATTCTGTCTGGATGGTCTCTCGGTATCTGGAAATCCTTGTAAATCTCTGATCCTTGGAAACAGAACCCGGCAGTCCACTTCCTCTAGGAGCATCTGACAGTGTGATGGGTCCATATCTTAGGTGCTTAGACACATATGACAAACTGAGCTCCCATCAATTAATCATAACTATGAAGACTGAAGAAGTCAAATATCAGGTGTTTTGACTAATTGTATTGGATGACTATTAGGATTAGTGTGCTACTCAGGAACAACTGAGTGAATGAATCTAAAGGTGTTATTCCTAGACAAAAGTACATATGGGATTCAAAAGAAAGGAAGAATAGCATCTTATTCTTCAGGTGATGAGTTGCTAAGCTAGCTTGTATCCATATGAACAGGAAGAGAACAACGTTGGTAGAGACCCCAATGGGGAGTCAGCAGTGATATAATGCTATTGCTTCTTGACTATTCTAGTAATCCTGATGCAGAAAATTGCTACATCCACTCATCAGAAAGATCACTTTGACCACTATTCTCTAGTACTATGAATTTATCATAAAGGAAGGAATGCCAAAGGACATAAAGGACAATGCTAATGTCAGAACTGTAGGTAGGAAAATTCAGCAAGGTTATTAATACACTGTATCTTGTGGTAATCTCCCAGTAGGTGTCCTTGGAAAGCACCAAAGTGACCCATGGGAGAGTCAGTTGCCACTGAGAGGAAATCAAATTGTGATCTTATCTAAAATAGGTCTTTCATATCGCTATGTAAGTTGGAGATAAGAGAAATTTTCATTTCCCTTAATCCTCCACCCTATTCTATACAAATCAAAGGACTGTAAATGGAGCAGGAGGAAGGAAAGGGAAATTGTTGGACTGACCTTCTCTGAGTTTAATGGTGTGTGACTTGATTCACAAGAGTATAATGTTAATGTCTTAAGTAATTGGAATTTGAGCTGACACTAAACCAAAGAAGGCTTGTTAGACTCAGGAGTAAAGAACACATGAAATATGTCTCAGAAGATGCTGAGGAGAAGTAAGAAATGTGGAGGTTTTGTTGTTGTTTTGGTTTTTTGTTTGTTTGGTTGGTTGGTTGGTTCACAGTTTGACAGTACATCATGAGGCAGATATTTCATTGAAATTGAAATCAAGAAGAAAGATGAGTGCTCATCTCTTAGGGCCCATTCTGAAGGAACACTGATTTTCCTATCTTACAAAAATCACTTATCAGTTACTTTTCTCCACCTAACAATGGAGCCTTGTTAGATTTCCCTGATTCCATGTCAGAAAATTGCAGTAAAATTTTTTCCTTTTGGTTTCATGGCCTCATTAGCCATTGGTAGTTGTCTAGTTCAAGGTGTTAGCCCACCAGGAGGTAATGCCCTGATGGGTGAATCTCCATTAGACAAGGCCCCTAGACCTCACACCCCAGGATGTCTTTTGCTTTTGCTGCGCCTTTACTTTTGTTGCTGCTATGGCCTGCCAACAAAAGAGTTGGCTATGAAAAAATACTTTCTGCTTGTTCATGTTCTGTTAATATGTAACAAGTTACTTAAATATAAATGTATATGGCTTATTGGAGTGACTTTGTTTTTAATCATGTAAGGGAGATTTAAAAAAAATGGGTTTTTACCTGCACTCTGTAGGAATTTAGCAGAATCCCTGTATGGCGTAGATGTTAGAATGCACAGCTATTTTTTAGAAGTACCTTGACCTTGAAGAATTCCTGTGTAAGACAGTGATTGTTTTGCTGAAGGGGCTTTGCAGTCATCCCATGACTTTGGTCACAAGACACCTCAGGTACACCTGAGGCTCTTGTATTACTGTGTATTGCACACAATGCATAATAAAGAACAAGAGTCATGAAAGCATGTGATGCTCTCCTTCAGTAAGACATGTAAATTAAGATTAGAGACCTTGGTATGAGGAAATACTTTGTGTAACAATCAATAAATACACCTTGGTATGGCTGTTCAGGGTTCAAGCCATCAGAAGGGGTTAGACCTTCCTGCTGCCACATGGGTCTTAAAATTTCATCTTAGAGTACCTTTTTTCTTCAACTAACAATGGAAGAACACAGAAAGAACACAAAAGAATAGAGAATAAAGAAAGAAATCATCAAGAGAGAGTTTGAGTGTCTTTTTCCCTAACCCCCTCAGATTAAAAAAAAAAAAAAAAGCCTAATACATGATGATGCTGTGGATTTCCATTTGAGTCCCATGCTGCTGAAGGCTCCCCTCCACCCCCGGCACTGATACCTCTTAATGTCATGTTACTAATATCAATACAAACTCAAATTCTATTACATAATTCTATTACATATACAATTTCATGGTAAAGACTTGGAATTCATGAACTTACCACACTATTTTTGGTATGTAAAAGAGATAGGTGGTGGGAGAGGGTGGGGATGAACTGTTATCAATAAAACACTGGATACTGACTTTGTACAGTCAACCTTCCATGTGTTGCTAGTGTTTGGAAATTTGATTTACACAGGGGCTACCTGCTTTCCCTTGTCAAGATGTATCCTGACTATATACCAAATAATGTTTAGGGACTATGAAAATCACTAAGATTATTACCTCTGAGATGATTTTAGGAAAAAATATTGCTGTCAAATAAAATCTGTCTTGCTTTTTTATATGATTTGCTAAGTCATCAATGTAAATTTTTGAGGATTGACTGAGTGAAGGAAGAAGCCAATTTCATCATTTCCCAATGAAACATCTATTTTTTTTCTGTTAGGAGGGGGTCCATGCTACTGATGTGTTTAGTACTAAATGAATGAAAGATATTAATAATTGTCACATTATACATTGACATATTTAAAGCACTATTTTGTTTTTGTGGAGGCATGTTACACTCAAGCACACATGCAAAAATCATTAAAAATGGATCATTATAGAGTATCAGTCCTCTAAGTTGTAGCAGATGTCTCAATGAACATGAACACACCTCAGGAGTCTGAGATAAGTGTTAACCTTATCTGTGTCAACACAAAGGCAGTAGGATAATTTATAAAGAGCAAAAAAAAGAAAACAAAAAAACAAAAACAAAAACATGATTTTTCCTCCACTGATTGTAAGGATGCAAGCTCTGACCAGACAGGTACTCTTAATTTCCTTCCATTCCAGGATGAACCTAATGACAAAATTAATAGTCACATTATTACTGTTTGTGTTGGATTGTCCTTTTCCCTTTTAAGTATTGTCATCAACACAAATCCAGAGTCAGAAGTGTGAATTTTCATGTGTCAAAGCCTGGATACCATGCATCCTTCTGGTCATCTGAAAACTAGAAGTAAGACTCAAGTATATATTTTCTCAGATAAAACTGATTCTAGACAATGCATATTCTTTTGTGAAAAGCTATATAGAGGACCAAAAAAAATTATACTTATGTTTGTGCAAGGCACAACTGAAGGACTGATTGTATCATCTTTCTCACTTTAGATGCACAGAGGCCAGGAATGGTAGATAGTTGAGAAGAACTCACTTTGCCAGGAAAGGTACTACCCTGGTGACTGTGAGGAAGAGCTCTATCAACTAGTGGCCAGGGAACAGAAAGACTTTGTGCATAAACTGTGTTCTTGCAGAGTGGAGTGTTTCAAATGTTATTGTTCTCCACATATGTCACATCATTCAAGGAGAAAAGTAAGAAGACTGCTCACCCTGCTGACTATCCTCATGATGCTCTCCTGAAGCTCTTTGTGTTTTACCTCAATATCTTCAACTCTTGATAGAATATCATCAGGGGCTCCTGGCATAGCACTGAGTTCCTCCAGTAAGTGGTGTAGAGGGTTGTTCCAGGCATGCAATATGCTGAGTATCAGTTTCAGAAAGTCTTCAAGCTATGCAACAGTAAGTAAGCAATCATATTGACATAAATGAAGTTGATCGCGATGCATTGCATTTTTATTTTAATCAGAAAATCATAACTAAAATGTACATTTGTCATTTTATGGATATATAGAATACATTTTGTAGATGAAAATTATGTAGAACTGTGAATTTCAACAAATTCATCTATATTTTGCTAAATAATATATTATTTTAAACAGTAACTTTTTCTAATAAAATATCATGTTGTTTTTATTTTATTTTCCTACTGCAATTGTACCATTTGAACCCCCTTTAGTATTGTGTCCAGAAGAAACCAAAGCTTTGTTGGGATTTGGTAGGTGCCCAAAAGACCTGACTCAGAAAGATAACTGTCACTAATGTCAGTGGCATATGGCTCAAGTCATTTTCAGTCAGATTTGTCATAATAAGGAGATGGTTCACAATTACACTCATCTAAGATGGCAAGGTTTTAGGGGATATAAAAACAAAGATTTAATAAAGAAATCATGTTGTTCATGAATGTGCTTTCTACAGTCTACTTCACTCTCTGTCCTTGCCTCTAGCAGAGCTGTCTGTCAGCATCAGCAGATGAAGATCAATGGCACAGTGTTGTCTTCATTACTAGCATCAGTGGAAATCTCAATGGAGTTTGATTTCCCAGTGTGTGCCCTCTGCCAGGATCATACATGAAGCCCAAATGTGATTTCAAATACTTGTTGTGTTGATATCTGTAAGCAATTCTGTGGTAATAAATATAAAATCTAGAAAGGTATGACACAAACTTTGTGAAGTAAGACATGAAAGAAAAGACCATACCAAATGGTGACAGATCCTGGGAGCAGTGAATGCTTGACTTAGAGGAACTACAGACTCCCAATGTTTTTTTTTTTTTCCTTATTAATCACTTTTATTTTTTTATTTATTTCACAATACTATTCAGTTCTACATAATAGCCACAGATTCCCTTGTTCTCTCCCTTCCTGCTCCCCTCCCCTTCCCCCCAGCCCACCCCCGATTCCCACCTCCTCCAGATCAATGTCTCCCCCGAGGACTGGGATCGACCTGATAGACTCAGTCCAGGCAGGTCCAGTCCCCTCCTCCCAGACTGAGCCAAGCGTCCCTGCATAAGTCCCAGGTTTCAAACAGCTAACTCATGCAATGAGCCCAGGACCTGGTACCACTGCCTAGATGTCTCCCAAACAGATCAAGCCAATCAACTGTCTCATCTATTCAGAGGGCCTGATCCAGTTGGGGGCCCCTCAGCCTTTGGTTCATAGTTCATGTGTTTCCATTCATTTGGTTATTTGTCCCTGTGCTTTATCCAACCTCGGTTTCAACAATTCTCGCTCATATAAACCCTCCTCTTTATCACTAATTAGACTCCCAGCGCTCCACCAGGGGCCTAGCCATGAATGTCTGCATCCAGATTCCTAGGTCCTTGGATGGGGTTTATGGCACAACTATTAGGGTATTTGGCCATCCCATCACCAGAGTAGGTCAGTTCCTGCTGTCTCTCGGCCATTGCCAGCACAGACTCGCAATGTTACTGGGCATGCTGGTGGTTAAAATTCTGTGTTAACCTCCCAAATCTTCACTTTTTATTTCTCAGCTAGTATGATAATATTCCATTTGTAAGGACACTGGAGTGAAGTCAATATAGTATTTCATGAAGTGTCTACCAATGCCAGTGAAGAACGGCATTAAAATATTACTCCTTCACTTCTCATTATTACTTCCATATAATGTTCAAACCAAATCAGTTCATGATAAGTTATGGTAAAGGTCATACAGGAATGATCATATCAATTAGAAGTTATAGCTGCCATAATAAGATGATCTTTCCAACATTTTTGAGGACATAGTTTCATTTGGAGAAACATTAAATAGTATTTGTGTGATCCTCGTGTTTGAGTCCTTTCAGTAAAGCCATAGGAAAAGTCCATAAAACAGAGAGTAATAACACATCTGTAAGATGCAAACATGGAATCAGGAGATTCTTGAGAATTAAGAGGAGCTGATTTAATGGTCAGTAGTATAAAATATTGCCAATAAGGTACCATTAGTAATACGCAATAAATATAACTACATTTTCATTCTTATGGATATACATGAATGTATATTTAAACACGGATGCCCAATTCAGGTCAGTCTCCTACAGAATAGTAAATAAATTTGGTAGCCAGATATTGCAAAACTAGGGTTATGTAAACAGACAATTTATAACTTAGCTACAAAATTGTTTTATTATTAAAACTTTATTTACTTGTAATTCATCAACGATGTAATATGATTTTGTATCATTGTTTACTCTTTCAGCATTTCCTTGTAGGGGTGATTATAACACATATATAGTGCTCATAATGACCTACAGAACAGCTGATCCAGTATACTACTTGAGTTCCTTAGGATAAAACCATGGACTGAGGATTCACCGAGATCTTTTTGGCTTCCTCTTTTGTTTCTGGGGTGTTGAGTAAAAACGTATGGCAGCTGTTCAATGTCTTGAGCATGAGCTCTTGGTCTCTGAGTAACTCTAGTGTCTGTAAATGTTAAAATAGAAACTGAGTTAGTTGTAGTTCAGTCAATGATCTATGATCAGAATATGAATGCATTTAATAAATGTGTAATTTTAAATGTGAGTGTTAAATAAACCTGAAATTAAGGAAGAAAATGGCTATTTTACCTACTCTTTTCTCTTTAGATACAAAATTTCAGTTTCTTTTCATCTAAGTGTCTAGCCTCTGAATCACTTCCTTTCTCATGGTTCCTGTGTATCCCCATGCTTCTCAATATTTATGTTTAGAAGTGAGGTCCTTCAAATAACAAAATAACTAATATTTTAAAGCTCATTTTACTCTGGGATTTGAATTAAAACTCATTACTCTCCTGTTTTTTTGTTGCTCAAAACAGATGTTTCCTTTAACAAGATATTGTTAAATTAGACAATTCTTTCTATTGATGCTGAATATATTCAATTATATCTTGCAAAGTTAATCATAAGTACTGAGTGGAATTGTGTTACTGTTGATATAATTAGTTATCAGGTCTAGTATTTTTAAAAATGACTAAATAAGAATAAATTAAAATACAAAAATATGATTTAGTATGTATATATCTATCAATATATAAGTATTAAAACATTTACTTAACTATATTATTTTCAATATGTTATTTAAAATAATAATCAGATATTTTATGAAAGTTTAATGGATCACTAGGAAGTATAGGCAGTTAATGGCTGTAAAATCTAGAAACACAAACTGAAAGAAAAACATGTGAGTAAAAATAAAGTGTGAGTGACTTTTATTACAAATGCTGAGATATATTTTCTGCTTGCCATTTGTTGAATTGAGGTCTAATTTATTTTCTCTTCATTGAACTAAATAGCTAAATGTCCTTGTATACATAAAATACAACCATCAAGCAGAGATAAACTACTTACTTCTTTTCCCCCTTTTATTACTAACTTTTTTCATACAACATAATTTGATCATATTCTTTACCCACTCTCAAATAGTTATAAATCCCCACTACCTCCATACTCACTTAGCTCTGGTTTGCTCTTTTTTTTTTGTCTCTTTGAAACAAAAGCAAAAGGAAAACAAAAGAGTGGAAAGAAAAACAAACAAAAGTAAGATGAAAAATATCAAAACAGAATTCCTCCCAAACACCCCAAACTCAACAACATGGAGTCAGTTTTATGTTGGTCAAGCACTCCTGGTTTGAGGCCTCTCCTGCAGTGTCGTTGATTTACCCCATTACACTCCATCAGGGAAATCAGATTCTTCATTCCCCACCAGGCACCAATTGCAAATAGTTTTTTGGTTAGGAGGGGGACATTGTGGCTCTCTCCTCAAGACTAAGTGATTGTTGAAAAGGAAAAAGAAAGATCATGAGTTAGAGGTGTAGGGCCACTCTAAGAAACAGTTTCTGCTAGGTACAGCAAGAAGATACACATAGTAACTCACAAAAACTATGCCTTCTTCTAAACCAGTCCTCCTGTTGAATAAACTCTATTAATATATATATTCTCCTAGCATTAGGGGGCTTCTAAAAAAGCTAATCTATTAATACCTGATATGGTTTCAGTTTATGCTAGCTCTTTCAATCCATGGAATGTAATACATAACAATGAAATTCTCATCCCATGGAATATTTGCAGTGTACTCGATAAAAATGGCAGAGGATACTACCTCCCTATAAGCACAATCAGAACAGCAGTGTTCTTCACCTCGGAGACATTTTAGACCTCTCTCTCTCTCTCTCTCTCTCTCTCTCCATATATATATATATATATATATATATATATATATATATAATCATATATATCATTTAATATAAGATTGTAAGAAGATAAATTTACTCAAAACCTGAGATTTCTTTGCATCTATTATAAATCAGAGATTCTCTACATGGTCCTACACTTGTTCTACTATTCCTGACTGATATTTCCTTTCCTCTAGAGGTATACTATTAGAAATTTGGCTCATGGCTGTTTCTCATCTAAGCTAAACTGTAGTGCAATCATTGGCTCCAAGTTTTTGTTTTTTTTAGGAAAAACTATCTGAAGTAGGGGAAGTACTTACAATATTAAGGAACATGTCTGACGAGAAGGCATTGGTGCTCTGAAACAAGAGGGATGAAAGAAAAATTTATAAGTAAAAGATAGCATGAGTTCATACTTATTGCAATTGGCGAGACACATTTTGGGGATGCCTATTGGAGCACTCAAGCCTTTTCCTTCCTTGATCTTGACTGTTCTTGATCACATAACATACAGTTATTAGGAAGAGAGAAATTGTTTGTCCAATCACCCTATTGTCTAAGCGTTAACTTTAGGAATGCATTACGAATGTTTTTAAAAGTTTCCTAGCACTTATGGGTTTTAGAAAAGCTGCTGTGGATATCGTTCTGTATAAATAAAATGCTGATTGGCCAGTAGCCAGGCAGGAAGTATAGGCGGGACAAACAGAGAAGAGAATTCTGGGAAGAGGAAGGCTGAGCCAGCCGATGCCAACCCACTGTCCAGGGAGCAGCATGTAATAGGCACACAGGTAAAGCCACAGAATATGTGGCAACATCTAGATTAACAGAAATGGACTGAGTGTAAGAGCTAGTTAGTGATAGGCCTGAGCGAAAGGCCAAGCAGTTTTAAATAATATTAGCCTGTGTATATTTATTTGTGTCTTAGTGGCTGTGGAAACGCAAGGACACAGGAGCTGGGTGGCCACAGGAAAACTTAAACTACAAAAAGCTATGACTTTTTTCCCATTTTGAAATCTATTGTAATTTAATTTACTACTATTTTATTCACCTAATTCATGGCTGTGTACTTGATTAAATAAATGTGCTTCCTTATTGAAGAAGGCAGTAAATTTGGCCTCCTACAAGCAAGATCAGGAAGTGGGTGTTCTAGAAAATTTTAAAACATGTGTTTATTCTTTTAAGTCATTTGTTTGTAATTCTCTAAGAAGTCATGAAGTTCTTTTCCTGCTTCTTGGAGACAGATGCTTGCTTTCACATATGAAGGTGTAGTACTTGAATTTTAGCTCATGAATATTTCTGTTAGATTGTGATGCACTACCACTACTGTTAGGGGCATCTGTTGTTGCAAGATACCTGGGACCAGTGAGGTACTAACAAATAGCCTTTGAATTTCTGTAGCAAGCTCACTGATGTTCTTGGACAATATGATAGCATCATCAAAATGGTCTTTGAGGAATACTTCAAAATTGCCAGACACACTGGTATCCATGGATGCAGAGACCATGTTCTCCCACAGGAGGAGGCTTGACACCAACAGCATCAGAGTAGTCCCTGCTATACAGAAACAGAAGCTCTGTTGAGATCCATATTTCTGTTTCTTGCTTACAAAAACACCTTTATAAACTCCGCCTGGCCTCCTCCATGATACAGTTCCCTCATATCCTACTGTATTAAGGAATAACCATATTATATGGTAAAAATTAATTTTGTTACTACATTTACACTGACATATTTGAAGAAGTTGATGTGGCAAAAGTTTGGTTGGCTGTCAGAAGTGACATTAAAGTTTTTAACATTTAACATAAGTTAATTCTAAGTGAGTGTTTTCAAATCATTCACCACAGATGATTTAATTTTGAGAATTTATGCTGAACTTCAGTGGTCTTATTCTCCAAGGCTTTGTCTCTAACTCAGCAAGCAGTGTTTGCATTTAGTCAAGGACAGTACACTATTTTTTGTATCTTCATGCCCAATAAGAGTAAAGACATGATTGCTTGGTGTTTAATAATGAAAGTGATGAGAATTCAGTCATGAAAGCATACTGTACGCTGGATTTGCTAAATCCCAATAAAGCCATATACTGTTATTTTACCAAAGCCTTAGGTTGTGTTTTCTGTGAAGTCAGGCTTTAGAATAACCTATGAGTAGGGTGGGCCCATGTAATATCATCAAACTGGACTGATGAAAGAGAGTCTCCCAGGGTTATGTGATTTTTGCTAAGCCCCTTTAATCAATGCTGAGAGACAGAATGCCAACACTATGGACTCTCTGCCACACATGGAACTTTATATAGTGGGTAGCTGTTTCAGCTTTGACATGGAAGTACTACCCCCAGTGGTAATTGTCACGTCTACCTATGACCTGCCCCTGAGGCAGGGCTGATTTGGGAGCCCTTAAGACCCGAGATCCAGATATGTCAGCTCTCTTGGTTCTTGGTAATCTTGGATGCTAGATGGTAGACCAAGCAGAATTCTCCAGAGTAACCAGCTGGACTGTACCTCACCTCTCCTGGAGCCTGTGACCAACCCCTTTACTAGCTGTAAGTTACCCCAACCCTTGTTTGGACTCTCTGCCTCACATGGAATTTTATCTTTGATCACATGAGTACAGAAGCCCTAGGAATCTTCATTTTATCTACATTTCTTGTTCTGTAAAAAAGTATTATCTTTATATTTTTGACAATGATGACTGTTGAATTCCTCCCTAATTTGCTGAATCATTAAAAAGCTAGTGATAAGTCTCTAACATATCAACAGTTACACTCTTAACAAAAAAGAATCTAGATATAGAAACCAAGTTAATATAACTTTTTTACATTTCTTGACACTTTTTACATTTCTTCACATAATTTGTGAAAAAAATGTGACTCTAAGTAATCCAAATAATTTTCATGATGCATTGAACATGTGCTCAGAATATACCAGGAAAATGTTAAAGATTTACGCCTAAAGAACACCTAAACTCAAATGTTCACAAGTAAGTGGATCTAAACTTTTTGTACATGAAATTTTACTAAGGGTTTCTTGGGTAAATAACTAAGCTATTAGTAGATAAACTCCTATTATAGACTTTCATTTTCCATGAATATTTTGGTTTCAGACATTATTTTATAAAATTATGTGTATTTCATATATAATTTCAAACATAATTCAATATATAAATTCAATAGTTATCTATCTCTCTATAGATACATGCATATGTATATATGTATAAGTGTACTATCCAATTTCACCTGAAGCATTTCCATAATCTAATATGAAGTGAAATAGAAAAATGTTTTTGTTCTCTATTTCATAAAATACATTTCATAAAATTCTGTTTTGCTGTGCTTGTCACCTACAGAACTTTAATACCACCAACTGTTAATAAATATATTGGTGTCATTCAAATAACTTCATAACTCCCTATTGATTAGTCAAGAAATGTAAGAAATGCATCTGCTATCATCATCTATTCTAGGTCTCAGCAGTGAAAGTTTTAAAGGTTAATTCAAGAGGTTAAACTATTGTTTAAAATGCAAGAAAAACAAGAAAACCTTTCCTTCTTTCTGAGTTGTGTCTATTTGAACACACTGATTCTTGTGTTCCCAGTAAATTACCATTTCTGAATCTCAGCAAAATCAACCTTTGAACTATAGTTTTTTTTTTTCTTCTCCAGAAACTGTCATGGCAATTGAAAGTTTTTAAGCATCATCCATGCTTTCTAACCATTAAGATGCCTTTCTCTAACCCTTAGAATGCTTTAGAGTATATGGGTATTTATGTGTGCATTCACATGAGTATAAGTATGTATATAAGGCAGAGAACAACTTCAGGGGTTATTTTTAAATACCAACCACACTTTTATTTTATAATTGCTGAGATGAAAACTCACTCTCCTGGAACTCCCTAAGTAGACTATGCTGGCTGGTTAGCCAGACTCGAGACCGATCTGCCTCTGCTATCTCAGCACAGAAGTACAACTGGCTTTACCCATCCCATTTCCTCCATCACTTCAAGTAAGATAAGGAAAACAAATTAATTATTGCCCTTGACATAAAGAAAAGGTCCCCATGTTGTGAACCTCTGTAAACAGTGAAGATTCCTCCTAGACTGTAAAATTTCTCCTAAGCCTGGTCCTGTGTTACTTGAACAAATATGCATGTCTGTTAACACAAGATGACTGAGACAGGACTCTATCAAAAGGATTCCATCTCATAACCTCAGAGAACTCACAGACTGATCAGATATACTTAGAGCATGAGTGAGAGCTTACTTACAGAAGCATGGTTGACTCAATGACAGCTGCATCTCAGAGAAGTTCTACCACAGTATGTGGGCCACTGGAGAAGGCTGCTGCACTGGAGTTCTAATCTCTGTTTGCTTTTTACCTCCTATATACTCTAGCAGATTGCTGCAAGGCCACCTACAGCTGTAACAGGAAGGAAATAAGTTTTTAATGCTGGGTATGTTTCCAATGACTCTCCTGCTTCTGGAAATGTTAGTAGTGTTATCACCATCATCACAGAATTGTTGTTTCTGTGTGTGTCTGCTGTTTGTAGCTAGTGTCCAACTCAATGTAGAGCTCTCCAAAGCCAAGTTGACTACATGATCATTAGTGACATATCAGTCCAGGTATATTTTTTTGTATGCTATCACATCTTCTCCTTCCTCATACTCTTGCATTCTTTCAGTAAAGTTTTATAAATTTCAAGCCTCTTTGAGAGGGTGATATATGTATGTGCTTTTTTTTTTACTCGATATTGAGCCAGTATGTCACAGCGCCCATCTTTTTTTTTTTTTTTTTTTTTTTTTTTGTAGCAGTTTAACTAGCCATTACTACTGTAATCAGTACTGCTGTGTCACAGTGGTTTTGGTGGACATGCATTTCTGTGCTCTCCCCTGGCATTAGCATGTAATTGAATTCTCTCCCTGGTGTCAGTTCTCCCCAGGCAGATCCCTTACTGCCTTTGGAACTGAGAAACAAGTAGCATGGAGGAAGATTCCACTTCAACCCCAGTCTGATTTTTCCACATCATGAAATAAGACCATGAAATGTCTTTCAGCAACTGGGTCCAATCAGTTCCTTCCCACAAGTGACTACCTGTAGTGTCAACAGCCTAAATGGTGTAAAAAGATCTAGAAATCTTGCTTGTCCACTAAGTCCTAGTGAGGGAACATATGGCAGGCAGTGGCATTTCATTAAATAAACTTATAACTGTTAGGAATGCTTTTCCCCATGCCTGTGTAAAACATCTTACTCATTCTTGTAACAGCTGTCTTTAGCTGGGAAGCTGTCAGTTTTCTCTGAATACATTGCTAAATTATTAAGACCCTTAGAAGTTAGCTTTAGATAATGGCAGCTTTAGAGAGAGTCAGCATGCTATTTTATTGTCTACTTCATGAAAGTGTAGAACTGCATCTGAAATTTTCATCTATGTGGATGCTAAATAAAATCCTCATAACTGTTCAGTACATCATGAACATGTCTCATTCTCATTTCAATGTTTTCCTTTAGAGCAGTGATTCTCAATCTTCCTAATGCTATGACATTTTAATACAGTTCCCCATGCTGTGGTGACCACCTCAACCATAACATTATTTTCATTGATACTTCATAACTATAATTGTGCTACTATTATGAATCTTAATGTGAATATCTATATTTTCCAATGGTCTTAGGCAAACCAGTGAAAAGATCATCAATACCTCCAAAAAGGGTCATGACCCACAGGTTGAGAACCATTGTTCTAAAGCACAATCTAAGTTATAATAGATGGTTATTAATATCTACTTTTCATAAAGTATAATCTATTTTTTCACTAGCTGTTTACTTTAGCTGATGCTTTGCCATGGCTTTACCAACCTTGCTACATGTTGATCATCTATGCCACAGTGAGTTATCTACTTTTGGCTTTTGGTTAGTCCTTTGTAAAGGAGCAGGGTAACTTTAATGAATGCCTTCTGAAAGGGCCTGGAGTTGGGTGAGCAACTTCTTCCCCACTGATATATTTCTGGGAAAGCAAATGATTGCCTAATATTTCAGTCCTCAGGGAAAAGTTTACAAAAGGTTATACAGCAGATGTTCCACTGAACACCCTGATGTAGCATTCCTCTGCTTAGGACAGAACTGAACACAATGTACTCTTTGAGGAGGGGATCATTGTCCACACTTAAGTTCAAGCTTATTCATATTTATGTCTCTGTAATTATCCATCAACTGTTGTCTGTAGTCTAAATGATTTAGGTATCAGGATGTAGTCATGAATTAAGGTATACTTAGAGCAATTTATGTTTTTCCCAAATCTACCCCTTTAAAATTTTTATTAGCCACAGAGAAACCCTGTCTCGAAAAACCAAAAAAAAAAAATTATTAGCATATACCAATGATGATAATAATAGGTTTTATTTCAACATTTTGTATTTTGATCACAATGACTCTGTTAATCTCTTTTGCCCCCCCCCAATCCTAGTGATCTCCTGCTTCTTTGTTAATCTCCCTCTTTTACTTAAAAAATATTTTA
The DNA here is from genome assembly GCF_004664715.2 of Peromyscus leucopus. Classification (NCBI taxonomy): domain Eukaryota; kingdom Metazoa; phylum Chordata; class Mammalia; order Rodentia; family Cricetidae; genus Peromyscus; species Peromyscus leucopus. The sequence goes on from NC_051067.1 coordinate 35,915,183, forward strand.
TTTGTTATTTGAGAAGTTTGTACGTGTTTTGATGAATTCCTCTATTTCCCCAATTCTTCCGAGATCTACCCTCCATCCTGCTCACCGAACCTTGCCCCATTTGTTTCCTTTTGTGGCTGTTGTTAAATGTATCAAGACCAGTTTGTGCTGCAAAATATTCTTGGTTGTATGGACTTTTATTGGAGCGTGATCATCTTCCTATGATCTGAACTTTTAAAGAAAATTGACTCTGTCTCTCTCTCTCTGTCTCGATGTCTCTGTCTCTGTCTGTCTGTCTCTGTCTGTCTCTGTCTCTCTGTCTCTCTCTTTGTCTTTGCCCCTCTGTCTGTCCCTGTCTCTGTTTCTGTCTGTCTGTCTGTCTCCCTGTCTGTCATCTCTCAGCAGCTATCAGTGAAAATGGTCTTTGGATAGGGGTACAACTTCCTGTCAAAGTCTCCTTTCCAGATTAGGGTTTTGTCTGGCTTGGGCAAATACAAGTCTTATGCATACTGTCACAAATATTACTTTCATTATAGACATTCCTATCCTGTGGCTCTTACATTCTTTCCACAACCACTTCATTAGTGATCCTTGAGTCTAGGAAGAAAGGGGGTATATATGTCCAATTCGTGCTAAGCATTCTGCAGTCTCTTATATTGTTTAACTTTGTCAATTGTAGGTCTATTTATTAATCAATATCTGCTACAAAATGAAGTTTCTCAGATGATAGCTGAGCAATGCACTTATCTAGGAATATAATGATAAGTTACTACTAGGTGTCTTTTTTAATACTTTGTCCATTTAGGAGAAAAATAAGAATAGGTACTCAACAATGGTCAATGAACTATCTAGCTATATATTCCTAGTCCAATAATGGTGCCAGGTACAGGCTTCCTGTTGAAGAGAGGACTTTAAAGCTAACCAGAAAGTAGCTGATTACTCCCATGATGTTCTTGCCACTATTATACCATTGGTTATGTCTTAGCTAGTCATTGTTGCTTGCATGTTTCACGACTGGGTCAAATTGATGGCTATTTTTCTTCTTTGGCACTGCTCATGGCATGATCTAGCACTATGGAGTGTATAAATTAGTAATAAATAAATCAGTAGTAATAAAGCTTTCAGGTCTGTTCCACTTTAATTTCTCCATGTTACATGACTTAAGTGTCAGTGTCTTCATGAATATAGTCTTGCCATTATCAAGAATATTGCCAATAGCCTTTAGTGTTGTATATCTATGGTACTTCAATAAACAACAACTACTAAAGAATTACCATTTCTGTCACTGGACTTTTTACTTCATAGCCTATGGTATCAGGAAAGACATATCGCCCCATTCATATGCAAACTCCATTATAACTCAGGGCCATGTGGTGTCATCTTGAGTATCCTAATGGTGTTGTTAGGGTGTCTTACTCAAAATGTCTAGTGATATAGAGACACACTAGAAGAATTCATGGTTGATGTGACTATAGCAACTCATCTTTAAACACAAATAAAGCTTTGCTATGTACACCCTCACATTAGAAGGCACCCTCAATTTCAAAAGTAAATATCTTATCCTTGGATGAAACTTTGGTAAGAAATCTCCATTAAGCAGCACATATTACTGAATTGCCAACATTGACTCTTCTTTACACACCAGGATGAGCTTTATGCAATGGCAACAGAAAACTCAACCTCCCCCTAGAATCTTTAACAATGTCAGACTCACACTCCTCTATCCACTTCATAAGACAATTATTGGATGCACAAATTTAGTTTAATACACAGTCAGTTACTGGATTTTTCTTCTTCTCCCATTACCTCCCCTTCCCCTCCCCTCTTGCTTGTCTACTCTCCCCTTCTCTTCAATTTTCCTGTTTTCCTTTGCATTTTTTGTCTATTTCATGGACTTTTTCTCTCTCTACCTCTCTCTTCTTCCTCCTTTTCTTGTTGTCCCTTTGTATTGTTTCTGCCCTTAGTTACTTAGTTGTTCAAAGTCTTTATCCCAGAGAGAGCTAATGGAAATTAAGATTTAAAATTCTTGGTGAAGATTTTGAAGCTCTTCCATCTCTTATAGTTCTGTAACCTAAAAGAAAGCATGATACATTTAGGCACACGAGCCTATGAAGAAAATTTTTCCCTAATTAATAATGGAATCATGCCTATTTCCATTCTTTTCCTATCCATGCATGTATATCTTTTTATTGATTTTAAAATTATTTCATTTGATAATATGCTTCATTACAATATTTCTGTAAATATTTATTATTAAATAAAGAACTCATTCACTCTCCTACTGTGCACTCCAGCTCCATCTCTCTGTTTCTCACACCCTCTTTCCTTTTTCATATGGTTCTACTTCTTTATTCCTTAAGAACATAACTGGAATTTTGCAGAGAATAGCACTGAACATTCAAGTTAAGTTTTTTTTTTGCCCTGTAGCCATTTTCACAAGACCAATCTGTCAATCATGATAAAATGTCTTCTTTAGTTTTGTCTCCAGTGCTTTAAAACTTTTATGGTACAGTTCTAGATCTTTCACATTCTTTGTTAGGCTTACTCCCAGGTATAATTTAGATGGTGCTCCACTGTTGTTCTGGTCCTTGGATAATAAAAAAATTAATATCTTCACATGATTAATCAAATCTCTTGGTTTCCTTTTGCATCTTTCCTGGGAAGAATGATACCAAACAGGTCTAAGATTTCTTGTGTAAAGATATGAGTAGAGTTTGTCTCAACTAAAGGAATATGTGTAGTCAAAAGAAAAAACTCTGAGCAGACAGAAGGAAGTTGACACTCTAGAACTATTCTTGGTCTGTAAAGCCTTGGAGTGCTTAAAAAAATTCTGTAACACATGAATATTTATCCCTCCTTAAATAGCTGGGTATTTTTGTTGCTCTCATATTTGAGTACTTATTGTTTTTTCATATTCATTTATACAAATGAGGATGCAAAATGATACCCACAGTGAGTTTAGTTCATTGTTTACATAATTAGTTTGCTTTCAGAGTGTCTTGGGATTTACATTCTTCTGGAAAGGATTCTAATGTGAAATTTCAATTAGAAAGTGTATTATTTGACAAATCGACAATCAGATAATAAAAAGTCTAATGGTGATTAGTCACTGATCTCATTAACTCTTATGCATGTATATAAATATATATGTATATATGTATATGTATATATATAATCTTATTCTTAGCTGCTTCTGAAATTATAAAAGCTTAGATTTAAATTACACATAAAATGATATTTTGTTTGATGACTATGCAAAAGTTCATATATTTACTTATGTATATAGAGCATATGAAATACTAAACTTTAAAAATGAGTGTCCTTACCAAAATAGCTATTTCTATTTTCAATGTATCTTGTCCTTCACTCAAACTTTCTATGAATTATAAGATATAATGCAATAATAGCAATAGGTATGTTACAATTTAAATTTCATAATGCTAAGTACTGGTAAGATTTGGTGAGTAAAGTGAGACTTAGTTTCTAAAATCTGGAAACAGCTTTAAACACTATATTCAATATGTATTAAATTTTCAGGAGTTTGCTGAACAATTATGCATAAAAAAATTTCATATAACTGGAAAGTTTGTATAGTTGTAGCCTTCTTGTTCAGATCAACTTGAAGTACATGCCTAATCTTAGCTTGTGCTAGAAAGAGACATTTTGAAATCATGTAGGAAAGAATTAAATCCTGAAGAACAGAGCAAAAGCTTGATCTATGATCCACGTGAACACGCATCATCTCAAGTAACACAGGAAATGAGCTTTACCTTGGAGTTCACACTTCTCCAGAAGTTTTTCATCAGCTTCACAGTGTTCTTGTATCCTGTTTGTGTCAGGTACCTCTCCCAGCTAGAATTTACATTTAATTCAGTTGCATGTGCTTAACATGTTTGCTCATGAGTGTGAACCCAACACTTGCCAAAGTGAATGAGTAAGTAGACAAGGAAATATATATTAGCTAAGTGGCCAGTAACAGCTTTCTGGAGTGACCTATAAATTTGGGCAATCAGTAGTTACTATTGACCTTTGAAAATATATTAATATATTAATCTGACTAGGTTAAGATATTTTTTATTCTCAGCATGACCATGAACTATATTTGAAAATAACTGTTAAATCAGTTGTGTTAACCAGATTTGAGATTTATGAAGAGTCCTAGAAGTTTTACTTCATTTAATTTGATCTTTATGATTTTTATTTTTCTTTATGTCATTAAGTGAAGTGAGTGGTTCCTAGTAGTAATTTTAGAAAAACATTTTAAACACTGGAGTAGATAAGCTTCTCAATGGAATACTGACATGGCTGTCTTGGCTGAAGTACCTCCAGTTTGACTTACTCATCTTTCTTTATGGTGTGTAGGCACACAGTGGTATATAGTAAAATAAGTTATCATACCAGTCTGTGGTGAAGTGATTCCCATGTTTTTCATGGTTGGATTTTTTGTCTTATCTTTCATGCATATTGGTCATTATTGTGGTAAAGGATTTTCATATGGAAGGAATATATCTGACTGCCTGCTGGATGGGTAAGGTGCTAGGGTAGAGGCATTATGCTGATAATACACCTTTTAGAAGATATTAGAATGGTTCCTTGGCCATCAATCAAAGGAGGGATATTTTTAAAGTAGCTTTAGAACATAATTATTTTCATTAGTGGTTAGTTGACCATCTCTTGAGATTAAGACATGGATAGAAAATAACAGGTAGATTTGAGGGAAAAACAAACAAAGCATTATTAGTCAGCTTCCCATTGCTGTGACACAGTACACAAGGAGATCACATTAAGAGGTGAAATTGTAGAATTGATTAATAGTTTAAAGTGGTTTTAGGTCATGGTACCTTTAAGGTGTTGCATTGGTCCTATGACAGTATAGGACCAGTATAGTTGTGACCATGAGGGAGAGTGTGTGTGTGGTGGGGAGAGGGTGAATTAGCATTCTAGTGTCTCAAGAATTCCAGGCACACCCTAGTAACATGGATGCCATCCACCATGTCTTCCTTGTAGAGTTATAGAGTTTTTACCAACTAATCACAGTGTCAAAAATTTTCAAAATATAATCATCTGGCAACATTTCAGTTCTAAACAAGAACAATGAGGAATGCTTAGGAAAATGGAGAAAACTTTAAAGGGATCAGGGTTTAATGTCTACTTGTAGCTGGTATAGGCATAGTCTGATTCACGTTCATTCTTTCAGTCTTAATTATAGTGTGTTGTTGCACATATCATATTTTACTTTCTGATCCATTAGGAATCTCTGTGAACAGGAAGGGAATGGAAGAGGTTGAGATTCCAGGAAAGGTTCAGTAGTGATTGAGTGCTATTCATTTTACTGCTTAAATAGTTCCAATTCAGGTTGAGATCTTGTCAATAATATGTGTTCAAGTTCACTAAGAAAATCAGCAATGGGACTTTATTTCCCATTTCTACTAATCTACTATACTATTTTAAGAACATTAAATGAATGTACATTCAGTGGCAGAAAGGTGAAAAGAAATGTTTTAGGGACTGATCGTCGCTCTCTTCTTTGGCATGTGATGAGCCATAAGAAGACAAGAGGGATGTATTATATAATTTGAATGAGATTAATGTGAAATTAGACCAAATAAGCCCTGTTAGAAAAGAGTGGAGAAAACACATGGGTGATGTCCAAGATGAATTTTTTTCTTTTTTGTTTCTCTTTTTTTTTTTTAAATTAAGGAACCTTTTTTATTTTATTTTACAATACTATTCAGTTGTACATAACAGCCACAGATTTCCTTGTTCTCCCCCTTTCTGCCCCCCTCCCCTTCCTCCCAGCCCACCCCCCATTCCACCACCTTCAGATCAAGGCCACCCCCGAGGACTGAGATCGACCTGATAGACTCAGTCCAGGCAGGTCCAGTCCCCTCCTCCCAGACTGAGCCAAGTGTCCCTGTATAATTCCCAGGTTTCAAACAGCTATCTCATGCACCAAGCCCAGGACCTGGTATCACTTCCTAAATGCCTCCCAAACAGATCAAGCCAATCAACTGTCTCACCTATTTAGAGGGCCTGATCCAGTTGGGGGCCCCTCAGCCTTTGGTTCATAGTTCATGTGTTTCCATTCGTTTGGCTATTTGTCCCTGTGCTTTATCCAACCTTGGATTCAACAATTCTCGCTCATATACACCCTCCTCTTTCTCGCTAATTAGACTCCCAGCGCTCCACCCGGGGCCTAGCCATGGATGTCTGCATTCAGATTCCTCAGTACTTGGATGGGGTTTCTGGCACAGCTATTAGGGTGTTTGGCCATCCCATCACCAGAGTAGGTCAGTTCTGGCTGTCTCTCGACCATTGCCAGCAGTCTATTGTGGAGGTATCTTTGTGGATTTCTGTGGGCCTCTTTAGCACTTTGTTTCTTCCTTTTCTCATGTGGTCTTCATTTACTATGGTTTCCTATTCCTTGTTCTCCCTCTCTGTTCTTGATCCAGGTGGGATCTCCCGCTCTCTTTCCCTCGACCCTCGCCGTTCATTGCTCCCACTCATGTCCAGGCTGTTCATGTAGATCTCATCCATTTCTCTGTCATTGGGTGATCCCTGTGTCTTTCTTGGGGTCCTGTTTTACAGGTAGCCTCACTGGTGATATGAGTAGCAGTCCAGTCATCCTGGTTCCACATCTAGTATCCTCCTATGAGTGAGTACATACCATATTTGTCTTTCTGAGTCTGGGTTACCTCACTCAGGATGATTTTTTCTAGATCCATCCATTTGCCTGCAAACCTCATGATGTCATTGTTTTTCTCTGCTGAGTAGTATTCCATTGTGTATATGTGCCACAATTTATTTATATATTCTTCAGTTGAAGGGCATCTAGGCTGTTTCCAGGTTTTGGCTATTACAAACAATGCTGATATAAACATAGCTGAGCAAGTGCTCTTGTGGTATGATTGAGCATTTCTTGGGTATATGCCCAAGAGTGGTATAGCTGGATCTTGGGGGAGATTGATTCCCAGTTTTCTAAGAAAGCGCCATATTGATTTCCAAAGTGGTTGTATACGTTTGCATTCACACCAGCAGTGGAGGAGAGTTCCCCGAGTACCACATCCTCTCCAACATAAGCTGTCCTCAGTGTTTTTGATCTTAGCCATTCTGACAGGTGTAAGGTGGTATCTCAGAGTTGTTTTGATTTGCATTTCCCTGATGATTAGGGATGTTGAGCAATTCTTTAAATGTCTTTTGGTCATTTGAGATTCTTCTATTGAGAATTCTCTGTTAAGCTCCGTAGCCCATTTTTTTAAATTGAGTTGTTCAGTATTTTGGTGTAGAGTTTCTTGAATTCCTTATATATTTTGGAGATGAGCCCTCTTGGATGTTGGGTTGGCAAAGATTTTTTCCCATTCTGTAGGCTGTCATTTTGTCTTATTTACCATGTCCTTTGCCTTACAGAAGCTCCCCACATTCAGGAGGTCCCATTTATTAGTTGTTGTTCTCAGTGTCTGTGCTACTGGTGTTATATTTAGGAAGTGATCTCCTATGCCAATGCATTCAAGACTACTTCCTACTTTCTCTTCTAGCAGGTTCAGAGTAGCTGGATTTATGTTTAGGTCCTTGATCCACTTGGACTTAAGTTTTGTGCACTGTGACAGATATGGATCTATTTGCAGCCTTCTACAAGTTGGTATCCAGTTATGCCAGCACCATTTGTTGAAGATGCTTTCTTTTTTACATTGTACACTTTTGGCTTCTTTGACAAAAATTATATGTTCATAGGTGTGTGGGTTAATGTCAGGGTCTTCAATTCGATTCCATTTGTCCACATGTCGGTTTTTATGCCAATACCAAGCTGTTTTTATTACTGTAGCTCTATAGTAGAGCTTGAACTCAGGGATTGTGATGCCTCCAGAGGTTGTTTTATTGTACAGGATTCTTTTGGCTATCCTGGGTTTTTTGTTTTTCCATATGAAGTTGAGTATTATTCTTTCCAGGTCTGTGAAGAATTGTGTTAGTATTTTGATGGGGATTACATTGAATCTGTAGATTGCTTTTGGTAAAATTGCCATTTTTACTATGTTGGCCCTGCCTATCCATGAGCATGGGAGATCTTTCCATTTTCTGACATCTTCTTCAATTTCTTTTTTCAGGGACTTAAAGTTTTTGTCATATAGGTCCTTCACTTGCTTGGGTAGTGTTATCCCAAGGTATTTTATGTCATTTGTGGCTATTGTAAAGTGTGATGTATCTCTGATTTCCTTCTCAGGAAACACATGGGTGATGCCCAAGATGAATTTTTTCTTCTTCTTTTTTGTTTCTCTTTTTTTAAATTAAGGAACTTTTTTATTCATTTTATATACCAATCACAGAACTCCCTCTCCTACTTCCTCCTGGGCCTCCTGATCCCCACAAATCCTACCTCCCATTCCCTCTTCCAACAAGGCAAGGTCTATCATGGGAGTCTGCAAAGCCTGGTATATTCAGAAGAGGCAAGTTCAAGCCCCCCCCCCCATCAAAGCTGTGAATGGCGTCCCACCATAGGTAGTGGGCTCCAAAAAGCCAGCTCATACACCTGGGATGGATCCTGATCCTACTGTCAGTGGGCTCCTTAAGCACATCAATCTATACAATAGTCTCATTTGTGCAGAAGGCCTAGTCCAGTCCCGTGGAGGCTCCACAGCTGTTGTTGACCTAAAGTTCATGAGTTCCCACTGATTTGGTTTGGTTGTCTCTGTAGGCTTCCCCACCATGATCTTGATGCTTCTTGCTCATAGAATCCTGGAGCTCAGCCTGGTGTTTGGCTGTGGATCTCTGCATCTGCTTCCATCTGTTACTGAACGAAGGCTCTATGATACAATTTAAGGTACTCACTGATCTGATTACTGGGTTAAGCCAGTTCAGGCACCCTCTCCACTATAGCTAGTAGTCTAAGCTAGGGTCATCCTTGTGTATTCTTGGGAACCTCCCCAGCACCCGGCCTCTCCCCATCCTCCACCAAGGTTTCTCCCTCATTGTTCCTCAACTCAGTCCCTGCTCTAGATCAACCATCCAGTTCCCTCATATTTTTATCCCCCATCTCCCATACTCCATTTCATCTCCTTATCCCCATTTTACTCATGGAGCTCTACTCTATTTCCCCTTGCCAGCGTGATCCATGCATTCCTCTTAGGGTCCTCTTTGTTAGCTAGCTTCTCTGGAGCTCTGGGTTTAGTCTGGTTACCCTTTGCTTTACATCTAGTATACACTTAAGTGTGAGTATATACCATGTTTGTCCTTCTGAGTCTGGGTTACCTCACTCAGGATGATATTTACTACTTCTATCCATTTGGCTGCAAATTTCATGATATCATTGTTTTTTTACTGCAGAGTAGTACTACATTGTGTATGTGTACTACGTTTTCTTTAGCCATTCTTCAGTTGAGGGGCATCTAGGTTATTAACAGATTCTGGCTATTATGAATAATGCTACTATGAACATAGTTGAGCATGTGACCTTGTGGTATGTTTGAACATTCCTTGGGTATATGCCCAAGAGTGATATAGCTGGGTCTTGAGGAAGATTGATTCCAAATTTTCTGAGAAACCATCATACTGATTTCCAAAGTGACTGTACAAGTTTGAAATTCCCACCAACAGTGAACAAGTGTTCTGCTTGCTCTGCATCCTCTCCAACATTAGCTGTTATCAGTGTTTTTGATCTTAGCCATCTTAGTTGTAAGATGGTATCTCAGAGTTGTTTTGATTTGCGTTTCCTTGATGACTAAGGATGTTGAGCAATTCTTTAAATGTCTTTCGGCCATTTGAGATTCTTCTATTGAGAATTCTCTGTTAAGCTCTGTAGCCCATTTTTTAAATTGGGTTGTTCATTATTTTGGTGTAGAGTTTCTTGAATTCCTTATATATTTTGGAGATCAGCCCTCTTGGATGTTGGGTTGGCAAAGATTTTTTCCCATTCTATAGACTGTCATTTTGTCTTATTTACTGTGTCCTTTGCCTTACAGAAGCTTCCCACATTCAGGAAGTCCCATTTATTAGTTGTTGTTCTCAGTGTCTGTGCTACTGGTGTTATATTTAAGAAGTGGTCTCCTGTGCCAATGCTTTCAAGACTACTTCCTACTTTCTCTTCTAGCAGGTTCAGAGTAGCTGGATTTATGTTTAGGTCCTTGATCCACTTGGACTTAAGTTTTGTGCACGGTGACAGATATGGATCTATTTGCAGTCTTCTACATGTTGACACCCAGTTATGCCAGCACCATTTGTTAAAGTGACTTCTTTTGTTCATTGTACAATTTTGGCTTCCTTGCCAAAAATCAGGTGTTCATATGTGTGTGGATTATTGTCAGTGTCTTCAATTCAATTTCATTGGTTTACATGTTGGTTTTGATGTCAATATCAAGCTGTTTTTATTACTATAGTTCTATAGTAGAGCTTGAAATCAGGGCTGGTAATACCTCTGTAGGTTACTTCATTGTTCAGTATTGTTTTAGGTATCCTGAGTTTTTGTTTTGCCATATGAAGTTGAGTGTTTATTGTTCTTTACAGACCAAGATTAATTTCAGGAGAAAATTTAAAGAAACATGGGCAGGAGATAGCTGTGGGTTTATAACCTCCCAGTTCCTGCATTGTTTAAAAGTTTAATGGCTTTTGGGCATAGTGCAATTTCATAGTATTTGTACTGTTTATCATTTCACAATGAAAGTTGTCCTATATAGAGTGTGTACTTTTCTTAAAGAATAGGGGGTTTTCCTTATTCTGAGTAGGATAGAGCCATTGATCAATCACATTCTCACCCTGCTTTAATAAGGCGACCCACACTGACTTGTTGTGATTCTAATTAAACTGTAAGTTGCCTTTTTTGCAATCATGCTTCTATGTATGATTACTGTTGTGGAATATTTGTACACTGCATGAAGATATATTGTTGTGATTGGTGTAATGAAAAGCTGAATGGTCAAAGCTAGGAAAGAGAGAAAGGATGGACTTCTGGTTAAAGGAGAGGAACTACAGATGGAAATGGCAATGAGACATGGAGCGAGTTAGACATATATGATGAAAGAAAGGTAAAAAGCTGTGAGGTAAAACATAGATGAATAGGAACAAATTAACTTAAGTTATAAGAACTATTCAGAAACAAGCCTAAGATATAGGTTGAGCTTTCATAATTAATAAGAAGTCTCCATGTCATTATTTGGGAGCTGTCTTGTGGACAGAGAAAGACTTGTTACCTATGTGTCTATGCTAGTGATATATTACCTACATCTCTTTGTTAGTAATATATTTGTATTTCAGGGGAAAGTGGAATGTCAACAAACTTGGCTTTTAGATATTAACATGTCTAAAGGGTCCGTTATTATTTTTAATGAAGGATCTCTCACAGACAAACATACATTCAAAGTTAAATATTTAAAAATTGGTTAAAGCAAGACAGATTAACCCAAAACACCTCAAAATTAGATTGAAGGGCTGGAAGATTAACAATCTATTTTATAGACAAGTTGGCACATCAGGAGCCTAAGATTAAAGTCAACCTTACGTGAATCCTTTGTCAGGCACCGAAATAAGTTATACAAAGCAAAAAAGCAAGTGTCTTCATCAGGTGACTGCAAGGATGCCAGTCCATTCCAGTATGGGTACACATAACTTTCTGGGAATCCAGGATGAATCTAATCACCAAAAGGCATTCATTTATTATTCACTATTGTTTGCTTGCTGATATTCATTTTAAATGTTGAGTGAACTCTTGGGATGAAGTTAGAATTGTAAAATCTCAGGCAAAGGCATGAATTTTAATGTATCTGTCCCAGAGTAGTGTGGATGTGTTATCCATGAAATTGTATAAGAGAGATTCTTGGATACATTTCCTGTATACAGTATACACCAGAATAAGGATGTTCCCACATACAAGGCAGACAGATAAATAGGGGGATGTTACTTGCTTATAGACATGGACTTTACCATGGGACAATGTCAGTTCTTTCATGAGGGAATTTAAATATGCCCTCAGCGATGGCCCAGACTTTGCTTACCTGATTGTAAAGGGAACCATTGCCCTTCAGTACTTTGCAACTAAATCTTTTGTCAACATAATACATGGAATGGAAATCTCAGACTTGGTGAGGACTGCACATGATGTTTCAGGTGCAGATAGTCCAGGGGTGGTTGTGATGGGAGATTTAGTTATGGCAGGAGTCTTTCCCCCTGCCAAGGAAAGGTAGCTGCTTAAAGGACTATGAAGAGCATCTACTTTGTATTGAGACTCCTGATATGTAAAGCATTCTATAGATGGACAGCACTGCCAGGAAAGCTTTAGAAAATAGGCTGTGTATTATACTGGATGATTACGTTTTGCTATTTAAAATAAGGTATTTATGGATTTGTTTCTTACTACAGTGGTCACATCTCTGATGAATTAGAAAAGCAAAGGAACATAAGAAGACTACATACATTGTTCACTATCCTCTTAAAAGCCTCTGTAAGTTCTTTGATTTTTGCTTCAATGTTGTTGGCTCTTGATATGATATCATTAGGGGCTTCTTCCATTCACTTGCTATGTAATGCAGAGTGCTTTTCCAAGATCCCAACATACCGATCGTCTCTTTCAGAAGGAATCTACCCAAAATATCCATAATTAAACAACTGTATTAAATTGGTGAAATATAGAGTAGTTAGCCCATGTGGTATATGCTCCAAGAAACTGGACTAAAATAGCTATTCATTATATTTATGTAGATGTCAGTTGTTACGTAAATTTCAAAGTTTAGTCATTTGTCTACAGTTTGATTGAATAACACTAAATATGTCTTATTTGACTAGCTACCTTTTCTTATGATAAATGTGTTTTATAATATTTCCTTTTCCCTTTGAAATTCTACCATCTTTCCTTCCTGTATAAGCAATAGTCTTTGATGGTTTTTTGTTTGTTTGTTTCTCAGCAAGTAAGCAAGCCTTTCCAGGAACTGAGTAAGTGGTCATAAAACCTGATTCATATATGATTGCTACCAGCATTGCATTTCAGTGGCAAGTGGTCCAAATGCTTTTCCCATGGGAATGCTTTTATAGTAAAACATCATATTCTTCATTGATGTATTCATTTATGATTTTTTTCATTTATCTTAACACAGTGGAACAAAAATTCAATGAAGACAACTAGGCCTTTATATGTGTGTTTTGCTCATGCTAAGTGAATCATATCTCTTGCCTCTATGAGCAGCCTATGTGTGACCATATACAGTGGAGAACAGTGGAACAGCATTGCCTTTAATAAGTGGATTGATGAAAAGCACAAGAAGATGTGATTCCCCAGTGTGTGCTCACTGCCAAGGACATATAAGAAACTCATCTCTGAATAAAATGCTGCTATGCTGCTGTCTGATGCTTATCCTCTTGGTAATGAAAACAAAGACTAGATTGGATTCCATTGATCCACTAGTTTTCAACATTTTCACATTGTGATATGGAATGCACTACAGATGTGTTTAATTAAAGCAAGGAATCAGAAAGGAGGAAATATAATGATTATAAATTGAAAGTGATTTAATACATGAATCTTGTCATTACAACTGATATGTAGCTGTATCCTGACAACTGTAATGTCTTACAGAAACTTCTTGTTCAACTGACCTTTAGTTAAAGCTTAGGAGAAAACCAATAAATTATTGAGGGATGGACATGCAGGTTGGACAAAACCAGGACAATCTTGAAAGTCAAGAGGAGTTGTTTTTGTGATTAGTAATATGCAAAGCAGCAAACACAGGAGCATTTCATATATATATAATTAATGAAACTGTATTTACATTTCCTATACATAAATACAAATATATTTAAGCATGTGTGTATCCTATAAAATAACAACTATAATCTTAGCTATAGGCATTGGTAAAACAGTTCCCCTGCATTCACAATTTATGGTTCTATTAAATATTACTTAATCTTTGGTTTTACTTATAATATATCAACTGTACAATGTGACTTTTCTTTGATTAATCCTTCCTCTTTCATTCTTCTGCATGTATGATTGTCATAACAATTTTCTTACCCATAACCACCTTCACTGTGGCCAAGTCAGTGACCTGCTTAGTTCTTTAGCATAAAGCACAACCTGTACTCACCGGGATCTGTGGGGCTCCTTTCTTAGGTATCAAACGAGCAAAGGTAGATGTGTGGCAGCCAGTAAGGTCTCTTTCATGGAACTACCGGGCTGCTGTATATTGCACATCCTCTAACTGGAAAAAAAAATCCATTTTAATTCGGACATGAGTAAGTTAATCCATAACCAGAATATTGATACATTTGTTATATATATTTGTTTTATATTATATTGCTGTGGGGTGGTCCTTCTGTATGCTGTGAATGTGTGTTTCTCTGATTGGCTGATAAATAAAATGCTGATTGGCCAATAGCCAGGCTGGAAGTATAGGTAAGATATGCAGAAAAGGAGAATTCTGGGAAGAGAAAGGGTGAGTCAGAAGATGCCAGCTCACTGTCCAGGGAGCAGCCTGTAATGGCACACAGGTAAAGACAGGTAAAGAACATGTGGTGACATATAGATCAACAGAAATTGGCTGAGTTTAAGTGTAAGAGCTAGTCAGTGGTAGGCCTGAGCTAATGGCAGAGCAGTTTTAATTAATATAAGCCTCTGTGTGCTTACTTGAGTCTGAGCAGCTGCAGACTGGACAAGACACGAAAAAACTTTCAGCTATATTACACACACACACACACACACACACACACACACACACACACGTATACAGCCTTCGTGTGGGGGGCTGGGGCAGGGAGGTCAGAGATTATGCTCAGATTTTGGTCTCTTTCTTTCTTTCTTTCTTTCTTTCTTTCTTTCTTTCTCTCTCTCTCTCTCTCTCTCTCTCTCTCTCTCTCTCTCTCTCTCTCTCTCTCTCTTTCGTTCTTTCTTTCTTTCTTTTGATTTTTGAGACATGGTTTCTCCACATAGTTTTGGAGCCTGTCCTGGATCTTGCTCTGTAGACCAGACTGGCCTTGAACTCACAGAGATCTGCCTGGCTCTGCCTCCCAAATGCTGGGATTAAAGGCATGCACCACCATAGCCTGGCATTGGTCCCTGCTTTCTATCTTCTTTGAGACACCATCTCTTTTTCTCTGCTGTATCACACAGTAAGCTAGCTGAACTGGCACTGCCATGGATCAACCTGTTACAATATCCCATCTCATTGTGGTGGTGCTGGCCTTACAGACTTATGTTATCAATTCTAGCTTTCTGTGGGTTATAACACACATCTTAGAAGGGCTTATAATAAAAATCCCAGAGCCAGATAATGGGGTGAATGCTGAAAGATCAGAGAAGCAGAAGCCACAGTCAACCTCAATCTGACAACTCTTCAGCCAGTCATGTTTCTAGGAATCCTCAGAATGAAAGCCTCTGAGTCCTCACCAATGAGGGTCTCAGTTAAACTGTGTAAAAGCTTCTAGTTCCTGGTCCTCACACCTTATATACCTTTCTGCTTCCTGCCATCACTTCCTGGGATTAAAGGTGTGTGCCACTACACCTGGCTCTGTTCCTAGTGTAGCCTTGAACTCACATGTAGCATGAATCTTAAAAGGTCTTATTAATAAAAACAAACCTGGAGCCAGGTATTGGGGTGAATACTGGAAGATCAGAGAAGCAGAACAAGCCACAGTTTCCTCACCTCATCAATTCCTCAGCTGACCCTGTTTCCTCAGAATGAAAGGAAACTGGGCACAGCCTATCTTTCTTCTTCTTACTTGCATTCCCTAGCCCAAGGCCTCCTTCTTCTTTGTCATCTTACTGTTACTACCTCCAGATTTTTCCTCACCATCCTCCCCTTTCTCATCTTACAAGAGGCCCCCTTTTTATTAAGAAAAAAAATTACTCATTTTACATATCAAAGATCTCCCTCTTCCCTCCTCCGGCCCTCAGCCTCCCCCTCACACCCCAACCCCTATTGCCTCCTATAAGAAGGTAAGGCCTCCCATGGGGAGGTATATTTAGTAGAGGCAGGTCCAAGCCCCTCCGCCTGCTGCAAGGCTGTGCAAGGTGTCCCATCATAAAAGTGGGTTCCAAGAAACCTGCTCATGCAGCAGGGATGGATTAAATAAGAGGCCACTTTTTTTTCTCTTCTAGTCTGAAATTTTCTGAGCCTACATTCTTTTCCTTTGGGTTTTCTCAGCCAGCTCTTCACCATCCTTTTCCTCTTCCTTCACTAACTCATTGACATCATTTTCATTGTACTCTCCACTCAACGGCTTATCTTCCTACCCTTCTTCTAATATGGAGAAGTCTTGGGTGTTGAATTCCTCCACGCAGCCGAGGCTCAGGGCCTGAAACCCAGAGAACCACAGCCCCTTCCTACAAACAGCTAAGTCTGTGGAGAGAACTTAAAGCAGCTAGAATGGCCTTCTGAGAGAGCCTTTGAAAATCATTCACCACAGCCTTGAGGCAGGGGGAAAGGCTTGAACACACCTCTATTGAATGCACCAGGCTCTGCTGACTCACTATGGGAGGCCTTACCTTCTTGTAGAAGGGAATGGGGGGGTTGGGGAGGAGAGGCTGGAGGGGCAGGATGGGGAGGAACAGGGGGATCTGTGATTCGTATGTAAAATGAATAAAAAATTTCTTAATAAAAATATCACCACTGACACTTTAAGGTTGTGAATTTACACTAATATTCAATGGTTTGTGTGCATAAAAATTCATATCTATATGCATAAATATATATTTTTATGGGTACACACACACACACACACACACACACACACACACACACACACATATATATATATATATAAATGTATGTAGGTATATGTGCAATATCTATTTTCAGCTGAGTAATTCTAATAATCTAAATGAAGTGACACAGGCAAATACTCTGTTCTCCATTTCATAAAATCCATGGCTGTCCTGAATTCTCTTTCTTCCCAGTGTCATCTACGGGGTTTTAGCACCAGCAATAATTAACCTGGTAGTGTCATTCAGTTTACCCCAGACTGACAAAGAGTGCAAGACAGGTATCTGCTATCGTTATCAATTTAGTCTTCAGTACTGTAGGTTAGAAGGTTGATTCAAGTGGGCAAACTCATGATTAAGATGCAGAAAACAAGAAAAACTTCCTTTTTCTTTCTAGAGTCATGACAACTTGAACACATCGACTCTAGTATTCCCAGTACATTCCTTTTCTTATTTTCAGAACATCAATTATACTGTATTTTTTCTTCCTCTAGGAACTGCCTTAGCACTTGAGATTTTTAAACACCACATGGTGTTTAATACTATTAGATGCCAAGATAATGTCCCTTCACTTGTGTATGTGTGTGTGTGTGTGTGTGTGTATGTGTGTGTGATATTTTTTATTTTTTGAAATTGAATATCCAATTGGCTTGAATTTGCTAAATAGACTGGGATAGCCAGTTTGTCAAAATCAAGGAGCTGTTTTTACCTCCAGAACTAGAATTATAAGCTTCAACTACATCATGGGACTTTCACTGTCTTTTTGCTTCCTTTAGTTCAAGTATCATGCTGAATCATCTTAGAAATTGCTCCTTGTCTCAAGGAGAGAGAATTCCCATGTTTAAAAACTGTTCTAAATGGTCTACTTTGCTCCTAAACAGTTCTTTCTAGATTGTAATTTTCCCCTAAGCCTTTTGTTGTTTTACTTTTCAATTAAATATGTCTGTTAAAAGCAGGTACACAAGATAGGATTCTAAGGAAATAATACCATCTAATAAGCCTTGGGGACTGATGGATTGATCAGATTTACTTAGAATAGCATTAGTGAGAGCTTAATTACAGAAGCAAGGTCGACTCAAAGACGCTCACATCTCAGAAAGCTTCCACGATGGTAGGTGGGTCTCTGAAGAATGCTGCTGCACTGGAGTCCTGGTTTCAGTTTACTTTCTACCTTCTATATACTCTGGCAGATTGCCCCAAGGCCACTAAATACTAGAGCAGGTAGGAAATAATGTTTAAAGCCCTAGGTAGGGTTACACTTACTCTCCTGCTTCAGGGAATGTTAGCAGTGTCACCAGAATTATCACATACCTGCTGTATCTGTTTCTGCCATTTATAGAGTAGGGCTACAGGGTATGGCTATAAGGTACAGATAAAGGGTATGGCTACAGAGTTTGAACTTACTTCAAGACCTACAAAGCAGAAGTCTTCTTTACTCAATGACCAGTGATGCTGATCACGTCAGGCCAGGTGTAAATTGCTCTCCTTCTCTACATCTCTTCTTTCCTCAGACTCCTGCATTCATTCTGTAACATTTTACATTTTCTGACTCTGAAGAAGTTGAGATATGTATATGGATTTCACTGAATTTTGGGCCACTATGGAACAATATCTGTCACTTATTATCTATAGTTTAACTGGGCATTATGCTTTTGTCTGTAATCAACAACTACTATAAAATTTGTCTCTGGGCAAACTGGACCTAAACAGAAATCTTTAGAAGGCAGTTTGTCAGGCATATTACATCCATTTAATAAGGAAAGGAGAATGATTTATTAGTGTAGTTTGCAACCATATAAGATATGATACACATTTTTTCCATAAACACACACACACACACACACACACACACACACACACACACACACACACACACACAATGTGTTTCCTCCTGTGGAAGTGGCATTAAATAAAATCAGAAAGTTGTTGATTGTCACCAGAATAATTATATCACAATTGGTTTGGATAGATATGCCTTGCTGTGCTTACTCCTGGCATTATTATTTAACTGATTTCTCCCATTGTTGTCAATTCTGAGCCAAGTATATTCCTTGGCAGCTTTGGAACTGTGACTGCCAGCCAGTAAGGGCAGAGAAAGTTTCCAGTTTAACAACAGCCTGATTTTCCCATGTCATGGAACCAGAGAATGAAGTGTCTTCATCAGTTGTGCTAAATCAATTCCTACTGACACGTATCCAGCTGTAGTTGCAACAGCCTCAATGCTGTAAGTGTTCTTAGAGAGCACGCTGTCCACTAAATCACAGCGAGGTAACATATTCTCAGGCATTTGCACCTTTTCTTTGAAAGAAACCTTAGAGCTGTACCTTTCCCCCAAGCATGTGTGTAACATCTTTCCACCTCTTTAATACTTGTCTTTAGCTGCTAATCTATCAATTTTCTCCTGATACACTGATAAATGACTAAGACAGGTAGAGGTCAAATTTGCACGAGAGTTTTGGAGGTGAGTAATCTCACTGAAGTCCTAGTTAAAGCATGAGTGTAAAACAGCGAATGAATTTTGCATCTATGTTTATTCTAAACCAAATCTTTATGAGTGTTTACTAAAGTACAAACAGGTCTCAGTCTCCTATCAGTTGTCTCGTCTGAAGAGCGTAGTTGAGTACATTAATGTGAATATTAGATCCTACTAGTTTAGCAATATATAATCTATGGTTATTCTTCAGGTGCTGTCAAATTTGGCCTTGCTGACTCTATGCTATATATTTACCAATATGACTTAGGTCAGTTGGTATGTGGACTAGCTACAGATCAAAAAGTATCCACTCCCATTCAATCATCCACTGGTATAATCATGTGCAACTGACTTTTGGCCATGTGTTCATGAGCTGTTCATCTGCAGTGAATGTTTTCTGAAAGGGCCTGTGTTGGGTATATAGTCTCCACAGATTTATTTCTGGACAACCATGGTTTCCTAACAGTTCTCCTTTGTCAAGACAAACTCTGCAAATGTTGTGTGAAGCCAATACTGTTAAATATTTTTCTGCAGCATTTCATGTTCAAGACAGAATTGTACAGAGTGTACTCTTTGGGGAAGGGATTATTGTCTACACTTAGGACAATTTCCACCATTTCCATCTTCACTTCTCTGTAATTATCCATCTACTGTTGTCTATAGTCCAGCAGATTTTGGTTTTAAAGTCTTGCAAGGAATTGAGGTATTCTCCATTTATATGTTATCGGCAGCCACTTTTTAACATAGGGTCTACAGGTCTCATTCAATGCTCCTGCATGCCATGAACTTTACACCCTGCTATGGATCTGCCTCAGTAAGTTTCTACTCCTGAGAACTTCTTTCTGTGCATTAGAAAGTGCAGTGGGAATCCCTGGCTCATCTACAATTTTTAGGTTTGATTGCTCTCTCTTTTTATCTTAAAATTCCCTGGAGATCTAATATTCAGCGTGTTGTCCTTTGTTAATACTTCCCTTGGATGTTCTTGCTCTTGCTCGCTCACAGCACAAATATTGGCACATTTGCTTTCAGGGATATTTGAAATTATTGTTGAATAGAACTATTGGTTATGTGACATGAAAATTTAAATATTCTTGGGTAGAAAGAGCATTTGCATGCTTGGTTGCTGTGCATAGCCCATATTGGATTTCCTGTCTTTAGATTTTGGTTCATTCTTTGTCTCTTTGTGGTGTGAAAGCCATGGCGATTCACCTTGAGTGACTTTGCCATATCAGATGATGTTAGGTGTCTTGTCTCAACTATCTGAGGTGGGAATGGCAGTTGAGATACTGTCTTCCTGAAAACTTTGAAATTCAGGTACCCAGAATTTAGGAAATTTGCTTGCTTACATTTGTATTTGAATAAATTTTGGTATCTGTACTGTGATGTTTGCAACCATATGCAACTATTTAACTGTTTTATCTAACTGTTAAAAGAATTCTGGGTGAATGGGAGAATTCTGGGATAATTCTGGGTGAAATGTCTTTTTTCAAATCAAAGAGTGCTGTCTCTGTCATTGTAAATATTCAGGTGTCATTTTTTGTGCATTTATCTGTCCATACTACTGACTGATAAAGAACGATGCAAATCAACAATTCCCTTAGAAATTCATTTACATAGTGGTTCCACAGACCAACAGTGTGTGAGTCCAGAGAACTGTGTTCTAAATAACATTACCATGGTATCTGGCCCCAAATGTGCAGTGATCTGATAGGAGACCCGCCCTGTCAGAAGACCGTAGCATTCACGATTGGGAACAGCATTGGCAAATCATCTTCAAACACAACTGAGGCTTGGCTACCTTCCCAACCTCACATTCACACGTAAAGGCATTCCTGCTTTTGCAAGTAAGCCTCCTACCTCACATGGAACTTTGAAAAGAAATCTCCATTAAGCAGTACATATCACTGAACCAAAACCTCCCCAGAACTGACTCATGATAGGATTCACTTCATGCAGAATGTCAATGGAAATCTCAACTTGCCCCTTGAAAATTTAACAGTATCTGACCATCAACCCATGTTCATTCTGGTGTTTTGTTGTTGTTGTTTTTCTTTAAGAGAATTATTGATCAGCAAACTTGTTATTCTTTTGCATCTCTAGTTTTAATGATGTAAATATTTTTATTCTCCTCTTTTGTGGTTTGTGCTTTTCTCTTTGTTTTTCAGAGGTCTTTTTTTTTCCTATTAAGGCAAATTAGTCTTGAACTCACAACATAGCCAGGCTTCTCTCAAACTTATCATGGTATTCATCCTTAAATATCTGGAAATCTGGAGTTCCATGCATGACTGATACTTGCCTTATATGAAACCATATCTGAGATAATTTTTGCATACACAATTTTAATGTATAGTCTGTTTTTCTATTTCCTTCTCTCCTCCCTTTCCCTTCTTCCTCTCCACTTTTAGAATAGCAGTTTCTATTACTAATATAGCATGTTTCTTACTCAAACTTTGCATAAATTTTAAGATACAAAATGCAGAAATGGTGTGTTACAATGTAAGTTACAGTGGTGAGTATTGGTAACAGTTAGTGGGCAAAACTAGTTTTAGTTTTATGAAATCTAGAAATAAATTTATATTACTGTAATCAAGATGTAGTGAATTTTCAGGAGTTTACTACACAATTATTCATCAACCATATAAGTTCAACTGAAAGGAGTTTGAGTAATTGGAAACCTCTTCTTCAGATCAACATGAAGAGAACCACACATTTAAAGGTTAGATTCTTCTTGGAAGCACGTTTGAAATCATGTAGGAGGGACATAAATCTTGATGGACAAGACAAAAGCTGGATTTGCAATCCAATAGAACATACTGTAGTCTGAATTAACACAGGAAATGAGGCTTACCTTTTTCCTTGAGTTCTGACTTGAACTTCACATGAATCCCCTTCCCCATCATCTCCTCTTCCTGAGCCTTTCAGGACTCTGCTAATTCTTCCTTTCCATAGCACAGGTGTCCTGCTCATCTGCTTCACGGTGGTACATGTGTTCTGTTTGTGTCATCTGTCTTTTCCAGTTAGAATTTGTGTTTAATGAGTTCAGGTGTGTTTGCCTTTTTGATCATCAATTTGGACCCAACGGCTGCAGAAGTGCCTGAGTAATTTGGCAAAGATATACATGTTCGTAAAGTGGTCAAGAACCCACTACTTGGGGTGATATATTATGTTTGGGGATTTTGTAGGTTAGTGGTGATTGTTGGTGAAGTGTTATTCATTTAATCTGACAAGGTTAAGACTTTTTTCCTTTTCATTTTATCAGTATGATCATGAACTACATTTGAAAACAATTGTTAAATCTATTGTGCTGGGTTGCAGTGGTGGTGGTGGTGGTGGTGGTGGTGGTGGTGGTGGTGGTGGTGGTGGTGGTGGCACACGCCTTTAATCCTAAGCACTGGGGAGACAGAGGCAGGCAGATCTCTGTGAGTTTGAAGCCTGCTTGGTCTATAGAGCAAGTTCTATGACAGCCTGGGCTATTACACAGAGAAACTCTGTCTCAACCTCCCACCCCCCCCAAAAAAAAATCTATTATGCTAACCTGGTTGAACATTTATAAGATAGTACTCAAAAATTTTGCTGTAATCAAACATTGCAACTTGGGGCAATTAAGTGAAATGTGTGTCTCTGAGTAGTAAATTCAGAAAATTATTTTAAACTCTGGAGCTGGATAAGCTTCTACAAGCAATTCTTAAATAACTGTTTTTTTTTTTTTTTTTTTTTTAAAGTCCACGGTGTTCTATTTACCCATCTTCTCTCTTGGTGGTTAGGCATGTAGTGATCTGATCTGTGTCAAAAGAAGTACCACTCCCATGTGTGGATGAAGCGTTTCCTAGATCATTGATTGCTGGTGTTTCTTGTTGGTATTTCTATACACACTGGTCATGATTGTGGCAAAAGATTTTCATACAGAAAAAGTGTACTTCGCTGCTTACTGGGCATTATAGAAAGGTGTTAGGGAGGAGTTATTATGCTAGGAAAATATCTCTTGAATTACATCAATCTTGAAACAAGAACAACATTTTAGAAACAGGTTTCAAAAAATTCATTTCATTAGTGTTTGACCGACTAGCTGCCAAGTGTGAGACAAGAAGTGACAATAACAAGTAGGTTAAGTGGTAATTAAGAAAACAATATATGATTAGTTAGCTATCCATTGCTATGACAAAATATTGGAAAAATAATATTAAAAAAGGAAACTATTTCAGAGGCTTATGACTAATTAATGGGCTGTATTGGTACAATGGCAACATAGCAGACAATACTGGGACAATGTGTAGGAGAAATATGAAGAGGAAGGGAGGGAGGGAGAGAGGGAGAGAGGGAGAGAGGGAGAGAGAGAGAAAGAGAGGGAGAAAGAGAGAGGGAGGGAGGGAGGGAGAGAGAGAGAGAGAGAGAGAGAGAGAGAGAGAGAGAGAGAGAGAGAGAGAGAGAGAGAGAGAGATTTCAGTGTTTCAAGAATTCAGTCACATCCCAGTTACCGGAACCCCTTCCATCATATTCTTTCTTGTAAAATTTATATCAATTCACAGGTTGAGGACCAAGTTTTTAAAGCACAAGCTACTTGTGGATACCCTATTTCCAAGCAATAACAATAACAAGTGCTATGAGGAATTCTTAGAGAAAGTTGAGAAAACTTAGAAGTGCATGGCTTAATTTCTTCTTGTGGCTGGCTCAATAGAAACATGGACTGATTTCACTTGATAATATTCTTCTAGTATTATTTATTAGAATGTATGTATTTTTTAATTTTCTGATCTACTACGAATCTACATGTATAGGAAAGGAAAGAAAGTGGTAGAGATATCAGGAAAGGTTCTGCAGATTGAATCACTGCTGGTGTGGTCCGGATGCATGAGACTCCTGTGTCAGTTACTGGACAGCACTTTTTGAGTCACTTTTCTCTAGTAGAGTTTCTTCCAGAAAAGAACAACAATAAAAACTACAAAGGAGAAACATGTGGTAGGATTGTAGAGTAAATAAGGGAATCGAGCTAGGCATTTCTACCGACAAAGACACTACCCATTAATGTGTTCAAGTTGGTAAGTTTCTTGAGAAAACAGTAGTGTGCTCCATTAGAAAGACAGTTGCTAGTTATAGGAAATTCAAATTGAGGTCTTGTCAGTAATATATGCTTGATTTCACCAAGCAAATTAGTGAACTGAGGATTGTTTTATTCTTCCATCCCATTCTGTCAACATCAAAGGAATGCAAGTCCAGAGATAGTGCAGGGATTAGTCATCTCTGTCTTCCTTGGGGTGTAACTTGAGAACAAGACAAGAGAAATGTATTAAATAACCTAAATGAAATGTAATTAAAATAAACCAAATAGGACCTGTTAGACAGGGAGTGAAAAGAATGTATGGTAGTGCCTAAGTTGATGTTGAGAAAAGAATTCAGAGAAGCATGGCAGTAAACAATTGTCAGTAAAACTGAGAAATACCATGTTTGTAGTCTAACATTTTCTGTACTGTTTTAAAATCTCAAGGTAATATATTTTATTGGATATTGATTTGGGGAAGATAATAATCATGTCAACTGATGCATATTTCTTAAAATATGTGGATAATATTATGTATTCTATGTGATTTTAGATAAATATAAAATAGTAGGATTCTCTATTACTTTCTCAAGCATGTTCAGTGTTGTTTATTCCTACTCTCTCTCTTTCATTATGTATGGCCTATGCCACCCTTCCCAATTAAAGCCTCCCTCACTTTTCTCCATTTCCCATCATATCACCTGTATCTAGTCTGTTGGTCCGAGGTGTTCAGGAACCTCCCACAACAATACACACTATTGCTTTTATTTTTTAATACCTCACAGATGTTGAAGTTAAGTCCATATTGCCTAAGAAACTATACACTTTTTACATAGGACTCAGTAGACTCAAGATGGATTTTATGGGGAAGTCTTGTCCCTGAGAATAGCTTTCATTGTACCAGTAGTTGCTATTTAAGCTGCAAAGGGAAAAAAGTGATCAATACACCTTCCCAGATTTGATGTCTGAAAAGCACAAGAATGATTAGTACCAAAAGATATCCCTAAAGGTGCAATAATGGCATGTCTATCTTGCAGTAAACAACTGCTATCTAAATGGGCTTAGGTCTAGTCAGTAGGAGGAAAATAACATCTGTAGTGAACCATAGCCAACTGCCCTTGGCTAGTATTGTCCTGGATCTAGGGCAGGACATAATACTACCTATTTATTAACCATTATAATTACTAATTGCAATCTAAATATTTCTCCTTATACACATAGTTAGGTATAGCAATTACTCCATATCAAAGAAGCTTCTTTTTGCATCAGTCCAAGACCATTACAGAAAGCCACAACCGATCAAAATACAGAGAAAAAACTGACCATGGGGTTTTCTATGCCAATTTACACATATATAGATAGACAATCCTTATACCTAAGGCTCTGAAATCATCAGGAAGGACATAGTAGAAAGATTGGAAGGCCCAGGTGACCAGGATGTCTGCATGAGATTGTATTTTTTAGATATAACCAGAAATCTGCACCAATGAACTCTCAATAATATTGATGCCTAAACAAGACTTGAACAATTCCAGTATGAGTTGATATCCCAGAGTACATGACAGAAATCTCACTGGGCTCTAATTCTAGTTGAAGAGCTACTGGCAATTAATCACTACTGATAGGAAGAATTAGTCTTCTTCAGTAATGAGCCCATAATTAATTATCTAATATCAAATGGTCTGCCTTAAAAACAAATATACAACAACACTAAGCAAACTCAGGTGTGTGTATGTGTGTGTGTGTGTGTGTGTGTGTGTGTTTAACAAAAGGAAATAAAAGAAAAAGAGGCCTTGGATTTGAGGAGACATTGGGGTGCATGGGAGGGGTGGGGAGAAGAGATGGGCAAATGATGTCATTATATTTTAATTAAAAATTAAATACTTTAAAAATTGATGACACTTATGTATAGTGCAGTCTCATAGTACTTCTATTGTTTATCCTTTTACTATAAAAATAAGCCCATAGAAAGTGTCAGTTTTCATAAAGTACTCAGGCTTTCTCAGTTCGTAGTAGAATGGATCAACTATAGTATCACTCCTTGCTTTAATAGGGTGGTAAGCTTTGAATTGCCTTACTTGCAAACAAAAATTCAGTTGATGAAATTTGTTGATACAGACATCCCAATGCTATTGATAAATTTTGTATTAATGAACAAAAGGAAGGTTTAAAAATTAGATTTTTAGAAATTATCTTTTTAAAGAGTCAGCTTTTATTCAAGATAAAACAATTCATCATATCCAAAAGTTATAAAAGACAAATTTCCAAACAAAAAGATGTTTAACAATCATATCAAAATTAAATGGGCATGAAGCTAACAATCTCTGTCATAGACAAACCGGCACTTGAGGAGCTTTAGATGACCATTAATCTTCCGTGAGTCTCTGCTCAGGCACTGAAACAGGTTATGAAAAGCAAAAACACGAAGGTCTTCATCAGGTGACTGCAAGGATGCCAGTCCCTTCCAGACAGGGTACTCTGCAACTTCTCTGAATCTAGGATTCACCTAATCACCAAAAGGAAAGTAACTTATTATTATTATTTTATGTTGGTCTTCATTTATTATAAATGGTGAATGAAAATTTGCGGGGAAGATAAGATTGTAAAATTTCAGACAAAATCATGGAATTTATTGTACCCAAGTGAGGGTAGTGGGAATGTACTTGCCTCAAAAATTCTATGAGAGGGATCTTTGGATATGTTTTCTGAACATACTAGATTCCAGATTGTGGATGTTCTTGCATATAAGGCAGATGGAGAGGTGGGAAGGTGCTACTTGCCTATAGACATGAATTTTGCCAAATGACAATGTAGGACTTAGTGTCAGTTTTGTTTGTTGTGAAGGAGTTTTAAAATGCCCTCAGTATTGGCCCTGATTTAATGTCTATGCTTTCCTGATCCTGAAGAAAATCATTGCCCTTTTCTATATTTCAACTAAATCTCTTGTTGCAGAATTCATGTATAGAAATCTCTCTTGATGGTGCTTTCAGGTGCAAATAGCCCAGGGACTGTTGTGATATGGGGATCTGGTGATATTGTCAGGAATCTTTTGCACTGCTAAAGAAAGGTAATTTCTCAAAGGCCTATGAGGAGCATCTATTTTGTACTAAGATTCTTGAAATATGGAATAAGACATCTTAGAGATACTTTGTGTTACTAACAAACTCTTAGAAGCAAAACTTTCTAAAAGACTATCTCACTTAAGTTTGCTCTATCAAATTTCTTA
This sequence comes from Peromyscus leucopus, assembly GCF_004664715.2. NCBI lineage: Eukaryota > Metazoa > Chordata > Mammalia > Rodentia > Cricetidae > Peromyscus > Peromyscus leucopus. The sequence goes on from NC_051067.1 coordinate 35,942,568, forward strand.
TTAAAGGACTCATCTATCTAAAGAACAAGAAAAACAAAGGAACATAAGAAAACTACAAACCGTGCCAAGTATTCTCCTAATGCCTTCTTGAAGTCCCCTCATTGCTGTATCTACAATGTTGGCTTTTGCTATGATTGCAGTCGGGGCTTCTTCCATTCTACTCAGCTCAGTCACTGCATGACTCAGAGGATCATTCCAAGCTCCCAACATAGTGAGTATCTCTTGTAGAAGTAAAGCACTCTACACAACCATAATTGAAGAATCACATTAAATTTTATGAAATTATAGCAATGTTAGTACTTTATGTGGCATTTGCTCAGAAAACTGAACAAACAAGCATGTATTATTATATTTTTATAAAATAATTTTGTAGATGGTACATGTTATAGAAATGTAAAATTCAGACATTCATCTGTAGTTTGATTGAATCACAAAAAGTATGTCTTATTTGACTACTACATATTCTAATAATAAATATAGTTGATAATACTTTATTTTCCTTTGAGATTCTACTATCTGCCCTCCTGGTCAAAACAATAGTCTTTGGTTTCTTTATTTCTCCACAAGGAACCTAGTGTGAGCAAGAACTTAATAGGTGGTTATAGAAACACATTCACATAAAATTGATGCCAACAATTCAATGGCAAGTAGCCCAAAATCCTTTCACATAGGTTTGCTTGTACAACATAATCCAAAATTGTTCATTAATGCACTAATTTATTAATTTTAAGTTATTTGAATACCTTATAACAAGTATCCAATAAAGTAAACCTGATCTTGATACTTTTTGCTTTCATCAGTCTACATACAAGCCAGCTGAGGAGCCTATGTTTAAACATGCACAGGTGAACAGCAATTGAACAGTATTGCCTTGAACAGGAGAATTGATGGATATACTGGAGAGATGGCACAGAAGTTAAGAACACTGCATGTTCTATGAGAAGACGCAAGTTTGGTTTCTAATACCCACACAGTGACTTACAGGCATGTCACTGCTCTTCACAGAGACCTTACACCTTCTTCTGGTCTTATCAGACATGAGGGACACATGTAGTACCCATAAATGTATTCAGGTAATATATATATAAAATAAATACAAATCTTTCCCAAATGAGAGAGAATTGATGGAAATCACAAGAGTTTGACCTCCCAGGGTGTGTTCACTGCCAAGATAATAATGAAAACCACCTCTGAATAAAATGCTGCTGTACTGATGCCTGATAGCTACTCTATTGGTTAATGAGAAAAAAAGAGTAGAAAGGATTCCATTGATCCAACATTTCAGCACTGTGATATGACATAAAGTACAAATATGTTAGGCTCCATTCATACATCTTCTAGTGTGCGTGTGCCTTGTAAGCCAAAATTTGGACATGGCTGCTAGGTACTGCATAGGAAATATTTAAATGTGATTAAATATTGAGTAAATGGTGATAGAAAGATAGTTTGCTGAGAAGAATATGACATGATTAAGAGTGTGGGCTTGAGTTGGATGTAGCCCACAGAACCATTCTTAGTTAAATAGACTTTACACAATCTCTGAAATTTAGTTTTCTTATCTTAGTCACTGCAGCAAGTGAAACTTGTCTAATAACTTTAGCAGGATCTATTGCAACAATATCAGTAGACTGTTTTGTGAAGTTTCCAACATGAAGTTTATGTCTACATATATTATCTCTTCATCTTTCTTCTTTTACTTTTCCTTACGTTATGATGCTTATTATTAAAGAGAAGAATACTATTCTCATTAATATACAGATTAATGGTGGACTAAAAAAATCATGGTGTAAGAACAATTAGACATGATGTGCTCATGTTTCACGTTTGAAATTCAGGTTAAAACATGCTAAGTTTTATTAAATCAAGCAGAGATGGCATGATATATAGAGCTTGTTATCACAACCCAGGCCATAGTTGCATCCTGAGAATTTTAGTATTTTAAAAGAACTCTTTGTTCAGCTGATTTTCAGTTAAGGCACAGGAAAAGGCAGAGAATTCAGTGAAAAATGAACATGCAGGTTAGAAACCAAAGTAGAACAGGAGAATCTTGAAAGTCAACAAATGACATGTTGATCAGTAATATGCAAAGCTGTAAACACAGGAGCCTTTCATAATGTATAATAAATGAAACTGTGTTTGTGTTTCCTATGAATACACTTAAGCATGCATACAATTCAGTTCAAAGTGTCCTACATAATAACAACAACCTCAGGTGTGGGTACTGGTAAGCAGGTTCTCTGGTGAACAATTTATGAATCTGCTCTACTATTACTTAGATTTTAATTTTACTTACAATTTATCAGCTATGTAACAAAGATTGTTCTTTGATTGTAACCCCCTCCTCCATTATTCTGCATGTGTGATTGTAGCTACAGTGACCAACTTCAAGACCTTAATTCTTTAGGTTAAAGCACAAGCTGAAGACTCACTTGCATCTGTCCAGTTTCCTCTTCCGTTAGCAGAATAGCAAAGGTGGAAGTGTGACAGCTGCTTTGGGCCCCATCAAGGTACCACCTGCCTGGTGTGTATTGTATATCCTGCAACTGATGAAAAAGATTTAATTATCTTAAATTTGAAATGAATAAATTTATATATGACCAGAATACTAACACATTTAGTGGGTGTATAATTGTTTAACCTTTGTGTGTGTGTGTGTGTGTGTGTGTGTGTGTGTGTGTGTGTGTGTGTGTATACAATGTATGTATGTGTGTGTGTTTATGTTTGTGTTTGTTTTGGTCTGTGTCTCCATATTTCTGTTTACATAAGTTTCTGTGTGCATCAAGGTAGAAATGTAACAATCAGAGGACCACCGCTGTTTTAGTTTGCTCTCCACCTTCATGGAGACAACTCTTGCTATGGATTACTAAGTTAGTCTAGCTGATGCAGTAAAGTTCAGGGATTCTCCTTTTGTGTCTTCCATCTCTCTGCAGAAGTGTAGGGTTTACAGAGGTGACTTACTGTGTCTTGACTTTCTAGGACCATTTGATGCAGAAGTGTAGGGTTTACAGAGGTGACTTACTGTGCCTTGACTTTCCAGGACTGTTTGGAAGCCTCAGGTCCTTGTGCTCACACAGCAAGCACCTTATTTTTCCACTGGGACATTTTCTTAAAATTAGATGTGCAATTAAAAAAAATAATAAAAACTAAAATAGAAAATTAAGAAAATCAACTTTTTACCTAATTTTAAACCATTGGGTATGTAATCTCATATTCTTCCTATCTAGCTTCTCAGCTTCTTCTTCTCTTAAAAACAGTCTTTGGCCAGGCGTGGTGGCACACGCCTTTAATCCCAGCACTCGGGAGGCAGAGACAGGTGGATCTCTATGATTTCGAGGCCAGCCTGGGCTACCAAGTGAGTTCCAGGAAAGGCGCAAAGCTACACAGAGAAACCCTGTCTCGAAAAAACCAAAAAAAAAAAAAAAAAAAAAAAAGTGCTACTGCATTTACTCTTCAGAGCAATTCAGTCACTGGCATGAAAGCTCCTATTAGAAAGAGGACAGAAGTAAGTGAGATACTTACAAAGTCATGTAACATTTGCACAGTTTGGTTTTGGAGTTCAGAAGACAGACTCAGGGCATAATCGAACATGTTCTTGAGGGTCCCATGGCAGGAACTATCCCAGCTGGGGCATAAACGTATAGAGGCCACATTCTCCCACAGGACCAGGTTTGACACCAGCAACACCAGGAGTGTCCCTGCTAAATAAAAAGAGGTGTCACTTGCATTGATCTAGTGTGGTTATAAAAAGTCATTATGTGGAGGAAATCTTTGTCCATCTCTGAGGCTTTCTGAATGATTTGGTTCCATGTAACAGGAGTGGAGAATAAACCTCTTGCACTGTGCACTTGTAGGTCCATAATTATCTTTGCACTGATAGTTTGGTAGTGAGTGACTTCCTTCTTTTGGGATTGCCCACAGAAGTTTGTCTGCTGTAAACACTAAGAACTCACAGTAATTATGACTGAGCATTTTAAAGTTATTCTCGTAAGATGACTTGATATTGAGGGAATACATGTTTATTTCCAATACTCACACTCTATGAATTTGTAATGTTTTAAACTCACTTAGGTGTCTGATATGACAAGGACAGCACAGGTCAACTGTTTGCTTAATTTTCATGCTTGATGAGAATAATCACATGATTGCCAGATTTCTAACACCAAGCATGAAGAGATTCTTGTCATAAATGTGATCCCATATCCTGAATTTGATAATATGCAATAAAAAAGGTCATGTATGCTTTATTTAATCAAAAGGTTTTGGATATTTTTTCTAGGGAGTGGGAACAACCGAAATGACCTTCAACTGATGAATAGATAATGAAACCATTGTACATATATACAATGGAATATTATTTAGCTGTAAAGAAAAAGGAAATCATGAATTTTCAGGTAAATTGATGGTGTTAGAAAGTATGATACACCAACTCAGACCGAGGAAGGAAAGTGTCATGTGTTCTCTTTTATTTGTGGATCTGAATCTTTGTATTTGATTATGTAACCTGAAGTATCCAAAGATGACTGGGGAGTAAAAAGGGACCATAAGTGGGTGGAGAATTGAGGAGCTCTAGAAAAACATCCTAGAAGATGGGTGCTATGAAATGGGTAATGGGGAGAATATGTCCAACTTTAATAGGAAAGAGAGAATGGTAATATAAAGGGAGAAAGATGGAGCAATAACACTAAGGATGTTTTTTAAAGGCATCTGGGAGCTGAAGAGATGGCTCAGAGGTTAAGAGCACTGACTTTTCTTCCAGAGGTCCTGAGTTCAATTCCCAGAAACCACAGATGCTTTACAACCATCTGTAACGAAATCTGGTGTCCTCTTCTGGCCGGCAGGGATGCAGGCAGAACACTGTATGCAAAATAAATAAATAAATATTTAAAAAAAATAGCTGGGTGGTGGTGGCGCACGCCTTTAATCCCAGTACTCGGGAGGCAGAGGCAGGCAGATCTCTGTGAGTTTGAGGCCAGCCTGGTCTACAAAGCAAATTCCAGGAGAGGTACGAAGTTACACAGAGAAACCCTTCCCAAAAAACCAAAAATAAATAAATAAATAAATTAATTAATTAAAGACATCTGATAATACATCATTTTATAAGACATATAAGTAAACAGATAATGATAGATGATAGATATGTAGATAGATAGATGATAGATGATAGATAGATAGATAAATAGATAGATAGATAGATAGATAGATAGATAGATAGATAGATAGATAGATAGATAGGGGTTATATCACATAAGCAATGGTGTTCTTTCCAAGAACTCTACCTAACAAATACACAGTGCCACATACGTTCCTCCTTTGAGTCATTTTTTGGAGAAATACAAGACCTCCAAAAATATTATGGTTTCCATGGCCTTTGATTACTTTCCAGCTGAAGATATCACATATTTAGACTTGGAGGAATGGATCTGGAAGTGTCTTAAGCCTCCTCCTTGAGAACTAGCTTTCATACTTGTGAGATGCAAAGTGCTATACAAACTGTCATACTAAAGCAGGAACTGTTACTCTTTTTCTTTCAGTTTTTAAAATATTTATTCAAAAAGTATTTCATATAAGATATTTTGATTATAGTTTTAGCATTCCCAGAACTCCTGCCAGATATCCCCCAACTCACTATCATTAAATTCCATGATCTTTCTCTCACTCAAAAAACCCCTATAACCAATAGTTGGCAACTGCTTCTCTTACTGAGCAGTAAAACCTAAGACTAACATCAAAGACTCGGCTGGTCATATTGCCACAATTCTGCAATAGTTGTGCTTTTATCTTGAGGCAACCAACAGCTGTCTAATTAGAATTTAAGTCTACCTAAAAGGAGAGAATTTGTGCCTCGTTCTGTACCCTGAGCCAACCACTCATTTTTGGAAATGTTATAGACACGAAAGGAGAACTCACTATAGTTTTTTTCCTAAATCATTATCTTTCCGTGATTTAAATGATTAACCTTTACTCACAGATAAAAATAACTCTAACCCCTCATCAAGTTTCTCTTTCCAACATATGGAGTATTGGGGAAAATTATAAAGGCCACTCCACGTAGTTAAAAGGAAGATTTATTTAGTGGATGACTTACAAATGAAGGAATGGATAGGTCGTGGGGGTCTGGGGAAGGCGTATCGCAATCCAGCGGTGTTCTCTGGAGCTCTGCACAATCAATCTCCACCATCCAGGGTCCAGGCACAGAGAGTGTGCCCAGAGCAAGCGCTTGCCCATCCAGCTCTCAGGTTTCCAGCACCTCCCCTCGCCCCGCCTCGTAGGCGTGACAGTTGCCAGAGTCTCAATGGGGGTTGGAGCTTCCAGATCCAAGCTGGAATGGCTACCCACTACATCTCCCCCTTTTTGTCTAAATAAGAAGGTTCTAAACTAATACAAGACTATATACATGCTTACTCTTGATTTCTCAGAATCCTTTCTTACATGCTATGTCCTCTTTAAATCCAAACCTCCCATTTTTGATAACAAATAAGTTTTTCCAATAGCAATCTCAGAAGTCTCCAGAAGGAAGATGGGGCCCCAACAACAACAACTCTACCCAATCCAGAATGATGCCATGGTAATCATCATCATACTACACTTCTTGCCAGAATTTCAGACAATCTTACCCATTACTCTAAAACTTGCTGCAGAACCTACAGTTAGTCTAACTAAGATTTAACTATCTGAGCTTTCTCACAGTACCCAACAGAGATAACATCACCCCCTAAACGGCAGGAAGCAATTCTAAGAAAACGACGCCCCTTCTCCCTTAGGTTTCATAATTCTCAGGGTTATGGATGATGGTTGTAGGGTTAGGGGTGGAAGAAAATATTAACTCAATATTGTAAAAAAAGGGGGGGGCAGAAGAAATGGAACGGATAGGTATAAGATATGATAGTAAATCATTGTATATACTAGTAAACAAACTTGATAAAATAGCAACCTTAGACAATTTGCACTGTAATTTGTACTGTTATAGATTCTTATATGTTGATACAAATGTAAACTATTTTTATACTCCTGTTTAAGATAATTTGTATATTGATACAAATACAGAACTATATTTGTTATAATGTACATATATTTCTACTCTTATTTGAAACATTTTTATAATGATACAAATGTAAATTTATATCTGTCATACTTTATATATGTTCTACTTCTGTTAGGATATTTGGTATATTGATATATATTTAAGATTATTGTCATATTGCATATCGCACTATATATTCCTACCTCTGTTATAAATATCTTGTGTATTGTCACAATTTTGAAGTCATCGTTCTTCACCATACATTTGCTTATAGACTGTTTACCTTATTTACGTGAAGCTTTAGTCCTTAGGTTATTTCGGTAGATAATATTTATAGATTTATAGTCGCCTATGCCTGTCATCTCTATAGTTACGTTAGTTAGGTTATCCAGATTTACAGATACATAGGTCAGATGGACAGGTAATCTTCAAACACTTCATAGACCTAGAGAATATGGCATTTAAATAACTTAGAATTCTGTTGACGTGAGGCACAATTGCTCCTGGCTGCACCAATTGATCCCGAGAGAATGTTGGGCTTCTAAGACATTTCCATTTGGAAGTTTGTCTTTTTGGCACAAAATGGCCTACGGGGCAAAGAACTGCCCTTGCCTTGATGGCTGACAGTACAAATGCAATGCTGTCCTTTCTGGACAAGCGGGACACAAGGAAAGCGACCACTGTACTCTGCCAAGACAGGGTAAGATGGTCTTTCAGAATTCCTGCTTCTAAAAATGGTCTGTCATATACTCTAGGCCAGTAGCCAATTTGAATGCACCAACAATGCTGAGAAACATTATTAGGTGACTGTCCAGGCTGCCAGCTGTCTTGGTCTACTCTTACAAGATTCCCGAAAGTTGCTTGCATCCGTCTACCCTTTCTCAGGTACCATTATGTTCCTTCTCAGGTCTTTGATGTGGTTGAAGACCAGATAGTCGTAATTTCCTCAGTTATGATAAAAGATAAGTTAGCTATAAAACCTTAAACTCACAAATATAAGATAGATAGGACATCTTCTTTAATATTGTAACTATAATTCTTGCTCGGTAATTGTTTTGTTATATGTAATTTTACCATGTTAAAGTTAAAACCTTCCTTTTTAAAAAAAGAAGAAAGGGGAAGTGCTGTGGATATCACTCTATATAAATAAAACACTGATGGCCAGTGACCAGGCAGGAAGTATAGGCGGGACAAAGAGAGAGGAGAATTGGGGAAACAGGAAGAAGGAGGAGGGACACTGCATCCACCACCAGGACAAGCAACATGTGAAGACGCTGGGAAGCCACCAGCCACGTGGCAAGGTATAGATTTATAAAAATGGGTTAATTTAAGATAAAAGAACAATTAGCAAGAAGCCTGCCACGGCCATACAGTTTATAAGTGATATAAGCGTCTGAGTGATTTTTTATACGTGGATTGTGGGACTGCGGGGCTTGGGGGACCTGGAGAGAAGCCCTCCAGCTACAATGGAGACTATCATAGGAATCCACAGCTGGCTAAATGTGTTGGATGGCTGTAGATGTCCAACCTAAACCGACATATCTTTGAAGTAACCCTTAGACCCAAACTCAGGAAAAATAATAGAAGAAATGTTTGAAATATTTTAAGGGACAGAAACTCTAGACACCAGTTGCTAGATAGTGTCCCCTAGACTTAACAAGGAAAATGTTTCCATGAACTCTCAAAAATAAAGTAGCCTGAATAAGATCAGAATAATATTAGTTGACATGCCAACATGAAGAAATGAAATCGCTCATGATACCATCTCTAGAACCAGAACTACAGGAGGTCAATGGCTATTGAGAGAGTGAGAATAAGTTTCGTTTCAGGCACAAACTCCCCAAAGATTGTCTAAACCCAAGTGCTTTGACCCTCTAGATATGTACTTATAAACAAGCTTCAATGGACTCAATCTGTTGTATATATATTTAATAATAATTAAAGAAAGGATCATGATTTTGAAAAGACAGGGTACACAAGATATGGAGGTGGGAGAGAGGACCCTAGTGATGCAAATGACATGTTTATGTATTAAATTTTCAGGCAAAATAACATTAAATAAATTTAAACACAGAAAACAAAACTCTGTCTTCAATGAGATGTTAACTAAAGCTCTAGGAAGCTTTATTCTCTTCCATTTTCCCTACCCTGTGAAACACCTACTTTAGAAAGTTTTCATAATAGCCAGTGTTGGTTTACTCACCAGATAAACAGATAAACAGATATTCAGATAATCATCAGATAAACAGACAAAGGACTTTCCTGTATCAGTAAGTTACATTCACATGAAGAAAGAAAAAAATTGCAGTCACATAGTTAAATTAATGAAACTGTTCCTAGATTATTTTTGAAATAGAAATGGGCTTGTCTGGAAGATGTCCATTATAAAAGTGAGTACATTTTAAAGATTTATGCACAGAAAAATTCATAAATTCACATATTCAAAATAAAATTTGCTAAAATACAGTGAATTATACAATATAAACAAACACCTTAGCTAAAAATTAGCATTAAATAATTTAAACTATAGTTTCATTTTCTAAAACTAATACTTTCAAAAACTGATGTATTAATGCAATTTTACAAGTAATATTTGTAAATTTATATATATGAATTTATTTCATGTAACATTCCATCTCCTCAAACAAAAATTATGCAAATTCTATGTACAAAGAAAAGACAGTTTGTTAACACTACTCCACTCTTTCTTCTTCAGTGAAATTTGTCTTACACAAAATTGGTAATCAGTATTTTAATCAAATCTGCTATTAGTGTCTACTTAGGCTTCAGAACTGATTGCTTCCCAGGTTGATTTTGGTGGATAAATTCATGGATAAGACCATGAAACCTAAAAATGTTCCTTCTATTCCCTGCAGATGATAGGAATTGGCTGCAATTATTCTTATGTCCCCAATAAAATCCAATTTTTCAATTTCAGTGACAGTGACTTTCTAAGGTGTGGTATTTTTGTCCTTATAGGTACAACTATTCATTTGAAAATGTTGAAAGGCATCGGTGGTTTCTATCTTTTGGAAACTGTTAATACAGTTCCCTTTCTTTCTTTACTTCAATTAAAAAAAACCCAATATGTGCTGGATATTGTCACATGTGTCCAGGAGAAGGAGGCTTACCACGTTTAAGGGCTAAGATTGAAAGACTCTCTGTCCTCATGCAGTTGTTTTCTAGAGAAATGACTGCAAAGTTCTTCTAAATCTGATATTTTATTTCTCATGAGATGTGAATAAATGTCTAGTCAATTCTATAGAACATCAGTAAATGCTAAGAAAGAATTCCATTCATGCACAGGTAAGAGATTACTTACAGGAATGTGGTTGAATGAAAGTTAGCCGCATCTCAGAAAAGTCCCCCTGTAGCTTGGTGCTGATTAGTGAATGCTGCTTCACAAGAGTCCTACCTTTAGTGAACGTTCAACCTCTTATATACATCAGTAGATTGTCCCCAAAGGCTACACATACCATAGGTCAGAAGGAAGGAAGTTCTGGAGTTGTTGGTGAGGGTCCTTTGACTCTCCCCCTCAGGGAATGTTAAGAGCAATCACCACAGACCTAACTTTAGCTGCATTGCTTTACTTCTTTTCATGCTATGACTGCTTTATTTTTTAGATAGTAAAATCCATATTTCTTCTAGATGCCTGATGATCATGTTAGTCTAGACAGAAATCAATTTTCCAAACACATTGCCTCACATTCCTCAGTTTCTTAGATGATTTTTGCCCTCCACAATGGTCCCTGTGTCTTCTAGAGGATTATATACATACTTGATTCTTTTCAGAGGACTGGAGAACAATGGCACAACAGTTGTTGGTTTTCTCAAGAGTGGAGCAGATAAGAATCTCTTCAAGTAACCCACAAATACTGTAAAGATTATCTCTGTTCACACTAGGGTGATAGCTACAGTCATCTATAGGCCCAAACACAAATGTCTCTTATGCAATGTAATAGACCCATCATACTCATTTAACAAAACAAGATCAGTGGCTTCCATGCTGGAGTCCACTGCCTTCCAAAAAATGTGTTTTTACAGTCTTATGAAACAAAAAATGGTTTTCATTCTGGGCATCTGAGGGTAAATCAATTAAAAATGGTTTGATGGCATGTGTAGATTGTGCCATCATTATAGTACTGGCTACTTCTTGCTAAGGTTACTGATGACCAAAACAAGTGGCCAAGTAGTATCATTGGTGATAGCTGTGTCTGATAAACCTATACAGCACCATTAGGCAATATGAAAGCTACTTAATGTGGAAAGGGCTTCTAGATCAGTCAAAGCTTGATTTTTCCTTGTTGTAGAAGCAAACTGTATGTTTCATTCACCAACAAGGTCTATCCTGTTCTGATGTGTAATCTTGAGTAACAGCAATAGTCTATATTATGTGATCCTCAGTGGTTTTCCTTTTCAACAACTCCAAGAGGAAAATCCATTCTAGACATGGAGATTTTATTCAATAATTTTGTAACTGCCACACATAACCTTCTGACAGACAAAAGGTTCTTTCTTCCAAATTCTATTGCTATCTTTATTGTCCTTCTAGATGATTTTCCAAATCAGTAGGCCACACAGAGGTTTGCATTATATCATGAACATTTTGTGGAGTGTGGCCAGCTTCAATAGAGTACAAATTATCACAGAGAAACAGTGTCTAACAGGATACTGAAAAATCTTAGTAAGGTATAATAAAACATTGAAAAGTACAAAGCTTGGTAACACTGTTCCCTGCAAAGAGCAATGTTTGTTAAGGCAGCATGAATTGGAAATACCCTTCTTCATTAGTATGAGCCTTCCTGTCTCCTCATCCTGGTATATTGCATAGGCTGCCTCCTAGGTTAGGTGAACTCATCTGGGGTACTTCTTGGCCTTGCCATGAGCCAAGGAAGAGTGTTATCTGTTTTATTCCTACTATATCCTCCAGCTGACTGTTTTGACAGACTCTGCCTGTCCTTGTAGCCATTGGCTATTTGTTGATCACAAATCTTCTAAAAAGGCCCATGCCTGAGTGAAGAATTTCTATCTCCATAGACTCTCATTTCACATAGCAATAGTTCTAACCCTCCAACTCCCCAACTGTTATTTTAATAAGTGTCACCAAAGTATAATCACTTTGAACACAGTTACTCTCAGCAGAGAAACACATACACTGTTCTCTCTGATAGAGGGTAATTATTCACACTGAAAACTAACTCAATACTTTTCACCTATGTTTCTCTATGTTTTACCCATCTTCTGTTGCCCATTTCCCTAGATGTTTTAGGAAGTAGCTGTGATTTGCTTATACTCATGCTATGAGTCACCAAAGCCCAATGCATATTAGAAGGAAATAAAAAAAAAAAGAAAAAAAAACCACCTGTAATTCAATGTGTGGTCTTCCTAACAGCATTTGGAGGCCCTGTTGGTTATTCTTATATCGAACTTGCTGCAGTGATTCCCACCCAACAACAACTTCTCTTACTTCTCTAGTAGCATGTTCAGCTGGAATCAGTGGCCCTATCTCTGACACTTCAGGGATCTATTATTCTGATTTCAATAATGTCTAGGGGTTCATGGGCAAAGCATCTTATCTGGGCCCCTGTCAACATTTACTTTATGATTGATGGCTTATTTTCATCAAAGATCTTGCCAGATTCACTTTTTAGTCACAATCTTTGTTAGCTTTTTTTTTTCTCAATCCATCTTGATTTTATTAACACTCAGATCCACCAAAGCTCTCCCACTATAGCTGTGATTTCATGGTGACTCTGGCTGGGCAGGGTATGTTCTGAACAGGAAAAGTTGTACATGCCCTCTCTTTTTTGTCCATCAAACTGTCCTTTTCTAATTTAAAATTTTGAATGCTCATGAAATTTGGAAAAATTGGGATCTGAGTCTGAACTTTAAAAATGGTAAGAAATTTTCAAGCTCTTCCTATTAAAGGGAAGGTCCTAACAACAAAAAATCTTCAAGTCAAAAATGTGTGAGGATCTTACTTCTCACAAGACCTGTGTCTGCAGTTAACAAGAATCTCCTAACCCAAAGGAACAATTCACTTAGTGTAACTCACTGTAACACGTAAGAGTTAGATATGATCTAGCCTATGTCCTACAGTTTTCTATAGATTATAAGATGGCCAAAGGGATGATTGCAAAGATAAATTGATACTTGCCTCATCTCCTTAAGCTCAACCATAATGCATATATAAGAAACAAATAAATCTATTTTTCTTTACCAATTTCTTTTTCCTTATTTTCCTTATTTGTTTGAAAATAAGGATCTACATGCCCCAGGAGCACTTTGACATTAGCAAGCCAGCAAGAAAATTGCAGGTTTATTGGCTTATGGGCAAGGGGACTTTTGTGGTTCTCTGACTCTTGGTTGTTATTTGATTGCAAGTGCGCCTGAATGAGTTTATAAAGAAGATGTTGTCAAGTGTTATTTGTAAAGAGTCCACTGGCTCTTCAATTTCATAACGTTGAGAGTTTTGGTAAATTCTCAAGGTCCTGACCTTGGTGTAGTTGTGCTTCTTATTCATAAAGTTAAAGAAGTTAGTCTTGAAATGGCTGTCCTTTTGAAGCTGTTGAACCATTTGTTGAAGGGGTGATAGGTTATATGACAAGAAGTTTCAGATTATATTTGGCAGAGCACTCAACATGTTACTTATTCCATACAGTTTTTTTTGGCATTTGTGTGTTTATATGTTGGCTTAAAATTTATCTTCATATTGTAAGTATGACAGTCATTTATAGTTATCCTGGGTGCTTGAGTATTAGGTTATATGAGATAAATTACCTCCACTATTCAAGGCTTGAATACTTGTCTGAATGTTCCCCCTAATGAATTGGTAAATAAAGTTTCAGAGGGTTAAAATTCTTAGAAAATGTATCCATTTGTTTTAAGATTTGAAAAAAATCTATTAACATCTCTATTGTAAATAGGGGCAATACTATATTTATTCCCTCTTTATGGACCCTCAATAGAATTCTGGATAACAAATCCATCTGAAGATCCAAGAGTGTGCACTTCAATTTAATGTAACATTTTATGTGCTGTTTTGTTCATTAAACTGTTTGTGATAACTGGATTGATGAATACTGGAAATTTGATGGATGAAACTGTAGTGTCATTAGAGATTTATGTATAGAAAGGTGCCCTGAATACCAAAGAGAACAAAGAACTGTATTATTTGACCAACTTGGGATGAATCTAAGTGTTTTGAGTTTTTAAAAGTCTGGGATATATGAATTGAAGAATTGAAGCACACCAAAAAAAAAAAAACATAATCATTTTCTGATTAAAAGGAAGTTGTGTTACTCATCTTGGAGGTAGAGTTAACCATTTGTCACCATACACTAAAAGGTGTATACTCTAGCACCCGTTATTTTGCAAGATTTCTTGAAGAAGTAAGAGTGTATATGTGACCCATTGGTGACATTCTTAGAAGGAATCAACATATGTTACACAGTACTGGCCACAACTACTTCTATAGCATTAACTATTGTTTCATCTACCACAATGCCTTTTCACCTAAAGTATTACGTGATATGGTAGTTTAGATGTAATTGGCCCCTATAAGCTCATGGGAGTGGTACTATTAGGAGTTATGGCTTTGTTGGAGTAGGTATGGCCTTATTGGTGGAAGTGTGTAACCGTGGGGGTTGGCATTGAGCTCTCATATATGGTCAAACCATGCCACGTGTCTGATTCACTTCCTATTGTCTGTGAGTCAAGATGCTCAGGATGCTCAGCTCACTGTCCAGCACCATGTGTGCCTGTATGCCATCAGGTTGTACCATGATGATAAAGGACTAAATCTCTGAAACTGTAAACCATCCCATTAAATGTTTAATGAAAACATCTTTAAAGGATATAAGAGTTTCAGTGGTCATGATGTCTCTTCACAGCAATAGAAACCCTAATCAAAACATGTGTTAATAGGTCAATAAGTTAGTAAAATTCCCTAAAAGATAACCAAAACACCTGTGGATACTTCATTTTTTACTTAAAACAAACTTAACCTAAACTTATTATTCTTGACATGGCTAATTTCAATTATGATTTTTTTCCCCAGATAGTGCTTCATTGTATATCCTAGGCTGCCTGTGTGGCCCCAAAGCTATGATGCTCCCTCAGCCTCAGCCACAACAATCCCCATTAGTGTAAGCATAGGATACCACACATGACTAATAGTAAGCACTTGAGTGGATGTAACAGTTGTAGCATAAATATAAGGTATCCCTTTTGATTTTGTTGCTCTTGTAATAACTGGTTGTTTATGGTACTTCCTTCAATGATGCTAAACTGAGAGGCAGATATTAGAAACTTTACCAGTTCCCTACTGCAAAGTACCCTACTTCTATAACTTCCCCAAACTTTGCCACCAGCAGGAAAAATATTCAAACACATGGATGTGTGGGGAACATTTCAAATTCAAGCCATAACAATTGGTAATCTATGCTTTTCTTTCTACCTTATGTCTTTCTAGAAGTTCGGATATTTTATTATTTTTCAAATACACTATATTATCAATTTAGTTTTCTCAATTTCCTACTTTTAGTTTTATTGATAACTATTATTGTTTTTGTACTTTCTTTCTTCTCCTTTTTCTAATTTATTCCTGTTGTTTCTTTAGATATGATATGATTCCATGCATGAAAAGTGGTAAAGACTCAGAAAACTCCAGCCTTTACTAACCACATTCATTAAAGTAATAGAATAGAAAATCAACACATAAAAGTCAGTAGCATTCTTATATATAAATGACAAACTTGCCAAGAAAGCAATCTGGGGAAAAAAAGCCATTCACAGTAACAAAAAAAAAAAACCCTGGAATAAATATAACCAAGAAAATGAAATATTTATACAATAGAACTGGACAAAGAAATGGAAGAAAATAAATGAAAATCCTCCTATGCACACAGCTAGACATTATACATTTTGATTTGATTTTTTTTATCTTAGTATATTTTGTTTCTTTTGTTTTGTTGCTATCGCTTAAAAGCCTGTTCTTTCCTAATGAGAAACAGAAAGGGAGTGGATCTGGATGGGAAGGGAGGCAGGGAGGAGTAGAAGGAGGAAAATTGTAATCAGAATATATTGCATGAGAAAAGAATCAATTTTTCATTAACAAGGGAAAGAAAGAAAGAAAATAAATAAAAGAAACAGTAAAAACAGAGAGAGAGAGAGAGAGAGAGAGAGAGAGAGAGAGAGAGAGAGAGAGAGAGAGAGAGAGAGAAAAGAGCGCTCTTATGATAGGTAGGATTAATATTGTGAAAATGGTTATTCAACCAAAAACTCTCTACAGATTCAATGTAATCTTGGCTAAAATCCCACCATAGTTCTTCAAAGAAATCGAAAAAAACAATCATATGACATATTTAGAAAGCAATGCTCAGCAACAACACAAAAATCTGACATGAGCACCTAAGCATGTGCTGTTCAGTGATAGCAACAATGGACATGTGGAAGTTGACAGGGAAAAGTCCATGAAATCTCAACACTACACCAAGATCTACAGGCAACTGAGCAAATTTGGGAGTGGGAGAGGTGGTCTAACCCAGGGAAGAATACTCAGTTTGGCTGTGCACTGCTCAACAGTCACCCCTGAAAACATCCACATGCAAGTGACATTGCAAAGACGCAATGGTTTATATTTGGGAATATATAGAATTATCCAAATACTTATATGCATGAAATAACAAATGATAGAAAAAGAGGCTATGAATTAGGAGAGCAGAGATGTATTTATGGAAGGGCTTGAGGGAGAAAAGGACAGAAGAAATGTAATTATAATCTCAAAGAATTTTAAAAAAACTAAAAATTATATTGCAAGAGTTATCACCATCGCAGATTTCAATGTTTACTACAATGTTAGAGAAAAAAAAAACCATGGTATTGGAATAAAAATGATACACTCATCAGTGGAATAGAATGCACACATATAAGCCCACACTCCTATAGCCATCATATTTTTAACAAAGAGGCCAACAATGGACACTGGAGAAAAGACAGCATCTTCACCGAATGGAGCTGATCAAAGTGGGTAGTTACATATAGAAGAATGAAACTAGATCCTTCCTTCTCACCCTGCACACAATACACTCCAAACTAATCAAGGACCACTGGCAGCATAAAACCCTTCTAATCATGCTGCATCTGATAGAATAGAAATTAGGGGATGAATTTGAGCTTATTAGCATAGGAGATATTTTCTAACCCTGTCCCAGGTTTCACAGGCACTAAGACCAAAGACTTCATGAAACTAAAAACATTCTGTAAAGTGAAAGGTACCATCATTCAAATTAAAGGTAGCATATAGAATGGGAAAAATATTTACCATCTAACAAGTGACAGAGCATTAGTACATAAAATATGCAAAAACTAAAAAACTATGCATATGATGAAATTATTACTAATTATAACTAATATTTCTCTGATGCCTAAACACGTTCAATATTTTTAAATGTTTCCAAGATATTTGTATTCCATCTTTGAAACTATTTAGTTCAATACCTCATTTTTAATTGGACTTGTTAATGTTTAGTTTATTTAAAGACTGTAAGTACTGGCATGTAAGTGGAGAAAGAGGGATACTTATTCACTGCTGATGGGTATAAAAAGCGTTACAGCCATTGTGGAATTCAGTGTGTAGTTTCCTTTAAAAGTGAGTAATTATCTACTGCATGATCCAGCTATTCTACTCTGGGACATATTCCCAAAGGACTCCACATCCTACTCTAGAGACACCTGTTCACTGCTCCTCATTTCTGATCTACTAATAGCCAGGAAATGGACAATAGGTCCATCTATTGCTGAGTGTATATTGAAAATGTGTTGTATTTACACAGTAGAATATTATTTGGCTATTTAGAAAATTGAAATCCTAAAATCCACAGGCAAAATTGATAGAACTGGAAATAATCATTCTGCACGAGGTACTCCAGACCCACAAAGACAAATGTTACATGCTTTACCTCATCTATGTTAGCTTTGAATCTCTAAATATGTGTGTTTCATTTGAAATAGCGATAAATGCTATGAAATTGCTAAGGAAACACGTGAAGAGGTTTTCAAGGGAGGGGAGAGAAAACTCCTTAGTATAACTGGTTAAAAGTAAATAAAGGAGCAAGAAAAGTTAAATTGGTGTAAGGGAGTGGAGCATAGGGTAAAGGAGGGAGTGAGGAGAAGGATAAATAACACTGAAGACCTTTCAAAATATCATTTGCAAATCCCTTACTGTAGAGGGAGAGAGAGAGGGAGAGAGAGAGAGGGGAGGGGAGCTAAAGTCAGCTTCCCTAAAATAGGGTAATATTGCCCTATTGGACACCAGAGGCTTCCTTCTTTGGGGTTACTTATTTTGTAGCTGTTGGTCAGTAGGCTACACAGAGTACCAAACATCACAGGCTATTGCCATTTTACACATCTTTTCTTTCCAAAACTGTGATCATTTTGAATGCATTTTTTATTTATCCTGTTTCAAACAGCCAAGACTTTCCTATCTGTAATGTTTTATTTTTAAGCAAACTATTGGAAGTGTTTTTGAGGGACGTCACAGCACCTTCTTTGCCTCCTGTCTATTGGAAATATAATTATTCAATCACTTGGTTATCTTGTGTTGTCCAGCTAGTCTCTGTAGTTAGTCTACATGGTACCACTTGGGCTTTCCACTCTATCGTTACTCATTCAGTAATCCGTATTTTGCCCTTTTACTTTCAATTTTGATAGTTTTCACTTAGATCTCTTCTTAAAAATTTCAGACTTTAATGTGATAATTTTCAATACCCTGAGAAAAATTTTAACATGTTAGAATGCTTTAACTTGCTTTAAAATCCCTGTGAGATAATTGCCACCTCTGATCGATTTGGGGAGTGGTGTAGAAGAATACTTATTCAAGCTTTACTTTTGGGGATCTTGCTATGACAAATCAGTTCTAGTTGTTGCCAGAGCATTTTCAGTTATATGAGTAGACTTTAGGTCCTATGCTATGTTGGTGCAAAATGGATAAGAAATAGTTTATTCTGGAGCCAGTTATGAGTGACTAACCTTCAAACATAGATTCAGGTTGCTCTGACTATCTTCCAAAGTGACAAGATTGGTTTTTATAGTAGCAGAACAATGAAACTTTCATTGGTTCCATTGAAAACAATGCAATTTTCAAATGGAAACTTTGGGTGGTTGGATTAAGCCAGAGTAAAAATCTCTGCTGTGTTATTCAGAGCTACGTCATCATAGTCTTTGCCTTTTCTTTAAGAGAAGTGTGATCTGTAAATTTCCTGTATTCCAAAAGGTTTGCCAGTTAGTTACAGGAAGTTAGGTCAGAAACTGAAGCAGGCAAGGAATGGCAATTAAAGTGACTAACTAAAGATAGTCCAAGATAAAGTGTAATTTTGGGCTCTGGACCTGCAACATTCCAGGGACTTCATAATGACTTAATCCTTATCATGCAGTCAACCCTGAAGAAGAATTAGGCTAGGTAACGTTCTTTCCGGAAATTTTCCTTTACAGTAAAACCTATTTACCAGACAGGAGACTGGGCTCAGCATTTTAAATCACCTATTACTCTGCCAGATGACCCAAGTTCAATTTGATGCACCTACATTGGCAGCTCACAACTGCCTGTTACAGCTCCAGTGAGAAGACTCCAAGCTTTTGGTCCTCACTGACATCCACACTTACATTCCCACACCCAAGTGCAGACACATACACATAATTTAAAAAAAAATAAATAAATGAAAAGAAAAACTCTTTTCATTAGCATAAAGTTTCTGGCACAGTTTTGAAACTGTGATCCTAAGAAGAGCTGAAGCTTCAGTTTTGCCACACTATCCTTGTTTGCTGGACTTATCAGATGCTTTTGTTTGCAATTTCCCTACGTGTACTGCCTGTGGGAGCGGAAGTGGTTTCTCCAGACAGGATAAGGTGGTAGATGTAGGTTACAGAAGCCAGATACATGCTAGTATAGAGACAGAAGCTGCTCTAGCCAGACTTTGTCATATGATCTCCTTACTCCTGCCTCAGCTTCCCCAAATGTCTGAGAAGCAGAGAGGAGTCAGTTCCTGTTAGACAGTAATATGCTCCAGGTCCTGCTGTCTATTGCAGTTGCGTGCTTGTGCACTCTCCAAACCCTAACTTTTGTCTGTATTGAGGAGTGTTTCAGGCCTGTGGAACCTTGCCTGCTAGGTTCTTGCTCTTGCAGGGCTTTGCCTTCTTTAAGGAACATTAGTTTAGTAATTTCAGTGATGAAATCCCAGTGGAGGACAAAAGACTGAAAGACAAGGATTGTGGAAAACATGACTCCTTCTTGCTGGAAAAGATCGTCCATCTTTCCTCCTGATTCTGTGTCCAACACTGTGAGTTTTATGGGAAATTCTGGGTCTTGGCCATTTACTTTGTGTTTCTCTGTTACTCTTTTAGTCATCAGATCCAGAGTCAGTTTACAAACTTCTCCTTCATGAAAAGTCTCCTGGTTCTACCTATATTGCCAAGGATGAAAGTGAACTTGTCCATATCTTCCTATTTTTATCAGAAGACCAGAGTTGATTATAAATCACAAGAAGATATTTTTATGACTAAATATTTAAACAAAAGAAGAAAAGTCTTGTCAGCAGTTGGGAGAAAAACATACAAAACCCTTTATATGTAGAAGCTGTAAGATGCTAAGAAAGTATTCTGAATCACAAGAATGTCTGTTAAGCAATGAAATTGCTTTCTTTCTGCCAACTTGAATTTGTGGGAAGTATTTTGAGAAGCTTTGATTTTCATAATTCTTTAAATGTCTGGTAGACTATATTCATTAATTCTCCATACAAATGGTGGTGTGTAATGGTAGCCACTATAAGTATCATTCATTTTTTATGCATCATGGGTTTATTTTCAGTGTGCCTTGGGGTGTACAATCTTTCAGGAAGAATTGTATTGTACAATCTGGATTACAATTTACCAATACCTGAATTGTTGATGGAGCAATAAAAGATTGAATGGTGATTAGTTTGTCCTTCAAAAATTTATACATAGAAATGAAGAAAGATGCGTACCTATAACTTTTTCTCAACCACTCAAAGCATTATAAAAACTTGGATTTTGATTGCACGTAGTCATGTATGCATGCACGTATTTATGCAGCTATTTATGTATGTGTGCCTACAGAACACATTGACTAGAGACTTTGAAGACAAACATCGTTTTTTTCTGAGAAGAGAAATCTTTAGGATAGCTATTTCTATGAGTGCTATCTGGCTTTATATTTTGTGTGCAGTTTAAGTGCTATATTCCAATATTATACTATATGATTGGAGTATGTGTTGCTGCTTTAAGTCATAGGAGCTGGAGCTCAGTGGGCTATGAGGCTTATTGCACAAGCATGAGCACCTGGGATTTTACCCCAGCACTGACAATAATAAGCCAGGTGTGCATGCCTGTAATATTTGTGCCTAGAGGACACAGTGATGACAGGAAGATTACTTGTATTTAGTAGTTGAGAGCCTTAACTAGAAAATAGTTAAATTTAGGTTCAGTTAGAGACCCTGTATCAAGAAACTAATGTGGAGATATCAATAGAAACAGATACCTGATATCCTCTGTGTATCAGCATGTGAACATAGATTCATGAGCCCCACTACTGCACACAGATACATACATGTACTGCACACACATACAACATACTTCTAAATTATGTAATCCTGGGCACACTGAACATTTCCATTGCTCAATGAACACAAGTTTTTTATTTTTGTTTTCTAAAAGATTTTTTAAAAATTGTCTCATTAAAATGAACTTAATTTTCAGGAGTTTACTGCAATATACTTCAAAAATCTACCCAGTTGTACAGAAAAGGGTAGAATTTTCACAACACTCACACTTGGATATTTTTGAAGACCATATAACTATCTTAGATACTGAATGAGACATTTTTTTAAATTATGAATTAGGGAAATAAATCTTATTGGAGGCAGAAAATTTGAATCTTAGATTCAAGAGATTAACACCTTTGACTTCTCAGAAAAATCATAGCTTGCCTTTCTTGTTGATTTCTAAATTGAATTTTACAAGCACTTCTCTCTAACTTATTTCCCTAAGTCTCTTTCACTATTTCGCAATTTCTTTTCCTAAAGCACAGATCTCCTGTTCACATGCTTCACAAAGTTATTGTGTTCAAATGTGTCCTTTCTCTTTCTTTCCTTCTTTCTTTCTTTCTTTCTTTCTTTCTTTCTTTCTTTCTTTCTTTCTTTCTTTCTTTCTTTCTTTCTTTCTTCCTTTCTTTCTTTCTTTCTTTCTTTCTTTCTTTCTCTCCCCCTCTCTCCCTCCCACCTTCCCCTCCCTCCCTCCCCCTCCCTTCCCAACTCTCTCTTCCTTTCTTTCTCAGTTAGTGTCTAAGATTCATGTCAGCAGTGTTGGTCTTTGCTCATCAGCATGAATCCAGATGCCGCAAAATGAAAGTGACATTACATAGATGGGAAAAGTTGTATTTATGTATATAAATAAATGCAACACACACATATGTAACCATAATTAAAGAAAAAAGAAGACGTGAACTTGAGAGTCAAGTGGTGGAGGATAGAAAAGAGAAGAAATGTTGTAATTATACTATAATTTCAAAAAGATATATGTGTGTGTTCTATATTTTTTAAGTACAAGTGTAAAAATGAAGGATATATGAGTTCAGTGGCCAATAATAGCTTTCATGGGCTGACTTATGAGTGTGGTGAGCTAATGAATATAGTGATTGTTAGTAAAATGTTTTTTGAGTAATTTTAGAAGGTTATGACAGTTTTTTCTTTCTTTTCTCTGTATGAACACAAATGGTATTTGTAAATAAAAATGTAAAACCCTTGTGGTAACTAGGTAACTAGAGTGTTTAATTCTAAGACAGTATTAAAGGCTCTGTTCTTATGTTCATTTAAACTATACTGTTTTTAATTGACTTAGAAAAATTTAGCAGGATGAGTGGTTCTGAGTATTAGATTCAAAAATTCATTTTCAATCAGTTGAGTCGAATAAGTTTCATCACTGAGAGAAATCAGAACAAGTGCTCAAGACAGGAATCTGGAAACAGAGACTGAAGACAAAACCATGGAGGAAAACTGCTTTTCTCATACAACCATGCCCACATGTCCAAAGATGGAACTACCCATAGGTGACTGGGTCCTTCTATACAATTAGAAGTCAAGAAAATGCCCCACAAACATTACTACAGGCCATTCTGACTGAGGCAATTCCCCACGTGAGAGCCCTCATATGACTCCGGGCCATGTTGATTTGACAGCTGAAGCTAAGTGGGCAACGATAGTCCCACAGGCTGGGGAAACAGGCTGCATGGCACTTTAGGGAACATTCCAGATCCAAATGATGGCAATCAGAATGAGAAAATGGACAGAACTTGAAACAGTCGAGTAAGCCTGATGTTCTGCTCCCGGATGGCTTGGCAAAGAAAGGGATTGATTTCACTTTGCTTTGCCCCTATATCACTTATACTGTGTGTTTATGTAAGTGTTAAAAAAGACACAAGACTCACAACTCATCGTTTTCAAGCAGTATAAACACTCTTCTTCTGGTTTATGAATAATTTAATAGAATCATTTGATTAACTTATTATTAAACTCAGTTCTGCAGTTTGAGTAAGAATATTTCTATGATTTCTGGTGCTGAGTCAATGAATTACAGGAAAAGCAAACTCATGGGTAATTGGGCAAAAACAGTTTACCTAAAAAAACATTTGTCTTGGAATTTGTACGTCTAATTTTTTTCATTTAGTTCCAGGTTCCTCAGTCCCTTTCACACCTCTGCTGCCCCATTACTCCATGGAATCCTCTCCTATAGATACCCCCACATATCCCTTACTATTGATTTGTTGTTTTCCTCTGAGTGCTTGTTGACATATCACATAATGATGGCTATTCTTGGTTGTCAACTTAGCTATACCTGGAATGAACTACAATCCAGAAGACTATATGCCTTTAATCCAGATTTTGAGGTGGGAAGGCACATCTTTAATCTGGGCCACTTCTCTAAGCCTATATAAAGACAATGGAAGAAGGAAAAATTCATTCGTTCTTCACCTTCTTGCCTTTACCTTGTCAATACATCCATTTTTTTTCAGTGGCTTTGGAGCCTACTTCTTCAGGATCCATCATATACAGAAAGAAGATCAGTTGAGACACCCAGCCTTGTGGGACTGAGCAAGTACTAGATTATTGGACTTTCTAATCATAGCTAGTCATTGTTGAACTACCACCTATAAGTCATTCCGATATTTTCCATATATATATATAATGAAATGACTATATATTTATGAAAGAGAGAGAGGTTTATTTCATAAGCTTTGTGACTCTAGAGATTCCTAACAAATCCAGGTCAAAATTGTATTTCAACTTGATTCTCAAGTTCAACTCTTTCGTTTCCTGTCAGCTACCCAATCCTACAAGCTTTCAAACTAGATTAATACTTTTATTTTTCAGTTCCAATGACATTGTTTTCTTATTTAAAATTGTGATGAATTTCTATTTGCTCATAGAATAAATAAAAACTCTCCAAATTCTATAAATCATTCTCTATATTGCAAAATCAATTTTCACCAGGACTTACCCATTTTAACAATGATGCATACAGTAAAAAATGTTGTCATATATTTATTTAAAGATGTCTGTGATTATTTCCTAAATTATTTTCATCCTATTTGTATGACCTATACTATAAAGGAATTCTAGATTAATTAATAGACATATGGCCTTCTTATTTTTTGATCTGTATTTCATCAAACCTTCATGACTGCATCTCAAAGTCATTACTTTTATGTAAATCTATATAAGTTTAATTATTTCCTTGCTGTGCTTTGAAATTCTTTGTGTCTTTTGCAGCATTATCTGCTGTATTAACTTTAGTAAGACAATTCACATATTCATCAAAACTTCTTTCACAGGTTTAGCTGAAACTCACAGAATTTTCTTCACTTTTTCTCCTTTTGGTGTCCCCTTGTGTTCCCAAAACAGAAGCACCTGATTCTCAGCAGAATGTGACTTGAGCCATAGTAGTAATACACTTCAGTTATCAAATTCTGTGTCACTGTTTCTCATTTGTCCTCCTCTTCTGAATCTAAGAAAGCTACAAGTGTTGATATGCAGAAGAGCGAGAGAAACAGAAACACTGTAAGAACAGATGAGATCTGTCTTCCCTGCTGTGTTACCTTAATAAGTGGAGGATGGGGGGATGATGCGAAAGAACTTGAGCATGAGATGAAGTGTCAAAACTACAGTGACCTGAACATGTGGAATCTGTCTGAGATAGCGCTAAGGGAGACCATGGTTAAGAGTGTTACTGGAGAAATACAGAGTCAGTTCATGTTGGTGTCCAAACAGGGTTATGGAATGTTTAAAATTTATGGTTATTAGGGAGACTGTTCTTTTTACAGTACTTGTCTTGCCTATCATTAGACTGAAAGTTTGCTTGTAAAGAGCAGTTTTCTTCCAAAGCCTTTCCCCAAATTTCTTTTTTAAAATGTATTTACTGATTATCAGTGATTTCTTGCTTTGGTTCTAAGTTCACCCATCCTGACTTACCCGTTCTATAGCAAGGGCAATTGTCTTATTGGTAAGACAAACTACTAAGTTTGGAAAGCTTTCATGGGAATATCACAATATGATGAATCAATTTTATTTTAAATTAACAAGTTTTTACTTTGGATTTTACCTTTGTTTTTCTTTTTATTTATTCTTCTCTCATATAATACATCTGACTGTAGCCTTCCCTCTTACCTCCCCATCCCCCAGGTCCACTGTATTGCTGATAATCCACAGATACTGATAAAGGAGCTATTTATTTAGAAATTGTGTTGGGGAGAAAAACTCACTGAACAGAATAGGCAAAATCATTACAGAGTCCTGGAAAGCTGAGGTCCTGTCCTATGCTGCTCCTGCTGCCTGAGTCAGTCTGCACCATCCAAGCCCACAAGAGAAAGAAGGGTCAAGTATACATGCCTCCCAGCTTAAACTAGTCCCAGGGCCATGCCCTAGGGACTGGTACTGCAAGGTCACAGGTAGAATAGGTACCCAATACATCTCCCCTTTTTTGTCTAAATCAGAAAGTTTTAATCTAATATAAAACTATATACAAATGAAACAATTATCAAGTATTGTTCAGGAGAGGGGAAAGGTAATAACATAAACAAAATAGAAATGCAACCAACAAGAACAACATCAAACAAGAAACTTATATTAGATTTTCATAAATGTTCAGACCATAGGTAAATGACAAATTACAGAGATTATTTCAATAGCTGTCCTGTCCTGAAGAATCTAATTTTAGTACCTAAAATGTTCCTAGGTAAGATATGAGAGGATTATAACTGTAATTATCTAGTCTTCAACCCCATCAAAGACCTGAGAAGGAAAATAATATTACCTGAGAAAACAGGAAGTGCATGTAATTTCCAAAAATTGCAAGAATTGACAGAGATAGATGGCAGCCTGCACAGTCATCTAATGTTTCTCAGCACCGTTGGGCAACCGTTTTTGGCTACAGGCCTACAATATCTGACAGATCATTTTTAGAAGAAGGAATTTTGGAAGACTGTCTTATCCTGTCTTGGCAAGATTCAGTGGTCATTTTTCCTTGTGTTCTACTTGTCCAGAAAGGACAGCATTCATACTGTCAGCAGCTGAGGCAAGGGCAGTTCTTTGCCCAGTAGCCCATGTTTTGCCAAGAAGAAGACAAACTTCCATACAGAGTGTCTTTGAAGCCCAACATTCTCTTAGGTGTAGATTGGTGCTAACAGGAACAATTGTGTCAAACATCAACAGAATTCTAAGTTATTAAAACATTTAAATGCTATATTCTCTAAGTCTATGAAGTGTTTGAAGATCATCTATCCATCTGACATATATCTGTAAATCTGGAAAACCCAATTAAAATAACTATAGATATGACAAGCATGGGTGACTATTAATCTGTAAATGTTCTCTATCTAAATAACTAATAACTAACATTTCATATCATCAAGGTAAACAATCTGTAAACACATGTACAGTATAAAGATATTTACCTCAAAATTGTGACAATATATAAAATATCTTACTCAGAGGAAAAATGTATAGTGCAATGTGACAACAATATCCTTAATTTGTATCAATATACAAAATATCTTAAACAGAGGTAGAACATACATGCAGCATGGCAAATGTAATTTTACATTTGTTTCAATATACAAAATATTTCAAATAGGAGTAGGAACATATGTATAATATGACAATTATAGTTTTGAGTTTGTATCAATATATTATTATATTAAATATTAGGAATAGAAAAATAGTTTATATTTGTATTGATATATAAGAGTTCATACCAGTACAAATTATCTAAGGTTGATAATTTGCTAAATTAGTTTACAGTATAATATAGAAAATATAGGATAAAAGGATATATTATTGAATCTACTTTAATCCAAAATACAACTATTAATCTTATATTTTACATTAATATAGATTTTGGTTTATTAATACAAATTTAGGATTAATTTTGTTATACTATATATATATATATATATATTTCTACTTTTGTTTAAGGTATTATGTTTATGCACTCATTTAATATTGTAATATATAACTAAGAAATATAACTTAATAATCATCTTAATAGTCAAACTTAGTCATGTTAGTTAGCTTTTATATATATGCAAAGATATATTTCAGATAGAAAGGTAACCCTCAAATACCTACAGAATACTTAAATAAAAAAATTTATATGTTTAAAAATACTTAGACCTTTCTGGATAACAAGACATGTCTGCTACTGGCAGCACCAATTACTTCAAAAGAGGAAGATGGGCATCAAAGTCACTCCACATAGAATTTATCTTTGGCTTGGCAAAAGTGGCCATTTGGGCAAGAAACTGCTCTTTCCTGGACTTCTTGACAATATGTTATATAGACTGGATGTACAGAACCCATAGGAAAATGACCACTAAACTTTGCCTAAACAGGGCAAGATGGTCTTTCAGGTTCTTGCTTCACAGAATAAACTGCCAGTCATTCTAAAGAACACAGAAGAAAACAATTAATGAAGTTTGCTAATAGGCTGCCCAGTCCTTCAAATTTCCTGCTTCACTAAAAAGTCTGCCAGAGACTTTAGGCCTGTAGGCTGAAGATGGATGCCCCAATGTTGCAGAGGAACCTTGGATGATTGTCCAGGCAACTCAATGTCTCTTGTCATTTCTAAAATTTGGGAAGTTGCTTACAATGTTTACTCAGGCAATATTATATCCTTCTGGGATCTTTGATGGAACTGAAGACTAGATAGTTACTATTACTGTATTCCTTAATTATGACTAAAGGTAAATTAGATATAAAACTAGACTTACAAATATAGAATAGATGATAGGATATTTTCTTTAGTTTTACCAAATACAAGTAGATTAAATATTATAACTATAATTTTTGCTTGAAAAATGTTTTAATATATAATTTACTGTGTTCAAAATAAAACCTTCGCCGGGCATTGGTGGCACAAACCTTTATTTTTATTTTTATTTTTATTTTTATTTTTATTTTTATTTTTACAACACCATTCAGTTCCACATAATAGCCACAGATTCCCCTGTTCTCCCCCTCTCACCCCCCTCCCCCTCGCCTCAGCCCACCCCCCATTCCCACCTCCTCCAGATCAAGGTCTCCCCCGAGGACCAGGATCGACCTGATAGACTCAGTCCAGGCAGGTCCAGTCCCCCCCTCCCAGACCGAGCCAAGTGTCCCTGCGTAAGTCCCAGGATTCAAACAGCCGACTCATGCAACGAGCCCAGGACCCAGCACCACCGCACAGCTGCCTCCCAAACAGATCAAGCCAAATGACTGTCTCACCCGTTCAGAGGGCCTGATCCAGTTGGGGGCCCCTCAGCCTTTGGTTAATAGTTCATGTGCTTTCATTCATTTGGTTATTTGTCCCTGTACTTTATCCAACCTTGGCTTCAACAATTCTCGCTCTTATAAATCCTCTTCTTTCTCACTAATTAGACTCCCAGTGCTCCACCAGGGGCCCAGCCGTGGATGTCTGCATCCAGATTCCTCAGTCCTTGGATGGGGTTTATGGCACAACTATCAGGGTGTTTGGCCATCTCATCACCAGAGTAGGTCAGTTCCTGGTGGCACAAACCTTTAATCCCAGCACTCGGGAGGCAGAGCCAGGTGGATCTCTGTGAGTTCGAGGCCAGCCTGGACTACCAAGTGAGTCCCAGGAAAGGGGCAAAGCTACACAGAGAAAAGCTACACAGAGAAACCCTGTCTCGAACAACCAAAAAAAAAAATAAATAAATAAAAATAAAACCTTCCTTTTTAATTAGACAGAAAATGGGAAGTGCTGTGAGATGCCTTTCTGTATGCTGTGAATATATGTTGCTCTGATTGGTTGATAAATAAAGCTGTTTGGCCAATGATGAGGCAGAATAAGGTTAGGTGGTAGATTCAAACTGAAAATGGAGATGAAGAAGGGTAAAGTCACAGGAGATGCTGCAAGCTGCAGTCAAGAGAAACATGATGTAAGAGAACAGGTATTGCCATGAAGCCAAGTGACAAAACATAGAATAATAAGAATGGTTTGAATTAAGTAGTAAGTGCTAGTTATCAAGAAGCTTGAGCCATAGGCCATACAGTTTGTAATTAATATAAGCCTCTTTATGTTTACTTGAGACCAAGCAGCTGTGGGACTGGGTGGGACACAGGAAAACTTCTGCCTACACCACTACTCCTTTATTTCCCTTCAGAAAAGAGCAGACCATCCAAGAGTATCAATGGAACATGTAATAGCAAGATGCCATAAGACTAGGCACAAATCCTCATACCAAGGTTGTGCAACGCAACCCAGTAGGGAGAAAAAGGTCCCAAGAGCAGCCAACAAAGAAAGAGATATCCCCACTCCCACTATTAGAAGTCCCCCCCACACACAAAACTTTTATAAAGAATAAATTTTTATTTTTTAAGAAGCAATTCATTATAACCATGTGTGCATCCAAAAAAAATAAAAACTAAAGCTGGGTGATAGTGGCACATGTCTTTAATCCCAGCACTCAGGAGGCAGAGGTGGGTAGATCTTTGAGTTTGAGGCCAGTCTGGTCTACATAATGAGTTCCAAGATAGCCAGGACTACACAGAGAAGCCCTGTCTCAAAAAACAAATAAGCAAAAGCAAACAAACAAATTAAAAATCAAAAGAAGCATTGATAGTTTGGATCATCAAGAATAATCCTAGTAGTAGCTGAATGGATATATGCTCAGCAGTTGTTATTATGGATGACTTGCCACTTCAGGACCTCAAGGTAAGTGACAATCTTATCAGTATCACTTCGAAGGCAGTGCAACAGGTTACTAAGAGCAAAATGGTGAGTATCTTCATTGGCAGATCTCACTTCTGCTAGTCCCATCCAAGCAGGGTAGGCATTTTCTTCAGCTCCAGGATGAACCTAATCACCAGAAGGACATGTATTATTTCTAGTAATCAGTAGTTCTTTTGCCTTCGTGTGTGTGTGTGTGTGTGTGTGTGTGTGTGTGTGTGTGTGTGTGTGTGTGTACATGAATGTCCATATGAGGTGTGTATGCACATTAATTTTAAGGCCAGAGTTCAACTTGGATAAAGTTTATCAGGTGCCTGATGCCTCATATCTCTCTCTCTCTCTCTCTCTCTCTCTCTCTCTCTCTCTCTCTCTCTCTCTCTCTCTCTCTCCCCCCCCCCATAGGTTCTCTTTCTTTCACCAGGAACAAGGATTTACATATCTCTGACTCCCCAGTACTCAGATTATAAGCATAAGCTACAATATCCATTTTAAATGTGAATTCAGGGAAATAAAAAGCAAGGAAGGGTATTATATATTGATACATCTCTCCAGTCCCAGAACACATTCCCTATAATTTTGATTAAAATTTGGTGAAAATTTAGAAATAAAAGGTTTCAGTCAAAAATCAAGGCACTGACCAAACAACTGTATGACCTCTTTTCTGTTGAGTTTCCTGGTATATGAGGTTCTCAGTAAGGAAGCTCAGGGAATAACTGTTGAAGCTGTGAACAAGTTGGAAACCTAAATTTAACTCTTGCAAATTACATATTTTCAGATTCATTTCTCACTACAACAAAATATATCTTTCCTGGAAAAAAAGAAAGAAAGAAGAAAAGAGAGAAATGTAGAGAAAACACTCACCCTGACAAGGATTCCTTTCATTTCCTCTAGAAGTTCTTGATTTTTTTCCTCCACCTCTTTGATTTTCGACAGCATTGTCTCATAGGTCCCTTTACGAGCAGCCACTTCACGTACTAGGTGTTCCAGAGGGTGGTACCAGGCTCGTGAAATGCTGATCATCACTTTGAGAAGTTCATCTGACTAAGCAATCATGATTGAACATCAAGTTAAAATAAGAAATACAACATAGCAGATACATGTGGCAATGGCATAATCATGGTGAACTATAATATCTACATGATTTTAATAAGTGTTTAGAAAATGTTTGGGTAAATGACAAATTATAAAAATAGAAAATTTAAGCCACAGGATTACAGTTTACTAAAATAAAAGCAAATAATAAATAAACGATCATTTTGTTTTTCTGAGAAGCTGATCATGTTATGATTTTCCTCTACATTCTATCATCTGCCCTACTCATGAGGTCTTATGTATTTGGTTATTTCCCTTGTCTATGGAAAACCAAAGCTTTGCTGAGACTAGGTAGGACCTGATTCAAATAAAGACACCAGCATTATCAGTGGCAAATGGTCTAAACCATTTTCATGCCAAAAAAAAAAAATCACTCATACTCACTTGTAATTTTTATATTATTCTAGGATGACAACTACAAAATGAAAACAATACATTCATAAATAGACTTTTCAT
Organism: Peromyscus leucopus; assembly: GCF_004664715.2. Taxonomy (NCBI): domain Eukaryota; kingdom Metazoa; phylum Chordata; class Mammalia; order Rodentia; family Cricetidae; genus Peromyscus; species Peromyscus leucopus. The sequence continues at coordinate 35,974,432 of NC_051067.1, forward strand.
GATCTACATTACTTCCTTTCCTATGACGCTGAGAGAGCAGCCCATTTATAGGCATATACAAGACAAGAACATCCTTGCCTTTAACAACATTGATGTAAAACCCACTGAATTTTAGACACACACACACACACACACACACACACACACACACACACACACTATAGCCAGGTGTGTTTATTGCCAGGATCACACATGATATTCCTCACCAATTTAAAATACTTGCTGTGATGTCTCTTAGCAACTCTGGTAGTAATTATATTGGGCAGTAGGGAGGAATCCAAGTAAACATTGTTCTTTATATGTGTAAAGAACATAAAAGAAAGAAGGACAAATTGTCATGACAAAACAGGTTGCTGGGAGCACTGTGGCATGGTGATTAAGAGTGATATCTGTGGTGAATGAAGAACAGTTTCACATTCTTGTCTGGCATGCAAGTGTTGTAAGGTCTGTGTAACCTTTGGAGCTTCTCTTTATAATCTTCCTAATAGTACCTTGTGTGGGTGGACTTTTGTGAGGACTAAATGCATCAGTGTCAACAGAGTGCTTTTTGAAGTGTCTAGCTTTGAGGAAATGTTTTCTTTCTTTCCTCTCTTCTTCCTTCAATATAATCACATTTTAATTAACGGGAATAGCTTCTATCTAGATGATAGATATTACTAATAAAATGATAGCAAACAGTTTATATTTATGATATGTGCACACACATTAGTTTAGTTTAAATTATACTGAGATTTGCTCTGACAGGGAGTCCCAGTGGATAGATCATCACAATTACACATTAGAGCTTGCAAAATAAGTAGACCTCATCAAAACAGGTTAGTCTGAGGCACATGATATAGTATGAGGAGAATCTCTTGTTCAGCTGATTTTCAGTTATGACAAGGAAGAAGGCAGAGCAGTCAGGAAAGACTGTACATGTAATGAAAAGCAAACAGAAATAGGGGTGTATTGAATTTCAGAAATAAACGACATTCTGGTCAGTTAAGAAATATGTGGCAGTGGAGGCACCTATTATAATAAATGCAACTCTATTCACATCTATTCCACATGTGCATGAATGTATATTCATCCTTGAATGTCCAACTTAGATTAAAGTAAGTACAATCCTACAGGCATGGCACTGGCTAAAAAAAATCTGTCCTGTGTATGGACCATTTATGAATCTGAACTAGCATTAGTTTTATCTTTTAATTTGTTAACTGTATAATGCTATTGTTTTTTGACTGTTCATTCTTCTCTGTTTTGTTTGATACGTTGTAACCACTCCTATAATACACCTGAAATAACCTACAACACAGTAAACCTTGTGTACTGCTTCAGATGGTTTGGTGACAACCAGGAATGAAGATTTACTTGTGTCTGTTGGATTTGTTCATTGATTTCCAGAGTAGCAAAGAAAGCAGTATGACAGGTGCTGGAGTTCCTGGCTTTGTACCCCAGGTTTTTGGCAAAGTTTTCATCCTGAAAATAATAAAACATTTCAATTTATTGGCATTTCTGAATTAAACAATTACACCTATGATAATTATATAAATGCATTCAATAGATGTGCAGTTTATTACAAACACTACCTGAAACTGAATAATTAAGCAAACATATTCTACTTATATATTCTTCCCATTAGACATACAATTTCATTTTTAGTCTCGGTTTCTAATCTCCTAATTTCTTCCACTCTTTGTCTTGTTATTTTTGCCCTTCCTGAAAATTATTTTGGAAAGAAAGCTACACAATTACTAGCACTCTAAAACATTAAAGGTTTTACATGTCTTGTTTATGAGGTTAGCTGAATAACATAGACTAGTATATTAGTTAGGGATTCTATTGCTGTGAAGAGACACGATGACCATGGCAACTCTCATAAGAGAAAAATATTTAATTGGTGTGGCTTACATTTCCCAAGGTTTAGTCCATTATCATCATAGTGGGGAGCATGGTGGCGGGGAGTATGGCGATGTGCAGGCAGGCATGATGTTGGCTATGTCTTGACTTGCAGGTAACAGGAAGTAATAAGTCTCAGTGGTGGTGGTTTGAGCAAATATGAGACCTCAAAGCCTACCTTCATAGTGACACACCATCTCCAATAAGGCCACGTCTCCTAATAGTACCACTTCCTTTCGGGGCTATGTTCTTTCAAACTGCCACTGTGGTGATATTTTATTTGTGCTGAAATGTGGTGATAATTTATTTTTATGTTAGTAAATAAAGTTTGCCTGGAGATGAGAGGACACAACCAGCCATAAACAAAAGTCAGGCAGTGGTAGCACATGCCCTTAATCTGATCACATGGCAAGCAAAGTCTCTGTGTGTTCAAGGGCACACTAGGGAACAGCCAAGTGTGGTGACACAGGCCTTTAATCCCAGTACCAACAATTGAGACCTGGAGATCTGTACAGACAAGCAGTGACAAGGAACTGAGGTAGCTTGGCTAAGAGCCAATGAGAAGGCAGAACAGTATGGCAATAATGGCGCAGGTTAGATAGGAAGAAGCTCACTTGGGCAGCTACAGTGGCATGGTGAGCTAAGGTTAGCTGGTGGCTCTCACTATTTCTCTGATCTCTACGGCTTTCACCCCTGTATTTGGCTCTGTGTTTCTTATTTAATAAGGCTGTTTAGAAATTTTTCTACACTGCCACAACTCTTGTATCTGTATTTATTAATCTATTATTTACTGTTGGTCTAAGATGGTATGTTTGTTCTAAGTATGTGCTGTGAAATTATACCTCTTTCTCAATTACCACTGAATCGTTATGTCTGGACAATACCAAGTTCATGATAAATTTACAAGGTAATTTTATTGATGGTGTCAAAATTAATTAAGAAAATTAGAGAACAACACAAATGGGTGACAGAAAGATTATAAGAGCCAGGAAAATGAGAAGTTTGCAGAGACTGTGTCTCTTAGAAAGGACAAGGAAGTTATACACATGCTACTAAAACAATATGGCTGCCTCACTAAAATCTGAGCAGTAATAACACCAATAGACATACTAGAACTGAAGGGGGAATCTCAGGGGCTCCCACCCCTAGACAAGGAACTCCTGGCAACTAAAGATGACTGATAGAAGGGTGGACTTCCCTAGGGATGAACCCCTGAACCCTCTACTTAGTTATATCACATCAAGTGGCTGAAATCATGTACATATAAGCAATGCAGCATTAAATGTACTCAGGAGACTATGCGTGTGTGTTATAATATATATCTATATATGTATATAAAATAAAACAATGACCATAGCTGTAGAAGCTGTTAATTTGAGAGGGATTAAAGGGAACAAACATGGGAAGGGTAAAAAGGAGGAAAATGAAACAATTTTAACTAAAATAAAACTATCTAGGCATGTTTTAAAGAAAACATATCAAAGAATGAGTGAAGATTAAAAGTATTATCTAATGTTTATATATGATCAATTGAAGATTTTGTTTAAGGTGTTTATTAAAGCAGAATATTTTCTACTAGCAATCATTGAATTTGTAAAATCAAAGATACAGGAAGTCATCTATCTCTCAAACTATATGTTGAGGAAATGTAATCATTACCTGCATTTTCACAGTGGAAAAGTCTTATTCCCCACTGAAGCTATACAGAACCAAATAATCTACCTGAAAAGTCAGGGGTTCCCAGACGGTTTAACGCTTGTGACCTCATTTGAAGGAATCCTATCTATGTGACTCGCTTTTTATAGGAGAGATATTGTGAAGTTAAAAGATTGTATATGAAGAATACATGATGAAAAAAACCCTAGCAAGTGAAAGGACAATGGGAATGCATATTCCTTATAAATCTATAGACATATTCTCCAAATTCCCAATTGTATATTGAAGTCATCTTTGTTTTCCCCACATTGATTGATTCTGAAAAGACCCTGTATCTCCAGTAGAAAGAGAATACATTTCTTTCCTAAACTAGTACTCCCTATGTCTTTAAAAATGTGTCCCTGGAAATCTATAGACACCATTCTCAGCACTTGAGGCTAACTAAACAGCTTTTTGTTGTTTCTTCTTTACATGGCTTCAGATTAGTTCATTTCTTTTCCCTCCACACAATTCTCTGCAATGCACTTCTCTTATGCTCCACATCTGTGAAGTGAAGAAAGACCATAGAGACTGGACCCTACATACAAGACCAGAAAAACAGAGTTCTTCTCTGACCTCACTTTTAGGACTCAATGTCATAAATTAGAGTTGAGAGACAGCCACTATTTGAAAAAAAAAAAAAAAAACTAAAGAAAATATCTATTTAATTAATTATTTAAAATCATTGTGATCTTTACAAGTCTCTGAGATTTCATCACATTTCCCATTCTTCCTGTACCATTTCTCAATATCTGATACATTTTTTTAATCCTATGAAGGCATATTATCTGAAATTTTGTTCATGTTTTTTTTTCTGGTTTAATCTGTAGAATTTTTGAAGAGTCCGTTAGAGAAGAAACCAGAGGAAATTAGGTACTTACAAACTCCTCAGACATTTAAATGGTGAGGTTAGAGGTGTATTGAGCAATGACAATTGCACGGTCAAAGAGTTCTTGAAGGAATAACTTCTTGTTTCCTTCCATGTCAAGGCACATGGGTCTGGAGACCACACATTCCCATAGGAGAAGGTTTGACACTAGCAGAAGCTGAATCATTCCTGCTACAAAGAGAGAAATTACACCCAGATGATTCTTTCAAATGCAGTTATGTGTTAAAATGTCTAGCAAGCTATGTTTGTTCTTGGGTTCCTAGGCTGCATGATTTGCTTCTGAATAACTGCAGTGGGGCATAAGCTTTTTTCACTGTGAGAACATAAGTAATATTTTCCCAATGCATAGTTTGAGAGTTGGATCACTTCCCACATCTTTGACTTCCTCTTGAAGTATTTTCCAACTTTGCAAACATTTGGAGCTTACATTGATACCGATCCACAATATTTAGTCCTCCAAATATTTTAATTGCTTGTGAGCTCATTTTAATTTATAACATCCTCCAGGAATTTTAAAACTGAATTTCTAATGCCAGCATTTTGTAAACTGATAATACAAGGAGCACAATTCTGTTTGCTTTATCTTCATGCCTGATGAGAATAGACACATGACCTATGAATTACTGACAATAAGGCTGAAGAGAGTCCTGTCATAAAAATGATGTCACAGCCTGGAATTTTCAGCTCACGATGATTATCTTGTGCATTTGCCATTTTACCAAACCATTTGATGTTTTTCCTTAGAACTTGATCTGTGAATATACTGGATATTTGTAATTTTCATCAAACTCTGTTGGCTTTATAAGGTCGGCATGGGCAAGTCCTATTATAACTGCTGAGAGAGTCAGTACAGCAGTACCACAGACTTGTCACTTTACCTTTTCACATAGTGGACACCTATGGCCTTTCACTATGCATCTGTGTGGCAGGGACTTCCATGAACCCGTCTCCCTGCCACTCAACATCACTCTCACTAATTACAAGGAAAAATATTTTGCCTTTGTCTTTGATTACATAATTACAGACAATCTAGAAGACTTCACATTATCTATTTTCCTATTCTATAAAACACTTACCTTTAAAATATTTGAAAATGATCAATGATGATTTCATCAATCTGTCAGTTCAGGTGTGGTCAGAGACAGAACTCCAAAATATTAATATTTAAAATCTCAAGAGGATGGAAACATATAAGTATCATGTTAAATTCTCCCCTCTTTCTTTTTTACTATATACTATATGTTATAATTAATATATACTCATTCAAATATTTATTAAGCTAAAAGAGTTATAATAGCTGTAATGCAGTCCATGTTAAAATGTACATTTCTTTAACACAACAAGTAATGTTTAGACAGTTCGCTCATAGTGCTTGTAAAATTTCAGCTACATTCCTGTTCATCTGAGCCCAAATAAAGGAGAAAAATCAGAAGCACACTTGTCCAAACAGGGCTTATTTAAATATGGCTGCAAAAACTAATGTTCCCAAAAAGAAAGAAACAGATCATATGATTCATCTGTATGAATTTTTTTAAATATTTCTTTTATTTTTTGCAATGATAATATAATTATATTATTTCTCTTTTCTGTTACCACTTGAAACTCTGTCATATATCCCTCCTTGGTCTCTCAAGTTTGTGGCCTCATTGTTCATTAAATGTAATTATATGCAAATGTATATACTTATGTACATATATATTCCAAAATGTAACCTGCTTAGTCTGCATAATTTTACTTGTATGTATGAATTCAAGGATTGGCATTTCGTATTGAATAACAAATTGGTTTGATCTTCCCTGGGGAATATCATTTCTTCTTTTTTGAATATTTGTGACATTCCTAAACAATTTCTAAATTAAAGTATATTTCTAAAACAAAGTATATTTGGTAGAAACTCAAGTTTCATACAACCTTTCACAAATGCAGCAAACATATATCTAACACATAGCTAGGCCAACATTGATGATTTGTGCCTAGAAAAAATAGCTTACTACCAATAGTCTAAATCCTGAAATATTCTAAAATTTGTGTAATAAACAACATATATAAATAATATTTTAGCTACAAAATAAAAGTAAGAGGTTATTTTCATTTCATTAATTAATTTCCCTAAAACATGATGCAAGTAAGAATTTACATTGTATCTATAAAAAGAACTACAGCAAACTAAAGAATATGAGATCAAGAGAAATAGCATATATCACCATGCTTGCCTTTTCCCCTGGGCTCAAAACTTGAACTTAGATTCTTCTGTACTTGACTCAACAGAGTTAGAATTGCCCCCCCACACTGTCCTTCTTATAATTATATTTGGATAAATTTTTGAGTATGTCTAATGAAGGATTTGCAAGCATGGAATTACAACATCCATTGAGTATTATGTGTTATAATATGGACAAAAGAAAAATCTGGGCTAACCAAAAGTTTGTGGTTTTAATGGTTCTCCTTATGACAGTATTGGTAATGTGTCCTCAGTTGCTGTTAACAGGTTAGGAATGAATACAGGTGGTATGGAGATCAAAAGGGGAATAAAGGAACAGGAAGGATTAAACTGGGCAGAGAAGCAGAAAACATGAGCAGGGAAAAAGAAACACTACAGGCCTTTGAAGAGCCATATGGAAAACTGCCACTTTAAAAGCTTCCTAAAATACACTCATACACAAACATTTGTAAAAGAGGATTATCCAGGTGTGGCAGGGCAAGTCTTTAATCCTAGACCTCAGGAGGAGTCAGAATCAAACAACTGTGACTGGGAGGGGTAGGGTTTGCCCAATTGTCCACTGCACCTTTTCTATAAGTGTTAAGAAGGCTTTTCTGTTTGTTTGCTTGTTTCTTACTTGCTTTTATGATCTCCAGCATTTTTTTTTAAACTCTGGCCTCCTGCAGAGAAGTCAGAATGTATTTTTTTCTTAGTTGAGAAATTCAATAGAGAAGGTTAGACATACTTTTAATACAAGTGACTTTTAGGAAAGAAACAGAAGGCAAACCAAGAATATTTATTAGATAAAATTTACTTTTAAGTTCTAAATATTTGGAATGGGGTAGATGGCTCAGTTACTAGGGAATTTGTGTTGCAGACATGAAGTCCCGATTTTGGAGGTTATCTAACACCCACATAACAAGCTGGGCAAGGAAGTTGTGACCTGTAAACACAGGGCTAGCAAAGCAGAGTCAGATGGGTCTCAAGACTAAAGTAAATTACCATAGAGAAAGACACCTGGCAACAATGTCCTCCACATGTATGTGATAACCAGTGTATGCTCATGTACAAGGACATGTGAATACAATATTGTAAATGCACACAAATTCTCTCTCTCTCTCTCTCTCTCTCTCTCTCTCTCTCTCTCTCTCTCACACACACACACACACACACACACACACACACACACAAACACAGAATTAAATATAAGTTTTCTTATCTTATCCTTCATAACCTGTCATTTACTCATCCCTTCTTTACTGTTCTTTGTAGACAGAAGTTTTCCTGTGTCCTGCAGCTGTTCAGACCCCCCAAAAAAACACACAGGCTTATATTAATTACAAGCTGTTTGGTCTATGGCCCAGGCTTATACTAACTAGTTCCTTCATCTTAAATGAACCCATTTCCATTAATCTATGGATCACCACGTGTCTTGTGACTTTACCTGAGAACCATTACATCTTGCTTCTCAGGAGGTGGCTTGCAGCATCTCCCCACCCTGCCTGCCTTCTTCCTGTATCTTTCTTTGATTTTCCAACTGGCTGTCTCTTGTCTTGCCACAGGTCAAAGCAGCTTCTTTATTAAGCAATGATAGCAACATATATTCACAGTACACAGAAAGACCATCCCACAGCAGTTCTTCCTTATATTCTATTTCTCTTTATTGTATGACTTTTGTTTCATATTATTGAGGATGGCTATTTGGTCATCCTTCATTGTTTATTGGCTATAAATACCTGAAAAACACATTATGAATGATATGAAAAAGCCTACAAATCCACTGTCTCAGAAGAAGCAGAAAGAAGCAGTAATATTAGTCCACACCTAGGATTGCTCAGTAGTAGTCAACAAACTGAGCTACCTTAAATCAACCATTCCCCTTCAGATTTAACAAATAGAATATTAGTTGATTTGTTCAGGGATAGTACTCAACTAGGTCCAGGTAAAGAATGTCTGTCACTTTCAGATTTTGACCAACATACAAATTTACTTTAGGATTAAAAAGAAGTGTTACACATTTCTCTGTTGAGTATCTACTGTTTTATGTGACTTTGTGATCCACTCTAAAGCTATAATATAGAAGAAAAAGAGAATTGTTAGAGACTCCAGGAAAAGGTCAACGCTGTTGCCACTCCACTACTGAAGGGCCCCACTGCATGAGATGCTTGTGTCAGTTGATGGAAAGCATCCTGTGACAACTTTGGGGGTGGCTTTGTGGGTTCAAGGCAAGGACATCAGCAGAACAGAAGCTGACAGTGATGTCACAAATGACAGGAGATGGTAGAAGAAAGGAGAATCTAGCCAGGGCATATCTCATAAACAAATGACCCTTGATATATGAACACTGGGCGTGTTGGGACTACACTAGAGTACGTACAATGGAAGTCTCTGTTTCTCAGAGAAAATTTAACTTGGCCACTTATGATTTTATAAACTGGGTTATACCTGTGTCTTAGCTACATTTTTATTGCTGTGGAAAAGTATCATGGCCAAGGCAATATATAGAAAAATAGGTTATTTAACACTTACAGATTCAAAGGATTAAATTCCATGACCATCATGGCAGGGAGCATGGCAGCAGGCATGCAGGCAAGGTGCTAGAGCAGTGGCTGAGAGTTTACAACCACAAGTATGAGGCAGATAACTAGGAAAGACCTAGGATTTTGAAACCTCAAAGACCACTCCTAGTGGCATGTCATTTCTAACAATGCCAAACCTCTTAATCCTTACCCCAAAAGTCTCACCAACTAGAGAATACACATTTAAATAAATGTGCCTACGGGGTACATCTTTATTCAAACTCCCACGGTCATCATTTGTCCTTATCTACTGAATTTGAAAAAAAAAATCACAGACACCAATAAGTAGAAGAGGAAAAAGGCAGAAACATTTTAAGAACAGATGAGAGCTGTATTACATCTAATTTTAAATTTTTAAGACTGAGAATGGATAGGGCAAATTGAAATTTGAATATGGGAGGAAGTATTGACAGACTTATGGTTCTATAGAGTCTTCAAATATATGGAATCAGTCTAAGATGTCAATATGAAGATAGTGTTTGAAAATAGTTATAAAAGAGATATGCAGGTAAATCTTGCTTGTAGCCTAATGGTTTCCTATTGTTATAGATGCTATATTTAAGGTATAGAACATTAAGAATGGAACTTGAATACAGCAGCCTGCCATTAGGCATGAAAATGTGAAGACAAACAGGTTTGTATTCATAACCTATCCCCAGACTTCCATCATCTCGGTAGAATCGATCTATTGATTACTAGGAAAATCTTGCTATCAACTGTTTTTCTTCAGTTATGGATATCAAGGAGGATATCAAAGGGAACATAATCCAGATTCTCTGTGTGGTTGCCATCTTTATGTGGCTTATTTTTTATATTACCTTGAGCCTATTGCTTTAATCTGCAGCCTTCTAAGCCTGAAATGGCACTGTGGCTGCTGTCTCCGCCCACTTCAGCTTCCCACCATGGCGGTGGAAGCCCTGGGAGCCACCAACTCTCAGAAATAGTGGGTCTATGCTTCTATCAAACCAGCGTGAAGCCCAGAAACCTCTTTTTGTTTTGTACTAGCAAAGGCTAAATCCACCACACAGCTTAATGTGCCACTTACAGAGGCCTCATTCCCGCCATACTGTAGGTCAAGCACACACACTAGGAACCCACCATAGTAGCTCAAACACACAGGCTGCTGCTAGCTTGAAAGAGACAACTAGGAACTGTTTTTATATGATTGCCATCTCTCATTTATATTACTTGGTGCCATGTCTGTTTCTTGGTAAAGAAATTGAAGTACTGAGGGAATCACATGTTCAATTTACAGGAAACATGGATAGATTGTGGAGAAAAATAATGCAGGGTAAGTGCAGATAGAAAAATCTGAATCTTTTCTGTCCAGGGATTAGGAAGGAAGGTTTGAGGTGACTAAATCTCAGATTCATATCCTACTTAGGATTCATGTGATACAATCTCTATATAAGCTCTATAAAGTACTGGAGCCTCAGTTCTTTATGGTCCTATTAAAACCATGTATTAGGGAACTTTTATGAGGATGAAATGAATTGGTGCCAATGGACTGGTTTTGAGGAGTCCAGATAAGTAGATCTGAGCCAATGCTGACCTCTTCCTCTACTTCTTCTTCCTTCATTGGCCATTATTGTACTCACACTTTAATTATGAGAATAGTATGTGTATTTGTTTCTGGTTCTAGTAATAGACACGAACAGGAAATAGATGATGTATGTGAGATATACACATAAGAAGTTTTGAGTAAATCATATTCAGGTTGTGACAGAGACAGGGAGATAAGAGATCATGAGAATTTTACATTATAGATGCTGAGGGTTGCAATCGTCATCATAGCACAAGTTACCATCAGAAGTAATATAAAGTGTAGAGAGGAGCCCTCCTTTCTCCTGTGTTTCACTTGAGGTAGAAGACAAGGGGAGTAGTCAAGGAAGACTGCACATGCAGTGACAAAATGCAGCCAGAGGAGCGATGTTTAGCATATAACATAAACACTACCCTATCTTCAGTTCTTCACATGCATATTAAAGTATATTCAACCAGGAATGTCCAATTCAGATTAAATAATTCCGGATAATATTAAGAATAGTGCCAATGAAATTATCCTGGTAAAAAGATGGTGCAATGCATTGGCAATTGATAAATCTGCTATCATGTGATTGGAAATCAGTCTACCTCAATAACTAGGGGTACCCTTGTACCCATATACCCAAGGAATGCACAATTGTACCACAAAGATACATGCTCAACTATGTTCATTGCAGCATTATTTGTAATAGCCAAAATCTGGAAACAACCTAGATGCCCCTCAACTGAAGAATAGATAAAGAAAATATGGCACATATACACAATGGAGTACTATTTAGTAGTGAAATACAAAGATATCATGAAATTTGCAGGCAAATGGATGGAACTAGAAAATATCATCCTGAGTGAGGCAACCCAGACTCAGAAGGACAAACATGGTATGCCCTCACTCATAAGTGGATGCTAGATGTAAAGCCAAGGATAACCAGATTGCAACCGACACATCTAGGGAGACAGGCTTGCAAGGAGGACCCTAAAATGGATACATGAATTGCCCAGCAAAAGAGGAACAGATGAGATCTACATGAGCAAACTGGGGGTGGGGTGGAATAGCACCTTTTGTCACATATCCTTAACTACTGAGTCCTGAGAACTTCACAATCATTGACAAGTAGAAGAGAGAAAACATTAGAAGACAAGATGAAATTTGCCTTCCCTGATTTGTGACATTAATAGTTGGAGCATGAGAATAGGATGTCAAAAAGGTTGAATATGAGATGAGGTGTTCTTAGATGCATACTAATACAGAACCATAAAATATACAGAACCTTGCCATGGGATAATGCTTTTGTACACTGGTTTAATGAAATGCTGATTGGCAAGTAGCCAGGCAGAAAGTATAGGTGGGATAAGCAGATAAGGAGAATTCCAGGAAGAGGAAGGCTGAGTCAGGAGACACCATCCTGCCATGTAAGGAGCAGCATGTAATGACACACAGGGAAAGCCCAGAACACGTGGCAGGCGACATATACATTAACAGAAATGGGCTGAGTTTAAATGCAAGAAGTAGTCAGTAGTAAGCCTGAGCTAATGGCTGAGCAGTTTTAATTAAAATAAGCCTATGTGTGTTTACTTGGGGTATGCTAGTGGGAAAGATTTGTCCCGACTGCAGACCAGGCGGGACAAAGAAAAGTGTTTAGCTACAGAATCTGTCTAAGATTGCATTATGGAGGAGCAAGATTATGTATGTATTATGCATGTATCCTAACAGTCTACAGAATGTTTAAAAAGGTATCAATGCTACAGATAATGCTGCAGGCAACTAAGGAATGCTGAATGTCAGCTAAATAGTCTTCCCTAAGGAAAGGCACAGTAACTGCCTGTCTAATATCAAATGTTCAATATTGAAAACATATGTATATGCATATATGATCATGTGATAAAAATTATTTAAAATAAGTGGCCATGAAGATGATACTACAATGCTTGAGAGAAGGAAAACAAAGAGAAATTTTGTAATTATGTGTGTGTGTGTGTGTGTGTGTGTGTGTATGTGATGTATTTAATGATAGTCTAATTGTATAACAATTGTATTGTCTGTGATGAGACTTTGAGAAAGTGGTCATTCCCTCTAGGTTGTTTTCATAAACTTCCATCTTCTTGGCAGAATGGATCTACCGATTACTGAGAAAATCTTGCTATAGTTGTAATATGTTAAGCTATCTTCACTCATTCTGACTAGTACAGTATTCTCTTGACTTTTGTAAACTAAACTTATTTGTGGAGAATATTCGATATGATCATCACAAAAACCATTACTAAATTCTTCATTAAATATCCATGAAACATTGACAAATCCTCATTTTGTATTTAATATTTCCAAACAATATTGTTTATTTTTTTATAGGATACCCATTAAACCTAGGAATGCACCAAAGAAGTAGAGCATTCAAAGTCAGGATTATCAAGGACCTTCTCATTGACAGAAGACACTTTTGTGAGCTCAACAGCTATTGTCATGCACATCTTGGCACTTTAAGACCTTGAGATAATTGTCAACCTTGTGTGTATCCCTGCACACACACTGGTACAGAGTACTAACAGCAAAATAGTGAGTGGTTTCATCAAATGACTACAGACCTGACCATCCATTGGTCAGATTTGTAATCTTTTTGTCCAGGAAAAAATTCCATGATTATGTCCCCTTAGGAAGTAGATAAATATTCCTTACTCTTTACACAGTCTATTTTTACATGCATTGTTTTACATTTTGGAACAATGTCCAGGGTTCAAATTATTTTGGCAATCACAAAAGTCATCTCAGTTCCATAATGACTCAGAATCAGGTCATGTAGGAAAATATATTTATTTCCTTATACCTTTTCTCTGGAGCAGAGTTCTGTATTCTTTTTTTTTTTTTTTAAAGATTTATTTATTTATTATACATACAGTGTTCTGCCTGCATGTGTCCCTGCAGGCCAGAAGAGGGCACCAGATCTCATTATAGATGGTTGTGAGCCACCATGTGGTTGCTGGGAATTGAACTCAAGACCTCTGGAAGAGCAGCCAGTGCTCTTAACCAGTGAGCCATCTCTCCAGCCCCCCGAGTTCTGTATTCTTTCTGCTATGTCATCTCTTACGTTCCCTTAGTGTTTCAGGTGGTGACAACAGCCCTCCACCAACTCTTTTTTAGCTTTGTGCTGGCATGTCACAGCAATAATCAATTATTAACATTTATCAAAACATGGACTTCTATCAGTAACCAGCAACTTTGTGAAAAGATACTTTTCAAAAAGTAGATACTGTTCTGGTACTAAGTAGGCAGAAGAACAACTGTTTAAAAGTAATTTTGAAAGCCATATAATACGCACTTTAAAAAAGCTATAATAATTACATAGATGATACCTATGGCCTGCTCAAAGACATATGTATATATATATATATATATATATATATATATATATATATATATATATATATATATATTACAGTGTCTTAGAATGTACTGCATGGATTGCTTCCTATATTGTTATATTGACATCATTTCGGGATATTATTTCTTGTGACCCTAACTCATTTCCACTGTAGTAGCAGTATACGTACATTATGAGCCAGCTGATCATTTTACCAGGTAGCTAAGTAAAAGAACTCTGTTGATAATAAACCTCTATAGACTGCATAGTTCTTATTGACACCAAGTAAAGCTATCCTTGCCTTGGATATTTGATGTATTTAGAAACCTGGATTCTTCAACCATTGAACCAAATTGAAATCTCAATTAACAACAGAGTCTACCATTTCAATCGTGTGTGCAACCAAAAGTTTGTTTGGAGTAGGACCCTTCCTTGAGCAGCTTTTCAAATACTAGTAGGAAATAAATTTAACCTCAACTGGGCTACTATTCAATTAACTTCTAAGAGTCAGAAATTATGACATTCAATAGTGGGTACCTTCTTCTAATCCATTAACTTTTGTTTTGCTTCTTATTCCTAAAACTTTTCCAACTAAATAAGTCATGTATGACAAACTTTGTATCACAGAACATTTGTGGACTACACAGCTTCAAAGAATAGAAATTGCCACTGAAGATGAGAACCTGTAGGAGAAATAACCAAAAATATATGAAGGTATAGTAGAATTAAAAAGAGGTCTCAAGACTTAACAAGTATTGAGTGCTCATCTAAAATAGATCAACCTGCATGAACGATTGGGTCCTATTTAGTTTTCTATACATTACCTTCATTATGCCTGAAATTGTTTCTTTATGTTGGCATCTTCCAGGGTGCTCACTGGATGGATTCAGTTGTGCTGCCCAGAACATTAATGGAGCAAGCAAACAATTCCCTATTCTGTTCAGCTACTCTCCTTACCTTTCTAGCTATCTTAAGGGTTCTAGATGTTTATGGGTTCTATCTTAGTTTATTAGATGGTTTGGCAAATATAGGCTCTTTATAGTCTAAACGTTTAGCTCAAAAGGATCGAGGATGAGTCAGCAATTTCAACTCATATATTCCTGTTTCTCGTAGGAATACAAGCCCCACTTACAGTTCACCTTCAAGCCAATAGCTCCAAATATGATGTGAATCATAGGTCTACGTGTCTTATTTCCTTTCAGTGTACTTATTTCAAAGGGGAAAAATGCACAGGACACTGTAATGCAGAAATAATTTTGAATCATTATGACCTGCTGAATTTCAATGCACGTTTTTTACCATTTGCTTCCAGTGACTCCCCTGATTAACCTTTCCCCCCTTTTCCTGTCCATCTTGACTGTGTGCATAGTCAGAGAAGCCAAGACCTTCTCCTTTAAACACTGTTCTGTGGTTTAGTTATAGTTGGGGGAAATAAATTATAAAAACAAATAGTAATCTCCACTCTCACCACCAGATTGTTACCTTTTCATTGAAATTTTTTAATTTTTCCCTGATCTGTAACATTTGGTATCCACAGCTGACCTACAAAATGAGATAAAAAATTTCTATTCCTTTCCTTATGTAAGGAAAGAACTTTGCGAACACAGGAATGTGAACTTCCTACAACCAATCACATGTCTATAGTAGCAAATAGAACAACCTGGGCCCCACATCTCTCAACCCACACTGAAGGGCAGGTTAGCCAATTCACAGTCCTGCCTGGATATGATCAATGCCTTGTAATATAGATATTTATAAATGTAGGATGACTGCAGGATATTGTAGGATAAAAGTTTACTTCTCTCTCATTTCCTCAAGACATTAGGTAAAGAAAACAATGCAATTCATTTTTCTTCTACCAGTAAATATTTTCCATGATTTTATGGAAATCATAACGGCTCATTTTATAGGTTTATGGATCCAACTGTTTGCCTATGGACTTTTTTGTTCAAAAGTACCCATCAGGAATTCTCATTGTGAATTGGCCCATGTAGTTGGAATACAGGAAGTTGTAGCTGTTGGTGGATTTTCCTTGGTGCTGTAAATTGAGTCAGAGGTTTTCAGATTTATATAAATGCATAATGGATGGACAGATTTAAAAGCATTGGGGATCCTTTAATTTTGATGTTATCCCAGTGTTTCTATGTCTTTTTGTGTGTTTTGTAAAAGTAGTATGTATGCATAAAGACAGAGTCCAGAGTACTAACTTCGTGAATTTTTTTAACTTCATTTTTAAAAGGTTGTTTGTATTGGCCTGACTCTCATAAATTAGGGTAAAGTATCTGGAGTGTGACCCAAGATCTTCTTGTGACCTCGCACGAGGGCTAGGATTCAGATATATGCCAGCATGCCAAGCATCTGTCTGTACTTCAGTTCTACATACCAAACTTATGTCTTCATGATGACAAGGAAGTAGTTTATCCTAAGATCTATCCTCTTGGCTTGCTGGTGGTCATATAAAGAATACTCTGATTGTTGAATTTCATGATTTTCACAGCTGTAAAATATGCTTTAGGTTTGTTTTTTTATTTATTTTGTTCTCTTTGTAACAAGTTGTAGAATATGTACATTCCATAGTTTATTGAGCCATCTGCTTAGGGAGAGGTTGGACATGGGACAAGAAAGCTCAGGTTATGTGATGGAGCAATTCTTCTTTGGATTCTCAATATCCTCTCTGACATTATTGTGATCAGATTTGGTTTTATCTTTGTCTCCTCATTTGTAGTATCAAAACCTTGTGGCCCCATCTAGGATAAGTTTACTGTCACAGATATTAGGAAGTGAAATCTTTGTCGTAACAGTTTTCTCAGAAGTTAAGCCTTCCCTCTTGGAGGGAAGCTTCTTACGAATGTCACTTGTTAGAAGGGGAAGTGATGAAACAACAGGGCTTTAAGGGAATGAAGCACTCCATTCTGAGTGAAGGCTCATTATGCTCCTAGGGGAAATACCTGAATAAATTCAGAAAGTACCATGCATAGGGCTAAATTAATTAGGTCTATTTAATCCCATACATGTATAAACTGTAAGAGTGCTAAGAGACACTCTCTGACGTGCTTTGCTGCATGGAGGAAGCAGAGATCATCTGATATCTGGAAGAGGCCACGAGCTTATCTGCTTGGAAAAAGAAAAAAAGAGAGACCATGTGAACTGCCCAGAGGTCTCAGAGACCAGTTGCTGCTGGGAACAGGCTAAGACCCATGAGGAGTCTAACTAGTTGAGCTTTGTCCAAGTTTTATGGTATGTTCCGAGTTACCAGGTTTTGTGACTATCTGTAGTATGGTGGGTTATTGGTTTTATAGCTGTGTTTTAAGATATGTTGGTATATAAATATGTCTTTGCTCTTATTCCTGTAAGTGCCCCCAACAATTGAATGGCTTACCAATTGGAATTTGTTGGTGTGATTTCTTTGCTCTGTCACAGAATCCAAACCTGGACTGAATAGTGCATTTGTTGTTGTTCTTGTATTTTTTTTTTCATGTATCCCCAGAAATAGAATCTCACAACAAAACCCTCAACTCTTTAAGATTTGGATTATGATTGGTGTATACTCTTCCTTGAATTGGGTAATAATAAAAGGTTCACATTTTGTTGTTTTTACATTTCTGATGTAGGTTTGTTTGTACTCATGTTTGTGTGTGTGTGTGTGTGTGTGTGTGTGTGTGTTTCTACCAGTTGTATTTTTTATATGTATCAGTCCCCCAAATTTTTCATGAGACATAGTGTCTCATCTAGTCTTGAGCTTGATGTTATCAGAAGGCTAGCTGGCACCATACTGTTGATACATAGAATATGAAGAAATAAATCCTGTATCAACATAGAATGGTGACCTTTACTGGATGGCTGTCATGTCATTGGAAGCTTCAATTCACACTACCTGAGACCAAAGACATCAATATTATTCCCCAAATACGAATCATTTCAATGGTTGCCATAGTGGTAGGCATGTTAGGTAGTAACTTTATTGTATGATTTTTGGCCTCTCCATAACATAGAACTCATACTTCCATTACCGAGACTAAAAACCTGATGCTAGTGATATTGTAGATTCTAGAAGAGTATATAATACTAATATACTGCTTACTTGAAATACTAAGGTTGTGTCAGTTATTGCAGTTATTGTGACAAATTAGAGCATGCCTCAACCCTCATTAGAGAATTTTTCCCAGTATATGCTGTTTCATACAGAGACCACAATTGAATAATGTGCAGAGTTTAAGAGACTGAGGATTATTTAGTTCTCAATTGATACCTATATCAAACACTCTACACACAAAGCTTAGGAATCATCAGGAAAGAGTGGCTAAGATGGTTGACAAGGCAGAGGTAGTGGACAACTGCAGAGTCAGCATTTCCTGGAGTTGATGGGGGTCATTGAACTGTGAATTCACAACAGTTTTGCCTGCATGTGTAAGACCTACACAGATTCAAGCAATATAAAATCCAGGTGGAAGGGGATAGAGCCATGAAACCCATAATGAATTGAAACAGTATTGGCAATTAATTAGTTTGAGGGACAGGCAATGAATTTTCTTCAGTGATGCAGCTCCTGATTTGCTATCCATGCTCTAGGAGATAATCCTCTTCATCTGCCATACCGGGAGTCTAATTAGTGAGAAAGAGGAGGGTTTATATGAGCGAGAATTGTAGAAACCAAGGTTGAATAAAGCACAGGAACAAATAGCCAAACGAATGGAAACACATGAACTATGAACCAAGGGCTGAGGGGCCCCCAAATGGATCAGGCCCTATGGGTGGGTGAGACAGTTGATTGGCTTGATCTATTTGGGAGGCATCTAGGCAGTAGTACTGGGTCCTGTGCTCATTGCATATGAGTTGGCTGTTTGAAACCTGGGACTTATACAGGGACACTTGGCTCAGTCTGGGAGGGGGGCACTGGACCTGCCTGGACTGAGTCTACCAGGTTGATCTCAGTCATCGGGGGAGGCTTTACCCTGGAGGAGGTGGGAATGGGGAGTGGGCTGGGGGGATGGGGAAGGGCACAGGAGAGGGGAGAACAGGGGAATCCGTGGCTGATATGTAGAACTGAATGGTATTATTAAATAAAATAAAAGGAAAAAAATAGCATTCAATGAACTCCTGAGACAATTAACATGGCACATGCCTATGGAACAAAGTAGTAGTTGGAATAGAAAAGACAATGGATGAAAGGTATTGGGCATTTTTGATGAAAATACATTAAAGTTATGACTGAAATTCTCAAAAAAATTATGGAAGCTCCGCCTATTGTTTCATACTTGCTATGAGGATATAAAACTGCTTCAGGGAATATGACTAAGAGTCTGAGCACTTGGATTGGACCAGACTCAGGAAAATTATGTTGTCCTTTATGAACAAAAGGAAGGCTTGGAAATACTTCTATATTCTTTCTGATGGTAGACAAAGTATCACTTTGAATTAAAATTTTACAAACAGTATAATAACTGGAATTGAAATTTACACACCTGGACCAGCTAATTTTCTTTTCTTATCTAAAATTTGGTACATTTTGACAGTGCAATTAAGTGGTATGAATAATTTTTAATCATGGTTATTTTATTTGTATTTACTTATATATGCAAATATATATAATTTTTGAGTTTGTTAAAGCCTTGGATGAAAAATTCTTAAGAAATGGGAAGTAAAGGTAAGTGAAAGAACTGAGTATTTAATATAGGACATATACAGACAGGTAAAACAACAGGATGTTTTATGGGGGAGATGAAACACTATATTATGCAAGAATGTTCTCTTAGGACAGGAATCAGAATTCTCAAATGAGCTTCAGAAATTCCTGAAACTGAAGAGATTAATTAGGCCTCCTCATTCTCAAAAGTATATATGCAGTAACAATTGCTAAGAATTACTCTAAGTAGAGTCAAACTGCAGAGAAGAGATAGAGACTTGGGAGCAGCCTGGAAGAAGCAAGAAAGAGCTAAAGAGCCTACAATTAGCAGAGACCATCTCAACAGCATAGCAGAAATACAAACCAGTTGAGCTTTCCAAAAGGATCAGACTGATTGAGTCACCTGGAAAGCATAGACTACATCCTGTTGAGTTGTGTGCTGTCTATGTGGTGTGCTCCTCGTTTCCAGCTTTTATTAGGTGTCACACACGTTGGGGTGTAATGTGGTGATGCATCTGTGTTTGGGGCATTTCTACTCTTGTGCCTTGTACCCGTATTCTTGAAAGTAACCACAATAAACTCCATTGGTTCACCAAGGTAATCTGTAATTTGATCTGTCAAGGAATCTCTATCTGCGAAGAATAGACAGGTACGTGTGTGGTGTTTCCTCAGGACTCCTCAATCTCACAATATATTGCCGCCTGAACAGGAATCTTTCAACCAAAAATGAGTTGGGGAACAGTGAATGTGGGGTTCTGTCTAAGATTAGTCATGTATACAACTGAGTGAGCAATAGCTCAATGAAGATTGTCCATGCTGTACCACGCAGTTGTCTTTCCTGTATGGTCTGTGTTAGTGAATTTTTTTGATGTTGCAGAATTTCCATGTTTTTTGCTATTGGTAGTGAGTCAAGTAACAGGATGTAGAGATTTTTAAATGTTTCAATATTACACAAAGGACTACAGGCAACTAAGTAATGCTAAGGGTCAGAAAAATGTTCAACACTGGAAACATGAACTCAAGTAACACTATACAGACTGAGTAAGTCATATTTAGGAATATATATATGCAACTGTAATAAAAATTAATGAAGGAACAAGGCCACAAATTTGAAAGAAAGAAAAAAAGAAAAAAGGGAATACACAGGGCTTGGAGAGAGGAAAAAGAAGGTAGAAATGTTGTAATATATTATAATCTCAATATATTTGTGTATAATATGTGGGTGTGTTTGTAAAATGTGTTTTGTGTTTAATGTTAGTATAAAAATTATAGTATCTGTGATGAGACTTTGAAGAAGTGGCCATTGCCTAGGTTGTTTTCATAAAGTTCCATCTTCTTTGCAGAATGGATCTATTTTTTATTGGGAAACTCTTGCTCTGGTTCTAGTGTGTTAAGTCATCTTCACTCATTCTAAGTAATATAAGTACTCTAATGACTTCTGTACACTAAACTTACTTGTGAAAAATATTGGATATGAATATAATATAATTACTAAATTCTGCATCAAATTCCCATAGTACAGACAAATTCTCATTTTGAATTCAACATTTTCAAAGAATCAATGTTTATTTTTGAATAACACACCCTTTAAACCTAGGAATGTACCAAGGATGTAGAGATTCAATGGAGCTTTGAAGGTCTGGATCATCAAGGACCTTCTCAGTGGCAAAGGACAGGATATGAGCTCAGCAGTTGTTGTCATGAACATCTCGGCACTTCAAGACCTTGAGATAATTGTCAACCTTGTGTGTATCCCTGCGCACACAGCGGCCCAGGGTATACAGAGCAATTTTACGAGTGTCTTCATCAGATGACTGCAAATCTGGTGATCCATACCAGAAAGTATAGTCATTTTCAACAGCTCCAGGCTGAACCTAAACACATAAAAGAAAGGGATTATTTACACTGTTAATATTACTTGGAAGTAATATCTTATTTTAAATGAGTGCCTATATATATGGAGTACACATTCATGGAATACATGCACCAGCATTTGTAAATAAGAAAGGGTGTTGTTTATACGTTCACAGTTGACTTCTGAATTTCTCTATTTATTTTTTGAGGCATCTTCTCTTATTTTAGCATATACTCACCAGGGATGTTCATGTTTCTTCCTGCCTAATGTTTGGATACTACAGAATATTCACTACATCTCTTTACTTTTATGTGAATTCTGGGATCAAATTTCTGGCTGCCAAAGAAGGCATTTATAGTCTGATTCTATCCTGACCTTATTCTATAAAACTAATAAAGATTAAGTTATACTAGAAGGAAATGTATTAGTTTTGTCATATATTGTTTTGAAGGCATTAGGCCTTTTAAAGTAAATATCATTTGGGAATGCATATTTTCTGATGTGTCATTGGTCCCAGAAGAGGTGTATCCATATAGAATTAGACTGAGTAATCAAGAAACTGAAAGGTATTTTTTCATTGTATACCTGTAATTGGCCAATATAAAGGCTGATGTTTTCTCAGCTTATTCTCTGAGGCACCATTCATACATGTGTGTTTGAGGAGAACATTCCTTTAATCTTCTGTCTTTAAACTCTTTCTATTCTTTATATAATGCATTATTCCGAAGTCAAGAACATATCAAACATTTCCAAAAATTGTGTTGAGGTTGAGTTCCAAGACTGTTATCAGATGTTCTGAGTTAGTCAGGAATATCCATACCACCTATAAAAGCTACTTTCTGAGTTAATGTAAGAAGCAGTTACTTTCTATCGAGAGCACTGATGTGTGTGGTTCTCAGCAAAGAACCTGAAGAAGATAAGATTTGCAATTGCCCACTCCTTATTGTCAAGGCAGTGAATTAATTGGATAGAAATCATATATAATTTCATATTTATTCATATATATATATATATATATATATATAAATCTGAGAAATGAATTATTGAAAAATTCATTTCCTAATTAACAAATAACCTCTTCCATACAGGAGATAAGCAAAAGAGTATGAAGAGTGAGTAGGCTTACCCTACTGAGTATGGTCTTCAGTCCCTCCAGGAGGCCTAGAATTCTTTCTTCCAAATCTTTTGTGTTTGACAGCATAACCTCAGATGCATCTGGAAGAGCAGCCACAGCAGCCACCATGTGCTTCAGAGGCTCTTCCCAGGCTTGTAAAACACTGATGGTCACTTTCAGAAGATCTTCTGACTAAACAATCATGAACAAGAACATCTCATTAAAATAACTGAAACACAACAGGGTTAATACATGTGGTGGCTGAACAAAGGTCATGAACTCCTGTATTGATTTATTATTAATAGAAGTATAGAAAACATTCTTAGCATGTGATCTGCAATATAGGAATAACAATATTCTATCACAGAATTACAGTTTTTCTCGAATAGAATTGATTTTCCTTCACAATGATTTCTCGTGCATGTCAAAAAAGTCATGTTTTGTTTTCGCTGTACGTTCTACCATCTGTAGTCCTGGTGAGCCTCAGTTCCTTATGGTCCTAATAATACCATGTACTAGAGAACTTTTGTAAGGATTAAAAGAATCAGTGACAAAGGGCTGCTTCTGGGGGTTTGTGTAAGTAGATCTGAGGAAATGCCGACCTCTTCCTATACCTTTTCACACTTCAATTGCCATTATTAACTCACATTTTATTATGAGAAGACTTTGTATGTAGGTTACTCATCCTAGTAATAAACATGAAGGGGAAATAGATTATATGTGTGAGATACATAAGGAATTTTGTGTACATCATATTCAGAATTTTTATGACAAAGGCTGAGATGGAAGATGTTAAGACAGTAATAAGTCATAGGTGCTGAGATATTCAGTGTTCATCATAGCATTGGTTATCATTGAGAATAAGATAGCATGTGCAGAGGAACCTCCTTTTGAGCCTATTTTTACTTGAAACATAAGGGAAGGCTGAGTAATTGTGGAAGAAGTCTTCATAAATTATAAAAAAAAAAAACGGAAGAAGGACCAAGAGAATATTTAAAAATAAAAAAATTAACTCATGCAACTCCTTGTTCTCCCTCACTTTTCTTGATCTGGAGGAGGTGGGAATGGGGGTGGGCTGGGGGGAAGGGGAGGGGGGCAGGAAGGGAGAGAACAAGGGAATCTGTGGCTATTATGTAGAACTGAATAGTATTGTAAAATAAAAAAAAAATAGCAAATATGTGAAAAAAATTAAAAATAAAAAAAAAAAACAAATGAATCATTGGTACTTAAGTAACATTCCTCCAGAGGAGAGTTTAGTATTATACCATAAACACTACTATATCTGTAACCCTTCAACACACATGTAAATGTAGAGTCAGCTGGGGATGTTCAACTAATATTAAAGCTTCCAAGATAATATTAAAGATAACCCCACAGACAATGTGCTGTTAAAACATGGTGCTCTGGATGATCAATTTAACTTATTATCACGTGAAGAGGCTTTTATCTTAGAGAGAAATTATCAACCATATGGTGTTATGTCTGCTTGCTTTGTCTTCTTCTTCCCTTCTCTTGACTCTGAGATTACCACATGTGCTATGGCCCCAGTACCACACACAGCAGAGCTACCCTGTGTATTACATCAGTTGTTTTTGTCAGAATCAGGAAGAAAACCTACTTTTGTTTGGTGGACTTGCTCACTGTTTTCGGGAGTAGGGATAGCAGCAGTGTGGCAGGTGCCCAACATCAGGCTCTGTTTCCAAATGTTCCTGCCAAACTTCATATTCTGGAAGAAAAAGAAAGGTCTAATTTCTTAGCAGTAAACACTGAAAAAATGTATTCATAACCACATCAGTAACAAATTTTATAGATGTATTACTTTTAGCAAATGATAAATATAGAGAAATTGAAACAGGAATGAAGTGAAAATGGTCTGCCTACATTTTCTGTCCATGGGAGAAGCAAACTAATTTTTTTACCCTCCAATATTCTTCCTCTATTTACTATTCTCTTGTCATTTTGCCCTTCCTAAATGGTATTGTTTAGAAAGAAAGCACTAACACACATACTGTAAAAACACCTAAAGTTTAAGCATCACTTTTTCTATTTATGGTGGTAAAGGTCATATAAAAGCATATGCATGTTCATTGTTATGGTCCCATTGATACTCAGTAGCCTATTTCCTTTACGCAGATTTTGTAAAATATGTATTTACTTAATTACACAGTCACATGATAAAGGTAGGATGTAATCCTATTCATGATGTCAAAATAAGTCATAAATTCTAGACATATTCTAAGAAAATATTCACCAGTGAGTAAATAAAGAATTAAAACACTATTTTATATATTACCTATACATATATAATATAAATAGAATACATATATAAACATAATAAGTAATATAAATATAAATAGAATCTTCAATTGCCCGACATATATACTTAAGGAACTTATTATCTAAGTGTATATTTTTAATACAGACAATTAGTAATTTGTAAAAGTTTAATGGATTTATAGGAATATTATACAGTTGAAAAACTATGGATATAGGTTTTTTTATGAAAGAAAGACTAATGAGTGAAAATTGCAAGGGAAAGGCATATTCACCACAACTCTGTAATGTATGCTCCATATTCTAATTTTGCACTGAATTCTTTCTTTTCTACAATTGACTCCCTGTAGTGGGTAGCTGCAACTCCCCCCAACAAAATCGAGTATATTTATTAGGAATTGAGACGATATTTCCTTTGAAAATAAGTCTGTACTTTTCAATGAGACACTCACCCCTGAAAATTTGAAAACAATAATTTTAAGCATGTTAGAATTATGAGTTGCAATTTCTTTCTGCTTAATAAGATTTTCTGTAGTTTAGTTTTAATCTACTCCCACAATTCATTAAAAGACATTTCTCCTCCACTAGATATCTACAGAATGCTAAGTGAAAAGCCACATAGACAGGACCCCTTCACAAAGGACAAAAGTTCACAGTGCCCTGATCCATGTATTTTGGACTTTATATATTGTTTTATAATTTTATAGTTTAATTTAATTTTCCATATCAGCCAAGGATTCCCTTGTTCTCCCCCCTTCTGCACCCCCCCCCCGCGTTCCTCCCAGCCCACCCCCCCATTCCCATCTCCTCCAGAGCAGACTCCCCTGAGGATTGAGTTCAACCTGGTAGATTCAGTCCAGGCACGACAATTAGGGTATTTGGTCATCCTATAGAATCAAAGTGCTAGAGAGGTCCACAGAAAACCACAAAGGTACCTCCACAGTACACTACTGGTATTTGCTGAGGTACAGCCCGAACTGGACTTTATATCTTAACAAGTTGTTTTAAAAAATCTCTGTTAAAAGTTGTACAGTTACTTTATCTTTTATAGATATAAGTTTTATAAAGCATCCCATTGTTCTTGGCCATGGTTCAGAGTCACCATTAAAATTATTGTGTTTGAAATTTGATTCATAATACGTTATTGTTGCATTAGTTGGTTTTTCTGATTGTCCATTCAGAGACTATCCAGTACTTACAAAGTCAGCGAAGACTTTTGAGGCAAGATTGTGGGTGTAGTGTGACAATCCAACCACACGTTGGTATAGGGTTCCAGTGGACAAACGGGGACTTGGTGAGGAGATCACATGCTCCCAAAGGAGCAGATTTGATATTGCCAGCAAAAGCAGTGTCCCAGCTACAAAGAGAAATGAAACTGAGATGACCCATTCAAATAAGTGTATATTAGTGACGCTATATAGCATGTACTGTTTGTTCTGAGGTTCCTGTGCTACAATAATTGGTTGTGAAAACATGGAACTGGAATAAATTGTCCAATGTGAAAACATACGTGAATAGTGATGTTTCTCAAAACCACAGCTTGTGAGGTAGGAGAGTTACCTTGGCTTTGGCTTGCCCTTGTAGAGTTTCTAAAATTTGCAAACATTTTGTGATAAAATTGGTTCTGAGACAGAGTCTTTAATCCATTCTCTTCAGATTTTAATGTTTGGTAATTTGTATTTGTTTTCCATCACATTAAGGTTAAATAGTTTACTAATTCATTTTCAAGCAAATATCACTTGAAAAATTAAGATGACTTTTTAAAATAAACTTGTTTTTCCATTCATCATTTACTTCCATGCAACAAATCAGTAAAGTCACAAATCTACTCTCCTTATTTAAATAAGGTTCCAAAAATCTAACTCTTCTTCAGGTGGATTTATTTGAGGAGAAAAGCATCCAAATCCTGGCAACCCATTATTTACTTCCTCCTTCTGTGACTGATACAATTATGCCATTGAGTCCTATCTTATCAAAAAAAAGTGCAACTTCTCAATTTCAGGTCATTTGGTCATTTTGTTGTACTATTTCTTTGTTTTAGAAACTGGCCTGTGCAATGGAAGATGGTTAGAAGCAGGTGCTCATTAGAAACCTGTAACGCTGTTCCCTGAAATCCTTATGTCAAAATAAAAAATAAAAATAAACAGAGTTAAAGTAATATATAATGTCCATGGACGTTATTTGGCATGTGTCTTCACAAAGAAGGTAGAATTCCCCTAGAGAGCCACTGATCTCCAGGTTAATTAAGCAACTGGTTTCAAGAAAGTGATTCTTGGCACACAGTTGACTTGACTTCAGGTGATAATATGCATCAGTTCCCTAAATATTACAGCACCAATAGCTCCAAATAATGTATTCTGTCCAAACCCATCTTCATGAAATAATACACTAATAACGTAGAGGAGAATGGATGAAGTGCTACTTACAGAAAGACAGTTGAGTCAATGACAGCTGCATCTCTGAGAAGATCTACTGCGAGATGGACTCCAACACAAGAAAGTTGTTGCATGTGAGTCTGCTTTCTCTCAGCTCATTACCTCCTATATATTCTAACAGAATACACTAACCCATTACCATTTAAGTCTAGGAGCAGAAGGAAGCAATGCCTTTTGGTCTAGGTAAAGGTTGCAAGATTCTATCCATTCAGGAAGTATTGAAATAATCCTCACACTTGCCACAGTTCTGTCTCTGTATGTATTATTTTTGCTTTTTTCAACAAGGTCCAGGGTTCAAATATTTTGGGAATCAAAAATGTCATCTAAGTTCCTTAATGACTCAGAATCATGTCATGGAGAAAAACGTATGTATTTCCTCATGATTTTTCTCTAGACCAGAGTTCTACATTTTTTTATGCCATGTCATCTGTAAAGTTCCATGAGTTTTTCAGGTCTTGACAAAGGCTCCCCATCAGTTATCTTTTGAGTTTTGGTCCAGTATGTCCTAACAACCATCAATTATTCTCAACATTTTATCAAAATATGAATTTATTGATGTATCCTGCAAACCCCTAAAAAAGCTTTCTTCTCACAGGGTAAATACTTTCTCAATATTAAGTTGGCAGAAAATCAAATGTTTAAAAGGTACTTTTAATACATTAAGTTAACTTGAAAGAATCTGATGTGATGCTTTTCAAATATGATCGGTACCTCCTAATCATCCTTTAATTTCTGTTTTGCTTTCTTTTCCTCATAGTTTTGCAAATTATAAGCCATGAAGAGGATAGCATTATATCATGAAAAGTTTGCACACAATGATCAGCTTCAAGAGAATATATAATGCTCTGGATGTGGAGAATCTCTGTGAGTACTAGGAAAAAAAAATGTATCAAAGTATCAGAGTAAAAAGAGGCCTCGTTTCCTAACAAGGATTGAGAGCTATAGATTATTAATTTAACTTGGGTGAGATACTGTACTCTATAGTTATCTACACTTTGGACTCAGTCTGCCTGAGACCCTTACCTTATACTGTCTGTCACCAGGCACAGTGCTGACTAAATAAAATCAGTTGAAGTGTCACACATAGATCATTAAGGTAGTTAATATATTAATGGCCCTTTCTGTTCTGCTATGCTTACTGCCCCACTAACTACCTTATGGGTTCTGAGAGATGTATTGTTTTGTAGGAATAGGCTGTTTATTGTCCGAAATTTCAGCTCAAACTGCCCAAGGATGAATCAGCAATTTCCACTGTACCTTCTTCCCATTTCTTCCAGTTATACAAGTCCCATTTACAGTTCACCCTTAAGGATATCTCTCAACATATGATGTTAACCATATGTCTGCATATCTCATTCACCTTTAGTGTACTTACGTCAAAGGGTAAAGTGCACAGAGATGCAGAATTAACCTTGAACCTTTTATAGCCTGCTTAGTCTCAACACAAATCTTTTACCATTTGTCTTCCAGTGACTCCCTTAATGAACTCTCTCCTTTTTTCCATGGCATCTTCTTTGCTTTTATATTCAGTAATCCAAAAACTTCTGCTACAGTAGCCATCATCCTCTGTGTGTTCTAGTGTTGGCAAATATATTCTGAGCACAGACATGCTTCACCTTTTGCCTAACAGTCAAGATTTTTACTGAAAATGTTTAATGTGTCTATCAGCTAGGAAGCAGTTAGGCTGTATAGCTGACATCCAAAAAGAGATATATTTCTATTATCTTCCTATTAAGGAATGGACTATACAAATCCAGGGTGGGTCAATTTGTTACTTCCCACAAAAATTTGTCAACAGTAGAAAACAGAAACAACCTTAATCTCACAGTGTTTAGCCAAGGAAAATGTTAGTTAATCTCATTCATAGTTCCATTTGTTATGATCTATAATGTGTGCTGTATATTTTATAATTTGTAAGATGTCTCCAAGTACAGGTAGAAGTAGAAAATTACACACTTCTCTATAAATTAAGTCAACTGGCCTCTGCGGGTTGGAATATAGGACATTTCAGGTTCTGGTATGCCTTCCAAGGTGCTATGGTGTAAGGCAGAGCCTGGAGGTCAAAATAAGTGAGAACTCCTTTGATTTTGATATAATCTCTGTTATTTTAAATGTCTTTTAATATGTATGTGTTTTATCTTTGTCTTCCCATGCATGATGTGAAAACCATGTGAGCTCATCTGAGATGAGATTTCTATTAAGGAAGAAAGGAAGTGAACCCTTTGTTGTAACAGTTTCCTCTGAGATTAAACCTCACACATTGGAGGGAAGCTTCTTATGATGTCAGATGTTAAAATGAGAGCAGGTAAAATGACATGGGTTCCATGGGGAGGGAAACATTCCATACAGCAGGAAAACTCGTTATAATTAGGAAGTAACAATACAAGGGCTTCAGTACATGAACCTGGCCAAATTAATTAGGAACCTCTTTTTGGAAAACACATATACACTGTAAGAACTTTTGAGAAATACTCTCCAACATGATGAGTTACCTAAATTATTGTCAGAACCACTACACTGCCTGGAAGAAACGAACCATGGGATATACCTGGAATAGGCACACATGAGCTTAAGTGCTTGGAAAAAGAAAAACAGAGGTTAGGTTAAGTCTCTGGAAGAAGCAAAGGCCAAGGAGGATGCCTAGAAGGATGACTCTCTGTCCAGTTGAGCTCCCTGTAAGTTTCACAGTGGGCTCCACAAGGTGACCAGGTTTCTTGAGCTGTGAGCCATGGTCAGGTGGGATTTAAGTGATGTTTATACATGAATGCATCAGAGTTTGTGTTCAATATGTATACTAGAGCATATCAGAAATTAATCTAGATAAATTGTTTGGTATGTTGTCCTCCCAGTTTGTCTATGAGCTTTCTATCCAACTCTTAGAACATTTTCTCAAGTGAATCAGAATCTTGAATCACTATTAAACTTATGGACATGTCATAACATTCCTTAATTGTTTATAAAATTGCAAGAGACACTGTGACAAGCTGTCAGTTTGAATTTGACATTTATTTATTTATTTTTATTTTATAATTAATTTAATTTTACATATCAGCCATGGATTCTCCTGTCCTCCCTCCTCCCATCCCCCAGCCCTCCCCACCCAATCCACCCCCCATTCTCACCTCCTCCAAGGCAAGTTCTCTCCTTGGGAGTCAGCCCAGCCTGGTAGATTCAGCTGAGGCAGATCCAGTTACCTCCTCTCTACACCAAGGCTGAGCAAAGTGTCTCAGCATAGGCCCTAGGTTCCAGAAAGCCAGCTCATGCATCAAAGACAGGTCCTGGTCCCATTTGCTGGGGGCCTCCTAAATAGTTCAAGCTCACCAACTGTCTCACTTATCCAGAAGGCCTGGTCCAGTTCCATGGGGGCTCCTGAGCTATTGGTTCATAGTTCAAGTGTTTCCGCTAGTTTGGCTCTTTGTCCCTGTGCTTTTTTCAATCATGGTCTCAATATCTCTTGCTCATATAATCCCTCCTCTCTCTCAATGATTGGACTCCTGGAGCTTCACCTGGGGCTTGGCTGTGGATGTCTGCATCTGCTTATATCAGTCACTGGATGACAGTTCTATCATTACAGTTAGAGTGTTTGGCCATCTGATCACCAGAGTAAGTCAGCTCAGACTTTCTCTCAACTGATGCCACAACTCCAGGGAAGCTCCCTAGTAAAGAAGACCCTAAGAAAGACACAGGAATTGCCCAACGACAGAGCAAACTGGATGTGAGGGGTGTTAGTGGAGAGCAAGGGTCAGGGGAAAGAGAACTTAGGGGAGTGGGATGTCCCAGCTGTGTCAGGAACAGAGTGGGAGAACAAGGAAGGAGATACTCTGATAGGTGAGGACCCCATGGGAATAAGAAGAAGCAGAGTGCTGGAGAGGTCCCCAGAAATCCACAAAGTTACCTCCAGGATAGACTACTGGCAATGGTCAAGAATTTGACATTTATAAAGAGTCATTTTTTTTTCATAAGAAGATGTACATTATAGCCATGCATGAACACAAAAGGTAAAAATTAGGAGCCTTGAAAGCCTGATTCCTTTAGGATCATCTCAGTAGCAAATGTAATGGCTGTGTGATTAGCAGGTTTGTCATGGACAATTTTGCACTTCAGGTCATTGAGATAAATGGTAACTTTATATGTATACCTGAGTAGACACTTGAATAGGTTGTAAAGGTCAATAGGGTGAACATCTTTGTTGGATAATTGCAAATATGCCAATCACCAAAAGTAGAGCAATAATTTTCTTCACTTTCCTGTTGAACCTAAACATCAAAAGACAGGTATTAGTCACATTATTAATACTTACTAGTCCTTATTATTATTTTTTTTATTTTTTGAGATAGTGTTTTTCTGGGTAGCTTTGTGTCTTTCCTGGATCTCACTCTGTAAACCAGGCTGGCCTTGAACTCACAAAGGTCTGCTTGGCTCTGCCTCCTGAGTGCTGGGATTAAACATGCACTTCCACCACCTGGCAAGAATTTTTACCCAAAACTTGAGAAAGCTTAAAAAAGGATTCTAAAAGGGAGCCAGGAGCAGCTTTCTATTTGTGTTTCTCAGGAAAGCTGTGATACAGAGAGAAGGCAGAAATGAGAAAAGGTACTAAGCTACATGGATAAACATAAATAAGAATTATGGGTTAATTTAAGCATAAGAACTATTCAGTAATAAGCCTAAGCAAATGGCCAAACAGTTATAATTAACATTAAGCCTCTGTGTGTTTATTTTATAAAAGGCTATTGGTCTGTGAGTGAGAGATTTGTCCTGACTGTGGTCCAGGTAAGATACAGAAAAACTTCCAACTACACATCTCTACCATTTTAGTTCTAATATATTTCAGTTCCTCTCCTACTGTAGCCATCTTCTTTTTGTGAAGTTCTGATTTGAAGAGGATATATTCTGAACACAGACCATATGCTCCACCCTTTGGCTACCAGACATTCACCTTTAGTTTTTTTACTTAAACATTTCAATGTCTTTTGAAGATATATAGCAGTTAGACTCTAAACCTGAGATCCAAAAAAGATAAGAAGCTCCTATTATCTATCTCTAAGTGGAAGAATTCTAAACATCAAAGATGCATAAAGGATTCTACATTTAATCCACGATGTGTTTGCAGTAGACTACAAAGACAATATGAAGCCAATGTCCCCTAACACTCAGGAAGGGGCCAGTTAGTCTAACTCACAGTCACACTTAGATATGATGTAGACTATGTCTTATTGACTTTTATAATTTGTAGTATGGCCCCACAAATAAAGGAAATGAATTGCACATTCTTCTCTTTCATATTTAAGTCAGATGTAAAAGAAAAGAAACCCATTTTCTTTAACAATTTATTTTTCCTAGGTTGAGTGAAAATCACAGAAACTCATGTTTTGGGTTAATGGGTCAACCTGCCCATGAATAGTTTTAGTCTACACCAGAGTTGAGGAAAACTTGTAATTGGCTGGCACGTTTGGTTGGAATGCAGGGATATTTTTCCTGGTCCTCTGAGGACAGGCAACTCTTTCATTTGCATATAAATGCACATTGATAAGTTGGTAAAATAAAATGGGGGAGGCTTTTGATTTTGACATGATTATTATTTACTTAGTATTAGCAGTACTATCAGTATTAGCATTAGTATTGGTATTAGTATTGTGTATGTGTGTGGGTCTTACACATATACCCATGCCTATGAAAACCAGAGGTGAATATTAAATGTCTTCTACTACCACTGTCCACATTCTTTAAGGAGGGTTTCTTATTGAGCCCAGAGGTTGCTGCTTTGATTATGTTGGCTGTCCAGCCCAGTCATCATGATCAGACTCACCTCACCCTAAGTAATGGGGTTAAAAACCTATATTGCCATACTTGCCTTTTCCCCCCGGGCTCAAAACTTGAACTCAGATCCTTCTGTACTTGACTCACTGTTCCATCTCTAGAGACTTCAACAGAGCTATAATTCACCCCAACTTTCCTTCTTATAGTAAAATTTTGATAAATGTTTGAGTATGTCTAATGAAAGATTTGCAAGCATGGAATTACAAAATCCATTGAGTATTATGTGTTATAATATTAGTTATGTGCGAAAAAGAGAACGCTGGGATAAACAAAAGTTTGTGGTTTTAATGGTCCTCCTTAGCAATAGTATTGCTAATGTGTCCTTCAGTTGCAGTTAACAAGTTAGGAAAGAACACAGATGGCATGGAGAGCAAAAGGGATAAAGGAAAAGGAAGGATTAAGCCAGGTCAGGGATAGAAAGGCAGAGTAGCAGAAAACATGAGCAGGGGAAAAGAAACACTAAAGGCCTTTGAAGAGCCATATGGGAAACTACCACTGTAAATGCTTCCTGAAATACACACCTACAAACATTGGTAAAGAGGATTATCCAGGTGTGGTGGGGCAAGTCTTTAATCCTAGCACTCAGGAGGAGTCAGAATCAAACAGCTGTGACTGGGAGGGGTAGGGTTTGCCCAGTGGTCCACTGTACTTGTTCTACAGATGTTAAGAAGGCCTTTCTGTTTCTTTCTTTGTTTGTTTGTTTGTATTTGCTTTTCCAATCTCGAGTATTTTTGTAATCTGACCTCCTGCAGAGAAGTCAGAATGTACTTTTTTCTTAGTTGAGAAATTCAATAGAGAAGGTCAGACGTACTTTTAATAGAAATGACTTTCAGGAAAGAAACAGAAGGGGAACCAAGAATATTTATTAGATAAAATTTACTTTAAGTTCTAAATATTTGGAATGGGGTAGATGGCTCAGTTATTAGGGAATTTGTGTTGCAGATATGAAGTCCCAATTTTGGAGGTTATCTAACAGCCAGCATAACAATCTGGGCAAGGAAGTTGTGACCTGTAACCACAGGGCTAGCAAAGCATAGAGAATCAGATTGTTTCATAATGGGTCTCAAGACTAAAGTAAATTACCACAGAGAAAGACACCTGGCAACAATGACCTCCACATGCATGTGCACACCAGTGTATGCTCATGTACAAGGACATGTGAATACAATACAAGATTGTAAATGCACACAAATTCTCTCTCTCTCTCTCTCTCTCTCTCTCTCTCTCTCTCTCTCTCTCTCTCTCTCTCTCACACACACACACACACACACACACACACACACACACACACAGACATACACACAAAGAATTAAATGTAAGTTTGCTGTGGGATGGTCTGTATGCCAAATTGCCCTGATTGGTCAATAAATAAAACACTGATTGGTCAGTGGCCAGGCAGAAAGTATAGGTGGGACTAACAGAGAGGAGAATGGAGAAAACAGGAAGGCAGAGGGAGACAAGGCCAGCCCCTGCCATGACAGGCAGCATGTGAAGATGCCAGTAAGCCATGAGACAAATATAGATTTATACAAATGGATTAATTTAAGATATAAGAACAGTTAGCAAGAAGCCTGCCATGGCCATACAGTTTGTAAGCAATATAAGTCTCTGTGTTTACTTGGTTGGGTCTGAGCGGCTGTGGGACTGGCAGGTGAAGAGATTTGTCCTGACTTTGGGCCAGGTAGGAAAACTCTAGCTACATAAGTTTTCTTATCTTCTCCTTCATAACCTGTCATTTATTCATCCCTTCTTTTCTGTTCTTTGTAGACAGAAGTTTTCCTGTGTCCTGAAGTCATTCATACCTAAATAAACACACAGAGACTTATATTAATTACAAGCTGTTTGGTCTATGGCCCAGGCTCATACCAATGAGCTCTTTCATCTTAAATGAACCCATTTCCACTAATCTATGTATTGCCATGTGTCTTGTGGCTTCACCTGAGTTTCTTTACATCTTGCTTCTTAGGAGGTGGCTCGCAGCTTCTCCCTACCCTGCCTTCCTTCTTCCTGTATCTTTCTTTGATTTTCCACCTGGCTGTCTCTTGTCTTGCAACAGATCAAAGCAGCTTCTTTATTAAGCAATGATAGCAACATATATTCACAGCACACAGAAAGACCATCCCACAGCAGTCCTTCCTTATATTCTATTTCTCTTTATTGTATGACTTTTGTTTCATATTATTGAGGATGGCTATTTGGTCATCCTTCATTGTCTATTGGCTATAAATACCTGAAAAACACATTATGAATGATATGAAAAAGCCTACAAATCCACTGTCTCAGAAGAAGCAGAAAGAAGCAGTAATATTAGTGCACATCTAGGATTGCTCAGTAGTAGTCAACAAACTGAGCTACCTTAAATCAACCATTTCCCTTCAGATTTAGCAAATAGAATATTAGTTGATTTGTTCGGGGATAGTACTCTCCTAGGTCCAGGTAAAGAATGTCTGTCACTTTCAGATTTTGACCAACATAAAAATTTACTATAGGATTAAAAAGAAGTGTTACACATTTCTCTGCTGAGTATCTTTTTTTTGTGACTTTGTGATCCATTCTAAAGCTATAATATCGAAGAAAAAGAGAACTGTTAGAGACTCCAGGAAAAGGTCAATACTGTTGCCACTCTACTACTGAATGGCGCCACTGCATGAGATGCTTGTTTCAGTTGATGGAAAGCATCCTGTAACAACTTTGGGGGCGGCTTTGTGGGTTCAAGGCAAGGACATCAGCAGAACAGAAGCTGACAGTGATGTCACAAATGACAGGAGATGGTAGAAGAAAGGAGAATCTAGCCAGGGCATAACTCTTAAACAAATAACCCTTTATATATGGACACGGGGTGTGTTGGTGCTACACTAGAATACATACAATGCAAGTATCTGGTTCTCAGAGGAAATTTAACTTGGCTACTAGTGATTTCATAACCTGCGCTATACCAGTGTCTTAGCTACATTTTTATTGCTGTGGAAAAGTATCATGGCCAAGGCAATGTATAGAAAAATAGGTTATTTGGCACTTACAGTTTCAAAGGGTTAAATTCCATGACAATCATGGCAAGGAGCATGGCAGCAGGCATGCAGGCAAGGTGCTAGAGCAGTGGCTGAGAGTTTACATCCACAAGTATGAGGCAGATAACTAGGAATGACCTAGGATTTTGAAACCTCAAAGGCCACTTCTAGTGGCATGTCATTTCTAACAATGCCAAACCTCTTAATCCTTACCCCAAAAGTCTTACCAACTAGAGAATACACATTTAAATAAATGTGCCTACGGGGTACATCTTTATTCAAACTCCCACAGTTATAACTTGTCATTTGTCCTTATCTACTGAATTTGAACAAAAAATCACAGACACCAATAAGTAGAAGAGGAAAATGGCAGAAACACTTTAAGAACAGATGAGAGCAGTTTTATATCTAAATTAAAAATTTTTAAGACTGAGAATGGATAGAGCAAACTCAAATTTGAATGTGGAAGGAGGTATTGACAGACTTATGGTTCTATAAAATCTTCAAATATATGGAATCAGTCTAGGATGTCAATATGAAGGCTGTGGTTGAACATAGTTATAAAAGAAATATGGAGGTAAATCATACTTATAGCCTAATGGTTTCTTACTGTTTAAAGATGCTATATTTAAGGTATAGAACACCAGAATAGAACTTGAATACAACTGCCTGGCATTAGGCATGAAAATGTGAAGACAAACAGAGGTTTGTATTCATAACCTATCCCCAGACTTCCATCATCTCTGTAGAATTGATCTACTGATTACTAGGAAAATCTTGCTTTCCTTTTAATAAGTCCAGTCATCTTCAATCAAGTACGACATTTCTAAAGAAGCTGGAGTTTATTTTGTAAAAAAGAATTCCATCAGGCCTAGTAATGTACTAAAAATTAAAGATTAAATGGAGGTTTGAAACTCTGGATCAGTAAGGAAGATATGGATGTGTGCTTAGCAGTTTTGTTATGGACATCTGGGCACTTCAACCTTGAGATAATTGTCAGCCTTATGTATATTCCTGATTATGCTCATAATGCAGTGGCACCGTGTAAAAGAGTAAAATAGCAAGGATATCCATTAGATGACTACAAGTCTGACCATCCAGGTCAGAGTATAGAGTCATTTTCTACAGCTCCAGGCTGAACCTAAATGTGAAAAGGACAGGGATTATTACATTATTAGTATTATTTTGTCCTTCTTCCCTTCTTGAGTATGTGTATAAGAGAATGCATATGCATGGTTTTGCTCATGTATGGGAAGACATGTGCCTGCATTGCAAAATCAGAAGTCTCTGTTGTTTAAGTCTAAACAGGTAATTTCTTACTCTATTTTATAATTTTGTGACATCTCTTATTTTGCCAAAGACTCCTGGGGGATCTTCATGTTCCTCCCTTCTTAATGTTTGGTGACCCAGGAGTAGTCACCACATCATTGTTTTTTTGTAGGTTCTGGGATCAAATTTGGATACTCTGTGTTGGCATAGAAGGCATTTATGTACAGAGGTATTTTCTTAGGCTCATTCTGTAAAACATAAATTTTAGAAAGAAAATTTGTGAGTGTAGAGCTTGATTGGAAATCATGGATTTTTTGTGTATCTTAACCAAGATATCATGAAGACACTAGAACTCAAATATTAGCATGAGAAGGGGAATACATACTTTTTATTGTACCTTGGACACAACAATTTGTATTCATAAGGAGATGACTGAAGAATCAAGAGTCTGGAATACATACTGAATTGTAGTCATGGATTTGACTCAAGGACAACAAAGGGGTTAGTGTATTCTCAGCCTAGTCCCTGTCATGTCATTCATACTTAAGGGTTATGGGAGAAAAAATTTAATTCTTCTATCTTGAAACTCAATGCTTACCATATTATGTGTTTCTCTCAAATCTTAGACATAACGAACATTTCCATAATTGTGTTAAGGTATAGGAGTTCTGGGCAGTACTGAGTTAGGTGTGAATATACATTTTGTCTAAAAAGAATACTTTCTGAGTTACTATGAGGACCTGATACTTCCTATTAAAATTATAGGTGTGTGGTATTCTTGTTAAAGATCCTTGAAAAGGATAGGATTTACAAGCAGCAGTTCCTTAATGGCAAAGCTATGAATGAATTGTATATTTAAACTGAAACCTTGGAAATGATCAAGAAAATTTGTTTCACATCATAGAAATTACTTTTTTGGGCAGGAGATAAGCAAATGAATGTGAAGAGTGAGTGAGCTTACCCTGCTGAGCATGGTCTTCAGTCCCTCCCAAAGTCCTAGAATTTGTTCCTCAACTCTTTTGTTCTTGCCAGTGTAGTACCAGATGTTTCTGGAAGAGAAGAGAGTGCAGGCATCATGTCCTTCAGAGGCTCTTCCCATGTGTGTAAAACACTGATGACCATGTTTAGGTATTCCAACAAAACAATCATTAAAGAAAGTCTCATTAAAATGAATAAAACACAGCAGGGTAGATACCTGTGGTGGCTACACAAAGGTCATGAACTCCAGTATCCCTTTGTTATTAATAAGCATACAGAAATCTATTTGATACATGATGTGCACTGTAGAAATGTTAATTTTCTCTCAAAGAACTGCAATTTTCTCCAAGAAAAATAAATAGACCTTAACAATTATTTTGTGATGAATGTCAAACGGATCTTGTTTTGTTTTCTGTATCTGCTAACATCTGAACTCCAGGTGAGATTGTTCTATTTGATTGCTTCTATTGTCCATGAGAAACCAAGTACTGCTTAGAAACAGTGAGTGCCCACAGAACTTTTTTGAGACAAAAACAGATGTCAAAGAAGTCAATGATCATTGGCCCAAATCATTTTCACACTAATGAGCCACCTGCTCACTCATATGTACTTGTGTTTTATATGCAACTATTGAATACTAAAATAGAGGTACAATGAAGAAAGGGATACATTCTAAATCATAGTGTCTTCAGTATAGACGACTTCTTGTCCTTAGCAACCAACTTTTGGCAGGTACTGGAGAAGGACTATATGACTCAGTGTTGTTTTAATGCCAGTATCAGTGACAAAAACAGTGGAATTTTGATCTGATCAGTCTATAACCAATAAGCGGAAAAATATATGAGTGTCATCTCAGATTTGTATTACTTCCTGCCATGTCTGTTTCTTGCTAAAGAAATTGAAGTACTGAGGGAATCCCATGCACATTTTACAGGAAACATGGATAGATTGTGGAGGAAAAAAATGCAGGCTAAGTGCAGATAGAAAAATCTGAATCTTTTCTGCCAAGGGATTAGGAAAGAAGGTTTGAGGTGACTAAATCTCAGATTCATATTCTACTTAGGATTCACATGATACAATCTCTATATAAGCTCTATAAAGTACTGGAGCCTCAGTTCTTTATGGTCCTATTAAAACCATGTATTAGGGAACTTTTATGAGGATGAAATGAATCGGTGCCAATGGACTGCTTTTGAGGAGTCCAGATAAGTAGATCTGAGCCAATGCTGACCTCTTCCTCTACTTCTTCTTCCTTCATTGGCCATTATTGTACTCACACTTTAATTATGAGAACAGTATGTGTATTTGTTTCTGGTTCTAGTAATATACACGAATGGGAAATAGATGATGTATGTGAGATATACACATAAGAAGTTTTGAGGAAATCATATTCAGGTTGTAGCAAAGGCAGGGAGATAAGAGATCATGAGGATTTTACATTATAGATGCTGAGGGTTTCAATCCTCATCATAGCACAAGTTACCATCAGGAGTAATATGAAGTGTAGAGAGGAGCCCTCCTTTCTCCTGTGTTTCACTTGAGGTAGAAGACAAGGGGAGTAGTCAAGGAAGACTGCACATGCAGTGACAAAATGCAGCCAGAGGAGCGATGTTTAGCATATAACATAAACACTACCCTATCTTCAGTTCTTCACATGCATATTAAAGTATATTCAACCAGGAATGTCCAATTCAGATTAAAGCATTCCAGATAATATTAAGAAGAATGTCAATGAAATTATCCTGGTAAGAGATGGTGTTCTGCATTGGCAATTGATAAATCTGCTATCGTGTGATGAAGCTGCTGTCTTAGAGTGTAAATCAGCAGCTGTATGAAGTGATTGACTCTCTTGTTTCTTCTTCCCTTCTCATGTATCTGAGATTACCATACCTGATATGGTCCCAGCACAACTAGCTTGTGCATTACTTCCATTGTTTTGTGAAAAGAAGGGAAAAAACCTACTTTGGTCTGATGGACTTGTTCATGGTTTCCTGGAGGGATGGAGGCAGAGTGACAGAAGAGTATTATCAAGTTTTGACTCAAAGTTCTCCTACCACACTTTGAGGGCTAAAAGGATTGGAAAAGATTTGATTTCTTAGGGTGGAATTGAATGGATAGAGATATGACCCCATTAGTAATACATTTTGCAGATGTAATTTTTAAGCAGAGGATAACTTTACAAAATTCAAACAGAGAAATGAAACAAACACTGCCTACTTTTCCTTTCCATTGGAGAAGCAATCTAAGTTTCCATACTCCAACACTCTTCCCTTTTTTCCTGTTCTCTTGATTTTCCCTTCCTAAACAGAATAAAACACTAAAAAACACATACTCTAAAAATACTGAGAGAACCAAAAATCATCACTTTTTTCTATATTTAAGGTGAGTGCTATACAATAATACATGAATTTCATAGTTATAAATATTCAGTCTCACTAGCATACAGTAATTTATTTTCTTTGACTAGTCAAAATAAAATATTTACTCTGTGGTGCAATGGTTTTCAAACTTCCTAGTGTGGTGATTCTTTAATACAGTTCCTCATGTTGTGGTGACCCCCAACTATAAAATTATTTTCATTGCTAATTAATAAATGTAAATTTGTTATTGTTATGACTTGTAATGTAAATATATGATATGCAGGATATCTGATATGCAACCCCTGGGAAAGAGTTGTTTAATCCACACAGGGGTCGTGACCTATAGGTTGAGAATCACTGCCCTAGAAATTCCTGAAACAATAAAGATTCTTGCCATCATGGTTGGTTGTCTTCCAGAACTGTATGATAAGACCCTATTGCTTAAGATGCTCTATATACTCTTTGCAGTACTTGGGGAAATAAGTCTAAGAGTGAGCTGGAAGTGTTCCCTCTTTGCTCTAGCTCTTGTATTGCTGGAAGGTGCTTCTAAGTCTGCTGGGGAGAACTATCACTGAGTGTCCTACTTAATTGCTGATTGTTCATGCTTCATGATGGAAATACTAAACAAGAATGTGGTACAAGCAGTTAAGAATTAAATCAGATTAAAAAATAGTTATATTTTTATTGAAAATAGATTTTTCATTATGTATTCTGATCACTGTTTCCCCTCCCCCAAGCCTTTCATATCCTCCTCATCTCCCCACTCACAAAAATGCACCGCATTTTTGTATTTGTAACATTAGAAAACAAAGAACTAAAAAAGAAAAGCCCAAACAAAAACAAAGCATTATGAGATTAAAATTCCTCCCCCTCCCCAAATACCACTGAGTTCATTTTGTGTTTTCTATCTACTGCTGGGCATGTGACCTATCTTGAATGTGGTTTGTAAGCCCAGTGAGACTCCATTGGAGAAAACTAATTTTCCTTTGCAAACAGTTATAAATGAAAAATAATTTCTGGGTTAGGAATGGGGGCTTGTGTCCACTTCCCCTCTTAGTTGTGAGAGCCCATGGGCTTAGAACTGTGCATGCTGCCACAGTCTCTGTGAGTTAATGTGTGCATCTGTCCTATTGTCTTGAAGACCTTCTTTCCTTGTGGTTTTGATTAACACTGGTTCTTACAGGCTTTCTACTTCCTTTTTTGCAAAGTTCCCAGATCCCCAAATGGAGGGTTTTGTTGAGAAATGGCTCAGTGGGAAGGTCCACTTGTTCTTGCAGAATGACTAGCTTCTTTTTCCAGGTAACAAATGGTGCCTTAGACCCATCCATAACTACAGTCACAGGGGATCCAATACCATCTTCTGACCTCCACAGGCGTTAAGTACACTTGTGGCAAAAGC
Organism: Peromyscus leucopus; assembly: GCF_004664715.2. NCBI lineage: Eukaryota > Metazoa > Chordata > Mammalia > Rodentia > Cricetidae > Peromyscus > Peromyscus leucopus. The sequence goes on from NC_051067.1 coordinate 36,016,706, forward strand.
TCATACATATAAAATCAAATAAAATAAAACTCAAAATCGTATTTCTTAATAGACTTATGCCAGCTCCACAGGTAGAAATTCACTGCTGTTTTGGGGAGCTTAGACAAAACCTGTAAGCAGGATATTCATTTACAGACCCAAGTAAATATCCAGTTGCTCTTCATTGGTAAATGAGTAAGATGTGGAATCTAAGATGCTTATCAACATTTGTATTTATGAGACTAGGCTATTACTGCAGCCAAGTAACCAACTCAAGAAGTAGTCAATATACCTTTGAATGATTTATTGTAGTATTGTTTGTGGTCCCTTAGTTTTTGTTTGAGAGGTTGAGAGTGATCCAATACTACAGCTCTATTGCTGTGGTGCACTGGTGCATGATATTCCTGCATCTGTTTGAAGGAAGCATTTTGTGAACTAATGTTTTCTGTGGTAGTGGGCTTTCAGGGTGAGGGGATCAGAGCAGATGCTTAAAATACATATCCAGTGGGGGAATTGGGGAGAAGAGAACAACCAGGGCATATCTCATGATTGAGAACTGTCTCTTTATGCATGGACCCTGGGTGTGCTGGAACAACTCTGGTGTGCCTACAGCAGAAGGCCCTGGTTCTCAGAGGAATTTAACTTGAGCTTTAGTCACTTTATTTATCACTTGTAATCTCAAGTGGCAGAAAGACATTTAAGGAATTGCTCAACATCCTTAGTTAACAGGGAAATGCAAATCAAAACGACTCTAAGATACCCTCTTACACCTGTCAGATTGGCTATGATCAAAAACACTGATGACAGTTTATGTCGGAGAGGAAGCAGAGCAAGGGGAACGCTCCTCCACTGTTGGTGGGAGTGCAAGCTTGTATAGCCACTTTGGAAATCAGTATGACGGTTTCTCAGAAAATTGGAAATCAATCTACCTCAAGACCTAGGTGTACCATTCTTGGGCATATACCCAAGGAATGCTCAATTGTACCACAAAGACACATGCTAAAATATGTTCATTGCAGCATTATTTGTAATAGCCAGAATCTGGAAACAACCTAGATGCCCCTCAACTGAAGAATAGATAAAGAAAATGTGGCACAGATACACAATGGAGTACTACTTAATAGTGAAATACAATGATATCATGAAATTTGCCAGCAAATGGATGGAACTAGAAAATATCATCCTGAGTGAGGTAACCCAGACTCAGAGGGACAAGCATGGTATGGCCTCACTCATAAGTGGATGCTAGATGTAAAGCCAAGGATAACCAGATTGTAACCCATACCTCTAGGGAGACTAGCTAGCAATGAGGACCCTAGGAGGGATACACAAATTGCCCAGCAAAAGAGAAATATATGAGATCTACATGAGCAAACGGGGTGGAGGCTAATAGCACCTTTTGTCACATATCCTTAACTACTGAGTCCTGAGAACTTCACAATCATTGACAAGTAGAAGAGAGAAAACTTTAGAAGACAAGATGAAATTTGCCTTCCCTGATTTGTGACATTAATAGTTGGAGCACAAGAGTAGGAAGTTAAAAAGCTTGAATATGAGATGAGGTGTTCTTAGATGCATACTAATACAGAACCATAAAATATACAGAATCTTGCCATGGGATAATGCTTTTGTACACTGGTTTAATAAAATGCTGATTGGCCAGTAGCCAGGGAGGAAGTATTGGTGGGATGAGCAGATAAGGAGAATTCCAGGAAGAGGAAGACTGAGTCAAGAGACACCAGTCTGTCATGTAGGGAGCAGCATGTAATGACACACAGGCAAAGCACAGAACATGTGACAACATATAGATTAACAGAAATGGGCTCAGTTTAAATGCAAGATCTAGTCACTAGTAAGCCTGAGGTAATGGCTGAGCAATTTTAATTAAAATAAGCCTGTATGTGTTTACTTGGGGTATGCTAGTGGGAAAGATTTGTCCCGACTGCGGACCAGGCAGGATACAGAAAAAATTGTAGCTACAGAATCTGTCTAAGATTGCATTATGGAGGAGCATGATTAAAAAGTTAATAGAGAAATGCATAGCTGCTTCATGCATTTATCCTAACAGTCTATAGAATGTTTAAAAAGGCATCAATGCTACAATTAGAGCTGCAGGCAACTAAGGAATGCTGAATGTCAGATAAATAGTCTTCCCTAAGGAAAGGCACACTAACTGACTGTCTAATATCAAATGTTCAATATTGAAAATATATGTGTCAGCAACAAGTGACTATATATATATGTGTATATATATATATATATATATATATATATATATATATATATATATTTATATGAGCATGTGATTAAAAATTAATTAAAATAAGTGGCCATGAAGATAATACTACAATGATTGGAAGAAGGACAACAAAGTGAAATTTTGTAATTGTGTGTGTGTGTGTGTGTGTGTGTATGTGTAATGTATTTAATGATAGTCCAATTGTATAACAATTATATTGTCTGTGATGAGACTTTGAGAAAGTGGTCATTCCCTCTAGGTTTTTTTCATAAACTTCCAGCTTCTTGGCAGAATGGATCTACTGATTACTGGGAAAATCTTGCTATAGTTGTAATATGTTAAGCTATCTTCACTCATTCTAACTAGTACAAGTATTCTCTTGACTTTTGTAAACTAAACTTATTTGTGGAGAATATTTGATATGATCATCACAATAACCATTACTAAATTCTGCATTAAATGTCCATGAAACATTGACAAATCCTCATTTGAATTTAATATTTTCAAACAACCAATGTTTATTTTGTATAGGATACCCATTAAACCTAGGAATGAACCAAAGAGGTAGAGATTCAATAGAGCTTTCAAAGTCAGAATGATCAAGGACCTTCTCAGTGACAGAAGACACGTTTGTGAGCTCAACAGCTATTGTCATGCACATCTTGGCACTTTAAGACCTTGAGATAATTGTCAACCTTGTGTGTATCCCTGCAAACACACTGGTACAGAGTACTAACAGCAAAATAGTGAGTGGCTTCATCAAATGACTACAGAACCAACCATCCATTGGTCAGATTTGTAATCATTTTGTCCAGGAAAAAATTCCATGATTATGTCACCTTAGGAAGTAGATAAATATTCCTTACTCTTTACACAGTCTATTTTTACATGCATTGCTTTGCATTTTGGAACAATGTCCAGGGTTCAAATTATTTTGGAAATCACAAAAGTCATCTCAGTTCCATAATGACTCAGAATCAGGCCATGTAGGAAAATACATGTAATTTCTTATAACTTTTCTCTATATCAGAGTTCTATATTCTTTCTGCTATGTCATCTCTTACATTCCCTTAGTGTTTCAGGTGGTGAAAAAGGCCCTCCACCAATTCTTTTTAGCTTTGTGCTTGTGTGTCACAGCAACAGTCAATTATTAACATTTATCAAAACATGGATTTCTGTTTGTAATCAGCAAACATTATGAAAAATTACTTTTCAAAAAGTAGATACTGTTCTGGTACTAAGTAGGCAGAAGAACAATTGTTTAAAAGTAATTTTGAAAGCCATTTGATATGCACTTTAAAAAGATATAATAATTACGTAGATGATGCAGGTGGCCTCCTCAAAGATATGTATTTTACAATGTCTTCGAATGCACTGCATGGATTGCCTCCTGTATTGTTAGATTGACATCATTTCAGGATATTATTTCTTGTGACCCTAACTCATTTCCACTGTAGTAACAGTGTAGGTACATAATGAGCCAGCTGATCATTTTACCAGGTAGCTGAGTAAAAGCACTTTGTTGATAATAAACCTCTATAGACTGCAAAGTTCTTATTGACACCCAAGTAAAGCTGCCCTTGCCTTGGATATTTGATTTATTTAGAAACCTGGATTCTTCAACCATTGAACCAAATTGAAGTCTCAATTAACAACAGAGTCTACCCATTTCAATCTTGTGAGCAACCAAAAGTTTGTCTGGAGCAGGATCCTTCCTGGAACAGTTTTTCAAATACTTAGTAGGAAATGAATTTAACCTCTACACTGGGCTACTATTCAATTAATTTCTAAGAGTCAGAAATTGTGACATTCAATGGTGGGTACCTTCTTCTAATCCATTAACTTCTGTTTTGCTTCTTTTTTCCTAAAGCTTTTCCAACTAAATAAGCCATGTATGAAAAACTTTATATCACAGAACATTTGTGGACTACACAGCTTCAAAGAATAGAAATTTCCACTGAAGATGAGAATCTGTAAAAGAAATAAACAAAAATATATGAAGGTATAGTAGAATTAAAAAGAGGTCTCAAGACTTAACAAGGATTGAGTGCTCACCTAAAATAGATCAGCCTGCATGAGAGATTGGGTCCTATTTACTTTTATATACACTACCTTCATTATGTCTGAAATTGTTTCTTTATGTTGGCATCTTCCATAATGCTCACTGGATGGATTCAGTTGTGCTGCCCAGAACATTAATGGAGCAAGCAAACAATTCCCTATTCCGTTCAGCTGCTCTCATTGCCTTTCTAGCTATCTTAAGGTTTCTAGAAGTTTATGGGTTCTATCTTAGTTTATTAGATGGTTTGGCAAATATAGGCTCTTTATAGTCTAAACATTTAGCTCAAAAGGATCAAGGATAAGTCAGCAATTTCAACTCTGATATATTCCTGTTTTTCATAGTAATACAAGCCCCACTTAGAGTTCACCCTCAAGCAAATAGCCCCAAATATGATGTGAATCATAGGTCTACATGTCTCATTTCCTTTCAGTGTACATATTTCAAAGGGGAAAAGTGCACAGGGCACTGTAATGCAGAGATAATTTTGAATCATTATGACCTGCTGAATTTCAATGCACGTTTTTTACCATTTGCTTCCAGTGACTCCCCTGATTAACCTTTCCCCCCTTTTCCTGTCCATCTTGACTGTGTGCATAGTCAGAGAAGCCAAGACCTTCTCCTTTAAACATTGTTCTGTGGTTTAGTTATAGTTGGGGGAAATAAATTATAAAAACAAATAGTAATTCCCACTCTGACCACCAGATTGTTACCTTTTCATTGAAATTTTAATTTTTCTCTGCTCTGTAATATTTGGTATCCAGAGCTGACCTACAAAATGAGAAAAGAAATTTCTATTCCTTTCCTTATGTAAGGAAAGAACTTTGCGAACACAGGAATGTGAACTTCCTACAACCAATCACATGTCTATAGTAGCAAATAGAACAACCTGGGCCCCACATCTCTTAAACAACAGGGAAGGGCAGGTTAGCCAATTCACAGTCCTGCCTGGATACGATCAACCTTGTAATATAGACATTTATAAATGTAAGATGCCTGCAGGAAATTGTAGGAAAAAGTTTACTTCTCTCTCATCTTCTCAATTCATTAGGTAAATAAAACAATGAAATTCATTTTTTCTTCTACCAGTAAATATTTTCCATGATTTTATGGAAATCATAAAGACTCATTTTATATGAGTTTGTTTGCCCATGTACTTTTTTGTTCAAAAGTACCCATCAAGAAATCTTAGGGATAATTGTTCCATGCAGTTAGAATACAAGAATTTGTAGTTCTTGGAGGATTTTTTCTGGTGCTATAATTTGAGTTAGAGCTTTTCACATTTATATAAATTCATAATGGATGGACAGATTTAAAAGCATTGGGGCCACCACCACCGGGCAGTGGTGGCGCACGCCTTTAATCCCAGCACTCGGGAGGCAGAGGCAGGCGGATCTCTGTGAGTTCGAGGCCAGCCTGGGAAAGGCGCAAAGCTACACAGAGAAACCCTGTCTCAAAAACCAAAAAAAAAAAAAAAAAAAAAAAAAAAAAAAAAGCATTGGGGATCCTTCCTTTGATTTTGATTTTGACATCCCAGTGTTTCTATGTCTGTGTGTGTGTGTGTGTGTTTAAAGTTGTATGTATGCATAAAGACACATTCCAGAGTACAACTTCGTGTCATTTTTAAGAAAATTTTTTACTTCATTTTTAAAAGGTTGTTTGTATTGGCCTGACTCTCATAAATTAGGGTAAAGTATCTGGAGTGTGACCCAAGATCTTCTTGTGACCTTGCACTAGGGCTAGGATTCAGATACATGCCAACATGCCAAGTATCTGTCTGTAATTCAGTTCTACATATCAAACATATGCCTTCATGATGACAGGGAAGTAGTTTATCCTAAGATCTATCCTCTTGGCTTGCTGGTGGTCATATAAAGAATACTCTGATTGTTGAATTTCATGATTTTCACAGTTGTAAGATATGCTTTAGTTTTGTTTTTTAATTTATTTTGTTCTTTTTGTAACAAGTTGTAGAATAGTACATTCCATAGTTTATTGAGCCATCTGCTTAGGGAGAGGTTGGCCACGGGACAAGAAAGCTCAGGTTTTGTGATAGAGCACTTTCTCTTTGGATTCTTCATATCCTCTCTGACCTTATTGTGATTGGATTTAGTTTTATCTTTGTCTCCTTATTTGTGGTATCAAAACCCTGTGGCCTCATCTAGGATAAGTTTACTGTCACAGAAGTTAGGAAGTGAACTCTTTGTTGCAACAGTTTTCTCAGAATATAAGCCTTCCATCTTGGAGGGAAGCTCCTTACGAATGTCACTTGTTAGATGTGATGAAACAAAAGGGCTTTAAGGGAATGAAACATTCCTTCCTACAGGAAACCTCATTATCCTCCTGGGAAAATACCTAAATAAATTCAGAAAGTACCTGCATAGGACTAAATTAATTAGGTCTATTTAATCCCACACATGCATAAACTGTAAGAGTGCTAAGAGACACTCTCTGACGTGCTTTGCTGCATGGAGGAAGCAGAGATCATCTGATATCTGGAAGAGGCCACGAGCTTATCTGCTTGGAAAAAGAAAAAAAGAGAGACAATGTGAACTGCCCAGAGGCCTCAGAGACCAGTCGCTGCTTCGAACAGGCTGAGACCCATGAGGAGTCTAACTAGTTGAGCTTTGTCCAAGTTTTATGGTGTGCTCTCTGTTTCCAGGTTTTGTGAACTGCTATCTGTACTTTGGTGGGCTATTGGTTTTATAGCTCTCTTTTAAGATATGTTTGGTATATAAATATGTCTTTGCTCTTATTCCTGTAAGTGCCCCCAACAATTGAATGGCTTACCAATTGGAATTTGTTGGTGTGGTTTCTTTGCTCTGTCACAGAATCCAAACCTGGACTGAATAGTGCATTTGTTGTTGTTCTTGTATTTTTTTTATGTATCCCCAGAAATAGAATCTCACAACAAAACCCTCAACTCTTTAAGATTTTGATTATAATTGGTGTATAGTCTTCATTGAATTGGCTAATAATAAAAGGCTCACATTTTGTTGTTTTTACATTTCTGATGTAGGTTTGTTTGTACTCATGTTTGTATGTGTGTGTTTCTACCAGTTGTAATATTTATATGTATCGGTTCCCCAAATTTTTCATGAAACTGGATCTCTCATCTAGTCTTGAGCTTGATGGTATCAGAAGCCTAGCTGGCACCATACTGTTGATGCATAGAATATGGAGAAATAAATCCTGTATCGACATAGATCTTTACTAGATGGCTTTCTTGTCATTGGAAGCTCCAATTCACACTGCTAGAGACAAAAGACATCAACATAATTCTCCAAATATGAATCATATCAATGTTTGCAATAGTGGTAGACATGTTATGTAGTAACCTTATTGTGTGATTTTTGGCCTCTCCAAAACATGGAACTCATGCTTCCATTAGCTAGAACAAAAACCTGATGATGGTGATGTTGTAGATTCTAGAGGAGAATATAATATTAATATACTGCTTACTTGAAATACTAAGGCAGTGTCAGTTATTACAGTTATTGTGACAAATTAGAGCATGTCTCAACCCTCATCAGAGAATTTTTTCCCAGTTTATGCTGATTCATACAGAGACTACAATTGAATTATGTGCAGAGTGTAAGAGACTGAGGATTATTTAGTTCTAAATTGATACCTATATCAAACACTCTACACACAAAGCTAAGGAATCATCAGGAAAGAGCGGTTAAGATGATTGACAAGGAAGAGGCAGTGGACAACTGCAGATTGTCAGCATTTCCTGGACTTGATGGGGTCATTGCACTATGAATTCACAATAGTTTTGCTTGCATGTGTAAGACCTATACAGATTCAAGCAATATAAAATCCAGGTGGAAGGCCCATGAAACACATACTGAATTGAAGCAGTATTGACAATTATTTAGTTTGAGAGAGAGGCAATAAATTTTCTTCAATGATGTAGCCCCTGAGATGCTATCCATGCTCTAGGAGATAATCCTCTTCACCTGCCATATATAAATACTATTCACTGAACTCCTGAGACAACTAACATGGCACATGCCTATGGAACAAAGTAGTAGTTGGAATAGAAAAGACAATGGATGAAAGGGTTGGGTATTATTTGATGAAAAGACATTAAAATTGTGACTGAAAGTCTCAAAAAAAATTATGGAAGAGTTGAGTTTGTTTCATGCTTGCTATGAGGTTATAAAACTTCTTTGGGGAGTAAGACTAAGAGTCTGAGCACTTGGATTTGACCAGACTCATGAAAATTATGTTGTCCTCTTTGAACAAAAGGAAGGCTAGGAAATACTTCTATATTCTCTCTGAGGGTAGACAAAGTATCACTTTGAATTAAAATTTTACAAACAGTATAATAACTGGAATGGAAATTTACACAACAGGACCAGCTAAATTTATTTCCTTATCTGAAATTTGGTACATTTTCACAGTTCAATGAAGTGGTATGAGTAATTTTTTAATTATAGATATTTTATTTGTATCTACTTATATTTGCAAATATATGTAATTGTTGAATTTGTTAAAGCCTTCCATCTTGGAGGAAACAGTCTTAAGAAATGGGAAGTAAAGGTAAGTGAAAGAACTGAGTATTTAATATAGGACATATACAGACAGGTAAAGCAATAGGATGTTCTATGGGGGAGATGAAACACTATATTATGCAAGAATGTTCTCTTAAGACAGGAAGCAGACTCCTCAAAAAGCTTCAGAAGTCCCTGAAACTGAAGAGATTAATTAGGCCTCCCCATTCTCAAAAGTATGTATGCAGTAACAATTGCTAAGAATTACTCTAAGTAGAGTCAAGCTGCAGAGAAGAGATAGAGACTTGGGAGCAGCCTGGAAGAAGCAAGAAAGAGTCAAAGAGCCTTAGCAGAGACCATCTCAACAGCATAGCAGAAATACAAACCAGCTGAGCTTTCCAAAAGGATCAGACTGATTGAGTCACCTGGAAAGCACAGGCTATATACATCCTGTTGAGTTGTGTGCTGTCTATGTGGTGTGTTCCTCATTTCCAGCTTTTATTAGGTGTCACACATGTTGGGATGCAATGTGGTGATGCATCTGTGTTTGGGGCATTTCTACTCTTGTGCCTTGTACCCGTATTCTTGAAAGTAACCACAATAAACTCGATTGGTTCAACAAAGTGATCTGTAATTTGATCTGTCAAGGAATCACTATCTGGGAAGAGTGGATAGTATGTGTGTAGTGTCTCCTCAGGACTCCTCAGTCTCACAACTTATTGCCACCTGAACAGGAATCTTCCAACCAAAAATGAATTGGGGAACAGTGAATGTGGGGTTGTGTCTAAGATCAGTCATGTATGCAACTGAGTGATCAATAGCTCAATGATTACCATCCATGCTGTTATCTTTTCTGTATGGTCTGTGTTAGTGAAATTTTTTGATGTTGCAGAAGCTCCATGTTTTTTTGCTAACAGTAGTGAGTTATGTAAGATGCATGTTCCCTAAGAGGATGTAGCACTTTTAAAAAGGCCTCAATCTTACAATAAGAACTATAGGCAACTAAGTAATGCTAAGGAAAATGTGCAACACTGGAAACATGAACTCATGTAATACTATACAGATGGAGTAGGTCATATTTAGGAATGTATCTGTGTGTGTGTGTAGTGTGTGTGTATGTGTGTGTGTGTGTGTGTGTGTATACAACTGTAATGACAATTAATGAAGTAATGAGGCCACAAATTTGCAAGAAAGAATGAAGGGAATAAACATGGTTTTGAGAGAGGAAAAAGAAGGGAGAAATATTAAAATACATTCTAATCTCAATATATTTGTGTATATTATATCTATATATATATATGTGTGTGTGTGTGTGTGTGTGTCTATGTATAATTTGTTTTGTGTTTAATGTTAGTATAAAAATTATATTTTCTGTGATGAGACTTTGAAAAAGTGGCCATTCCCTCTAGGTTGTTTTCATAAACTTCCATTTTCTTGGCAGAATGGATCTACTTATTACTGGGAAACTCTTGCTGTGGTTCTAATATGTTAAGTCATATTCACTTATTCTGGCTAATAAGTACTTTCTTGACGTCTATAAACTAAACTTGTGAAAAATATTGTATATGAATGTCATAATATCATAATATCTGCATCAAATTCCCATAGAACATCAAATCCTCATTTTGAATTCAACATTTCCAAAGAATCAATGTTTATTTTTGAATGACACACTCATTAAGCCTAGAAATATACCAAAGATGTAGACTCAATGGAGCTTTGAAGGTCTGGATTATCAAGGACCTTCTCAGTGGCAAAGGACAGGATATGAGCTCAGCAGTTGTTGTCATGAACATCTCGGCACTTCAAGACCTTGAGATAATTGTCAACCTTGTGTGTATCCCTGCGCACACAGCGGCCCAGGGTATACAAAGCAATATTACGAGTGTCTTCATCAGATGACTGCAAATCTGACCATCCAGACCAGAAAGTATAATCATTTTCAACAGCTCCAGGCTGAACCTAAACATGGAAAGAGAAGGAATTATTATTATTATTATTATTATTATTATTATTATTATTATTATTATTGGTTTTTCAAGACAGGGTTTCTCTGTGTAGCTTTGTGCCTTTCCTAGATCTTGCTCTGTAGACCAGGATGACCTTGAACTCACAAAGATATGCCTGCCTTGGCCTGCCAAGTGCTAGGATTAAAGGCGTGTGCCACCACCGCCCGACAGAAAGGGATTATTTACACAGTTAGTATTACTTGGTAGTAATATCTTCTTGTAAATGAGTGGATATATATATGCATGTATATATATGGTACATATTCATGCACCAGAATTCATGCGCCAGCATTTGTATATCAGAAAGGGTGTTGTTTAAACTTCCACAGTTGACTTCTGAATTTCTCTATTTATTTTTTTTTTTGAGGCAACTTCTCTTATTTTAGCAGTCACTCACCAGGAATGTCTATGTTTCTGCCTTCCTAATGTTTGGATTCTACAGAATATTCACTATATCTCTTTACTTTTATGTGAATTCTAGGATCAAATTCCTGGCTGCCAAAGAAGGCATTTATAGCCTGGTTTTATCCTGAGCCTTATTCTATAAAACTAATAAAGATTAAGTTATACTAGAAGGAAATATATTAGTTTTGTCATATATTATATTGAAGGCAAGAGGCTTTTTAAAGTAAACATCATTTGGGAATGCATATTTTCTGATGTGTCATTGGTCCCAGAAGAGGTGTATCCATATAGAAGCAGACTGAGTAATAAACTGAAAGATATTTTTTCATTGTATGCATGCAATTGACCAACATAAAGGCTGATGTTTTCTCAGCTTATTCTCTGAGGCACCATTCATACATGTGGGTTTGAGGAGAATATTCCTTTAATCTTCTATCTTTAAACTCATTCTATTCTTTATATCATGTATTCTTCCAAATTCAAGAATATATCAAACATTTCCAACAATGTGTTAACGTTGAGTTCCAAGACTGTTATCAGATTTTCTGAATTAGTCAGGAATATCCATACCACCTATAAAAGCTACTTTCTGAGTTAATGTAAGAAGCAGTTACTTTCTATCGAGAGCGCTGATGTGTGTGGTTCTCAGAAAAGAACCTGAAGAAGATAAGATTTGCAATTGCCCTCTCCTTATTGTCAAGGCAGTGAATTAATTGGATAGAAATCATATATAATTTCATATATATATATATATATATATATCTCAGAAATGAATTATTGAAAAATTCATTTCCTAATTAACAAATAACCTCTTCCATACAGGAGATAAGCAAAAGAGTATGAAGAGTGAGTGGGCTTACCCTACTGAGTATGGTCTTCAGTCCCTCCAGGAGGCCTAGAATTCTTTCTTCCAAATCTTTTGTGTTTGACAGCATAACCTCAGATGCATCTGGAAGAGCAGCCACAGCAGCCACCATGTGCTTCAGAGGCTCTTCCCAGGCTTGTAAAACGCTGATGGTCACTTTCAGAAGATCTTCTGACTAAACAATCATGAACAAGAACATCTCATTAAAATAACTGAAACACAACAGGGTTAATACATGTGGTGGCTGAACGAAGGTCATGAACTCCTGTATTGATTTATTATTAATAGAAGTATAGAAAACATTCTTAGCACATGATCGGCAATATAGGAATAACAATATTCTATCACAGAATTACAATTTTTTTCTCAAATAGAATTGATTTCCCTTCACAGTGATTTCTGGTGCATGTCAAACAAATCATGTTTTGTTTTTGCTATATGTTCTACCATCTATAGTTCTGGCGAGCCTCAGTTCCTTATGGTCCTAATAATACAATGTACAAGAGATTTTGTAAGGATTAAAGGAATCAGTGACAAAGGATTGCTTTGGGGGGTTTCAATGTAAGTAGATCAGAGGAAATGCTGACCTCTTCCTATACCTTCTCACTATTAACTCACATTTTATTTATGAGAAGAGTTTGTGTGTAGGTTACTCATCCTACACATGAAGGGGAAAAGATTATATGTGTGAGATGTGTATACATAAGGAATTTTGTGTAAATCATATTCAGAATTTTTATGACAAAGACTGAGATGGAAGATGTTAAGACAGTAATAAATCATAGGTACTGAGATATTCTGTGTTCCTCACAGCATAGGTTGTCATTGAGAATAAGGTAACATGTTCAGAGGAACCTCCTTTTAACCTTTACTTTTGAAACATAAAAGAAGCCTGTGTAATTTAGAGGGATTCTTTATTAATTATAAAAAAATGGAAGTAGGAACAAGAGAATCTTTAAAAGTAAGTCAATTGAATCATGCTCCTTAAGTAACATTCCTCCAGAGAAGAGTTTAGTATTATACTATAAACACTGCTGTATCTGTAACTCTTCAACACACATGTAAATTTAGAGTCAACTGGGGATGTTCAACTAATATTAAAGCTTCCCAAATAATATTAAAGATAACCCCACAGACAATGTGCTGTTAAAACAGGGTGCTCTGGATGATCAATTTATTAACTTATTATCATGTGGAGGCTTTTATCTTAGAGAGAAATTATCAACCATATAGTGTCATTGTCTGCTTGCTCCATCTTCTTCTTCTTCTTCCCTTCTCTTGACTCTGAGATTACCACATGTGCTATGGCCCCAGTAACGACACACAGCAGAGCTACCCTGTGTTTATTACATCAGTTGTTTTTGTCAGAATCAGGGAGGAAACCTACTTTTGTTTGGTGGACTTGCTCACTGTTTTCTGGAGTAGGGATAGCAGCAGTGTGGCAGGTTCCCAACATCAGACTCTGTTTCCAAATGTTTCTGCCAAACTTCATATTCTGAAAGAAATGGAAAGGTCTGATTTCTTAGCAGTAAACATAGAACAAACATATTCATTACCACATCAGTAACACATTTTATAGATGTATTACTTTTAGCAAATGATAAAGAGAAATTGAAACAGGAATGAAGTGAAAACGGTCTGCCTACATTTTCCTGTCCATGGGAGAAGCAATCTAATATTTTTACCCTCCAATATTCTTCCTCTATGTACTATTCTCTTGTCATTTTGCCCTTCCTAAATGGTATTGTTTAGAAAGAAAGCACTGAGTAACACACATACTGTAAAACACCTAAGGTTTAAGCATCACTTTTTCTATTTATGGAGGTAAAGGTCATACAATAACACATGCATGTTCATTGTTATGGTCCCATTGATACTCAGTAGCCTATTTCCTTTAGGCAGATTTTATAAAATAAGTATTTACTTTACATACACAGTCACATGATAAATGTAGGATGTAATCCTATTCATGATGTCAAAATAAGTCATAAATTCTAGACATATTCTAAGAAAATATTCACCAGTGAGTAAATAAAGAATTAAAACATTAATTTATATTACTTATACATATATAATATAAATAGAATACATAATATAAATAATATAAATATAAATAGAATTTTCAATTGCCTGACATACATACTTAGGGAATTTATTAGCTAAAGTGTATATTTTTAATACAGACAATTAGTAAATTTGTAAAAGTTTAATGGATTTATAGGAATATTATGCACTTGAAAAACTATGGATATAGGTTTTTTATGAAAGACTAATGAGTGAAAATCGCAAGGGAAAGGTATATTCACCACAATTTTGTAATGTATGCTCCATATTCTAAATTTGCACTGAATTCTTTCTTTTCTACAATTGACTGCCTATAGTGGGTAGCTACAACTCCCCCTGGCAAAATTGAGTATATTTATTAGGACCTGGAATGACATTTCCTTTGAAAGCAAGACTGTACTTATCAATGCAACACTCATCCCTGAAAATTTCCAAACAATAATTTTAAGCACGTTAGAATTATGAGTTGTTATTTCTTTCAGCTTAGTAAGGTTTTTTTGTAGTTTAGTTTTAATCTAATTCCACAATTCATTACAAGTCATTTCTCCTCCACTAGATATCTACAGAGTGCTAAGTGAAAATGCCACAGAGACAGGACCTTTTCACAAAGGACAAGAGTTCACAGTGCGCTGATGCATGTATTTTGGACTTTAATATCTTAACAAGTTGCTTAAAAAATCACTCTCTTTTTTTCATTTTTCCTTTTTTTAATTTTATAATTTAATTTAATTTTACATATCAGCCTGTTCTCCCCCCCCCACTCCTCTTACCCTTCCACCCCCCATTCCCATCTCCTCCAGGGCAAGGACTCCCCTGGGGATTCAGCTCAGCCTGGTAGACTCAATTGAGGCAGGTCCAGTCCCCTCTTCCCTTCAAAGAGCCAGCTCATGCACTAAGGACAGGTCCAAACACCCTAAATGTCATGCTAGAGCTCCCATCCAATGACTGATGGAAGCAGATGCGGAGATACATGGCCAGGCCCCAGGTGGAGCTCCGGGAGTCCAATCGGTGAGAAAGAGGAGGGATTGTATGAGCGAGATTTTGAGACCGTGAATGGAAAAAGCATAGGGACAAATAGCCAAACTAGTGGAAACACATGAACTATGAACTAATAGATGAGGAGACCCCAACTGAATCAGACCCTCTGAATAAGTGAGACAATTGATTAGCTTGAAATATTTAGGAGGCCCCCAGGCAGTGGGACCTGGGCCTGTCTTTAGTGCATGAAAAAAATCTCTGTTAAAAGTTGTACAGTTGCCGGGCGGTGGTGGCGCACGCCTTTAATCCCAGCACTCGGGAGGCAGAGCCAGGCGGATCTCTGTGAGTTCAAGGCCAGCCTGGGCTACCAAGTGAGTTCCAGGAAAGGCACAAAGCTACACAGAGAAACCCTGTCTCGAAAAACCAAAAAAAAAAAAAAAAAAAAAAAAAGTTGTACAGTTACTATATTTTTACAGGTTTAAGTTTTCATGAAGCATCCCATTGTTCCTTGCCCATAATTCTGTGTCTATATCTCACCATTAAAAGTATTGTGTTTGAAATTTGATTCATAATAGGTTATTGTTTCATTAGTTTGGTTTTCTGATTGTCCATTCAGAGACTATCCAGTACTTACAAAGTCAGCGAAGACTTTTGAGGCAAGATCGTGAGTGTAGTGTGACAATCCAACCACACGTTGGTATAGGGTTCCAGTGGACAAACGGGGACTTGGTGAGGAGATCACATGCTCCCAAAGGAGCAGATTTGATACTGCCAGCAAAAGCAGTGTCCCAGCTACAAAGAGAAATGAAACTGAGATGACCCATTCAAATGAGTATACATTGGTGACGCTATATAGCATGTACATTTTGTTCTGAGGTTCCTGTGCTACAATAATTGGTTGTGAAAACATGAAACTGGAATAAATTGTCCAATGTGAAAACATACGTGAATAGTGATGTTTCTCAAAACCATAGCTTGTGAGGTAGGAGAGTTACCTTGGCTTTGGCTTGCCCTTGTAGAGTTTCTAAAATTTGCAAACATTTTGAGATAAAATTGGTTCTAAGAGAGAGTCTTTAATCCATTCTCTTCAGATTTTAATGTTTGGTAATTTGTATTCATTTTCCATCTCATTAAGTTAAGTATTTTACTAATTAATTTTCATGCAAATATCACTTGAAAATTAAGATGGCTTTTTAAAATAAACTTGCTTTTCCATTCACTATTTACTTGCATGCAATAAATCAGTAAAGTCACAAACCTACTCTCCTTGTTTATATAAGGTTCCAAAACCTAACTCTTCTTCAGGTGGATTTATTTGAGGAGAAAAGCATCCAAATCCTGGCAACCCATTATTTACTTACTCCTTCTGTGACTGATACAATTATGCCTTTGAGTCCTATGTTCTCAAAAAAATTTCAGGTTCTCAATTTCAGATATTTGGTCATTTTTGTTGTACTATTTTTTGTTTTAAAAATTGTCCTGTGCAATGAACGATTTTTAGAAGCAGCTGCTCATTAAAAACCTGTAACAGTGTTCCCCGATATCCTTATGTCAAAATCAAAAATAAAAATAAACAGAGTTAAAGTAATATATAATGTCCATGGTCATTACTTGGCATGTGTCTTCACAGAAGATGGTAGAAGAATTCCCCTAGAGAGTCACTGAACTCCAGGTTAAAATAGCAACTGGTTTCAGGAAAGTAATTCTCAGCACACTGTTGACTTGACTTCAGGTGGGTCATAAAATGCATCAGTTCCCTAAATATTACAACACCAATAGCTCCAAAGAATGTATTCTGTCCAAACCCATCTTGATGAAATAATACACTAATAACATAGAGGAGAATGGATGAAGTGCTACTTACAGAAGGACAGTTGAGTCAATGACAGCTGCATCTCTGAGAAGATCTACTGCGAGATGGACTCCAACACAAGAAGACTGTGCACCTGAGTCTACCTTTTCTCAACTCATTACCTCCTATATATACTAACAGAATATACTAACCCATGACCATTTAAGTCTAGGAGCAGAAGGAAGCAATGCCTTTTGGTCTAGGTAAAAGTTGCAAGATTTTATCCATCCAGGAAGTATTGAAATAATCCTCACTCTTGCCACAGTTCTGTCTCTGTATGTAAAATTTTTGCTTTTTTCAACAAGGTCCAGGGTTCAAATATTTTGGAAATCAAAAATGTCATCTAAGTTTCTTAATGACTCACCATCATGTCATGGAGAAAGACGTATGTATTTCCTCATGACTTTTCTCTAGACCAGAGTTCTATATTTTTTATACCATGTCTATAAAGTTCCATGAGTTTTTCAGGTCTTGACTAAGGCTCTCCATCAGTTATCTTTTGAGTTTTGGGCCAGTATGTCCTAACAACCATCAATTATTCTCAACATTTTATCAAAATATGAATTTATTGATGTATCCTGCAAACTCCCAAAAAAGTTTTCTTCTCACAGGGTAAATACTTTCTCAGTATTAAGTTGGCAGAAAATCAAATGTTTAAAAGGTACTTTTAATACATTCAGTTAACTTGAAAGAATCTGATGTGATGCTTTTCAAACATGATCGGTACCTTCTAATCATCCTTTAATTTCTATTTTGCTTCCTTTTCTTCATAGTTTTGCAAATAACAAGCCATGAAGAGGATAGCATTATATCATGAAAAGTTTGCACACAGTGACCAGCTTCAAGAGAATATATAATGCTCTATATAATTATCTGGATGTGGAGAATCTCTATGAGTACCAGGAAAAATTGTATCAAGATATCAGAGTATAAAGAGGCCTCATTTCTTAACAAGGATTGAGAGCTAAGAATATTAACTTAACTTGGGTGAGATACTGTACTCTTATATATCTGTACTTTGGAATCAGTCTGTCTGAGATCCTTACCTTATACTGTTGTCATCAGGCACAGTGCTGACTAAATAAAATCAGTTGAAGTATCCCACATAGATCATTAAGGTAGTTAATATATTAATGGCCCTTTCTGTTCTGCTATGCTTACTGCCCCACTAACTACCTTATGGGTTCTGAGAGATGTATTGTTTTGTAGGAATAGGCTGTTTATTGTCTGAAATTTCAGCTCAAACTACCCAAGGATGAATCAGCAATTTCCACTTCACCGTGTTCCCATTCCTCCCAGTAATACAAGTCCCATTTACAGTTCACCCTTAAGGATATCTCTCATCATATGATGTTAACCATATGTCTGTATATCTCATTCACCTTTGGTGTACTTACATCAAAGGGTAAAGTGCACAGAGATGCAGAGTTAACCTTGAACCTTTTATAGCCTGCTTAGTCTCAACACAAATCTTTTAACATTTGCCTTCCAGTGACTCCCTTAATGAACTCTCTCCTTTTTTCCATGGCATCTTCTTTGCTTTTATACTCAAAAATCCAAAAACTTCTGCTACAGTAGCCACCATCCTCTGTGTGTTCTAGTGTTGGCAAATATATTCTGAGCACAGACTTGGTCCACCTTTTGCCTAACTGACTGTCAAGTATTTACGGAAAAATTTTAATGTGTCTATCAACTAGGAAGCAGTTAGGCTGTATAGCTGACATCCAAAAAGAAATAAATTTCTGTTATCTTCCTATTAAGGAATAAGCTATACAAATCCAGGATGGGTCAATTTGTTAGGTCCCACAATAATTTTTCTATAGTAGAAAACAGAAATAACCTTAATTGCACAGTGTTTGGCCCCAGAAAATGTTAATCTCATTCATAGTTCCATTTGTTATGATCTATAATGTGTGCTGTATATTTTATAGTATATAGGATGTCTGCAGGTAAGGGTGGAAGTAGAAAATTATATACTTCTCTATAAATTTAGTCAGCTGGCCTCTGTGGTTGTAATATAGGACATTCCAGGTTCTGGTAAGCTTTCCTAGGTGCTATGATGTAAGGCAGAGACTGGATGAAGAGGTCAAAATAAGTGAGGACTCCTTTGATTTTGATATAACCTCTCTTATTTTAAATGTCTTTTAATATGTATGGGTTTTATCTTTGTCTTCTCGTGTATGATGTGAAAGCCATGTAAGCTCATCTGAGATGAGATTTCTATTAAGGAAGAAAGGAAGTGAACCCTTTGTTGTAACAGTTTCCTCTGAGATTAAACCTCCCACTTTGGAAGGAAGCTTCTTATGATGTCAGATGTTAAAATGGGAGCAGGTGAAAAGACATGGGTTCTATGGGGAGAGAAACATTCTGTACAGCAGGAAAACTCATTATAATTAGGAATTAACAATACAAGGACTTCAGTACATGAACCTGGTCAAATTAATTAGGAACCTCTTTCCTAACTCATATACACTGTAAGAGTTGTTGAGAAATACTTTCCAACATGATGAGCTACCTAAATTATTGTCAGAACCACTGAACTGCCTGTAAGAAACAGACCATGGGATTTACCTGGAATAGGCACACATGAGCTGAAGTGCTTGGAAAAAGAAAAACAGAGGTTAGATGAGGTCTCTGGAAGAAGCAAAGGCCAAGGAGGCTGCCTAGAAGGATGATTCCCTATCCAGTTGAGCTCCTTGTAAGTTTCACAGTGGGTTTCACCAGGTGACCAGATTTCTTGAGTTGTGAGCCATGGTCAGGTGGGATTTAAGTGATGTTTATACATGAATGTGTCAGAGTTTGTGTTCAATGTGTAAACTAGAGCATATCAGAAAATAATCTAGATAAATTGTTAGGTATGTTTTGTTGTCCTCCAAGTTTGTCTATGGGCTTTCTATCCAGCCCTTAGAACACTTTCTCAAGTGAATCAGAATCTTGAATCACTATTAAACTTATAGACATGTCATAAAATTGCTAAATTGTTTATAAAATCCCAAAAGAATCTGTGACAAGCTGTCAGTGTGAATTTGACAATTACTTATTTTTTTTATTTTATAATTAATTTAATTTTACATATCAGCTTCAGATTCTCCTGTCCTCCCTCCTCCCTTCCCCAGTCTCCCCTGCCCAATTCACCCTTCCCCATTCCCTTCTCCTCCAAGGCAAGTTCTCCCCTGGGGAGTCAGCCCAGCCTGGTAGATTCAGCTGAGGCAGATCCAGTCCCCTCTTCTCTACACCAAGGCTGAGCTAAGTGTCTCAGCATAGGCCCTAGGTTCCAAAAAGCCAGCCCATGCATCAAAGACAGGTCCTGGTCCCACTGCCTGGGGGCCTCCTAAATAGTTCAAGCTAATCAACTCTCTCACTGATCCAGAAGGCCTGATCCAGTTCCATGGGTGCTCCTCAGCTATTGGTTCACAGTTCATGTGTTTCTGCTAGTTTGGCTATTTGTCCCTGTGCCTTTTCCAATCATGGTGTCAATATCTCTTGCTCATATAATCCCTCCTCTCTCTTACCGATTGGACTCCTGGAGCTCCACCTAGGGATTGGCTGTGGATGTCTGCATCTGCTTCCATCAGTCATTGGATGATAGTTCTGTCATGACAGTTAGGGTGTTTGGCCATCTGATCACCAGAGTAGGTCAGCTGGGGCTTTCTCTCAACTGTTGCCACAACTCCAGGGAGGCTACCTAGTAAAGAGGACCCTAAGAAAGACACAGGGATCGCCCAATGACAGAGAAATGGATGAGATTTACATGAGGAAACTGGATGTGAGAGTGGGTAATGGAGGGCAAGGGTCAGGGGAAAGAGACCTTAGGGGATCGGAAGGTCCCAGCTAGATCTGGAACAGAGTGGGAGAACAAGGAAGGAGATACCATGATAGGTGAGCACCCCATGGAAATAGGAAGAAGCAGAGTGCTAGAGAGGTTCCCAGAATTCCGCAAAGATACCAACATGATAGACTACTGGCAATGGTCGAGAATTTGACATTTATAAAGAGTCATTTTTTTTAAATAAGAAGATGTACATTATAGCCATGCATGAACACAAAAGGTAAAAATTAGAAGCCTTGAAAGTCTGATTCATCTAGGGTCATCTCAGTAACAAATGCAATGGCTGTGTGATTATCAGGTTTGTCATGGACAATTTTGCACTTCAGGTCATTGAGATAAATGGTAACCTTATGTGTATACCTGAGTAGACACTGGAATAGGTTGTAAAGATCAATAGGGTGAATGTCTTTGTTGGATGATAGCAAATTTGCCAATAACCAAGTAGAGCAATAATTTTCTTCACTTTCATGTTGAACCTAATCACCAAAAGACAGGTATCAGTCATTATTAATACTTATTAGTCCTTATTTATTTCTTGTGGTTGTTTTGTGTTTGTGTATGTTTACATTTGTATGTACATAAATGAACGTGAATCTGTGTAGTTTTGTATGTCTAGGCATCTAGAGATCAATAGTCAACCTTAGGAAAATTCTTCTAGTGACCACTTTCCATGTTTTTTTAAATTAAAAAATTACATATAGCATGTTTTAATTATTTGTTATGTTTGAGATTATAATATAATTGCATAATTTCATCTTTCTTTTTCTTCCGTTAAAACGCTACTCTAGTCTCCTCCTGGCTCTCTTTCAAATAAATTCTCTTTTCTAATTAATTGTTGTTATGTACATACATGTGACATAAAATACTTTATAAGATTATATTTTTCCCTTTCCTCCAACTGCACCCAGATCCTCCCACATTCCTGTCCATCCAATTTCATGTTCATGTTCTCTCTCATTCTCTTAAAGTATATCAGGAAACAAAACTAATCCCACCAAATGTGGAAACAAACAAAGACAAATTCAAAGAAACAAAAAAAGCAAAACCACACACACACACACACACACACACACACACACAGAGAGAGAGAGAGAGAGAGAGAGAGAGAGAGAGAGAGAGAGAGAGAGAGAGAGAGTCTGTTTTGTATGGGCTTACTACTCCTTGGTAAGAGGCCTGCCCTGGAGTGTGGTTAAGACACTCTTACTTTCCCTTCTTATGTTTTACATAAACTCATCACAGATCTTCTTACCTCTACCTCTCCTTTCCTGGAATTGGAAAAGAAGCCAGCACATATTTTTTATATATATTTTTGGGAATCACTCAGCTACTCATAATTAAAAAGAAAGCATGTACAGCTGAAATTCCTCCACAGCACCAGTGAATATTCTTTCTAAATTTTAAATGGAGTTTGGGAGAAATTGAGAAATAGAAATCAAGGATTTTCATGTATCAAAACATATTATGAATACAATAGCCAAGTAAAGGATTTAAAGGATAAGGTCTTTATCTCTTATCTTTGTGGTTCTAGTAGAGTTTCTTGATCCTTTCATATTTCAAGTAAATCTGTTTTCCTATATATATATTTCCTATATATAATTTCCACTACATATATATATTTCCACTATATATATTATATATATATAATATATATATATATATTCCAAAGCACTGGACATGATGAACATTTCATGTAATGTGTTAAGATGCATAGAGTCTAAACATGACTGTCCACCCCATCCAGAAAGCTATTATCTAAATTCCTCTGAGGTAAAGTTATTTTCTATTGAGATCACTGGTATTAGGTTTCTCACTAACAAACCTTAGAGGGGTTTGGCTTTGCAAGCAGATCCTTAAGAACACCACTATATATAAATTGGATGCCTAAATTTTATTCTTTCAAATAAAAATTGCAAAATTCCTTTCTTATTATAAATCACCTTTTTCAGGCAGGAGATAAGCAAAGAAATGTGAAGAGCCAGCTTATCCTGCTAAGTAAGGTCTTAATTCCTTCTAGCATTTCTTGATTTTTATCCTGCACATATTTGGCATTTGACAGCATATTATCAGAGTCTCCTGGAAGAGCAGTCACTGCAGATACCAGGGGCATCAGCAGGTATCCCAGGAATGTGAAATATTGATAACTGCTCTCAGAAGGTCTTCTGCTTAAGCAATCATGGTATAAGATTGCTTTAAAATAAGTAACTTGCAGCATGGCAGATACATACAGTGTTTGCGCCAAATTGTATCCTGTAATATCTATTTGTAATTAATAAATGTACAGAGGAGGTTTTCCATATATAATGCACATTTTAGAAATGGAAAATTAATGTTATGGGAGGAGAGTTTGCTAAAATAAAGGTAATTAGTCTTAACTATTTATTCTACTATGAAGCTAAACTGATTTTGTATGTTTTCCCTCTGTGTTCTATCATCTTCCCTTGTGATATCTGATTTTTTTCATTGCCATTTGATGGGACTTTGTAGAAGTCCACAGGCCCTGACACAGGTAAAAGAGATGCTAATACTGTCAGTCTTGAGTGGCCCCAATGATTTTTCACACTGATGAATCAAATTGAACCCTTATGTATTTACTTGTGATTCATACAGTATTACAGATTATTAAAACAAAAATACCCTGAAAAACATTGCATTTAAAATTGTACATTTCTCGGTCTAAATAACTTCTTTCTCCTTGCCTCTAGCAGAGCAGCCCATTTTGGCATGTACAGGTGAATAATAATGATATAGTGTTGTCTTTAATATCAACACAAGCAGGAATCATGACAGACTATAGATACCCATAACATGGACTCACTGCCAGACTCATACATGAAAGCTGTCTCTGAAATGAAGAAAGGAGAGGGATATCATGGGAATTGTGAGAAAAATGTATAATGCATATGACGGAAAGGAGCAGACAAATTAGATGGCAAAATTGGCTGCTGGTATCTTTGTAGCATAATGATTAAGAGTGAGGGCTTGAGTTGCGTGAATCCCAGATTCACACTCTTACTTGACATGTATGTAATACAACTTCAGTTTGACCTGTTGAAGCCTTGGTTCATTGTCAGCCTAACAAATTTTGTGTTAGAGAATTTTTTGAGGGTTAAATGCATCAGTGTTAATAGAGTACTTTGGGGGATTCTAGAAAACATATATGAGTAAATGTTCTACTTTTCTTCCCTTTTCAATTTTTATAACCACATTTTAGTAATGAGAAGGGTTTTGTATTCATTACTGAAGCAATCAACAACAGCAAGAAAGGAGAACAGACTATTTGCATGATATGGATACACATGCGAATTTTAGTGTAACTCAAATTCTATTTTTTTTCTTTATTTACATGAGGATAAAAGGGAGCAGTGCTACAGGCTTCTTTGAGCATCTACTCCAAAGCATCTTCTGTTTCATGGGATATTTTCCAGAAAATATATAACAGCTCAAATGACTAGCTGTTGAAATTGGGAATTTGGACTTACTGAGATCAGGAGATCAAATGGTCCAACTTGATTGTTTTCACTCAATAAGAAGTTATAATTATTTATGTTACCATGGCTTGGATGTGTGTCTGCTCACTTACATCAACCTAATAAATGACTCTAGGCATTGCCATGAGTCTCAAAAAAAATAATAATCCCCTTACAAAATCACAGATCTCTATATTGATCAAGTAATTACATTCTAGAAATTTATTCTCAAGTCTTCCCTTGAATCCATTTGAGGCACATTCAAGCATCAGTTAGTTCTGCATAGAGTCAGCTCAGTGGCACCAAAGAAACTACTATTTCCAGACTTATTATGGCTTAATAATGTGTTGATAATGATTAATTAGTAGAACACGGATGAAGGCTAACTTAAGAAACATGATTGAGTCAAAGATGTCTTCATCTCTCAGAAGTTCCACCGTAGTGTATGCTCAAATTCAAGACAATGCTTACCTGAATACTACTATCTTCAGTCAATTTTCCACCTCAGATATAATAGGTGTGTCTTTATAATGTATATATATACATTATATATATATACCAATGAACACATCTCCCAACTATATATATATATATATATATATATATATATATATACACACACACACACACACACACACACACACACACACACACACACACACACATGTATCGTACATACATGAATAACTGTACTCAGTCCCAAGAAGAACCGGGACAGATTGAAGGACTCCTTTGTCCTATTAAGGGAATTATGTTTCTATTACCTCAGGGAGCATTAACGTCCCCTTGACTTTTACCACATTCTTATCTCTTTGTGTGTTATTCTGCATTTCGCAATAATATATCCAGGGCTGAGGCTACTTTGAAAATTACTAAAGTAATCTCCATTCCATGTTGACTCACAGTCACGGACAGAAGGAAAAATATGAGTACTTCCTAATACCTTGTCTCTAGTTCATGATGTCATATATGTTCTGTCATGGCTTCTACAATGTTCCCTCAGTGTTTCAGGTGGTAATACATGCAGTCAATTCTCATCTGACTTTTGGATCATCATATCACAGGAACAGTCATTCATTCTTTGCAGTTTAACCAAATGTGATTTTCTGTCAGTAACTATTAAACATTGTAAAACAATGCATCACAAAGTATGTGAAAGTTCAAGGAATCTATAGGCTTAAACCGAAATGTTTACAAGGTGTTGTTTCATCTACTTAATAGCAATCAGATTGTAGCTTCCTTAATGGAGCCTATGACCATCTCAGGCATTGATTTTGCCTGGTATTACAATATCACACGTGGATTTGTGCCTGAATTTTCCAGTGCCTATGTCGGAGGAGCATCAAGTCGTACTTGACTTCAGGGGATGGGTCCACCCTAATGCAAGTTACTGATGGGTGAATCTCAGATAGGCAAGGCCCCAAGGACTTCAGCTCCAGAATGTCTCCTACTACTTTTGTGTCTTTGCATGTTTGCCGCTGCTATTTTTATCTGGCATCTGGTATGGTGTGAATGGGTGTGAGGTGATCCACATTGCCTTTAATATAATGCAATTATTTCATGAAAATATCTCGTTCTACTGGACGTTTTTGTCTGTGGATTATTACACAGACGATTTCCTCTTAAGCTGTAGTGTTTAACTGAAGCAATTATTTTATGCAATAATAGTGGTAGCTTAAAAATAATTTTGATGATTGAGGTTTTTGTAATAAATATAGTAAAGGACTATGATATTGGTTAGTGTAATTGGAAAATTAATATAGATAAAGGCAGGATATGATGTTGCTTTCACCCCTGATAAAGCAGAAGCTGCAGAGGATAGAAAATAAGAACAAGGAAGTGTCACACAGCTCGAACTTTTGAGTTTCCCTTGAGGAGCTATGTAGACTGAGACTTGGGTTAATTATTAAGAAAATACAGTTGAGTCCCAGAAGCTAAGATAGCTCAATTTCTTTTAATCTTTAAGTTGGGAGATGTGTTCATTGGTTTTGGTGTGCATGATAGCTAAAACAAAGCCTTTAAAAATGACTTAAGGTTAAGCATGGAACTGGGATGTTCAGGTGTAATGCTAGCGTGTTCTGAGGGCTGGGCAAAGCCTAATAGGGCAAAGCCTAATAGGGCATTGGGCAGGTGGGGTAGAAAAGTAGATCTTCTATTCTTCTGAGTAACGTTCTTTAGGAGTCACAGCATCCCGGTAAGTCCAGTCATGCCAATGGGAATTGAAGCCTTCAAGCAGAGTGATGCAGCCAGCTCTTGTAGGCACACAGTCAGGGGCCTTTCTGGGTAGCAAATTTGGTACTTCAATCCCTGGCAGCAATATTACTCCTCAGATAGCAAACCAGCCCCCAAATTGGGGGTGTATGCACACACCTGCTATGTGCTGGGTCCCCCATAGGTCAGCATCCACATCTTGTCGTTGGTAGTAGTAAGCAGCACCTGCCACATGGGCTGCGGCTCCAGGCTTACCAAGCCCCAGAATTCCAGCAGAGCAAGAAGCTGGCTTAGCCCCAGTGTCTCACCACCTGTATCCCTGGGCCCTTGACATTTCCCCTGTGAGATACCATTTATGTTAGATTTATTTTGGGTAAAATTTGGGTTTTGAAAAAGCACTTTTGTTTCATTTTTCTTTTTTTTTTTTTTTTTTTTTTTTTTTTTTTGGTTTTTGGTTTTCAAGCCAGGGTTTCTCTGTGTAGTTTTGGTGACTGTCCTGGAATTCACTCTGTAGACCAGGCTGGCCTCCAACTCACAGAGGTCTGCCTGCCTCTGCTTCCCAAGTGCTGGGATTAAAGACATATGCTGCCACCACCCAGTAAAAAAAAAAATCACATTTTATTTTAGTATTACTTCCTGATAATAGCTATTCAAAGAGAGTCAAGATTCACTTTACATTGGTCAAGACAAATCACATGCCAAGGACGACTCAAAATCAGCAGCTGCCTTCAAATATTGGACTCATACCTGTTACTATTTTTGTTTTGTACTCTAAGATACTATTTAGAGTTGTGGTTTTCAATCTTCCTAGTGCAACCCTTTAATACAGTTAGTTATGTTGTGGTAACCCCAACCATAAAATTATTTTCATTGTTATAACTATAATTTTGATAGTTATAAATCATGATGTAAATATGTTTTCAGATGGTCTTAAGTGACCCCTGTGAAAGCACCCTTCAACTCCCAAAGGGGTCTTGACCCACAGGCTGAGAACCACTGATTTGGAGGATCCTAGGGGTATATACCCTTTAAGTGGTACCTCCACGTAGGACTATGCCAAGTTATTATTTGAATAAACTACTTTGAAACTGTCTGAAAAAAATGACTTAAGGTTAAGATGTTTTTGTTAATGGTTTTGAGGTAGAAAATCTTGGGGAAAAATTTAAAGTTTGTAAAGACATACTTTTAATAGTTGAACAAGGCACTCATTGAGGTCAGGGAGCAGGAATAATGGCAACCTGGCTATTGCTGGCCAATGCACCTTTCTTGCTAGGATGGGTTGGTGAAAAAGGGTGATGATTAATTCCTTGTACCCATTTCTTGCCTCAGCTTTCCAACCTTAAAAAAAAAAAAAAAAAAAAAAAACTGTTGATGAGTGGGTATGTACTCTAAGGATCTAAAGACGAGCTATTTTTCATATATAAAAGTTTATATTTGTGCTATTCTTTTAATTCTATTAAGATTTCTTATAAGATTACCTTTTGAGATAAATAATAAAGTAACTGATCCTTTCTTTTTATTTTTTTAAATTTTACAATTAATTTAATTTTGCATATCAGCCACAAATTCCCCTGTCCTCCCTCCTCCCACCCCACCCCTACCCTCCCCCCAGTCCACCCCCTATTCCCACCTCCTTCAAGGCAAGGGCTGCCCTGGAGATTCAGTACAGGCTGGTAAATTAAGTTGAGGCAGATCCAGTCCCCTCCTCCCTTCACCTAAGCTGATCAAAGTGTCCCAGGATAGGCCCTAGGTTCCAAAATCCAGCTCATACACTAACAACAGGTCCTGGTCCCACTGCCTGGGGGCCTCCTAAATAGTTCAAGATAATCAACTGTTTCACTGATCCAGAGGGCCTGATCCAGTTCCATGGGGGCTCCTCAGCTATTGGTTTATAGTTCATGTGTTTCCACTAGTTTGGCTATTTGTCCCTGTGCTTTTTTCAATCATGATCATTTTTTTGTAACCACAAAATGCAGCCTGCCAGCAAAAGAACTGGTTGAGAAAAATGGCTTGCTTGTTTACACTTTGTTAGTCTATGCCAAGTTGCTTGGGCCTGAATGTATGTGGGTTCTTGGGACAACTTGTTTTTCACCTGTAATACATAAAATGCTTAATCATGTAAGGGATATGGAAAACATGCTATTTTTTTTACTTACATTCATAGTAATTATTCAATTAAAAATAGAATGTAACCACATTGTCATTTTTATACTGCTTGAGAGATTTTGCTGAGGTGTATCACCTGTAAGGAAAAAAATTAAGAATAGACAGAGGGAAACATGAGGGTAAAAGAACAGAACAGAAAAAGCACAGAGTAGAACAAGCAGCAAAAAGAATAATAAATCAAAGAACTAAGCTGTGGCCATCAGAAAAGTCCCCATGTGTCTGTCTGTCTGTCTAGTAGTTCACCTGGTCTTCATCTCCTCTTCAGTTTCTCTGACCTGTGGAAGGCTTGCCATTCATCAGTACCCCAGGTGAGATCCTGAAATGTTGGAGGTGTGTGTGTGTGTGTGTGTGTGTGTGTGTGTGTGTGTGTGTGTGTGTTTCCCCTCTTCACTGGCCCCAGAGAGTTAAGTTTTGCCACCCTCACCTGCCCCAGAGAATTAAGTTTTATTCCCTCAGATAAAAAATTCAAGTTGAGTGATTAGTTCATTGACTCTGTGGATTCCCCTTAATCCCTAAGATGCTGAAGGCTGGACCTTATGGCAGCAATATACATTGTCAGCTTTAAATATAAATCAGGACATTGTTTGTTACTACCATAAGTATTTACTTAATTTTTTCTAGTGGACACATTGCCAGAGTTGCTGATTGTTTTACCATGTGATTGAGTACTAACAATCATGGACATTTCTCCTGAAACAACCTGCCATCCTTTGGCAGGCTGAAATATTTTCCATATGTGGGAGCTTCAGGATCACAATGTAGCCAGGACTGTTTTAATGTTGTTGAACTAAAGCGTGCAATTTCTTCAACAATCAGATTCAACCATTTGGTTCTGGTATGAAACTAAAAGTGTGTACATATTACAAATGTCATATGCCTCACTTTTCCAACACTCATTAGGGAAGACTGACCCTAGACACATGGATTTTCCTGAAGAAACCTGTAACTACCATGCTTGGGGTTTCTCATGTATGCTGCACACCCTTGTACAAACCCCTCAACTACTTCACTATTAATGAATATTATCTCTTGTTCTTCAAGATGGTTTACTAAATCAATATGTCTTGTAAAAGATGGTATTATATCTTGAAAAGTTTACAGATGCTGACCATCTTCCTTAGTGAGAAAGCTGTCATTATGATTAAGAAACTGTGAGTATGCAAAGAAAATGTAAACATAGGTTAATACAGGAATAAAAATTCACAAGACTTACCAAGATTCAGACAACAACTTCATTATCTCAACATGGATAGTGGACCTTATTCCATTTAGTTGTAAAAAATCTACCACAATGCTTCCTGAGCCTCAATTTTCTTACCCTTGCATCTTGCATGGTGTTATCAGTCTGAGTCGATCAAATCAGTTGGGGTTGTGCATAGACCATTAAGGAGCCAACTTGAGCCAGAGCTTATTTTGTCCTGCTGTACTGACTGCTTCCTCAAGTGCCTTATGGATTTTGACAGGTATTATATGAGTCTAGTGACTACAGATTGTTTATAGACCAAAACTATTTGCTCAAAGGGCCCATGGAGGAGTCAACAATTTACCCCATCATACTCCTATTTCCCAAAAATGACACAAAATTGCCTTACATTACACCCAAAATAATTTTCCAAAATATGGTATTAGCAATGTCTATATAGCTCATTCACCTTCTGTTAACTTTCTTCAATGGAAGAAGTTCAAACTGTACTCTGATTCAAGAATAATTGTCCACTATTAGGAACTGCTTAATTTCAAAACAAATATTGTACAATTTGCTTTCCAATAGCCTCCCGTGGCAGCCAGTCTTATCTGCTTTTCAGACCATCCTGAGTGCTTTAACACTCAGATCAGCAAAAGCCTCACTGTAACCACAACCTGTGGCTGAGTTCTAGCGAGGGAAGTATATTATGAACACAGACAGTGTGCTTCACCCTGTAGCTAGCAGAATGTCATTTTTTTCATGACAAATTTTATTGAGTTAATGAAGCAGTTGGGCAAACTTCTAAGAGAGACAAGTTGCTTCTGTCTTCTACCTATCAAATGAAAGAACTCTGCAAATCCAGGATGTGTGAGATTTTTATATCCTACAAAATGTGTCCACTGTAGAGAACATATATAGAGTCTATATTCTCAAAGACTGGGGAAAGGACTGAAGAATCTGACTCATTGTCAAACTTAGATGTGGTCTAGACTGTGTCCTACAAATTTTTCTGAATTACAGGATGGCCCTAGGCATGGGAGGAAGGAGAAAATTTACTTTTCTTTCTCTCCTAGCTCAGAAGGAAGGTAAAGAAGCAAGTCCGTTTCTTTGTGCCAACACTTTTATTCTTTGTGTACAAACCAGAGAAATTCATATTATGGGTTTATGGATCCACCTGTCCATGAACAGTTTTGGTCTAAACCAACCACCAAGAAAACTCATAGTCAAATTTCCCCAGGATTGGAAGACAGGAAATTCTTAGTTGCTGATAAGTTTTACCTGGTGTTCTGATATGAGGGTAAGGATGCCACTTTCATATAAATGAATTTTGGATAAATGGGTAAAAATAAAGGGGAATCCTTTGATTTTGACATGGTCTAGGGTATTTCTGTTGCCCCCCTCCCCGCTGGCTCCATGTGCGTTTATGGGTATGTCTCCAGAGTTATAGAGCTTAGAAAGTAGCCTTGACGTCATTCTTGTAATGTTCTTGACCTCATTTGGAAAAGGCTATCTCTTTGACTTGAATCTTGCCAATTAGGTTAAACCTGTTGGCCACTGACCAAGGGATCTTGCAGTGCCTGTCTCTTTGGTGAGGTGTCTAATGCATGCCACATGCCAGGCATCTTTACTTTAGTTCTTGGTATCAAACTCAGGCAAACACTTTACCAACAGTACAGCCTGTTGGTCTTATCTGTTTAAACAATACTGATTTTTTTAATTTCATGATTAGGAAACATCTTATTAAACTTTCTAAGTGTTGATCTTGGTTTGTATTAATCTCTTTATGACAATATCAGAAGTATGTATATGAAACTAGGAAACATTATACTGAATGAAATAATCCATTCTCACACGTTAACTCCCCATGTTCTCTCTCATTTGTATTTTCTAATTTCAAATTTTAAGATATAAGTATATATCTCAATCTTCATCAAAAAAAAACTTTTTTTGTAGTGGGGGGGTTCATTACAGAAAGGCACACCTAGTCAAATGTAGAGAACAAATGGCCCCGGGGTGCTCAGCTCCAAGTACTACATCTACAACACAATTTTATACCCAAGGCTCAGTAAACATAACAGTAGAGGGGTGATAAGAATGTAAGATCCACAGGACCATAAAGTCTACTGTGGTTTTATGTCTTCTAGCTATTACAAGAATTGTAGACTCCTAAAATCTGAACATCATGGCTGCCTAAAAATGACCTGACCAATTCCAACAATATTTGACATCCCAAAGTAAATTGGAAAAGTCTCATGGAATTCACTTCTAGATTAAGAGCTATGAGTGATTAACAACTCTGGGGAGAAGGAGAATTTGTCTTACTTAAGGATGAACTCCATGATTGCTTTTCTAATACCAAGTTGTCAGCCTCAAAACACTGAATAAATTCAACAGGTTGTATTCATATATTGATCCATCTATATGTATGTGTAAAGGCAGTACATATAGATCATTAAATAACAAAAGCCCTGAATTTGGGAGAGAAATGGATTGTCTAACATGGGAGGGATTTTAGAGAGGAGAGAGAGAAGAGGAATGATGTAATTATATTTTAAATGTAAAATATAAAAAGAAACTCAATCAAGATGGTGTGAGAAATGGAAAAGAATGACCATTGGAATCCAAATGGTGCAATATTTGTGTTGATAACAAACTAATAAATCTTGGAGAATTATCCCTGTATCAGATTTCATTGTCAATGCCTCTCTTATTGTATATACATTGAAGATGAGTGAGCTATAGAGACATATACTTCATATAATATTTTGGGAATTGTTTCTGATGGTAGCCTTTTAAATTATTTTGGTTTATTGTGAGACATGGGAGACTGATAGATTGCTCAGTTATCCCTAGCTGCTTCATCACACATTTACAATTTTAAAAATTGTCTATTAGCCTGCAATCCGATGTAGAAACTTCCAATACCTGTTTGCTGGAGATGCAGTGAATGTAGCAGAATAGAGTGGGCCCTGGTGCTTTTGGCTTCTTATCAGGCTAAGTTCCATCTTAGCTGCTTCTACCTAGTTAGATCACCAGACCAGTTCAACATGCCAGGGTGAATAAACTGAGGCTCATGCAGTACAATGATAGATTACAAACATTAAATGGATTAGTGTGTACCATCCATGCCATGCCAATCAATATTGCCCTTTGAAGAAAACAATGACATGCTCTTGAGATCTTTTAAAACATATTATTATTATTATTATTATTATTATTATTATTATTATTATTATTATTTTACTTACCCCAAAGGTACTAAATCCTATTACAATGTACACTATCTTGAAACTGACCTTTGTTTGTAAACTTTCAATGATATAATGCTAATTTAAACATGGTTAACTGATTTGGGGATTCATCTGGAAAACTATAAAGAAAAGAATTAAAGGATTGGCAACAAAACAAAACACCTCAGGGTCAGTGGATGTCACCATTAAGGGAGACGAAAGATTAGAGGGCCATAACAACAGGATGCTTGCTTCGAAGTCACATCGTCTATATATGACAGGGAAGGGGTACTCATGAAATATCAATAATATGGCTATCTAAATGATATCTGCAAAATGACCTTAGTGGACATTTTCAACATGGATGGAGAAAACCTTTCAAGGACCCACCACTAGATGAAGAGTTAAAGGCAGTCAATGACTGCTGAGAGAGGCAGAATAAATCTCCATGGATGAGCATGCTGATAGGTTATCCAATCCCAAGTTGCCAGATGTAAATATATAAATATGTGACCAACAGTAAATGGAATTAACACTTTTGGTTGTATATATATACATATATATATATATATATATATATATTATAAATATATATATTATATAAATGTGCATATATATGCACATATGTATTTATACAACTAAACATACATACAGACACACTCAAACAGATACATACTAGTTGTTTAAATCATCATTTTTGGTACAGTAGACTCATCTAAAATGAGTCCATATGATTTCGATACATAAATGAGGGGACAAAGATTAAACTAGTCATCTACAATGCAAAACTTACCTCACTGTTGTGTGCCCATATTAACTGGACAATAATGTGCATATTATAAAACTAGCAGAAACACCAAGTTTCAATTTAAAGACAATTGATTATTTCTTAGTTCTTTAAAATGCCTATATATGAATGTATCAAGTTTTTCAAAGATGTATGATAGGTCTATATTATAAGATATTCTAAAATATTGGTAGATAGGTAGTTATACTGCCATTCTGTTTTATCTGGTAGTGATTTGTACCTTCAGAACTGTACCTCAGAACTATCAGAATTTGAAACTCAGCTTTCCATCTCCATTTATCTTTTGTTGGATTAAACTTACTCATTTATATTTTGTTTGTTTGTTTGTTTCTCTGTGTATCTCTGGCTGTCCTGGAACTCACTCTGTAGACAAGATTGGCAGCGAACTCACAGAGATCCTCCAGCCTCTGTCTCCCTGAGTCCTGGGATTAAAGGCATGTACCAGCACCGCTCAGCTTATGTTTTATTTAACATCATCTATTTTAATGACTTTAGTGTAGCAGTTTGTATGTTTATCTGTCTCTGACATTTTCAGTGAAAACACATAGAAGATGGATTTTCCCCTTATCTTATTATTTATTTAGTGTGTACCAATCAACTATTTCTGTGGGGCTTGTTTATGTTTTGACATTACTGTTGTTATTTGCTATGGTAAGACCATTGCTTCAAATACACTCTTACAAGGAGTGATACCATAGACATAGTAGAATGAAAATGGACTCCTGGTTGGTAAGTAATTGTTAGATTCTTCATAAGTATCTTTTCTCCATTCACCTTGGATATACTATACAACATTTATGCTTCTTCTCAACATTTATTTTGCTTGAATAATTGAGAGTTGAGCTTGAATGTTACTATCAAGCAAAGCATATTACCACTTACTCCTGTGGCTTACAAATCTTAAATTCACTGTTGGAATACATTCTCTGTAACTTATACTCCATAGATTTTTACTCTCATTTATTGCCATTTTCACTCTTGATATGGACCAAATCTCTTTCAGGACTATCTATGAAATTTTAATAATGCATGCTGGATACTTACTTATTTTAAAAAATAAAAAATATAGCATTCCAGAATGCTGAAAGATGAAAGAAGCTGACATACATTTATAAAGAATAAACATGATAATAAATTGATCTAGTGGAAAGAACTTAACTGTTCTGTTCTGAACAGTTTGGCAGTCTCAGTGGCAAAAAGAGATTCAGGAAAATGCTGCTGTGGCTATGAGGGATTAGGCTGGTGCACTAGTCTCCTACAATGCATTTCTATAAATGGATGGCAAATGATGTTTATTTGTTTTGGTTTTGCTTTTAAATGAAAAAAAAGAACTCCCCACCCCAAATGTCTTGAACTCTCACTTGTAGAAACCTGAAGTTATCCTTATGTATACTGCCACTGATACTGTGTACACAAAGTTAAAGAATCCTTGTAATATGGATGAAAGTTTCAGGAGAAAAAAAATGAGTACATGAGAAAGGAATGTGCATTCAGGATCTAAGGATTTCTATATGGGGAGATATCTCTGTCAGTAAAGTTCTTACTCTATGGGCATGAGGATCAAAGCTTTGATCCACAGCACTGACACAAAAATCTGGTATAGA
This sequence comes from Peromyscus leucopus, assembly GCF_004664715.2. Classification (NCBI taxonomy): domain Eukaryota; kingdom Metazoa; phylum Chordata; class Mammalia; order Rodentia; family Cricetidae; genus Peromyscus; species Peromyscus leucopus. Next base: position 36,052,156 of record NC_051067.1, read on the forward strand.
AAGTAGTGAAATAAAAGATTAATGGGGGGTTTAATGAAACAGGAAGGGTAATAATGGAGTCAGGCATGGGGGAGAGGGTAGGAGAAGGAATAAGAAGGAATAGGGAGAGGGATAATAACCTGAAATACCTTTCAAAAGAGTTGTATGGAAGCTGACATGGGACTGTAGAAGCTCCCATAGATATGTGAGCACACATATAAGAGAATGTAGATAACTCAGAGATAATTGTGTGGAGGAGCAGACTGTAAAAGCCTGAAGTGTTGAGTGAATATTTAAAGAAAAAACCAACTATGACCTCTGGGAACATCAGGGTGATTGTACATATGAATTCACAATAGTTATGAAAGCATGTATGCACTCCATGCAAGATTAACCCAAACCAAATCATAACATGGATACATAAGTTGGACAACATGTCCACTACTGGCTGAGGAGCTATTGTCAATAGGTAATTCTTGAGAAAAGGAGAGGAAATATTCTTTAAGAGTGTTGTCCCTGGAAAGGTCACCACATTCCAGTGCAGGGTCACATATCCATGAACGTACAAACAATGCAAGCTTGACTTGATGTGTTGGAGGAAAGCAAGTGAAAAATTGAGTAGGCATGAAAGGACAATTTATCTAAGAAGAATTACCCATTGTTGGAGCCTATTACCTATGGTCAGACACCTTGCACATCCTTGATACAGGGGAAGAGGCTTGGACCTACCTCAACTGAATGTAGCAGACTTTGCTGACTCCTCATGGGAAGCCTTACCTTTTGGATGAGGGAATGTGTGTGTTTGGGGGGAAAGGCTGGGGGGAAGCAAGAGGAGGGAAGAGAGGGAGATTTGTAGTTGGTATGTAAAATGAATAAAAAAATTAATGAAAAAAAAGAGTTTCAGTCTGGTTATCTTTTGCTTTATATCTAGTATCTACTTATGAGTAAGTACATATCATGTTGTCTTTCTGAGTCTGGGTTACCTCACTCAGGATGTTTTTTTCTAGTTCCATCCATTTGCCTGCAAACCTCATGATGCCATTGTTTTTCTCTGCTGAGTAGTACTCCATTGTGTATATGTACCACATTTTATTTATCCATTCTTCAGTTGAAGGGCATTTAGGTTGTTCCAGGTTCTGGCTATTACAAATAATGCTGCTATGAACATAGTTGAGCATGTGTCCTGGTGGTATGATTGATCATACCTTGGGTATATGCCCAAGAATTATATAGATGGATATTAAGGTAGATTGATTTCCAATTTTCTGAGAAACCACCATACTAATTTCCAGAGTGGCTGTACAAGTTTGAATTCCCACCAACAATGGAGGAGTGTTCCCCTTGCTTGACATTCTCTCCAACATAAGCTGTCATCAGTGTTTTTTGATCTTAGCCATTCTGATGGGTGTAAGGTATCTCAGAGTCATTTTGATTTACATTTCCCTGATGATTAGGGATGTTGAGCAATTCCTTAAATGTCTTTCAGCCATTGGAGCTTCTTCTGCTGAGAACTCTCTGTTTAGCTCTATGGCCCATTTTTTAATTGGACTGTTGGGTATTTTGATGTCTAATTTCTTGAGTTCTTTATATATTCTGGATATCAGCCCTCTGAGAGACGTGGGGTTGGTGAAGATCTTTTCCCATTCTGTAGGCTGTCATTTTAGACACAGGGATCACCCAACAACAGAGAAATGGATGAGATCTACATGAGCAAACTAGACATGGGGGGGTAATGGAGGGCAAGAGTCAGTGGAAAGAGAGCTAAGGGGAGTGGTAGGTCCCAGCTGGATCAGGAACAGAGTGGGAGAACAAGGAAAGAGATACCATGATAAATGAAGACCCCATGGGAATAGGAAGAAGCAGAGTGTAGAGAGGTTCCCAGAAATCCACAAAGATACCTCCACTATAGACTACTGGCAATGGTCAAGAGAGTGCCTGAGCTGACCTACTCTGGTGATCAGATGGCCGAACACCCTAACTGTAATGTTAGATCTCTCATCCAGTGACTGGTAGAAGCATATGCAGAGATCCATGACCAAACACCAGGTGGTGCTCCAAGAGTCCAATTGCTGAGAGAGAGGGGGGATTATATGAGCAAGAGATATTGAGACCATTATTGGAAAAAGCACAAGGATAAATAGCCAAACTAGTGGAAACACATGAACTGTGAACCAATAGCTGAGGAGCCCCCATGGAACTGGATCAGGCCCTCTGGATCAGTGAGATAGTTGATGAGCTTGAACTGTTTAGGAGGCCCCCAGGCAGTGGGACCAGGACCTGTCCTTGGTTCATGAGCTGGCTTTTTGGAACCTAGGGCCTATGCTGGGACACTTTGCTCAGCTTTGGTGTAGGGAGGAGGGGACTGGACCTGCCTCAACTGAATCTACTAGGCTAAGCTGAATCCCCAGGGAAGACCTTGCCATGGAGGAGGTAAGAATGGGGGGTGGATTGACAGGGAAGCCTGGGAGGTGGAGGAGGGAGGACAGGGGAATCCGTGACTGATATGTAAAATTAAGTTAATTGTAAAATAAAAATATAAAAAAATTGAAAAATTAAAAAAAATTGCCGAAGTAGGCAAATGTGGTCACAACAAATTGACCAAAATTTTCAAAGAACTAATCCAAAATTAAGAACATATGTTTTTTGTGTATATATGCATATACCATACATAATTGTAGAGTCTCAATATATAATAAACAAAATATGAACCAAGCAATGCCAAAAATAAAATTGAACAAAATAACAAAACAACAACAACTCCCAACAAAAACAAAACAAAAACAAAGACATTAACAAATGTTGGTTTTCTGGAATGAGAAAGCTAGCAGGGCACAGAGGCAGGTCCATAGAGTTTAGTGACCAGCCATGCTACTCAAATCAAAAAGCAATGGGTTTGGACATTGATTATAAAAAGTGAATTCTGTCATTTCTGAGCATCTATTTTCTATGAGTATCTGAAATTTCTTATAAGTGAGGCAAGAGACAGGTTGGCAAGCCCACTGACTTCTGAGAGAAGACTATGAAATTATCCATGTGCTACGTTGCTTTGAAGCAGTCAATAAACTCAGCTACACTGACCCAATCTTTTTTCTCTAGATGGAATGAATAGAATGTATTTTTGTTGTTGTTGTTTTAGTTTAAGGCATTGTGATACATTCACACCCTCAGATGACTGTCAATAGAGAAAATGACTCTTGGAGTTCAAAAGAAGGAAATAATAGATGTACATTCCTACAATAAAAGTATGATAATGAATTTGACTTTCTGTTCCATTTGTGATCTATAATTATATAAGAAAATGTATATATTAGGAAGTTATCATTGGAACCCCAGGGCTGCTGCTGCTTCACTGATGGAGTAGGCCTGATGCAAGAGACTTTGTGTCAGTTGATGAAAAGCAGCCTTCCAGCTATTTTCTCAAATACAATACCTTAGGATGAGAGGACCAGAAACAAAGGCTGAAAAGGAGGGTACAGGTGGTGTAACTGTGGAAAGGATACAGGGAATTTAGACAGTGCATGCCTCTTGATAGACACCACCCTTTTTTGAATGCCCAAAGGTGTGTTTGTACCACACTAGCGAGCAACATGGACGAAACATCTGATTCTCAGAAGATTTTTAACTTTAGCCCTAGTCAGTAAAACTCTACTTATCAGCTTTGTTTTGTCACCATTTCTCATTTTTACTTATCTGCTGAATTCTGAGAAAGTCACAGACATTGATATGCAGAAAAAGGGAATGGCAGAAACATTGTAAGAATGGATGAAATCTTGGTTCCTTGTTGTCTGAAATTAATAACTGGACGGTGTGGCTAGGGTGTTGAATAACTTGAATATGGGATGAAGTGCTGTCGGATTAGTTGTTCTATAGACCACAGTGTATGTGCAATCTTTCTAAAGTGGTGCTATGAAGACCACAGTTGAAGATTTTCATTGGAGAAATCTAGATACATTTCATACTTGCATCCTAACATGTTTTTAGAAAGTTTGAAACATTATGATATCTAGGAGTAGTGCAAAACTACAGCACTTACATCATCTATCCTTGTATCATGAAACTTTTCTCAGAGTGGTTTTATTTAAAAACAAAGCTGTACATTTCCATCTTATTTCTTCTGATTAATATTAATATCTTGATATTTTAAAAAATAACTTGTTCATCTTTACTTTGATTCTAAAGTAATTTGTCAGCCATCTTGCTTGCTTTCTAAAACCTGATCATTTGTAAAAATTACAAAGAAACAATGCAATGCTATATTCTTTTTTATATTACATGGACACAAGAAATTGATAAACATTCTCTTCCAAACTGACATTTCTAAGGAATCATATTTTATTTTATAAAAAGAAATCTAGTAGATTAAACTTTTCAAAGCTCTGAAGATGTGGTTCATTCATCAAGGACCATCTCAGCAGCAGATGTCATGGCTTTATACTTAGCATTTGTTGTTTTTTGATGACTCGGCGCCTCAGAATCTTAAGATAACGGTTAACCTTTTGTATATCCTTGTATAGGCAGTAGAAGAGTGTATGAAATGCAGAAAGGTGAGTGTCTTTATTGGAAGACCTCAATTGTTTTAGTTCTGGCCAGTCAGGGTAATTATTTTCTTCAATTCCAGGCTGAACCTAAACATCAAAAGGACAAGTATTATATGTACTTCATTGGTATAATTGGTCCTTATTCCTTTCGTGTGTGTGTGTGTGTGTGTGTGTGTGTGTGTGTGTGTGTGTGTGAACTTATATACATGTATGTGCTGTAGTCAAATAAGGAATACGCATGCAGGGTTACAAAACTGGAGAACCATCAAATTGCTATGTGACACTAGATATGGATTTAACCAAAGGACATTGGAGGGAATGGAGCAGTTTTTTAACTTTGCGGACTTTAACATGTCCTCAGTACTTTCCTGGGTCTGTCCTCCATACCTTTATAGGTTCTAGTAGAGTGTCCTAATCTCTTTTGTCTTTCAACTAAATATATTCTCCATATTTTATATTTTCCTAAACCTTAGACATGATGAATATTTCCTTTAATGAATTAAGGTGCAAGAGACACAAGCATGACTATCTTAATGTCTTCTGCGTTATGCAGATGTATCCATTCTATCCAGGACAGCTTCTGCCCAAATTGCTATGAAGAGCAGCTATTTTCTATTGAGATTACTTGTGTGTCTTATTCTCAGTAAAGAATTTTATGAGTGGTTGGTTTTATATGTGATTTCCTTACTGGAAAGATTGTGAACATATTGGTTACTCTTGAAAATTAAGTTTTTAAAAATTAATTTCTTTTTCACACATGACATGATCAAAGAAATGTGAAGAGATGGCTCACCCTGCTGAGCAAAACTTTTGCTCCCTCCAGAATTGCTTCACATCCATACTTAACCTCTACAGCTCTTGCCAGCATACCATCATAGGACCCTAAATGAGTCAACACTGCAGGTGTCAGAAGTTTCAGTGGGTACTTCCAGGCATTTGAAACATTGATGACCACTTTCAGAAGGACTTCAGTCTAAGTAATCAGATTGAAAATTGCATTGAATAAGCAAAATAGAGTAGATACATTGTGTCTTTACACAAAGACAAAAGATGCAATACCTATTTTTAAGTAATCAATACATAAAAATGTTTGTTGGAATATGATACACATTGTAGAAATGTGAAATTTAAGCCATTGAAATATAGTTTGGTAACATAAAACTAATCAGGTTTGAATATTTTTTTCCTCATGACATATATTGATCATAATTTGTTTTATTTTCTATATGTGAACATGTAGCTTATGGTGAGATTTTTTTCTATTTAATTGCATTCCTTGTCTATGATAATCAAAGATTTGCTGGATCCTACTTAGTAGGTATCACCAGGTCTGACTGAGACCAAAGCAATGCGAACACTGACAATGGAAGGTCATCCAAATTATTTTCACACTAGTGAATCAATTTGCTCATTTAAACACTCAATTGTGATTTCTGGTTTATTGTAGAATGTTTATTGTAAAATGTTTAACAATAAATACAGTGAAGAAAAATGCCATTGACATAGTCATTTTCTGGGTAAAGCCTACTTCATACTTCTGGCAGAGCAACATACTTGTCCTCATGTCCAGCAGAAAAAAAATAACCCAGTGCTGCTTTTAATACCATCATCAGTGTAAATCACAATGAAGTTAAGATATGACCAGCTTATGATCACTGCCAGAATCTTGTTTGGCAGCCATATATGATTACAACTGTTTGCTGTTATATTTTTTAGTTATGACTCTGGTAATGAAAAGAAGAGTAATGGCAATCCAATGGACATGGGAAAGGAAATATGTACAGGATATGAAGGAAAGGAGCAGGCTAAATGATGATGGCAAAATTGATTGGTGGGAAGATTGTAGCATGATGATTACTATTGAGGAGTTGGGGTGGATGCAGCCCAACTACACATTCTTACTTGACATGCAAGAGGTACAAGTTCTTTGTAAATTTTCTGAACTTCAGTTCATTATTTTTCCAATAGTATCTCATGTTAGAGAAATTTTTGTGTCTAATGCATGTATCAGTGCCAACATCCTGCTTTTGAAAGTGTCTAAGTATGTAGGTCTGTGTAAAAGTTCTCTCTTCCCCACCTCTTTTTCTTTAATTTCCATTATTATAGTCACATTTAAATAAGAATAGTTTTACATAGATGCTAGTGATAAAATCTTATAGAACAAATAATATGTATGAGAGGTCTACACCTAACAAGGTCAGTTTAATTCACAGAAGATTGATTATGACTGGGGATCAGAAAGGAGAGATGAAACATCACATATTCGAGCTCCTGAGAAATGTAAACACCAGCAAAATAAAGGCTATCCTGAGATACATACTATAGTATGCAGAGAACCTTTTTATTCAGCTGATTTTCAATTAAGATACAGGATAAGGTAGACTCAGGGAGTACTGCACAATATAATGAAATGGAAATAAGACCAAGGGATTTTCAAAATTCAAAAATAAACTGCACACTGGTGATTTAAGTAGCCTGCTGACAGAGGAGGAGTCTTTAGGATTATATCATAAACACTACTGTATTTGATTTCTTCCACATGTCTTTGGATATATATTCAACCATTAATAACATCCAATTTAGACAAAAAATTTTAATCCCATTAGCAAGTTGCTGGAAAAATGATCTACATGGGCAACTTAGGCTTCTGCTATAATGTAAGCTGGCTTTTGACTTAGTGGGCAAGTTAACTACTGTGTGGTGTGATGCTTTTCTGCCTGATGCTTCTTTCTTCACTCTGTTGGACATGAGATTATTGTAACTGCAATAGTCCCAGTAATCACACACAGCACAGACAACTAGAGTAATGATGAAGTTGTTTTGGTAATAATATGGAGGAAAAACCTACTTTTTTTGTAGTAGGGATGGAAGCAGTGCGGCAGGTGTTGTTTCCACTGTTTTTAAACCATCTTCCCTTGGATAACTTTACATCCTGGAGGGAAAGAAATGATTCAAGTATTTGTAGTTTCAGGATATAACCAACACATCCATGACCAGATTATTAATGTATTTGATAGATGTTCAGTTTTATCACATAAGGACTGCATTAAAATTGAAATAGAGGAGTGAAGCAAATATTGCATGTGTGCTCTTTCATCCCTTTACATATGCAATCGAATATCCTGGCCTCACACACTCTTCTCTTCTTTACAGTGCCCTTGCTGTTTTGCGATTCCTAAAAATTATTGTTTGAAAGTAAGTCACAAAGAAACACTCTAACCAAAAAACGTTTAGTGTTTTAAGTATCAGAACTCTGGAGATTTGAGTTGTGTGCCATCAAATAGTGGCTTTGTATTGATATTTATGAATAACTTCATTCCTATTGATTCAAGCTGATGTGCTACTGTTAAGTAGATAACAGCAAATATCTTCCTTTTTCTCAAGCAAAATGGAGTTATAGCTGGAGCATACTAACTTCATGGTAAGTTTGTAATGCAGTTGTGTTGATGGCATCACATTTTAACATAAAAATCTGAATTATGTTTTTAAGAAATATTTAGCAATGAATGAGGATAGAAATCACAAAACAGCATTTAATGGGACTATATCAATCAACTGAAGGTTATATTTACTTGAGTTATTTAGTAATTCAAATATATATTAACTATTAACAATCGACAAATTTATAAAAGATTAATGGATCCCTAGGAACACTGCATTTGCAAGATTATGAGTGAAGAAGATGGAAGGAAAGAATCACTAACGAATGAAAATGACAATGGAAAGGCATAGTCACTACAATTCTACAGACATATTTTCATATCCTCAGTTTGCACTGTCTTCTTTGTTTTCACTGTAGTGACTCACCTAAACAAATCAAAAAAAAATTATCTCCACCAGAAAGAAAGAAAATACTCCTTTCTACACCAATACTCCCACTGTAATCAGCCACTCCCTGACAGAAATCTTGATCAATGATTCTTAGCATTTGGAACTTTCTGAACAGCTATTTTTGTTGTCGTTTCCCACTTTGCATGGTTACAGATCAGTTTAGTTTTATTTTCTCCAATTTATTTACTGCAGCTCAGTGCTACTATATTAGATATCTGTAAAGCCCTATGTGAATAATGCCCACAGAGGCATTCTTCAAACAAGATCAGGAAATCATAGCTCCTCCCTGGAGAATTTTTCTGGGCTTAATGTTCAAAGTGGAAGTTCAAAACAAAAATACTTATTTTTAAGGTTTATTAGAAGAAAAACTGAAAAAAAAATCATTGCCTTCTTTATAAATCTTCGCTATTTCATGAAATATCCTATATTCCCCCATCTACACTTTAATAATTGATACTTTCTACTACATATAAAACATACTAGTTGAAATTTGATTCATGATACTTTATGGTTAAAACAGTAAAGTTTTCTCACATTCGCTTTCGAAAAGAATTCTGAAATAAGTGAGGTACTTACTAAATTTTTATACATTTTTCGGGCAACTATATGAGTGCGATGAGAAATGGAAATCAATTTGTTATACAGCTCTTCATTGAACATCTGGTCATCTGGTGTGGAGATCACATGTTCCCAAGGAAGCAGACTTGATATCAGCAGCAACAGGCTCATCCCTACTATTCAGAGAAATTATTCTGAGATCTTTTCAAATGAAGTTCCAAGAGCTATCCTGTATAGTAAGCACTATCTGTTCTAACATCCTGTACCAACTCAGTCCTGTACAACTGAAGTTGGACATATGCTCTTTCCACTGTGAGAATATAGGGAACATTTTGGTAGTTCACACCTTGAGGGGTGTGTGATCCTTCAGCTTTGGCTGCTCTGGAAGAACTTCCCAAACTTGGAAACATTTGGAGCAGAGATGAATTCAAATTTAGAGTCTTTAAGTCAAGACTTTGCTTTTTTTGTTTGTTTGTTTGTTTTTTCGAGACAGGGTTTCTCTGTGTAGCTTTGTGCCTTTCCTGGATCTCACTCTGTAGCCCAGGTTGGCCTCAAACTCACAGAGATCCTCCTGCCTCTGCCTCCCGAGTGCTGGGATTAAAGGCGTGTGCCACCACCGCCTGGCTAGGACTTTGCATATTTTAACGTCTTAGGAATGTAAGTTCATTTTCCATCTTATGTCTGTAACTAATTCATTTGTCTTTGAAATATCACCCAATATTTAAGGTGATTGTCATGAACATGCAATTTTTTTTCTTTTGCCATTTTATTTGGTATATACCCAAATGGTAAAGAATCAAACCTGCCATCATTGTCTGGATTGGGGGCAATAAGACAATTTAATCTTATTTTTAATAAAGTCGAAGTTCTAAACTTCAGCAACTGATCATTTGGTATTGGCCTGTTTATGATTCTGAAAGATAACCTGTGCATTGAAAGATGGTTCAGAGCAGGTACCAGTTAGATACCTACAAAATTCTCTCCATTTATCTTCAAGTACAAACAGAAGAAAATGCAAATGACTTTGGGCATTGTCATGTATCAACAGAGACGAAGGATCCCCTTAGAGAACCACTTATTTCAAGGTCCACTGAACAATTCCGTTCTTTAAAATCCTCAGCTCCCTCACCTTAAATCTAAGTGAGACATGAAAAAAACATCAGTTCTCTGCAGACTACAGCAATGTTAGGAGCAAAGAAACCCATGTGTACCAAATAATGCATTGATAAAGCTTACTTAGAGGAACACAGATGAATGTCACTTACAGCAGCATGGTTGAGTCAATGACAATTGCATCTCCAAGAAGTTCCACCACAATGATGTGGCCTCCAGCTCAGGAAAGCTACCTCACCTGAGTGCTGCCTTAGTCAGGTTTCTACCTCCTATATATACTAACAAAATGTACCCACAGCCAAGCAGAGCTTGGTGGGGGATTATAAGGAGCAAGATAAACAATGTCTGCAGCACAATGAGTCTCTTCCTTCAGGGAGTATTAACTCTACTTTTACCACAGTCTTACTTCAATGTGGTTTCTTTTGTTTTTGTTTTTGTTTTTGTTTTGTCATGGTATCACTAGGGTTCAAGTTATTTTGCATATCAAAGACTTCTCTGTTCCATGATGACTCATAGTCATTTCTGTCAGGAGTAATGTGCTTATTCCCTAATAATATTTTCCTAGTTCAGGTTCCTATGTTTTTTCTGCCACCTTTCATGTGGTGTTAAATACACTCCATTATTTCTTAGCTTTGAGTTTTCATATCACAGCAGGAGTCAGTTATTCTCACAAATGCAACAAAACATAAATCTAAGACAGCGACCACCAAACATTGTAAAAGGCTCCTCTCAACAATTTTGGTTATGGTTCCAGTAACCTATAAGTCTAAACGCAGATATTTAGCAGGTACGTTTTTGGGTACATCACATCCATTTAACAAAAGAAACGGTCATACCCTCCTTGATGGAACATGTTTTTGCACTGTTATAGCATGTGGAGTTGGAACTTTAATCAAACGGGAGAGCTCTTGATGGCAACTCAACTAGTGGGCTAGATTACTACTAGACACATGTTGACAGACTCCCTTATGGCTTTACCATGTGGCCAAACAATACAGTTGTTGACAATTGCTGGGCAAGGCCATGATTTCACCTCTAACTGTAAGGCTACATTTCTAGATTTACTATTAGTTATACATTGACAGAATCTCTTATGGCTTTCTCACGTAGCTGAATAATACAGTTGTTGACAATTTCTGGGACACAGATAGTAAAGTATGTTTTGGTACCATGGTGCTTTTATGCCCAGATTATGACCCCAAAGAGACCACAGAAGACTGAGGATGTCCAGAATGCAACAGCAAGGTTTATTCTATAGATACAAGCCTAGGCAGGGAACTCATTCCTACACCCAATACAGTGAGGCAGGGAGGAGTTCCTCTTTCTTTGTGAGGCTAGCTATTTAAAGGCAAAAACCACAAGCCCTTCAGGGCAGTTAGGGGTTTGGCTTGGGAGCAACTGGGATTGGTTTATTTTTATTTTTGAAGTCCTCTGTTCTCTTTTAATTGGGTAAGGATATGTAACCTTCGAATTTACTGTTTGGGGGTTACAATTATCATTTTGGGGGAAGTTCTGGACAAGTCCCAGGCTTTGTCCTTGAGCTGCATGGGGACTGACTGGTCTAGCATGTACTGACTGTGGGGGCTGGCTCAGTGGTCCAGGCTCTGTCCTTGACTCATGCACATAGCTCTAAGTTGGTGAGGGGTCCCAGACAGTAAACAACTGGCTGAACTTTGAGCAGTCAAAGTACATGCAGAAAAGGAGCTACTGCTTGCTCAAGTCTCAAAAAACTGAAATTGAGGACTGATCTCTGAGAGAAGACTGAGCAGCCTGTTATGGCATCTGCTTGATCCTTTCAGTGCCTCATGGTGGAAGCTTCTAGATCATTACTGCAAACATGAATTTTTCATGTTATTGAACCACAGTATGGAGCTTATTCAGCATTAAGGCCCAAACTATGTACTTCTGATGTGCAATCAGCAGCATGTACAGTAACTAGTATCATGCGCTTCTCTTTCCCCAAACTCATAGAGGGGGAAAAAAAAATCTGACCCAAGGCACTATTATCTGATTCAATAAATTACTAACACCAGGAATGGCTTTTCACATGTGTGCTGAGTACTTTCACACAAATTATTTAACTACCATCTTAATTGTTTTTCCAGGTTATTTTTTAAATTAAAATTCATGGAGAGCCTAGCATTATATAATGGAATGTTATTGATAGAAGACAGCTTCAAGAAAATGCAATTGTAATCAAGATGGAGAATCTAGAGAGTACAAAGATTTTCACACAAGATGAAAAGACCTCAAGTCTTATCAAGTTCTAAGATAAGCAGTCAATCATCTAAACATGAATGGAAGATGCTACTCTGTTTAGTTTTCTATAGTCTACCACCATTCTGTCTTTCCTACAGTTACCTCACCCTAGCATATTGCACAGTACTGTCATTCTGACCAGATGGAATCATTTGAGGTACCTCTTAGACCACTAAAAGGTAAAGTATGATCACATCCTATTATGTTATGCTATACACACTACCCCTCACCCCTATAGTTGCCTCATGGGTTCTGACATGTACATAGTCAATGGATCTGGTGATTACAGGTTGTTTATTCACCAAATCTATTTGTTCAAAGGGCAAACAGATGAGTGGGCAATTTACTTCTCATTGTCTTTCATTTCCCACATTATATGAAATTGATTTATGATCTACACTGAAACAAACATCCCCAAATATCCTATAAACATACTCTCTATAACTCATCAATTTTTATTATTTGTACATAAAGAGAGAAAGTTTTATAGTATACTGATGCAAGTATACCCTTAGTACCTGCTTAATTCTAAAAAACAACTACCATCTAGCCTCCATGAGCACAGTATCTGACTTTCCTTTGTTTATCCAATCTTGATTGCGCTAATACTCCGATCATCAAAACATCACCAAGCGTCATCACTCAGATCATCCTGTGGTTGAGTTCTAACAGCAGAGGGTACATTCTGAACAGTACGTCCCACCTTTGGCTGTCAGACTGCACACTTTATATTTTCACAATAGACTGTAATATTTCTATAAGTTCTTCAGTACTGGAGATCTATGGCTCATTCCAAAAAATGATGAGAAATTACTTTTTGGGGGCTATAAGAGAAAAATGTCTGTAAATCCACAGTGTATGAGTTTACAATCTACCACAAAAAAAGGCATCTAGAGTAGAGAACAGGGAGAGCCTGGGGCCCACAGCACCTAACCGTCAGGAAAGGTCTGCTTATTCTGACTCAGAGTCAGGCTTAGATATGATCATGACTGTGTCTTACAAACTTTTATAAAATGTAAGATGGTCACAAGGCATGGGTGCAAGAAGAAAATTACAATTTGTCTGTTCCCCAGTTCAGTCAGAAGGCAGAGAATCAATTCCATTTTCTTTTACCGTGTTTTTTTTTTCCTGGTTTGTGTGCAAATCATATAAATTTATATTATGGCTTAAAGGATCCACTTTTCCATGTATAATATCTTCTATATCACCAATGAGGAAAATTCATGAACAATTTTCTCTATAGTCAGATACACTGAACTCCTATGTAATGATAGATTTTCCCTGGTGTTCTGATGTGGAGCTGAGGCTCTTAACTATATGTAAATGTATATTAGAAAAGTAGGGAAAAATAAGGCAGGGTCATTTGATTTTGACATGGTCTCTTATTTCTATGTCTTTGTGTGTGTGTGTGTGTGTGTGTGTGTGTGTGTGTGTGTGTGTTCATGTAAACATATACGTGCATCCATGCTTATATGTATGTGTGTGTGTGTGTGTGTGTGTGTGTGTGTGTGTGTGTGTGTAGGTAGATACAGATGCCAGAGAACATACTTGATTTCATTCTCAGAAATGCTGTAGACACTATTTCATGTTGTCTCACTGATACGAATATCACCACTTAGACTAAAGTGGCTGATCATTGACCCAAGGATTCCTGTGTCTTTCTCCAGTGACAGAATTCAAGTGCATGACACTGTGCTGGGGATCTTTACTTTAGTTCTGGGGATGAAACTAAGGTCTCCATGCTTAAATGACAAACACTTTATCAGCAGAGACTTCTGATCTTATTTATTAAGAATGCTGTGATTGTTAAATTTCAGGGTTTGGAGAGTTATAGAGCACTTTCTTGGTCTGAACCTGGATTTGTTTTGTGCTCTTTGTGACATTTCAAAAGAATGTACATTTAATAATGGGATGTCATTTGCTCAATAGGTGTTTTGTTCATGTTTGTGTAATACAGCATATGTTTGTTGGGATTCTCATGAGCCTTTTGTGGCACACTTGTGTTTAGACTTTGGTTTAATCTTTGTCTCCTCATTTCTGCTGTTAAAGCCCTGTGGATTCAATTTAGATGGCTCTTCTGAATAGAGTATTATGAATTGAAATACCTGTTGTTTAGCAGTTTCATCTGTGATTAAAGCCTTCCATCTTAGAGAGTAGCTCATGAAGATGAAGGATGTAAAAGGAAAGTGAAAGAATAGGGTGCTCTAAGGGAAGGTGAAATATTCCATCTTTCTGGGAAGTTTATCCAACTCAGTAAACAATTGAACAGCTTCAGGAAGTCTAAGAAATGGAAATTGATCTCTCTCTCTCTCTCTCTCTCTCTCTCTCTCTCTCTCTCTCTCTCTCTCTTTCTCTCTCTCTCTCTCTTTATATATATATAATCCAAGCACATATAAAGCTTATGTAAGTTGCAAAGACTGATGAGACAGGCTCTCAGACAGATGAGTACTCTTTTAGGCAGATGAGGGTCCTAAAAGTCCACAAACCCAGCTATGCTCCCTTGAGGAGCAAGAGAACTAACTGAGAAAGCTGGAAGATACTTAAAACCTTTAGGGTAATTGGAAAGTAGAATAACCAAATTTTTGAGATGATGGCAATTTGTACACTGTGTTCCATGTTTCCTGAGCCTTTACTCATGCTGGGCTGACCTTCTGGTGATACAGCTAGCTGTCATTAAGCAAACTTCCCCCTACATGTAACCCTTCACCCACACTCCTGCAAGTAGCCATGATAAAAGCATTAGTTCACTCTAGTGGAATTTGGATATTTTTCCTTTAGCATATAGTCATTTCCTTATTTTGTGTGAAAAACATGCTTTCATTTCTCCCAAGGACTAACATTATACAGCAATATCTCAAATACCTTAAATTTGAATAAAGGTTTTGGTACTGTTTTTGTTGAAGGGAGTTAAAGATCCAGAAGAATAATATTCTTATATGTGTGTATATGTTTCCAGTACATAAAGGTGTGTGTAGAGAAAATGTGAATATAAAGTATCTTCCTTTGATGTCCTTCACCTTCATTTTTTATGATTCAGGGTCTCAAATCTATCTTGGATTTTGATGTTTCCATTAGGCTGGTTGTCAGTATCAAAGTTGAATTTTCATCCCTACTTGCTAGCTTTCAAACTGAATAAAGGTTCATTTCATGTAGCAAAAGGTCATCAACATCCTTACCCAGCTATTAACCCAGTCAGTTTTTATATTGACTAGCCAAACATGGTCTGCCAACTGTTGTAATAGTGACATGGATGTATGGGAGTAACATTATGATGGTATTTAAAGTCCACTGTACAATACTTATCAACTCATTCCTAGTTCCATTAACATGGTCAAAACTCTATTTATGGGTGTGTCATAGGTCTTAAGGAAAAACATAATATTTTTATTCTGTTCAGTGTTTATAGTAATTTCCTTCTCAATACTTTTCTTCAAACACATAGAATGGTGCATTTCTCAAACAGCATTCTTATAAAAGAAGCAAATATATACATTATATGGTGATTCACACAAATTCTACCAACAGGTAAACATTCAGATTTTAAAAGATTATAGATTGCTCAGCTCCCAATGGGGCATCTGTATCTCCCAACAAGGCTCAATGACTATCACAGAAGAGGAACTTGAATCATTGTCAGAGCTAGAGGTAGTGGACATCAATCAAGAGTGTTTTCTGGACATGATAGGGCAATTGGACACATTAATTCACAGCAACTATGAAGGTATGCATGAGATCTGCATAAGGATAAATTGGAGGGGAAAAACAGACTTTCAAACACTGGTGTTGAGAAAATTGGATATCCACATGTACAAGGTTGAAACTAGATCACCCTACACAAAAATTAATTCAAAGTTAATCGAAGGCCTTACTGTAAGAAACAAAGCTTGGAGATAGTTAGATGATAAACTACAGGTGTTGGCAAAGACAGACTTCAGAAAGAGTGAGGCTTGAGTCATTCAGGAAATAATGCCCACTCACAAAGGGACATCATGAAAGCTAAAAGGTTTCTACTCAGCAAAGCAGAAGTTAACTGAATAAAGATCTGCCTGCTATGTATCAGACAAAAGATTAGTAACTAGAATATACAATGAACTCTAACTCAAGTAAAAAAAAATTAAACAAAAAAAAAAAAAGAAATCAAGCTTGTCATTATAAAATTAATGATGAGATAATCACTAATTCTAACTAGAGTGAGGCAGAGCCTCAATATTGTTTTACTTTTCATTTCTGTGATGAACAGTAGAGTGGAGTTTTTTTTTCCCCATAGGTTTATTGTTCATATGTATTTCCTCTTTTGAGAACTATATTTTATAAGTCTATTTATTCACTGGATTGTTAATTTTATAGTCAGGTGGCTGTAACAGCACAGGTTTGTATTTGGATTTACACTATTCCACTGATCTGTAAGTATGTTTTAATGCCAGTGCCATGCTGTTTCGTTACCAGGTTCTGAGGCATAACTTGAAATCAGGTGTGGTGAACCTCCAGCATTATTCTTTTTGCCTAGAATTGCTTTGGCTATTCAGGATCTTTAGTGCTTCAAAGTGAGTTTTTAAAGAGAAGCTCACTAAGTAATAGCCACATATGAGTAGTTATTAGCAATTGATGCCTGATGGATGGAGTAAGTAGAGTGAATTTTTTACAAGTATGAAGCCTTTGAGAGGCTACCCATGCTCAAGTAGTTGATACTATCCCATATAACATAGAGGCTGCATTTAGTGTACTCTGTGATTTAAAGCAGGACACATGAAATTGGGAAGAAAACTCTATGGGACATTTTGCTTTCCTATCAGTTTTTTGGGGGTTGGGACATATTTTCATAAAGAATGGGTATATCTGGATGTTATTGGGCATTTTGGAAAGCCGCTGAAATGAGTGAGCTTTCTAGAGATGTTTTGTTTTGAAGAACTTGAAAAGTTCTCAAGTTTAAGCAGTGACTAAACTGTAATATTACTTTAGAAGCAGATACCTAGAATTATTTATTTTAAAAATATTCTGGAGTTTGAGGAACTCCATGGAAGAGGGGGAGGAAGAATTGTAGGAGTCAGAGGGGTCCAGAACACAAGGAGAACATGTTCCACAGAATCAACTAAGTAGGGCTCATAGGAGTACACGGAGACTGTAGCAACAATCACAGTGCCTGCAAAGGTCTGACCTAGGTCCTCCACATACATGTTATGATTGTTAGCTTGGTGTTTTTGTGGAATTCCTAACAGTGGGAGTTGGGACATCTCTGATAATTTTGCCTTCTTTTGGGACTCTTTTCCTCCTACTAGGTGGCCTTGGGCAACCTTGATGTGAGTGTTTGTGCCTAGCCTTGTATCTTAGTATCTATGTTCAGTTGATATCCGTGGGAGGCCTTCTTTTTCTAAAGGGAAACTGAGGAGGAGTGGATATGGGGGTGGGCTGAGGGTGGGGGACTGGGAAGAGTGGAGCAAGTCAGGATGTATTGCAAACAAACAAACAAAAATAATAAAATAAAATAAAAATAATTATTTATTTATTATTTGATGGTTACAAACAGATTATTTTGCTTACCTACTTTCCCTTTGTCTATGTGCCCCTAAATCCCCTCTCCATTCAACTTCATGTTCTTTCTCTGTTCCATATTTAAATCCGCAGTCCATGTTGCTGCCAGGGACTCATGTTGAGGTCCATGTTCTGTGCTGCTCTCTGAGGCCATGGGGATATCCGTAGTCAATGCTGCTATAAGAAGTCAAATGGAATTCATGATCCATGCTGCTGCTGGCTGGTAAGGGGAAGAAAGCTTCTTTTGCAGTCATATAGATGACTGTACACTCATGATTGAAAATGAGAGACAGTGACATCCTCCCCCAATAAAAGGGGAAACAGTCCAGACAGGAGGCTGTGGAGAGGAGTGCACAAAGGTTATGACAAAGATGCTGAGGTGGTGCTCTTCACAGTTAATGACTTCTGGCAGGAGTATGGAAAAGGACTCAATTATCTTTAAGGGTCTGGCCACTGGGAGTTTGACTATGCACCAGTGAATATATAGTTAACACAAACTGGACCTTGGTGTATTTCTTTTTCTTTCTTTCTTTTTTTTTCTTGAGGAGGAGAGGAGGGTGTAAGAGTGGGTGGGTAGCCTTTGGAGGAATGAGAAGTGAGTGTGATCAGGGTACATTCTATGAAATTCCCAAATAAGCAATAGGAATATTATGTTGGAGAAAATAATGAAGTAAAGGAAAAAATAACAAAATACATGCCTGATTTGTGTTGACCAACTCCTCCTAAGCATGGAGACTGTCCTGAAGAATGGTTGACATATTGTGTGTCATTCAATTGAAAAAAATTGATTTTCCCTCTCTCAGCAGCTATCAATTTCAATTATCAAATATTTTCTTAGCTGAGTATGGTATGTTGAGCGCATTTCCCCACCACTGTTTTGACATTTTGTCTTGTTTTATCTTCTATAGGTATTGTTAATAGAGAGTCTGTGATTTCAGGAGTCTATTTACCCTGTTGTGTTTGGAATAATTTGATTCCCTTGAGTCAACTACAACCTCTGGCTATTACAGTATTTCTGGTCCTTCTTATGCATAAATCTTAAATCCCGATGGGATTTAGTGTGATATAGGTATCCAATTTAGAGCTGATAATTCCAAAATCTGTCATACTATGTTCAATATCCCAGATGTGGATTTTCATGTTAATTACCATCTCTTACAGCAAGAAGCTTCTCTAAAGAGGGTTCGGTGACATATAGATGTATGAATATAGCAGTGTCATTGGGAGTCACTTTATTGTTATGCTTTCTTAGCAGAATAATTGTAGTATGTTTTTCTCTTGGGCACATGACTGATATACTCTCAGCTTCCTGAATTCATTAATAGTTATGGGTTTTATCTCATAGGCTAGGCCTTTGGTTCAAGAAAAATATAATTTGTTTCTTACAAAACATTTTTTTCCATTATTGCACAAGAAGACATGTCTTAGAAACAGGTTGTTATTTTAATTCACTGGATTCCTAGTTGAATGAGATTGATAATTATTTTTCTCCTTTGATGGCATATGTAATACTTGCAAACATTATAAATATAACATGTTAGGGTGAAGCTTCTACTTGTATACCAACTATAATTCTACAAGTTCTATGATGTAAATATATGGGGTCTTAAAGACTGGACTCTTACCATCAGATTGTGTAGGTAGGTCTCTAATAGCATTGACAATTATCCTGTTATGTTTGGATGGTCTATGGGAACTCTTTGGCCAATGATTCAAAAATATGTAACAAATAACTGGTAATGACATTTTTATATGGTATTATACAATATCTAGTTGGGTATCCCATTCAGAGCTGATAATTCCAAAATCTGTCACACTATGTTCAATATCCAGATGTGGACTTTCTTCCCTTCTTTTAAGATCCTTTTATATATGTGTAAATTTGAGGACGCTTATACAGTAGTAAGTTTACATATGGCTTTTCAAAAGGCTTTTGCTGCTAATTATATTTACCCTTATTTCCTTCTCTATCCCATTGTCCTCACATACCTCATTATTTTTTCTCTGCTTCTAATATCCTCTATATCCTTTTATAGTTCAATGCCCATTTATGATAAAAAGTCATAGAGAGATGAGGGATACACAAATCATATCTCAAAATAAAGGAGCAAAATGACAGCAAGCCTGCCACCAAAATGATTATAAGAAGAGAGCAACTTGATACTTTTCCACTAAAATCAGCAACCAGACAAAGAAGCCCATACATGTTCAATACCATGTATGAAGTCGTAGCTAGAGCAATACAACAATTGAAGGAGATCAAGGTGATACAAATAAAAGGGGAGAATTCAAAGAATCCTTATATACAGGTGAAGTAGTTTTATATATAACAAACACTGAAGACACTATCCAGAAACAGTTACACCTTCTATCAAGACATAATATAGAAAATGAACATACAAAAATCAGTAGCCTTCACATATACAAATGACAAACATATTAAACCAGAAATCAGAGAAGCAATATCTTTCACAATAGCTTCAAAACAATCTCAGAAAAAAAAATGTCTAATTAAGCAACTGAAAGACTCTTATAATAGTAACTTTAGGATGCTGAAGAAAAAAATCTAAAGAAAACTTCAAAAATGGAAAGAACTTCATGCTTATTGATTGGTAGGATTAATAGTATAAAAAGTATAAATAGTTGAGCATGCATCCTTGTGGTGCAATTGAGCATTCCTTGGGTATATGCCCAAGAATGATATAGCTGTGTCTTGAGGGAGATTGATTCCCAGTTTTCTAAGAAAACACCATATTGATTTCCAAAGGGGCTATACAAGTTTGCATTCCCACCAAGAGTGGAGGACTTTTCCCCTTGCTCCACATCCTTTCCAACATAAGCTGTCTTCAATGTTTTTGATCTTAGTCATTCTGACAGGTGTAAGATGGTATCTCAGAGTCCTTTTGATTTGCATTTCTCTGATGATTAAGGATGTTGGGCAATTCCTTAAATGTCTTTCAGCCATTTGAGCTTCTGTTGAGAATTCTCTGTTTAGCTCTATAGCTCATTTTTTAATTGGACTGCTGGGTATTTTGATGTCTAATTTCTTGAGTTCTTTATATATTCTGGATATCAGCCCTCTGTCAGATGTGGGGTTAGTGAAAATCTTTTCCCATTCTGTAGGCTGTCGTTTTGTCTTATTGACTGTGTCCTTTGTCCTACAAAAGCGCCTCAGTTTCAAGAGGTCCCATTTATTAATTGTTTCTTTTAGTGTCTGTGCTACTGGTGTTGTATTTAGGAAATGATCTCCAGTGCCATTGTGTTTAAGACTACTTCCTACTTTCTCTTCTATCAGGTTTAGAGTAACTGTATTTATGTTGAGGACTTTGATCCACTTGGACTTAAGTTTTGTGCACAGTGACAGATATGGATCTATTTGCAGTTTTCGACAGGTTGACAACCAGTTATGCCAGCATCATATGTTGAAGATGCTTTCTTTTTTCCATTGTATAGTTTTGCTTCTTTGTCGAAAATCATATGTTCATAGGTATGTGGATTAATGTCAGGGTCTTCAGTTCGGTTCCATTGGTCCACATGTCAGTTTTTATGTCAATACCAAGCTGTTTTTATTACTGTAGCTCTATAATAGAGCTTGAAGTCAGGGATCCTGATGCCTCCAGAGGTTGTTTTATTGTACAGGATTCTTTTGGCTATTCTGGGTTTTTTGTTTTTCCATATGAAATTGAGTATTGTCCTTTCCAAGTCTGTGAAGAATTGTGTTGGGATTTTGATGGGGATTGCATTGAATCTGTAGATTGCTTTTGGTAAGATTGCCATTTTTACTATGTTAATCCTACCTATGAGCATGGGAGATCTTTCCATTTTCTGATATCTTCTTCAATTTCTTTCTTCAGGGACTTAAAGTTCTTTTTATACAGGTCCTTCCCTTGTTTCGTTAGAGTTACCCCAAGTTATTTTATATCATTTGTGGCTATTGTAAAGAGTGATGTTTCTCTGATTTCTTTCTCAGCCCATTTGTCATTTGTGTATAGGAGGGCTACTGATTTTTTTGAGTTAATCTTGCATCCTGCTACATCACTGAGGGTGTTTATAAGCTGTGTGAGTTCCTTTTTCAAGTTTTTGGAATCACTTATGTATACTATCACATCATCTGCAAATAGTGAAAGATTGACTTCTTCCTTTCCAATTTGTATCCCTTGATCTCCTTATATTGTCTTATTGTTCTGGCTAGAACTTTATAGCAGCATTATTTGTAATAGCCAGAACCTGGAAACAATCTAGATGCCCTTCAACTGAAGAATGGATAAATAAAATGTGGTACATATACACAATGGAGTACTATTCAGCAGAGAAAAAAAATGATATCATGAGGTTTCAAGGCAAATGGGTGGGACTAGAAAATATTATCCTGAGTGAGGTAACCCAGACTCAGAAAGACAAACATGGTATGTACTCAGTCATAAGTGGATACTAGATATGAAGCAAAGGATAACCAGACTGCAACTTACATCTCCAGAGAGGCTACCTAGTAAAGAAGATCCTAAGAAAGACACAGGGATAGCCCAGCGACAGAGAAATGGATGAGATCTACATGAGCAAACTGGGAGTGAGTGGGGGTAATGGAGGGCAAGGGTCGGGGAAAAGTGAGCTTAGGGGAGTGGGAGGTCCCAGCTGGATCAGGAACAGAGTGGGAGAACAAGGAAAGAGACACCATGATAAATGAAGACTCCATGGGAATAGGAAGAAGCAGAGTGCTAGAGAGGTCCCCAGAAATCCACAATGATACCTCCACTATAGACTACTGGCAATGGTTGACCGATGGCCTGAGCTGACCTACTCTGGTGATCAGATGGCTGAACACCCTGTCATGGTAGAACTCTCATCCAGTGACTGGTGGAAGCAGATGCAGAGATCCATGGCCAGGCTCCAGGTGGAGCTCCAGGGGTCCAATCGGCAAAAGAGAGGATGGATTATATGAGCAAGTGATATTGAGACCATGCTTGGAAAAACATAGGGACAAATAGCCAAACTAGTGGAAACACATGAACTGTGAACCAAGAGCTGAGGAGTCCCCATGGAACTGGACCAGGCCCTCTGGATAAGAAAGACAGTTGATGAGCTTGAACTGTTTAGGAGGCCCCCAGATAGTAGAAGCAGGACCTGTCCTTGGTGCATGAGCTGGCTTTTTGGAACCTAAGGCCTATGCTGTGACACTTTGCTCAGCCTTGGTGTAGGGAGGAGGGGACTGGACCTGCCTCAACCGATTCTACCAGGCTGGGCTCAATCCCTAAGGGAGGCCTTGCCTTGGAAGAGGTGGGAATGGGGGATGGGTTGGGGGGGAAGGTTTGGTGTGGGAGGACAGAGGACAGGAGAATCCATGGCTGATATGTAAAATTAAATTAATTATGAAATAAAAACATTTATAAAAATAGTATAAAACTGGCCATATTATAAAAAATTCAGATTCAATGCAATCTCTATGAAAATTCAAGTATAATTCTTCACAGAAATTTTAAAAAGTTCTCAAACTTCATATGGAAATAAACAAACAAACTGCCATAGCTAAAACAATTCTGAACAATAAAAGAATTCTTGGAAGCATCACTATTCTTTATTTTCAGCTGTACTATAGTAACAACATTAAGAGGATACTGGCATAAGAGCAGACATGTTCATCAATGCATAAGAACCGAAGACCCAGGCATAAGTCCACACATCTACAGACCCATGATTTTTCACGAAAAATAAAAAAAAGATACATGTTAAGAGAAAGATACACCTTAAAAAAAGATACACCTTCAAAAAGACACTACCTTCAAAAAGTGATGCTGCTCAAATTGGATAGCTGCATGTAAGAAGAATGAATACAAAACCACATTTCTCACCCTACAAAATTCAACTCCAAATTGACCAATTACCGCAACCTAAGACCTAATACCCTGAAGCTAATAAAAGAGAGATTCAGAACGTACTTGAAATTATTGGAAATAGAAAGAACTTTGTGAAAAAGGTCCTGACAAGTGCAAACATTAAGAACAATTAATAAATGAAACTATAGCTCTGTACATCATAGTACATCACAATTCAAGTGAAGAAGAATCTTTTTTTATTATTAAGAAATTTTTTATTCATTTTATGTACTTATCACAGATTCCCTTCTTCCCTCTTCCCATCCCTCCAGCACTCCTCCCCCCATCCCATCCCCATTCTTTGCTACAAGAAGTTAAGGCCTCCCATGGGGAGTCAGCTGTAGTAGTTCACTGGTAGAATTTTTGGAGTCACATACATATTATCATATTGCCTGCAAATAGTGAAAGGTTGACTTTTTCCTTTCCAATTTGTATCCCCTTGATCTCCTTCTGTTGTTTTAATGTTCTAACTAGGACTTCAAGTACTATATTGAATAGATACGGGGAAAGTGGACAGCCTTGTCTTGTTCCTGATTTTAGTGGAATCGCTTGCTCATAGAATCCCTCTTCTCTCTCCTCCACTGGACTCCTGGAGCTCAGGGTGGTGTTTGGCTGTGGATCTCTGCATAGTCTTCTATAAGTTACTGGGTAAAGGCTCTGTGATGACAGAGTATTCACTGATCTGATTAGTGAGGTAGGACAGTTCAGGCACTCTCTCCACTATTGCTAGCAGTCTAAGCTGGGGTCATCCTATGGATTCTTGGGAACTTCCCTAGCACCCAGTTTCTATCCCCATGATGTCTCCCTCTATCATGGTATGTATTCCATTGCTCTCCCACTCAACCCATAGCTCTAGAGAAGATAGCTAACAAGGAGGACCCTAAGTGGGACACATGGATCACCCTGGGATTGGGAAATATATGAGATTCTTCTATTGAGAACTCTCTGTTTATCTCTGTAGCCCATTTTTAGTTGGATTGTTTGGTATTTTGATGTCCAGTTTCTTTAATTCTTTATATATTTAGAAACCAGCCCTCTGTCAGATGGGTTGATGAAGATCTTTTCCCATTCTGTAGGCTGTTGTTTTGTCTTAATTACCATGTCCTTTGGCTTACAGAAGCTTCTCAGTTTCAGGAAGTCCCATTTATTGATTGTTGCTCTCAGTGTTTGTGCTACTGGTGTTACATTTAGGAAGAGGTTTCCTGTGCCAATGCATTCAAGACTTCTTCCTACTTTCTTTTCAGCCAGGTTCAACATAATTGGATTTATGTTGAGGTCTTTGATCCACTTGGACTTAAGTTTTGTGCATGGTGATGGATATGGATCTATTTGCAATCTTCTACAGTTATGCCAGCACCATTTGTTGAAGATACTTTCTTTTTTCCATTGCACAGACTTGGCTTCTTTGTCAAAATTTAGGTGTTCACAGGTGTGTGGATTAATGTCAGAGTCTTCAATTTGATTCCATTGGTCCACATGTCAGTTTTTATGCCAATACCAAGCTGTTTTTATTACTATAGCTCTATAGTAGAACTTGAGGTCAAGGATGGTAATGCCTCAAGAGTTTGCTTTATTATACAGGATTATTTTAGCTATCCTAGGATGTTTGTTTTTCTATATGAAATTGAGTATTGTTCTTTCCAGGTCTGTGAAGAATTGTGCTAGGATTTTGATGGAGATTGCACTGAATCTGCAGATTGCTTTTGGTAAAATTGCCATTTTTACTATGCTAATCCTACCTATCCATGAGCATGGAAGATCTTTCTGATATCTTACTCAGTTTATTTCTTCAGAGACTTAGAAGAAGACTTAGTTCTTTTCATATAGGTCTTTCACTTGCTTAGTTAGAGTTATCTCAAGGTATTTTATATTATTTGTGGCTACAGTAAAGGGTGATATTTCTCTGATTTCTTTCTCAGCCAGTTTATCATTTGTATATAAGAGAGCTACTGATTTTTTTTGAGTTAATCTTGTATCTTGCCACAATACTGAAGGTGTTTATCAGCTGTAGGAGTTCCCTAATAGAATTTTTGTGGTAACTTATGTATATCACATCATCTGCAAATAGCCAAAGTTTAACTTCTTCCTTTCCAAATGGTATCCCCTTGACTTACTTTTGTTGTCTTACTGCTCTAGCTAGGACTTCTAGTACTATATTGAGTAGATATGGGGAGAGTGGACAGCCTTGTATTGTTCCTGATTTTAGTGGAATCGTTTTGAGTTTCTCTCCATTTAATTTGATGCTGACTGTCAGCTTGCTGTAAATAACCTTTATTATGTTTAGGTATATTCCTTGTATTCCTGATCTCTCTAAGACCTTTATCATGAAGGGATGTTGGATTTGTCAATGGCTTTTTCAGCATCTAATGAAATGATCATGTGGTTTTTGTTTTCTTTCAGATTGTTTATATGGCATATCACATTGACAGATTTTTGTATGTTGAACCATCCTTGCATCTTTGGGATGAAGCCTACTTGGTCATCTTGGATAATTTTTTGATTTGTTTTTGGAATCAGTTCGCCAGTATTTTTATTGATTATTTTTACATCAATGTTCATGAGTGAGATTGGTCTGTAATTCTCTTTCTTTGTTGCATCTTAGTGTGGTTTGGGTATCAAAGTAACTGTAGCCTCATAAAAAGAGTTTGGTAATGTTCTGTTTCTACTGTGTGGAACACTTTGAAGAGTATTGGTCTTAGCTCTTCTTTGAAATTCTGGTAGAATTCTGCACTGAAATCATCTGCCCCTGGGCTTTTTTTGGTTGGGAGACTTTTAGTGACTGTTTCTATTTTTCTTAGGGGTTATAAGTGTATTTAAGTTATTTAACTGGTCTTGATTTAATTTTTATATGTGGTACCTATATAAAAAATTATTCATTTCTTTTACATTTTCCAAGTTTGAGGTTTTTGAAGTTTGACTTGATGATTCTCTGGATTTCCTTGTTGTCTGTTGTTATGTCCCCCTTTTAATCTCTGATTTTGTTAATTTGGATATTCTCTCTCTAACTTTTGGTTAGCTTAGATAAGGGCTTGTCTCTCTTGTTGATTTTCTCAAAGAATTAACTCTTTGTCTCATTGATTCTTTGTATTGTTCTCTTTGTTTCTATTTTATTGATTTCAGCCCTCAATTTGATTATTTCCTAGTGTCTATTCCTCCTGGGTGAGTTTGTTTCTTTTTGTTCTAGAGCTTTTAGGTGTGCTGTTAAGTCCCTAGTGTGAAATTTCTCCATCTTCTTTGTGTGGGCTTTTAGTGCTTTGAATTTTCCTGTTAGCATTGCTTTCATAGTGTCCTATAAGTTTGGGTATGTTGTACATTCATTTTCATTGAATTCTAGGAAGTCTTTAATATCTTTATTTATTCCATGACCCATTGGTGATTCAGTTGAACACTGTTTGGTTTCCATGAGATTGTAGGCTTTCTGTAATTTTTGTTGTTGAAATCTAACTTTTAGCCATGGTGGTCCAATGAAATACAGGAGGTTGCTCCATTTTTTTTTTTTTTGTATACATTGAGATTTGCTTTGTGCCTGAGTATGTGGTCAGTTTTAGAGAAGGTTCCATGGGGTGCTGAGAAGAAGGTATATTCTCTTGTGTTGTGGTGGAATGTTCTGTAAATACCTATTAAGTCCATTTGAGTCATAACATCTGTTAGATCCCTTATTTATCTGGTTACGTTTCTCTGGCAGATCTGTCCATTTGTGTGAATGGGATGTTGAAGTCTCCCACTAGTGGTGTGTGGGGTTTGATGTGTGATTTAAACTTCAGTAATGTTTCTTTTACATATGTGGGTGCCCTTGAAGTTGAGGAATAAATGTTCAGAATTGAGACTTCATCTTGGTGGATTTCTCCTGTGATGAATATGTAATGTCCTTCCCAGTCTCTTTTGAGTGATTTTAGTTTGTAGTCTATTTTATTAGATATTAGGATAGCTATACCAGCTTACTTCTTAAGTCTATTTGATTGAAATACCTTTTCCCAGCCTTTTACTCTGAGGTAGTGTCTCTCTTTGAAGTTGAAGTGTGTTTCTTATATGCAGCCAAAGGATGGGTCTCATTTTTGTATGCGTTCTGTTAGGCAATGTCTTTTTGTAGGTGAATTGAGTCCATTGATATTAATGGATATTAATGACTAGTTATTATTGATTCCTGTTATCTTTTGGTGGTAGTATGTGTGTATTTCTCTTTTTTTTTTTTTTGGATTTGCTACTATGGGGTTATCTATTGCCTGTGTTTTTGTGAATGCATCTAACTTCCTAGATTGGAGTTTTCCTTCTAGTGCTTTCTGTAGTGCTGGATTTGTGGATAAGTATTATTCAAATCTGGTTTTGTCTTGGAATGTCTTGTTCACTCCATCTATGGTGATTGAAAGTTTTACCAGGTGTAGTAGTCTAGGCTGACATTAGTGGTCTCTTAGTGTCTGCATTATGTCTGTCCAGGACTTTTAGACTTTCAGAGTCTCCATTGAGAAGTTGGTTGTTATTCTGATAGGTCTGCCTTTATAAGTAACTTGGCATTTTTCCTTTGCTGCTCTTAATATTCTTTCTTTATTCTGTATGTTTCATGGTTTAATTATTATTTAGTGAGAGGATTTTGAGGGGGGGTCTAGTCTATCTGATATTCTTTAAGCTTCTTGTATCTTCATAGGTATTTCCTTCTTTAAATTGGGAAAGTTTTCTTCTATAATTTTGTTAAATATATTTTCTGTGCCTTTAAGTTGGTATTCTTCTCTTTCTTCTATCCCTATTATTTATAGATTTGGCCTTTTCAAGGTGTCTCAGATTTCCTGGACGTTTTGTGCTATGATTTTTGGGGCTTTAATGTTTCTTTAACTGATAAATCTATTTCCTCTATTGTATCCTCCACACCAGAAATTCTCTCTTCCATCTCTTGTATCTGTTGGTTATGCTTGCATCTGCAGGTCCTCTTTGTTTACTTAGATTTTCTATTTCCAGCATTCCTTCAGTTTATGTCTTCTTCATTGCTTCTATTTCAGTTTTCAGGTCTTGAACTGTTTCCCTCACATGTTAGATTGCTTTTTCTTGGTTTTATTGGCTTTCTTTAAGGGATTTATTGATATCTTCCAATTTTTTTGTCTTTTCCTCAATTTCTTTAAGGCGATTTTTCATTTTTTCTATAAAGGCCTCTATCATTTTCATCAAGTTATTTTTAAGGACTCTTTTTTCTACTTCTTCTACATTGTGATGTTCAGGTCATGCTGCTGTAGAACTGATAGGTTCTGGTAGTACCATATTTCTCTTTATGCTATTGTTTGTATTTTTGCACTGCTGTCTACCCATTCCTTCCTCCAACAGGTGCAAGAGGTGCCTATGACTGAGTGAGCTGCTCTTGATCCAATCTGTGCTTGCTGTGTCTGTTTCTCAGGAGGCCACTCTTTGTCCCATCATATTTTTTGGTTTAATTGGAGCTCACAGATTCTGTGTCTCAGGAAGCCAATGAGGTCATAGAGAGATAGGTGGATTTAGGGTAAGTAGTGGGTCTTGTGGATTGCAGGGTCCAATGAGGGGTGTTGGTGGGGAAGCTTGCCCACAGGAGTCTTCCCTGCTGGCTGGGAACTGGGTCAGCAATGGGTGGAGGTTCCGAGGTACAGGTTGTGCACCCTAATACATTACTGAATGTTTAAATTTAGGTACAGTCCAATATTTTTGAACCTGTATTTTTGGTTATTAGACTAAAAATCTGCTCACAAAATGGTTTTCTTTTACAAATTCCCTAAGATATCCATCCCCTTGATACAATGGGTCTAATGAGAGCAATAATATATTGCTTTGGTTCTAAGTATATTATCTACCTTTATTCCCTGAGATCTAAAATAAGTTTTATGCTGTCTTGTGTGCTTGTCAAACTTCAGATTTTTACATAGACATCACAAAAGCCTGGATCCATATTATATTAATGTAAACGAAAAATATTTTCTTAAAATTTCAATTGTTTCTTAGAATTTGATTTTATTGTGTAAGAAGATTTCCATTATAGCCATGCATGCGCTGAGAAAAAACACTAAACTTCTGGTTCAACAAGGCTCATGTCAGCAGGACAGTGCAGGGTTGTGCAGTCTGTACTCATTCTTGAAAACACTCATTTTTAAAGACCTCTCGGCACCTCAGTAGCTTGAGGAAAACATCAAATTTATGAGTGTCCCTTTTCAGGCAGCAGAGCAGGCTATAAAAGGCAAAAGGTGAGTGTCTTTATCAGATGATTGCAAGTCTGCCAGTCCAAACCAGGCAGGGTAGGCATCTTTTTCAACTTCATTCTGGCTCTAAACATCAAATGGACAGGTGTTATTCACATTATACCCCCATGAGTTTCTGTTTCTCTCTATCTCTCTCTCTCTCTCTCTCTCTCTCTCTCTCTCTCTCTCTCTCTCTGTGTGTGTGTGTGTGTGTGTGTGTGTGTGTATGTGTGTGAAATAGGCTTGATTTGGATGTCAGTGGTCAATTTTGGGTAAAGTACCTCCAGTGAAGCCTACTTTGGTTTTTGAGAGAGCTGTTCTTACTTTTATATGGAACTCATGGCAGATCTTCTTAAGACTGAGTCATTATTCTAAAGGCTACAAAGGGAAGATACCACATCACCCATTTGACACAAATTCTGGAACTGGACTCAGGTCCTCACACATGGAAGGAAGGCACTTAACACACGTGAGACATCTCCCAGTGCACATTCCTTATAAATTGTTAATTAATTTTGGTAAAACACAGAAGACTATAAATTTATAATGAGGAACCCTGGAAATTGGGGTAAATGTATTAGAAACCAAAACATAATTTGGAGACAGGCATATGTATTTTCTGACTTGCCACTGATCTCAGATGAGATAGATTCATGCACAAGTGGACAGGAGGTACTATTTGGCTGTATATATGGAATTAAGTAAAAGACCATGAAAAGGCTAGTATCAGTACTTTCCCTTTGGGGAGTTTTACATGTTCTCAGTTCTTTCTTTGATGTGTCCTTCATACCATATTAGTTCTGATAGAGTGTCCTGATCCTTTCCTTCCTTTCAGGTAAATCCATTCTACATTTTATATACTTTACTGAATTCTTGAACATGAGCAGTATATTTCACTTAATGTATTATGTGCAGGCAATTCTAGGCAGTGACTATTACATGATCAACTGTACATTAGGCTGTAGTGTCCATCCCATCCAGGAAAGCTACTGTTGAAAGGACTATGAGACACAAAACTATTTTCTACAGATCACTGTCCTAAGGGCTTATTAAAAGAGCATGTATTTGAGAATCTCAAAATTCTTTTTGAATTACACAATTTACAAACTCTATCCATAGGATGACCAAAGACTCATGTTGAAACAGCTTACCCTGCTGAGTATGATTTTCATTCCTTCCAGAAGCACATGGGTTTTGTCCTTCACAGCATTGGCTGTTTTCAGCATTTTATCAGAAGCTCCAGGGAGGGTGGGCACTGCAGAAATCATGTATTTCAGCGGTTCTTCCCAGGAATGGGTAATATTGATCATTGCTTTCAGAAGGTCTTAAGTCTAGGAAAACATCATTGAATATCACCTTTAACTAAGTGAAATGCAGCTGTGTAGATAGGTAATTATGGTTTTTTCACAAGGGAGGCAAACTACAGTGTATTTTTATTAGTAGTAATATATGTTAATGAGTTCAAAGTATATAAATATTACCTAAAAATAAAATTCTACTTTGCTAAATAAAGCAAATTGGGTCTTAATAATTTTGACTGTTCAAAATGATCATATTTTGTTTTTCCTTTACATTCAACCATTTGTCCTAGTTGTTTGAAATGTTCTCTTTGATTGCTTGCCCTGCCTATGAGAAAATTAAGTTTACAGGGCTCAGTAGGTGTCCAAAAATATGACTCATATTGCGTAGATGCCAATAATGTCAGAAGCTAATGCCCAAATCATTTCTATACTACTGAATCAAATTGATCTCTCCTATTCTTGCTTGAGAGTTTTATATTATGCTAGAATATTAAACAAGAGTGTGTTGGTATTTTATTTGTGCTGAAATGTGATGATATTTTATATGTGCTTAATAAATAAAGCTTGCCTGGAGAACAGAGGAACAGGATCAGCCATTATAAGTAAACAAAGATGTCATGCAGTGTTACCATATGACTATCACTTGTCAGACAGGGATCTGTCTGGATCTCTGAGAGCCAAGACCACACTGGAAATAGCCAGGTGTGGTGGCACATGTCTAAAATTCCAATCACAAGTTAACAATGGAGGTCTGGAGGTCTATAATAACAGACAGGAAGTGACAAAGCTGGACAGGAAGAGGAAGTGATGTAGCTGGACAGAGAGACCAAAACAGATGGCAGAAAAGCAAGGCATAGAGGCGTTGATAGATAGGAAGTAATTTGCATTTGGAAGCTGTAGAGTTGGTGAGGTAAGGTTGGCTAGTGGCTCTCCCTATTTCCCTGATCTCTCTAAGGCTTTCACCCCTATATTTGGCTCCATGGTTTTTTTTTTTAAATTTAGTAAGACCATTTAGAAATTCATCTACACAAGTGACTTCAGACAAAATGGTTTTCAAAATCCTACTTTTCTTGTATCTGTATGATTCCTGCTGCTCTTGATTCTAGTGGAGTTGCGTATTTATTGACATGTACAGAAGAAAAATGATTATAAAGCAAATTCCAGGCATTGGTAGAAATCAGAATGGAATTTTTACCTGGTAAGTGTTATTACAAGGCCAGAGTCATACAAAATAAATTCTTTAGTTAGCTGTTTACTATGATGTTTGTAAGGACACTTACAGGCTATGAAAATAAAGACTAGAGAGGAATTCAAACATAATTTAAATAAAAAGTTTATAAATGAAATGGAGATACCAATGGTGATAATCAAGTTATTGCTAGTAGTGTTAGATAATAAGGAGTAAGAATGATTACATGACATGAAAGAAGTTTAGTGTAAATTCTTACTTAATATGCAAGGGAAATGACTTCTGTGTACTGTTTGGAGCCTTAGTCCATTTTCTTCTTAAAAGTACTGTTATCAGAGACTATTTTTCAACATTAAATATTTCAGTGCCAACAGTGTGCTATTCATATTGTGTAGAAAATTAATCTGTATAAATGTTTTGTTCTGTTTCTTTTTCTTTATTATAAACACACTTTATTCATGAGACTATCTTATATATGAGTTATTTGTGTTGGTAATACCTGCATGCCTGGAGAAGAGATTATGTCTGTGAAATGGCTACGCATATTAATTTTAAATAAATATAACTGATGTTTATGACAAGTAGCCAGAGTGAAGAGATCATAACACATATACATTAGATCTTCAGAGTTATGTAGACATCATCAAAACAGAAGTCATCCAGAGGATCATGATATAGTCTAAAGAGGAGTCTTTTGTGGAGTCAAGACGTAGGTAGGAGAAGGTAGATCAGTCAGGGAAGACTGTACAAACAAGGATGGAACAGAAATAGGTCCAGGAGAGTTTAGAAAAATAAGAAGAAAGGACACACTCACTGCTCAGTTTAGTAACATGATGCCAGAGGAGAATCCTTCAGTGTTATATCACAAACATAAAGAGATTTGCATTTACTCTATATTTATCTTTATATATAAAAATGAGTGTCCAGTTCAGATCAAAACTTTCCCAGGAAACGCAGAAGGTGTTGGTAAAAATAGTTTTCTCTGAGACAACTATAATCCTGGGACAATATGATTTGGCAGGCATTTTAGTTAGTGCTAAATTTGTCAGTTCTATGATTTGATTGTTCTCTGACAGTTGCATCTTTATCTATTGGATTAGAAATTTTCACACCTCTTGTGGGCTTAGTAATCACACACAGCACAGTTACCTTTGTATAGCATAACTTGTTTCATAAAAAACAAGGAGGAAACCTACTTTTGTTTCATGGACTTTCTCTCGAGACTCTGGAGTGTGGATGGAAGCAATGTGGCATAGGCTGGGCATTCTGGTCTTGTACCAACTGCTCTTGAAATATTTCATGTCCTTGAAGAAATTAAATAATTTAGTTTACTGGGGATTCAGAATTGAATAAAAACAAACATGGTACATTTGATAAACCATTAATTTTTGATATTTAAGAACAAAAATTGAAACAGTAGAATGATGGAAACATCATCTGCATGCCCTTCATTTCCTTCTGCATGCAATCTACTCAACTGTCCTCTCAATCTCTTCCCCTCTATACTGCCCCCTTGTATTGTACTTGCTAATGTTATTGTTTGGAAAGAAAGCACTAAGATGCACCCAAGCTTCTAATTACTTACATCTTTAAATATCAGTTTTTCTAGGCTGAGTGTCTCAGCATTGTTATTATATATCCATATTTAAAATAATTATTTTTCATTGACACAAACTGATTTTTTTAAATAAGAACTGTTCAATTATAATTTGGATCTAAATATCACCAAGTTAGTACCACAAAAAGTTCATGATAAATGTAAGATTTACAAATGTTGTTACAATCAACAATTTACGATTCAATTCTAGTTACATTTTAAGGAAATATTCAGCAATGAGTGAAGTAGATAGAATTCACATAAATATTTCAAGTTTCTATACTAATGATAAGAAGGATGTACTTGCATAAGATATTTCTTAAGAAAATACAAATTACTTAATTCTAACTATCAAAGAATTTAAAAGAGTTAAAGCATTCTTAGAAATGTTGTGCATCAAGCTTGGTGGTGGTGGTACACACCTTTAATCCCAGCACTCGGGAGGCAGAGCCAGGCTGATTTCCGTGAGTTTGAGGCCAGCCTGGGCTACCAAGTGAGTTCCAGGAAAGGCGCAAAGCTACACAGAGAGACCCTGTCTCGAAAAAACAAAAATAAAAAAAAATAAAAAATAAAAAATAAAAAGTTGTGCATCTGGAAGATTAGGACTGAAGAATGAGAGGTATGAGAAAACTAGTATGGGAAAATAACAATGGGAATATATATCCCCTGTAAATGTAGGGATATGTAATCCAATATGCTCAATTTTCAATGGACATTTGCTTTGTTGTTTCCTCACTGACAGGCTCTGATAGATGAGTTATCTCCCTGAGGGACAGTGAATATAGTTTGTGTCTACAGTAGCCCTTCAATTTCACTAAGACACCCATTACTGAAAATGATAAGCCAGGATTGTTTACATTTATGAGCTTATCTGTAGCTATTTTGTTTTATTATGTTTTTCACTGTTTACATAATTTCAATTTCCTTAGTTTTGTTTTTCTCCACCCAACCAACTAACTTCAATTCCCCTGTACTAGTTATCTTCTGATCAGTAACTCAGGAATGCTAATGAAGACAGAATATATGAAGACTGAATATATGACCATGAAATCAAAATGCCAATGAAGAAGTTCAAAGTTGTTCTTGGTAAAGTTAGGAAATGAAAATTTGAAATATCATTGAATTCTTTACATTTTTTGAGATTTTATGAAACTTCATACTTTGCCCTTTATACATTTTGCTATATAATTCTTTCTATTACCTATAATTTTTTTTAGCTTTAGGAAAATATAATAACTATATACACAAAATGGAATAGGGATACAAATGCATCACAGACACAGATGTAAATTTTAAATACCTTGAATATATCATAGGAAGAATTCTAAAAATCAACAACAATAACATGCATTTTTGCAAGTATCTGTTTAATTCTATAGCCCATGTCTCATTTTCTTGACATCACCAGAGGGCAAATATATCTTAATTTAAAAATACATAGCACTTAATAATTATTATTGTTGTTGATCTATTACCTATAAAACTGAATTATTTGGAATCGGATACATGAGTCATTCCAATTTAATTAGTGATTAGCTATGTGAAGGTACTTTTAGAAAAAAATCCAGAGGCAAGGATTCTTTTACAAATTCATGGTATAAATCTGTAGCCAGGAAATATGTGGTATGAGACTGATCAACCACTCGGTCATACAGGTCTTCAGTGGACACAGAGCCAGTTGTTTTGGAGGACACATGCTCCCAAAGGAGCAGATTTGACACCATCAGTAACATACATACCCCTGCTGTCAGAGAAATGGCAATGAGGTGATCTATACAAATCAGGTTACAACAGTTAAATAAGCTGGGAATGTGTTCTGAGGGCCCTCTCCTATGTGATTTGGGTTGATGTACCTTACTAGAGCATTCACTTTTTCAACTGGTAAAATACAAAGATAGCTACATTTTTCCAGTAAAAGTTTGACATGTGGAGACTTTTCACAGTTTGTATTTGCTCCAAAAGAGCTTCTCAAGTTTGCAGACACATGGAGTTTGATTTAACATGAACCAGAGTCTTCAAGTCATTATCTGCACACATCTGAAATTCTAGAGAATTTATGTTGTCTTTCATTTTACTAAATACATTATTATTGTAACTAATTCATTTTCCTTGTACATATCAGTTAAGAATGAGGTGATTTGATAGTTTATTCAGGTTGATTTATGTGAGCAGATATCCAAGCTGGGTACACAAATTAATTATAACTTCCTATTTCTGTGTTTGAAGCAGTTGGACCACATATTTAATATTGTATTCTCAATATACTCTAAATTCTCTGTAATATAAATTGAACACTTTGAGCTGTATTTTCTTTTTGTTCTAGAAGGTGACTTTTGAAATGGAAGGTGTTATACGACTGATGGCTCTTAATATCAGTAATGCTGTCCCATTTTCCCTCCTGTTAATAAACACACACAAAATAACTCTGAGAAATCCCTTGTGTCTGCAACACAGAAAATCCTATTTGAAAACCTCTGAGCTCAAACTTAATTAAGCAATTAGAATATAGAATGGTCTTTCAGCTCTGTGTTGACTTTTCTCTAGATAAATGATGATGAAATATCAGTTCCCTCCAAAATACAGAGCAGATCACACCAAAGAAAATCTACTCTACAAACAATCTTGATGTAATATACACTAAGGGTTACTGAGACTGTAAGAGGTACCTGATGAATGGCTACTTATCAGAGCTTGGTAAAATCAAAGCAAGCTGCATCTTTGAGATGATTCACCACAGTGTAAACTTCAACTTGGGAAAGCTGCTTCACCTGAGTGCTGCCTTCAGTCAAATTTCCATCTCCCATATATACGACCAGATTGTACCCAAAGCCAGATGAAGCTGGGGGCCAGATTGAACCAGCATCTATAGATCAGTGACACTCTTCCCTCAGGGCTTATTAAAATCCTCTTTATATTTAACATAGTTATTTGTCAATATGTGTCACACCGCATTTCCCCCAGATGATCTATAGAATGCAAGTCATTCTCCAAATCAGAAAGGCCGGCTCTGTTCATTGGTTACTTATTTTCAGGTAAGCAGGAGAAAAGACCTATTTATCCAATTCTTTTCCCTAGTTCAAGGTCTGAGATTTGAAGGCAAATGGATGGATCTAGAAAAAAATCATCCTGAGTGAAGTAACCCAGACTCAGAAAGACAAACATGGTATGTACTCACTCATAGGAGGATACTAGATGTGGAACAAGGATGACTGGACTGCTACTCACATCACCAGTGAGGCTACCTGGAAAACAGGACCCCAAGAAAGACATAGGGATCACCCAATAATGGAGAAATGGATGAGATCTACATGAACAGCCTGGACATGAGTGGGAGTAATGAAGGGCAAAAGTCAAGGGAAAGAGCTTGGGGGACCAGGAGATCCCAGCTGGATCAAGAACAGAGGGAAAACAAGGAATAGGAGACCATGGTAAATGAAGACCACATGAGAATAGGAAGAAACAAAGTGCTAAAGAGGCCCACAGAAATCCACAAAGATACCCCCACAAAAGACTGGGGGCAATGGCCGAGAAACAGCCGGAAATTACCTACTCTGGTGATGGGGTGGCCAAACACCCTAATCGTCATGCTAGAAACCCTGTCCAATGACTGAGGGAACTGAAAGTAGAGATCCATGGCTAGGTCCCGGGTGGAGCTACGGGAGTCCAATTAGTGAGAAAGAGGAGGGTTTATATGAGCAAGAATTTTTGAGACCAAGGTTGGATAAAGCACAGGGACAAATAGCCAAACGAATGAATACACATGAACTATGAACCAATGGCTGAGGGGCCCCCAACTGGATCAGGCCCTCTGAATGGGTGAGACAGTTGATCGGCTTGATCTGTTTGGGAGGCATCCAGGCAGTGGGACCGGGTTCTGTGCTCATTGCATGAGTTGGCTGTTTGAAACCTGGGGCTTATGCAGGGTTGCTTGGCTCGGCCTGGGAGAAGGGGACTGGACCTGCCTGGACTGAGTCTACCAGGTTGATCTCAGTCCTTGGGGGGAGGCTTTACCCTGGAGGAAGTGGGAATGGGGGGGTAGGCTGGGGGAAAGAGGAGGGTGCGGGAGGGGGGAGAACAAGGGAATCCGTGGCTGATATGTAGAACTGAATTGTATTGTAAAATAAAATAAAATTAAATTTAAAAAAAAGATCTTATGTGCCTGTTGTGTCTTCTGCAGTTTTCTCTAGTACTTGTGGTGATGATAAATGCTTTCCATAATCTAATCTGTCTTCACATAAGTCAATTATTATGGACTGTCTTAAATAAACAAAAATCTCTTTTATTAACCATTAACACTGCAAAATATTTATGTCAATATGCTCAGTAACAGTTCTAGTAATCAACAGGTCTAAACACAAAAGTTTAGAAGGCCTTTTGGCAAAAACATCATACCCATTGATGAAAAGTCTACTTATAAATGCAAATCATGACATTTTTAGTCACCTTGTATTTTATGTCTTACAATATAACATATTGATTGCTTTATGTGTCTTGAGACTTATAACATATCTGATAATTGTTAGTTTCAATGGTAACTGTTGTGCCAGGGTTTCACTACTTGCCATACTTTGTCAGGGTTGTGATGATTGTATCATGTCACTGAATTGTAGCAATTTTAGGCAATTATCCTGAAATATTCTATAGAGTGACTGGTGGCATCATGAAAGATATTCCATGTTGTAATAGATTCTATATCATGTAAGTGCAAAATTTCCATTTTGTTTAAGCAAAATATTCAATTTCTTTAACCACTTACTGTGCTGTGCAACTGATAACTGTGGCTGCACCATGGAGAAATTTTTGGTATCATGGTGAAGAATTTCTAGAGAAGAAACTGACTTTGGACACTGGTATTTCAATTAACTTGTAAATATCTGGCACTTCATTTTCCATGCCTAATGAGTCCCTTGTAAAATTTTCTTTCCACTACTGTTTATTGTTTTTCAATATGCTTTACCAGGACAGTAACACGTTTAGAGCAAAGTTCTATTTCATGAAGCAATTAGGAATGGTGGATAGTTTTAAATAATGCAAAATGTCATTGAAATTGAGAATCTGTAAGAATACACATAAAATTTAAAAAAATCTACAGGAGTATGAAAAAGCACATAGGGTTATCAACTATTAAGAGAGCAGGTCGATTATGTGAGGATGTTTGGGAGAACCTACTCTAGCTATATATTATCTACCAAAATTTTGCCTGAACTTTAATTTTCTCATCTTGGAATATCAAATTCTACTGACCTTCAAAATAGAAGACATCATTTGAGGGGACACTTACATATATTATGGGGTCAAGTAGGGCCATATCCTGCTGGATTTTACTGCACTCACTGCTTCCTCAGTCTCCATTACAGGCTGAGACATGTACCACAGAAATGTGTGAATATGGGTTGTTTATTGACAAAATATTTTTACTTAGAGGGCCCAAGAATGACTTCGAAATTTCAATCTTATCATCTTCCATTACTTACAATAACATAAGTTTGCCTATAACTCAGAATGAAGTGTCCCCCATTATTACATAAACATAAATCACCATAACTCATTCTCTTTCATATTCTTAATATAAGAGGGATATATCACAGTATACTCTTATGCCTTAGTACCTGCTTGAACATAAGCCACTCCTGTGACATTTAGATTCCAAAGAGAGACTTTTTCCTCCATTGCCCATCTTGATTGCTCAAATACTTGGATCATCCATAACCTCTCTATGGTAATCACCATCCTCTGGTTTATTTCTGATATCTGATTATATTCTAAACAAAGTGACTGTGCCCTACTCTTCGGCTATCAAACTATCACTTTTTTCCACTGACATATTATAATGTATCCATCAGTTATGTAGCAGTTTGGCTCAGTAGCAACTCCAAAAAGATGAGAAGTTCCTATCCTCTGTCTACCCAGAGTATAATTATGTAGATCAATGGTATTTAAACTTCTTATATCCTGAAAAAGTTTGTCTTCAGTAGAGAGCAGGGACAACATGGGGCCACAGATCCTAACCCTCAAGGTAGGGACAATTTCTCAGCATTACAGTCAGACTTAGATATGATCTCAACTGTGTCCTAAATACTTTCAGAAGTTGTAGGCTCTCCCCAGGCATGGGTGGAAGGAGAAATTTACACTATGCCCTCTCCCCTAATTCAGTAAGAAGGTAAAGAACAAAATAAAGTTCATTTTCCTTTACTAATTCTTTTTTTTTAACTTGATTTTGGAATAAATTACAGAAACTGATATCATTGCTTTAAGGGTTCCCTGAACATAGACAGCTTTGCTCTAAACTCACCATCAGGAAAATTCGTGACCAATTGTCCCTGTGGTCATTTTCAGGGAATTCATTTAAGACAGTTTTTTTTTTTTCTGGTGTTCTCATGTAAGACTAAGACTGTAACTGTCCATCAATGCCCATGTATTGAATAGGCACACACACACACACACACACACACACACACACACACACGCATTTATACCCTTTGATTTTTGTGTTGCTCTCAGCTGTCCCTATGTCATCATGTATGTGTGTTTGTATGTATGTGTATGTACTTATACTGGCCAGAGAATAGCCATGTTGTGATTCTCAGAAATACTGTTGACCTCACTCAGAAGGTTGCCTTGTTGACTTGAATCTCAGTATTAGAATAAACTGGATAGACAGACATCCAGGGGTCTTTGTGTATCTTTCCCATAGTGCTAGTATTAAAGTGCATATCACCATACC
This sequence comes from Peromyscus leucopus, assembly GCF_004664715.2. NCBI lineage: Eukaryota > Metazoa > Chordata > Mammalia > Rodentia > Cricetidae > Peromyscus > Peromyscus leucopus. Next base: position 36,092,832 of record NC_051067.1, read on the forward strand.
AGGTAACATTATTTCTGAGGATCAAACCCAGGTGCTTATGTTTATAATGCAACCACTTCACAGATAGAGACTCCCACCCTTTCATGCTGATTTTGTATGTAAAGAATGCTGTGGTTGTTGAATATCATGATTTGAAGAGTTATAAAAAAATCTGTCTTGAACTTGATATGTACTTTTTCTTTCACAATTTGTAAACAATGTATATATAATAATTTGGTTGAATGTTTTGCTTAATTGGTTTTTCCATGTGAATGCAAATTTCTAGTCTTTGTAGCACAGAAAAACGGATTCTCAAGATTCTATTTAATCTTATGTGGTATTTTTGTGTTTAAGATTCTTTTAAATCTTTATTTCCTAACTTGTTCTGTCAAAGTTATGTGCAATCATCTTACAGAGTATACTTTATGTGGAGTTCTATGAAATTGAACATCTGTTGTTCATCTATTTCCACTAAAACTAAATCCTTCCATCTTGGTGAGAAGCTTACTAAGAAAAAGAATCATAAAAGGGACATGAAACAAAATGTCTTAAGAGGGTGTGAAAAATTCCCTTCTTCTGGGAACCTCATTCAGCTGGGGTAGGAAACAGTTTCACAGCTTCAGGAAGACCCCAAAATTTATCACATTCAGTAGGATTCTCCACAGCAGAATGTATGCACTAAGAAGACTATAGGGAGATGCTTCCAGACAAGTTGAGCTGACCAAAACATCTCAGGCCTGCTGTGCTCCATGGAGAAGACAGAGAAGCAACTGGATGAACTAGGAGAATGTCAGACCTATCAGACTCATCAAAAATCAGCTCCACAACCTTTGAGCTGTTGGCATAGTATGTGGTGTGCTATAGTTTTCTAGTTCCCCTGAGGTTTCACCATCTTAGACTAAGGTTGGGGAAATCTAACTCTCCTTCTGTAATGTCTTCTCCTATCTGTAATCTTTCACTCATTCTAGTGCATTTAAGCACAGTAAGATCACTGGTTTGCCAAATATGGAACTTAATGATACCCTTCCTTTTTTCTGCCATTCTTACTCTATCTTGTGTGAGTGGATGTGTTTTCATGTCTCCTGGAGAGGATTAGTATCATGAGATAATATCTCATATATCTGTGTCTTAGATTAAAGAGTGCTACTGCCTTTGTAGAACTGAGTATAACAGATTCAAAATATGAAATTTCAAGAATGTGTGTGTTTTGTGTTTATGTGATGTGCATGCATCTCTGTATGTATGTCTCTATGCCTTTCCCTCTGTCTCTCTATCTCTTTCTCTTTCTTTGTATATGTGTGTTATAATCAGATATGAGTGTAAGGTGTCTTCTTCTATTGATACTTTATGGTTATGACAAGGTTTAACAACAATCTAGTGCCTTCTCTTTTCCATTAGGCTGCTGACACCACATATATTAGTCATAGGATATGGATAAATTGAACTAGTACTAGCTTGGAATATTAATTATTGAATAGCAACCATACTATATAAACTTATTATTCATTATGTGAGAGGAGAAAGTGTTACCAACAGGATTACTCAGGTTTCATTAACCCTCTGATCTCTTATATTGATTGGCATGCCATCATATGCCCATTATAGCAATAACAGCATGAAAAGTAGGACTTGAGGGATACTGCACAAGATAAAAGTCATTTCTGCTTTTATTAACCAGATCAAAATCTCTTGTCTCCTTGTATCATAGGTCTCAATGAACAATTTGATGCTATTATTCTGCTCAAAAACCATTGTAGTTATCTATGCTATAAGTGCTTCATTTTATATCCATAGATTTGGGAAGCTCTCAGTTCTCATCAGAGAACATTATTATGTACTATATAGTTGTTTGTTCATGAATCAATAATTGTTAAACATGCAAAATACAAATTGTTGAAGAGTGTTCAGCTTCCAGTGGGGTAAATATACAGTGAGACAATATTTTCAAAAAATGTGAGGGCCATTACACACACTTATTCACAGCAACTCTTTCTATATTCATAAGAGCTGCATATAATCAAACCAGGAGGAAATTCCATAATTACTGAAAAAAGAGCTAAAGAAGTTCTTTAAATTTCTGAGCTGTTATTCATAGTGATGTCTTCTGGAAAGAGGAGAGTGAATTTTCTACAGGGATGAAGGCTCTGAGATACTTTCAATGCTCAAATAGATGATAGAATCCATGATACATACACACTGTACTAAGTTCCTGGTGTCAAATCAGAAAACATGAACGTGGAAGGTACATGTGAGGGAACAGATTGGGGAGGAATTGGAAGGGAGATTGTGGGATGTGGATTTGCTGAGAGCACATTAGTGCATGAAAGAAATTATTAAACATTAAAATCTATGCATTTTCCTGGCTGTTGTTTCAGATTTCTTTTGAAATTGTAAAACTGTTACAGCAGGTTCTCTACACCTGAATTTGGAACAACCAAAAATAAATTCATTTTCCTTTGTTTAAAAAATTTTATTAAAAAATGACTATTACTTATAGTCAATTCCCAAATACAGATTAAAAACTATTTTGGGAAATAAAGTTTACAACCACAATGTAACTAGAATGAGGGTGGCCCTATGGAGGACTCCTAATAAAGGAGGATAAGAGCCTGAACCAGCCATCTTATTTTCTTGTTTAAAATCAAGTCTTTTTTGGGACTTAGTATGACTAAGTGAAATGACATAAAAAGATTGATATTTGAATCTTAGAGTAAGAAAAGCTTTTATAAAGTTTTTTTTGCAATTATTTGTATTTATGTACATATAACTATATTTTGAGACATGAATGTAGTTGCACACTTATGGCTTTCCTGTAGAGGTCAGAGGATATTATGCCAGAGTTGGATCTCTCCTCCAATAGTGAGAGTCTCAGGGATTGTACCCAATTGTGTCAGGCTTAGAAACAATTGCCTTTATGTTTTGAGCCATATGACTAGCCATACAAAATTATTGTCCAACAGTTGAGGTAACAACTTTCAATGCAATTGGAAAGTTTGCACTGCTCATATTGAAGATACCACTGCTAAGTAGGCGTATATGCATTCAATCACTGGCAGGCAAACAGTTTTCCTGCTTTTACATTTAAATTTTAAATTTAAGACATTGAAGAAAGTGCTTGAAGAAGGTATCAGGAGATGGGAAGGTATGTCATCATCATGGATTAGGAGGAGTAATACAATAAAAATAACCATTTTACCAAAAGAAATCTACAGATTCAATACAATCCCCACCAAAATTAAGCAAAATTACTAAAAAATAAATTGTATGTTCAATAGGGTCTTACCATCTTTATCAGTCATGTTTGACAGAGGTCTTGTATACCTAATATTGAAATCACTTAAAATAACTGAACTCAGAGAAAAAAAGTAGCCCAATCAAATATATGAGACATGGAACTTCCTAGATATTTCTCAGAAATGAACTACAAGTTGTTGAGAAACATATAAAAGTTTAATGTAAGATGTGAATTAAAACCACTTTCATATTTTACTCTTCATCAGTAAGAATGAAAAAAAAAACATATAACAGCCAATGGGGATAAAGATGTGGTGAAAAGAACTACTGGTAAGAGTACAAAGTGGTACAGCCATTAGGGAGTCAATGTGGAGGATGACCAACGAGCTAAAAATAGAAATGCCACAAGAATCACCACTACTACTATGGGCATAGGCCCAAAGGACTCTACATTTTAGGATATGGATACTAGATAAAATCATGTTTTTTTTATTTCAAAATCGGCAACAGCCTAAATGTCAGCCAACTGAACAATGGCCAACAAAACTTGCTATATTTACAATGTAGTATCATTCAGCTATTTAAAAAATTAAATTGGAAGTAGTTGGATACCAGAAGCAATCATCCCGAGTGAGTCAGTGATATACACTAGATCCAAAAAGACAAACATTTTATGTTTAAATTTATATGTGGATGTTAGATCTTATGCTCTATAAATTTATGTGTTCATTGTTTGACTTCTGAGTTAGTCTTTTTATGTCACCTAAAACAGTTTAGAGGCATTATGAAAGTAGGAACATCAAGAGGAAAATGCCATCATCAGATTGGTCTGTAAACAAGCCTGTTGTTCATTTTCTTGATTGATGATTGATTTAAAGAACACCTCAGGTGAGTGATATGATAGGGCTTAGAAGGCCAGATAAGCAAATCATAGGGAGCATGCCAGTAAGCAGCATTCATCAACTGCTTCTGTTTCAGGTCTTGCCTCCAGGATCTTGCCTTTACTTTCCTCCTTGACTTCCTTCAGTGATGAACTGTGATTTGGAGGGGAAATGAAACAAACATTTCATTTCCTCTCAAAGTTGCCTTTGGTCATGATGTTTTTCACAATATAAACCCTACCTAAGAAAAACACCAACAGAGATTAGGTAGCTAGCAATCAAATTGGAGAGATGAGATGAACTTTGAAGCAAAGGGAAATTAAATAATTAATTGATTATTGGTCTTTCTGAAGAGAGAAGCCCATAAAGAAAATATCACAAATGTGTTCTTAGATAGGCCTATGAATCAGTTTTCTATTACTGGGTCATAATGCCTGATAAAAAAACATCTTTAAAGGAGAAAAATAATAATTTATTGTTTCAGAGGCTTCTCTGTGAAATCATCAGTACTTGTTGCATTGGTCTATGTAACACAGATATCTCTGGTAGAAGCATGCAACACAAGAGGTGTTCGTTCATATGACGGTGATAAAAAAAAGGAAGGAGGAGAAGGAAAGGATGGAGGGGGAACAGAGTAGGATATAGAAAGGTACATAGAGATAAAGAGAACAGACAAGCAGAAAGAACGATTGACTTCAAACTCTTCATATTTCCCCTCAACATATACATCCAATGCCATAACTTCCTTCATTTATGTTCTCATTCCTCAAGTTTCTAGAAAGTATCCATCTCTTGAGGCTAAAATAAAACTCAGAAATTGAAGAAAGACATATTAGGTAAATTGATTAAAATGGATAGGAAAAAGGACTGGGTTCCAATATTAAAATTGTGGTATTATTTCAAATTTATTTTGTGTTTTCTGTTATCTTTTTTTTAGTTTTTATTTTATTTAAAATAGATTTTTCCTCTCATAATTTATCTTTTTTTATTCTTCTCATATATTTTACGTCCTGAACACCCCTCTCCCACTAGTCTCTCTAAACAACCTCTCCTCTTCCCCAATTCCAACCTCTTTGTTTCCCCTCATAAAAGAGCAGGCTTCCAGGGGATATCAACCAAACATAGCATAATATCAAGGCTAGATGAGGTGACCCAGTAGGAGCACTAGCATTCCACAAGCAGGCAAATGAGGCAGAGACAGCCCCTGCTCACACTGTTAAGATCAAGAACACTAAGCTACTCAGCCATAACATGTATGTAGTGAATATAGGTTAGACCCCTGCAGCCTCTCTGATGTCTGTGAGGCCCTATGAGTTCCTTTCATTTGATTCTGTGGGTTGTGTTCTCTTGTAGCCTGTCCCCATTGGCATTCCTCCCCCTCCTCTTTTATCTTCTCTTCATGATTTTTTCTTTCAGGAGTTGAAGAAGGTGAATGACTTACAACTCATTAATGGTCAACAATACAAAAATTTTATCTTTTATACAACAAGTTATGGGAGAGCACTGCAATCTTTTATTAATTAATTGGTAATTCCAAAATAAAAACAGAAGAAACACTGAACAATTTTTTTCATTTTTCTTTATTAAGAAATTTTCTTCTCACTCCACATACCACCCACAGATCCCATCTCCTCTCTTTTCCCATCCCAAAGCCCTCCCTTCCAAGCCACCCCACATCCCCCAAATCAAGGTCTCCCATGGAGAGTCAACAGAGCCCAACACACTGAGCCTAGGTAGTTCCAAACTCCTCCTGACTGCACCAAGGTTGCGCAAGGCATCACACCACCTGCATTGGGCTCCTAAAAGCCTGCCCATGCACCAGGGACTGATCCCAATCCTACTGTCTGGGTGTCCCCCAAATAGTTAGAATCAAACAACCATCTTATGTATCCAGAGGGCCTAGTCCAGTCACATGGGGGCTCCATAGCCACTAGTCTATAGTTCATGGGCTTCCACAGTGTGGCTGGTTTTCTCTACACGTTTGCCCATCATGATCTCGATGTCGCCCAACTGCAGAATCCCTCCTCTCTCTCATCTATTGGATTCCCAGAGCTCAACCTGGTGCCTGGCCGTGACTCTCTGCACCTGCCTCCATCAGTCACTGGACAAAGACTCTATAATGGCGGTTAGGGTATTCACTAGACTGGTCACCAGAGTAGACCAGTAAAGATGCCCTCTAGACCACTGCCAGCACTCCCAGATGGGGTCATCCTTGTGGATTCCTGAGAGCTTCCCTGGCTGGGCTGGAGGGAGAGCTCAGCTGTTAAAGGCTAGGCTCACAACCAAAAATGTAAGAGTTGCACAATTATTTTTATTGTGCCATCGTTAAACCAAATAAAGATCCCACCCCTTAAAAAAAGAAAACCAGGTAGCCTCCCTGGAGTTGTGAGTTGCAGTCTGATTATCCTTTGCTTTACATCTAATATCCACTTATGAGTGAGTACATACCATGTTTGTCTTTCTGAGTCTCAGTTACCTCACATCAGGGAGACCTTGCATTGGAGAAGGTAGGCATGGGGGGTAGACTGGGGGAGTGGGCTGAAGGGGTGGGAGGAGGTAGGATGGGGGAATCTGTGGCTGATATGTGAAATTAAGTTAATTATAAAATAAAAAAATATATAAAAAAGTAAAAAAGAAAAGTATAAAACAATATGCATCATTCTAACATACTCAATAACATAATTAGAAACCAAATACATGAACACTTGAAGAAAGTCATCTACCAGGATCAAGTAGAAATCATCACAGCAATACAATACAGAGATTGCTTGACATATGTAAATCAATAAATGCAATCCACACTATAATCATACTGAAAGACAAAATTCAAATAATCATTTCAGTAGATGTAGCAAAGTCCTTCCACAAAACCCAACACCTCTTCATGATAGAAGTTCTGTAGAAACTGGGGATACAAGTAACATACACAAACATAATACAGGCAATTTACAACAAGCCTACAGCCAGCATTAATCTAAATGAGAAGAGATTGAAAGCATTTGTACTAAATTCGGGATATAGACAAGGTTGTCCCCTCTCTCCATATCTATTCAATATTGTATTGACATCTTAGTTAGAGATAATAAAACAATTGAAGGAGACCAAGGGGACATAATTAGGAAGGGAAAGTATCTTTATGTTTAGATAAGATAGTATACATAAGTGACCCTAAATTTTCACCATGACACTCCTACAACTGATCAACACTTTCAGCAAAGTATCAAGACACAATATTAATAAACAAAATCAGTAGATTTTCTATGTCCAAATGCTAAACACTGTGAGAAAGAAATCAGGGAAACAACTCCTCTTACAATAGCTAGAAAACAAACAAAAAATGAAAACAATCAAGCACAAACTTACCTTTCTGGAGGAGGGGACGGCACGGGGGTGGGGGTGGGGAACCTGACTGGGGGGAAAGGAGTAGGGATGAAAGGGGGAACTGTGGTTGGTATGTAAAATGAATTAAGAATTTCTTAATAAAGAAAAAAAAACAACTTAGGATAACTTTAACTAAGCAAGTGAAACATCGGCAAAATAAAAACTTTAGATAGCTACATAAATAATTGAAGACGATATTTAAAGAAAGATCTCCCATGCTTATGGATCAATATGATTAATATAGTAAAAGTGGTTATTCTACCAAAAGAAATCTATAGAGCCAGTGCAATCTCCATCAATATTCAACACAATTTTTCACAACACTGGAAAGGACAATTTTCAGATTCATATGGAAACACAAAAAACCCAGTACAACTAAAACCATCCTAAACAAAAAAAAAAAGAGCTGCTAGAGATATCACTATGCCCAATTTCAAGTTTTATTGCAGAGCTATAGTTATAAAACCAGCATGGTATTGACAAAGAAACAGTCATATTGATCAATGTAATTGAATGGAAGACCCAGGCATAATTCCTCACAACAAAAACAAACAAAGAAACACCTGATGTTATATTAAAAATATAGAAATACACACTGGAAAAAGAAAACATCTTCATAAAATTGTAGTGGTTAAAATAGATGGCTGAATGCAGCAGATGCAAATAGATCCATACTTGGAACCCTCTGCAAATCTCAACTCAAAATGAACCAAAGAACTCAACATAAGGCCAGATACAAAAATCTGTTAAAAGAGAAATTAGGCAATGTTCTTGAAATCATCAACACAAGAAAAGAGTGTTTTATTTATTAACCAATCAGAGCAACACATTTAACATACAGAACATTCCACTGAACAGAATTCCAATATCTCAGGCACTAAAAACAACAATTGCTAAATTGGACTAATGAAACTGAACAACTTCTGTATTGCAAAGAATACCATTATTGAAATAAATCTCTGGGCTACAATAGAGGGAAAGATGTTTTCCATCTACAAATTGGACAAAGGACTAGTATCTCAAATATATAAAATTTTGAGAAACTTGGTACTAAGAAAATAAATAGCCCAATTAAAAATATGGTACAGATATAATCAGTTAATGTCAAAAGAGGAAACACAAACAGCTGAGAGGTACTTAAAGAAATCTTAAACATCCTTAGTCGTCAGGAAATGCAAATCAAAACTACTTTGAGATTTCATCTTGCAACAGTTAGAATGGCCAAGATCAATAAAACAAATGATACCTCATTTCTTTAAGAACATATGGCAAGGCGAAAACTCGTGAATTTCTGGTAAGAGTGCAAACTTATACAGCTACTGTATTTTATACTTTATTTTTGTACTGTAATGAGTGTTTTATTTATCAACCAATTAGAGCAACACACATTCACAGCATACAGAACATCCCACAGCACTCATTCCTCCCTTTCAATTCCTCCTCTGTTTGCTCCCTAACATTTTTTTCTAACTTCACATCTTCTGATTTAATCCCATGGAATCCACTAAGTACAGTTGGTTTGTACAATGAAGTTAGGATAATCCACTTGAGCATGGGGAGAATCCCAGGAGCTTCATCTTTATAGAAAAATCAGACTCCTTTCACCAAAAGTCATCCCTGCCACTAACTGCTCAGCAAGTTGTAAGACTTCATTAGCTCTTCTTTTCATTAATGATGATTTCCTTCTTTTTTCTTTCTTTCTTTCTTTCTTTCTTTCTTTCTTTCTTTCTTTCTTTCTTTCTTTCTTTCTTTCTTTCTTTCTTTCTTTCTTTTCTTTCTTTCTTTCTTTTTTTTCTTTCTTTCTTTCTTTCTTCTCTCTCTTTCTTTCTTTCCTTCTTTCCTTCTCTTTCTTTCTTTCTTCCTTCCTTCCTTCCTTCCTTCATTCCAACTTTCTTTTTTTTCCTTTTGCAAGAATAGTCATGTGAATTAATGTGCATAATGGAGCTGGAATGTTTGGCAAATAGTCCAGGAAATTGTCTGGCAAATATCTTAACTACATACATCCACTACCTATGGCTCTGACAAGTTTTCAAATCCCTCTTCTATGATTATCCCTGAGAATTGTTGGAAGAAGTTATGATATAGATATCCTATTTAGAGGTGAATACTCCACAGTGTCTTGTATATAATATATACAATATTATAGCTGTATATCTTTGTCTATTTGTGGGACTCCTAACAATGGGAGCAGGGGCTGTCTTTATGCTTTGGCTGGCTCTTGGGAACCAATTCCTCATACTGTACTGACTTACCTTATGATGATATCATGTTCCCCAAAATATTGTGCAACCTAATAAACATATCTGGGGTCAGAGAACAGAGCAGCCACTAGATATAGAGGCCAGAAAATGGTGGCACACATGCCTTTAATCCTATCACTTGGGAGGCAGAGATTCATCCAAATCTCTGTGAGTTTAAAGCCACACTAGACATAGCCAGGCATGGTGACTCATGCCTTTAGTCCCAGGAAGTGAGCTTTTAATGACAGGAATTTGATGGTAGAAATCAGAATGGTTTATAAGGCATGAAAACCAGGAACTAGTTGGTTAAGCTTTCAGGTTTTTGAGAAGCAGTTCAGCTGAGATTCATTCTGGGTGAGGACTCAGAGGCATCCAGTCTGAGGAAACAGGATCAGCTGAGGAATTGGCAAAGTGAGGTGGCTGTGGCTTGTTCTGCTTCTCTGATCTTCCAGCATTCACCCCAAAACCTGATTCCTGGTTTGTTTTTATTAATAAGACTCTTTAAAATTCATGCTATATTACCTAGCCTAAATACATGAGGACGTGCTTAGTCTTACCCCAACTTGATACACCATGCTTTGTTGATGATACCCATGGGAGGCCTGCCCCATTCTGAACAGAAACAGAGGAGAAGTGGATTGAGCAGGAACAGAAGTGGAAATGGAATGAGGGGAGATGAGGGATGGGAATCTGCAGTTGACATGTAAAATAAATTAAATGAAAACATTTATAAAAAAGAGCTCATAATGTTTGTATATGGAAAAGGCTTTGGTGACTCTTCCTCCTTTGTGTCATGAGTCAAATCTTCTTATGATACTATTGTTTTTTCAGTAAGCATCAAGATTCCAAGTCTGGTTTGATTATCCTATATCTATGACTCAAGTATATGCTATCAATTACCTACTGGAAACATCATACCCTATGTCTTGTGTGAGACCTTGTTCAACCATAAAGTGAAAAGTGTTCAAAGAAGATAACTTAAGTTCACAACAAACATAACACGCACACACACACACACACACACACACACACACACACACACACCACAATTTAATCTTTTGAATCTGTAAACTCCAATATAGCAAATGAAGCATGACACCATCATGCATGTCATCATGAGATATTATTTTATGTCACCAATCCTTTGGGGACATAAACACACATCTAATCACACAAGCTAGACAAATGATAGTAGAACAAAGTAAAGACATGATAAAATTATGTTTTGGTGAACCGATGATTGAACTGAGGTTAAATATAGGAGTATGGATGAAGGGTTACATACCAGAGAAGAAATTACAAAAGAGATTTTGGCAAACAAAGCTCACCCACCATGTGTGAAACTCAGGAATCAAGAAACCAAGAGCACACTGTACAATTTGTCAGCAGCTCAAAAGGTTGGGTGATCTACTTTCAGTAATTCTGATGGGTCTGAGTCTCATCTAGGTCATTCAGCTGTTTCTATGTCTTCTCTATGGAGCATGCCTGGTCTGACTTTTAGGGAGCTAGCTTGTCTGAAAATGGCTTTCTTTAATTTTTGAAGCGTATATATTCAGTCATGGAGAGTCCTACTGAAATGTGATAAATTTCAGGGTCTTATTTACTGCCTGACCTTAAAGAACTTTCCAGAAGAATGGAGTTCTTCACCTTCCATTAGTACATCTTGTTTCACATTCTCTTTGACATTCATCTTAGTAAACTTTCTTCCAAGTTAAAAGTATTTCATCTTAGATGAAAAGGCTTCATAATAGATATTTGACTTCATAGTAATCCTCCATACAGTATACTTTCTAAGATGAACTTTCATTTTTTTGTTTATAAAAAAATTGAGAAGTCAAAGATTTAAACAAATCTAAATACTAAAATATCATACAAGATCAAATTGAATTGCAATTATCTTTTATATGCTAGAAAACCCTGAAATTTTCAGTCATGTAAGAAAACTATCCATTAAGAAAATGACTCCAACAATTATCAAATGTCCACTCTTTATACATTGTCAAAAGAAGACATGGTATATCAAGAACAAGAACAGGAGAGTATTCTATAACTCTTGAAATCTAACAATCACAGTTTTCTTTAGCAGGCTTGGGCAAGGGCTTTTTTAGTGAAATTTTTTCCTCATGAACTTATCGACCAGAATTTGATCCCCAGAACTAATATAAGATGCTTGGCGTGATGCTATGCACTAGAATCCTAGAACTGAACAGAAAGACACAGGAAGATCCCTGTGTGTCTGGCTAGACTGTTTATCATAATTATTGAGATTCAGATCAACAAGACAGACTACTTAAAATGAGGTCAACAGCATTCATGAGAATGACATTATGGCGCTTATGTGGTCTCTGTAACTGTGCACACATACCCACAAACACACATACATAAAGACAAAAAAACTGAGACCAACAAAAAATTAGAGGATATACTTCCATTTTTTAAACCTATTCATTAAACACACATTGATGTAACAGTTACAACTTTAGTCTCCTATCAGATCAGCAAGGAAATCTGACCAACTTTTTATATTTCCCTAAAAATAACCACAGGGACTGCTGGCCATGAGTTTTCCTGATGGTGGATTTAGAAGAAAACTATCCATGTGCAGGAAGACCAAAACCAACAGCACATGTCTCTGGATTTCTCTACAAACTGAGGATGCAGGGGGAAAGTTGTTGAAGGAAGATGTACTTGATTCTGTTCTGTACCTTCTGACTGAGGTAGCAAGAAAAAAATGTGTATTTTTTTCCTTTCACACAGGTGTGTGAACAACATAAAATGTCTAAAACTTTGTAGGACATGGTTTAGATCATGCCTAAGGCTAAATTTAATTCAGATAAACTGTCCTTTTCTTGAGGGTGAGGACCTGTGGGTCTGAGACTGACCCTGATCTCTTCTGCTGACATTTTTGTGGGATTTAAGAAATCCATACACCAGTGGTTCTCAACCTTCCTACTGCTGTAACACTTTAATACAGTTCCCCATGTTGTGGTGATCCCCCATCATACAATTTTGTTGCTAATTCATAACTGTAATTTTGATGCTGTTATGAATTATAATGTAAATATCTGATATCCAGGATATCTGATATGTGTCCCCAAAAATGATAATGACCCACAGATTGAAGAGAACTGCCACATACCCTTGCTTTGCCATGATTCTTATTCTTTTTCTTTTTTGGTGCATAAAGAACTGAATCTTCTCCTGTCTTTTTGGACATAGCTGTTGATCTTCTACATAACAGTTAGACACAGTATAACAAGTAAGTGAAAAAATTGTTAAAACTTTGATTGTCGAACATTGGGTACTTTGACTGTGTTCAAATTATACTGTTGTCAATCAGAGCTAAACAACATTGTGATGGTTACACTAACGGACGCTTTCTATGATCCTAACATCAAAGCAATCAAGATGACCAAAGAAAGAAATTGGTTTCAGTTCAGAAAGATACTAAGACATCAAATTATACTGCTTGATCCTGGCCCATAACTATAGCTGAAGCCTGTGGTAATATTGTATCCCCCAATATATCATGGACCATAATAAAATTATCTGGGGTCAGAAAACAGAACAGCCAATAGAAAGACGTAGAGGCCAGCAAATGGTGGCACATACACCTTTAATACTTTCATTCCTTACACAAAGATGCATCCAGATCTCTGTGAGTTCAAAGTCACACTGGAAACAGCCAGGCATGGTGACACATATCTTTAGTCCCAGGCAGTAATGGCAGGAAACAGAAAGGTATATAAGGCATGAGGACCAGGAAATAGAGCCTTTCTAAGCTTTTAGCTTTTAGCAGCAGTTCAACAGAGATCCATTTGGGTGAGGACTCAGAGGCTTCCAGTTTGAGGAAACAGGATCGGTTGAGAAGTTGGTAAGGTGAGGTTAGCTATGGATTGTTCTGTCTCTCTGATCTTTCAGAATTTATCCCAATACCTGACTTCTGGGATTGTTTTTATTATTAAGACCATTTAAGATTCGTGCTACAGAAGCCCCCTGCTTTACCAGAGGCCACAGGCACACTTAGAACTCCAGAGGTCTTGTAGGCTACCAGAACCCCAACAGAGGCACTCTGTTGGACCAGAGGACCACAAAAATCTACCGTGGAATTCCTACAACTAATGAACACCATTAGTGAAGTGGCTGGATAAAAGATTAAATAAAAAAATCAATATCCCTCCTATATATAAATGATGAATGAATTGAGAAAGAAATCAGGGAAACAACATCCTTCACAACAATCAGAAATAATATAAAATATCTTGGGGTAACTCTAACCAAGCAAGTAAAAGACTTGTATGAAAGAACTTCAGGATTTGAAGAAAGAAACTGAAGAAGATATCAAAAGAGGGAAGATCTCCCACGTTCATGGATTGGTAGGATTGACATAGTAAACATTGCAATTCTATCAAAAAAATCTATAGATTCAACACAGTCCCCATCAAAATTTCATACAGTTCTTTATAGACCTTGATAGGACAATATTCAATTTCATATGGAAAAACAAAAAATATGCGATAGCTTAAACAATCTTGTACAATAACAGAACATCCAGTGGTATCATAATTCTTGGTTTCTAGCTATACTACAGAGGTATAGAAATAAATCTGTGCTGTATTAGCAGAAAAACAGACAGATTAATCAATGGAATTGAATCAAAGACCCAAATATATATCCACAATTATGGAGCCTTGCTTTTAAATAAAGAAGGCTGAAATACACAATGAAAAAAGAAAGGATCTTCAACAAATGGAGGAGGTCTAACTGGATATCAGCATGTAGAAGGATGAAAATTCATCTGTATCTATCACACTGCGCATAACTCAAGTCCAAGTAGATCAAAAAAACTCAACATAAAACCAGACACACTGAACCTAATAGAAGAGAAAGTGGGAAGTAGCCTTGAGATATTTGGCACAGGAGAAAGCTTCCTGAACAGAACACTAATAGCACAGGCACTAAAACAACAATCAATAAATGGGACCTCATGAAACTGAAAGCTTCTGTAAGGCAAAAGAGGCCATACATAAGACAAAATGGCAGCCTACAGAATGGTAAAGGATTTTTATCAACTCCACATCTGACAGAGGGCTAATATCCAAAATATAAAAAACTCAAGAGTAGACATCAAAAACACAAGAGAAAACCAGAGAGACAGCTGACCCAAGCTCACGGGAGCTCATGGACTCTGGCCTTTCATCTGGGGAAGATGCATGGGATTGAACTAGGCCCTCTGAATGTGAGTGAGAGTTATGTGACTAGACCTATTTGGGTAGCCCATGGCAATGGGACCAGGACTTTTCCTGGGTGCATGAAATGGCTTTTTGGAACACAGTCCCTAGGGTAGCATACCTTGCTCAACCTTGACACAGTGGACAGGGGCTTGGTTCTGCCTCAGCTTAGTATGCCAGACTTTGCTGACTCTCCAAGGGAGGCCTTACACTCTCTGAGGAGTGGATGGGGATAGGGTTGGGGAATGTGGAAGGTGGTGGGAGAATGGGAGGAATGGGAACCTGGGATTGGTATATAAAATGAAAATGTATTTTTTAAAAATAAATAAATAAAAAGGGGTATGTATCTAAACAGAGAATTCTCAACAGAGGAAAATTAAATGTCTGAGAAACACTTAAAGAAATGTTATCACCCTTAAACATCATGGTGATGCAAATCAAACCTCCTTTGGGATTCAATCTTAAACCTGTCAGAATGGCTAAGATCAAAACTCAAGTGACAGGTCAGGCTGGCTTGGATGTGGAGCAAGAGCAACATTTCTCCATTGCTTGTAGAGTGTAAACTGGTATAGCCACTATGGGAATCAATATGTCAGTTCTTTAAAATATTGGGAATCAATCTAACTCAGGATCTAGCTAACTCATCCTTGGTCATATACTCAAAGGATGCTCCATCATCCCATATGAACACTTGCTCAACCATGTTCATGAAGATTTATTCATAATAGCCATAACTGGAAACAATCTAGATGTCCCTCAATTGTAGAATGGATAAAGAAAATGTAGTACGTTTACATAATTAAAACTTTAGGGTATTGAAGCAAGAATTGAGGATGATAGAAGGAGGAAAGATCTCCCATGCTCATGGATTGGTAGGAGTAATATAGAAAAATTGGTCAACTAATAGTTACTATGTAACTCACTGTGAGAGATCTTCTGCAAGTTGTGACTTACTGATCTTACAGAAGACCCAGACTCAATGGCTAACCCCAGTAGTGTCCTACAGTGATCTGTGATGTCCATCCAAGGTGATCCCACTGACTGTTACTAAATCCTAAGTCTTTGTAGATCTGTGATATAAATGTATTAATTCAGGGTAATACACATCCATACAAAATAAAATTTCAAAAATAAGTACAAGTAAAATTTAAAAAGCTGAGCAGAAATGCATGCACTTATGAATGAGGAAAGAGGAATTACAATTCAGAGCTGATGGGGGTGCAATTTGATAAGGCCACTATAGAAATCAAAGTCGATTTCCCTAAAAATGCTAGCAATAGTTCTTCCACATAATCCAGCTATAACACCCTTGGCATATTGCGAAAGGACTCTATGCCTGACTATAGTGATACCTACTTATCCATATTTTATGATGCTCTATGCTCTACTCATATCATGGAAACAGCCTCGATGTTGATAAATTGATAAATGGATATTGAAAATTCAATTAGATCAGTGGTTCTCAATCTTCCCAATGATAGTACTTTTATCCAGTTTATCATGCTGTGGTGAACCCAAACCATAATTATAAATGCTAATACTTCAAAATTGTAATTTTGATACTGTTATAAATTATAATATAAATATATGATATTCCGGATATCTGATACTCCACTCCTATGAAATTGTCTTTGGTCAACAAGGGGGCCCTGACCCACAGGTTGTGAATTTGTAATACAAATTGATAAATGGTCTTATTTTTTATTTTTTATTTTTTTATATTTTTTGTTTTGTTTTTTGAGACAGGGTTTCTCTGTGTAGCTTTGCGCCAGGCAGATCTCTATGAGTTCGAGGCGAGCCTGGACTACCAAGTGAGTTCCAGGAAAAGGCGCAAAGCTACACAGATAAATGGTCTTATAATTAAAAAATACCCAAGCCAGACACTGGGGTGAAAGCTGAAAGATCAGAGAAACAGAGCAACCACAGGAAACCCCACCTCACCAACTCCTAAGCTGATCTTGTTTCTTCAGACTGAAAGACTCTGAGTCCTCCCCCAAATGGATCTCAACTGAACTGCTGTTAGTTTCTGTCTTTTCACACATTATATACCACGCTCTACCCAGTCATGTCACTTCCTGTGATAAAAAGTATGTGTTTTCCATGCAAAGGCATGAGAGCTCAAGTGCTGGGACTAAAGGCATGTGCCACCACTGCCTGATTCTGTTCCCAGTGTGGCCTTGAACTCACAGAGATCCAGGTGGATCTCTGCCTCCCAAGTGGTAGGATTAAAGTTGTGTGCCACCACTGTCTGGCCTCTATGTCTAATCTAGAAACTGACCCTGCCCTCTGATCCTCAGATAAGTTTATTAGGATACACAATATACTGGGGTACACAATATATCACCACATGAATCACTGATTTAATCAGTTGAATACTTTCAACAATTAATGAAAATGAACTTTACAGGTGATGGATGGAGCTAGACACAATTATTCTTAGTTTGATACCATCGTTAGATACCACAGATCCAGCCTTAACTCACACCCTGAACGCTGATGGACTTCGAGAAATAGGGAGTTTGTAGAGCACAGATACAGGTAATACATAGACCCCAGTAACACTAAA
The DNA here is from genome assembly GCF_004664715.2 of Peromyscus leucopus. Lineage (NCBI taxonomy): Eukaryota > Metazoa > Chordata > Mammalia > Rodentia > Cricetidae > Peromyscus > Peromyscus leucopus. The sequence continues at coordinate 36,110,344 of NC_051067.1, forward strand.
ATTCACCAGAAGCAAATAGTTCTGATTCAGAACTAGTCCCCAACGTAAAAATAAAAAAGGCTAGAGTGTGACTTCACAAGATTTCTGAACATCAAACTGTTCAAAATAAATATGCAGATCTGGCATGTAGATTTAAAAGCCACAACACAGATGAAAACTTTGAAATGCATTCTACACACACACACACACACTCACACAAACATTAAACCCATGAAAACCCACATGAAGCTACTGTACAATTCTTACAGCATATAGCAAAAGATCTGTATGTCTTACAATTACAATAGTGATATCTACACATCCATGTCAGTCCTGCTCTATTCACTACCCAAGACATGCAAACACCCTGGATATAAATCAACATGTGTGTGAATATTGAAAACTAGGCATGTTTAGAGAGTATAATTTTCTTTCTTTCCTTTTTTATTCTTTTCTCATATAATATTTCAACAGCAATTTCTCCACTCCTCCCAGTCTCCTTGCCTCCTCCACTGTCCCCAGACGCATTGCTCCTCTGGTTGCCTTCAGGAAAGAGCAGGACTCCCAGGGATCTCAGCCAAAAACAGCATAAGAAGATGTAGTAAGTCTAGCCACAAATAATCAGATCAAGACTGGAAGAGGCAACTTAATAAGAGGAAAAGGGTACTGAGAGCAAGCAAATGAGTCAGAGAAACCCCCACACCCACTTTTAGGAGCTCCACAAAAACCTCAACCTAAGTAATTACAGCATATATGCAGAGGACTGAGTGCAGACCTGTGCAGGCTCTTCAATCATCCCTGCAGGCTCAGGTGCCCTTATGGGCTCTTCTTAGTTGACTTTGTGGGCCGTGTTCTGGTGTCTTTGACCCCTCTGACTGCTACTATCCTTCCTCTCTATCTTCCATGGGATTGCTTGACCTCTGCCTAATGTTTGGTGGTGGGTCATTGCATTTGCTCCCATTAGCTATAGGAGGAAGGAACTTTGTTGATGATAGGGTAGGCATAGATCTATGAATACAGCAGAATATCATTAGGGATCATCTCCTTGACTTTTTAATTTGATTCTATTTACTTTTGCCAGTCCTCTTTGGTTCTACTCTAGGTCTCTGAGCTACCCAGCTTCAGGATCTTGGACATCCAGACAGTGATGCACATGTGCTTTCTCTCACAGTGTCAGCCTCAAGTTAGACCAGTTATTGTTTTGTCACTCCCACAAGTTCTGATCCATCATTGCCCCAGCACATCTTGGAGTCAGAAGACGTTGTAGGTTGAAGGTTTGATGACTGGCTTGGTATCTCAGTCCCACCATTGGAAGACTTGCTTAGTTAGAAAAGATGGCAGGTTCAGGCTCCATATTCATCATTGCTAGAAGTCCTTGCTAAGAATGCCCTCATAGATATCAGGATCTTTGCACTGCACTACATTTCCACATCATCACCCAAATCAAGTTGGTGTGGAGGGGACAGGGAGAGACAGTATAGGGAGAGATGACCTGAATGGGGGCACAATATAATCTTATCTTGCAGTTTAGAAAAATAAAATTTGCAGGTAAATGAATGGAGCTAGAAACAACACCTTTTAATGAGTTAACCCTGACCCAGAATCACAAACATTTCACTTCTTTCACTTGTGAATATTAGTTTTGAATCTTCAGATTTGTGTGTATTATTTGTGTTATGTGGCACAATTCCCAGGGATACTTGAATAGAAATCTATTCACCAATGACAGACTAAAGTAGGGATAGCACCAAAGTCAAACTTGGTGAATTAGTGAGTTTCACTGTGGCTACCTATAGTAATCTGTATGAAGTGATGCTTACAGGAGCAGAAATGAATCAAAGAGCAAACCGCCAAAACCAATCCTGGCATGTATGACATTTCACAAAAGCTGGAGCAATGAAGCATACTATCCAACCTTCAAGCAGCTCAATGGGTTGTAGTGTATTCTCTTCAGAATTCTCACTTTGTCTGAGGTCTTCACAAAGTTTAGCTGGTCTGTGACTATTATACGTAGCCTGGCTTTTCTCTGCTTATTTCAAGTAGCTTGACTAATCTGTCTTCCATAGACAGTTGTGCTTTCCAGCTTATATACTCTTGTGGATAGAGGTACTTAGGGAATCTGGTCAATTTCATGGAAATTCTGAAGCTATTTGTGTTGTATACTTTCTGTAATATGCTTCCCTGTGAGACAGAAAGTTTACCTCCCCTTGAACATTCCTTTTCTTTTACTTCCCTGTAAATATCCCTTGTTTCAATGGGCTTCCTTGCAAGATACAAGCTTTTAACCTTGGAAGAAACTGCTACAAGACAATTTTAAATGCTCACATATGTCCAAAAATTAGTAATAGTCCATGGACAGATGGGAATGGTTTCTTTCAAGGGAGAGGGTTAAGGAAATAATGGAATAAGAAATGTTAAATGATGTGAGGGATTATAAGGCAGGACAGAAAAAGAAATACAGGTAGATAACTAACACTAAAGGCTTTCAGAAAAAGTAATGTGAAAAATCTTAATATAGAAGTTTCCTAAAATACAAGCATATGCATATATTTTAAAAAGCTCAATACAATTATTTTACAGTGGAACAACATTATCCATATTAGACACCACAAACAAACAAGTAAAAGACCTCTTGTTAGGAATGGGTCACTTCTATCAAAATTGTTGGCCAATGAGAGCCTCATAGACTGTCAAACAATACAGGTTATTGCCATTGCTCTGAGTTACCCGCTAGAACATGATGATTCAACCCTATCACTGAAGACTCTGCTTTACTGAGCCATAGTAAAGCCTTGTGAGTATGTTGGTTTATTATTTATTAACCTAAGAATATTTTTGGTAATTTCTGGCAAATAGAATAATAAAATACAGGAAAAGAAAGCTCATGAATATTTACACCAAGTTTTTTTTATCTCATTGACTTCTTCTGGGTTTTCCATCACTCAGTTATTCTGTTCTTCAGCTTCTTGGTCACTTTTAATCTTCTGCATCTTTTATCCTAGAGTTGTGGCTAGTGATGTTCCTGCTACCCTGTTTCTTTCCTTTTAGCCAAGCTGACTTTCTTGCATTTTCTTACATTCTTACATTTTCTTACTTTCTTGACTTTTTTGGGAAACAACTCCATGATATCTCAAATTTTGCCTGGACTCAGTACTTGTCTACCAACTTCACAGGTCAACAAACCCCAAAACTGGTTTTACTTTATTTTATTTTCCACATCTAAAGTATTTCTTTCGGTCTCCAAATTGCCTTCGATACCTACATTGACACCATGGTCCTTTCCCAGACAGCCATGAATCTTCCTGCTGAAATTATGAATCCTCTATAAAAACCAGGCTTTCCCTGTGATTACCCTGGAGTAATGTGTACATCATAATATCATAGGAGATTACTAGTACCCATTTAGAGGAAACATGAGTTATAGTTATTTACTACTTCTCTAAAGTGCTGTATCTGTGACCATCTCAGAGTTTTGTCCAAAATCAGAATAGTTATATCATAGAATATTCAAGAATTGTTAGATGTGATATCTTCCTATTTGTCAGTGTTCCATCATGCTTTCAAGTGTCCAGCTCTAAACCATCAGCATCCTGGAACTCTGCCTTCATACTCTCATCTTTATTAACCACTGAAAAATTCTGATTTATTTTGACTGAGTACATCCACCTTTATATTGATCTCAGTATAATGGTTGTTTATTTATGTGAAATTTCCATTTCAGAAAAAATCTCTTTAAAAACACCTTCTTTTCATCTCACATTGTAACTTTAATGTTCATGATAAAATTTATTAATCTATGAGGTCAATATTTGTCTACCATTTTTGTCTGTTTTAATATGATTGCTGTTTTTCTTGTTATGCTAGGACAGTTTCTTCAAATGTAATCTTTTTTTTATTCCAGAAACAAAGATCGAACCCAGGGCCTTGAGCTTGCTAGGCAAGCACTCTACCACTGAGCTAAATCCCCAACCCCCAAATGTAATCTTATAAGTTGAATACCCAAGCAGCAGTAGAATGCAGAGCCATCCTGGTGTGAAAGTGAATAAATGTTAATTCTTCTCAAAGTCTTTTCTGCTTTCCCGTTGTTATCCTTATAGATTACTTATGCTTTCTCTTAATCCTGCCTGAATACTTCAGACTTCAATTTGAATATCACCACTGAGAAACATGTCACCACATCCTCTGGCCTGTTGCACTGTGTCTATAAATGTGGGAAATATTTGTTTGTTTTATATTTTCATTTTTAAAGTAGTAAAATAGTCTTGGATTCTGAGCTACATAAAAGGGAATTTCAGCTTCACTCCTAAGATGGTCCTAAGACTGATTAAGTGGCAGATGAACACTAAAGAAATATAGATCTGTTTCATACTTCCTTCCTACTACATTTTTGAATGTTTAAATTAATAATACTTAGGGATAGTCCAATATCATTGAACCTGTATTGGGTGTTATTAGACTAAAAATTTGTTCACAGAATGGTTTTCTTTATAAACTCCCTTAAATGTCCATCTCCTTGATACAATGGATCCAATGAGTAGCAACAATCTCTTATTTTGGTTCTAAATGTATTATCTACCTTCATTCACTGAGATCTAAAATAAGTTTTATGCTGTCTTCTGTGCTTGTCTGTAATACAAATTTCTTTTCTTTTTTTGTTTTTCAAGGCAGGGTTTCTCCATGTAGTTTGGGCGCTTTTCCTGGAACTCACTCTCTAGCCCAGACTGGACTCGAAACTCATAGAGATCTGCCTGCCTCTGCCTCCGGAATGCTGGGATTAAAAGAGTGCACCACCACTGCCCAGAACATGGATTTCTAAACGGTCTTATTAAAAAAAAAATGCCAGAAATTGGGGTGAATTCTGAGAGATCCGAGAGACAGAACAAGCCACATCCACCCTCACCTCACCAACTCCTCAGCTGATCCTTTTTTCATGAATCCTCAAAATGAAATATTCTGAGTTCTCACCCCTGAGGGTCTCAGTAAACTGCTTAAAATGCCTCTAGTTCCTGGTCCTCATGCCTTATGTACTTTTATGCTTCCTGCCATCACTTCCTGGGATTAAAGACAAATATACCTTTCTCTGCCCAGATATCACTTCCTTCCTAGTGCTGGGATTAAAGACATGTGTGATCCCAAATACTTGGTAGCAAAGGCATTAGATCTCAAGTGCTGGTGTTAAAGGTATGTGCCACCATGTCTGGTTCTTTTCAGAGTGTGGCCTTGACCTCACAGAGATCCAGACAGATCTCTGCTTCCCGAGTGATAGGATTAAAGTCATGTATGTCACTACTGTCTGGCCCTATGTCTCATCTAGAGGCTGTTCTGTTCTCTGATCCCCAGATAAGTTTTATTGGGTGCACAATATATCAATCACACTTGTCAAAGTTCAGATTTTTATATGTACATCACAAAAGCCTGGATCCATATTATATTAAATGAAATAAAAGACACTTAGAATTTCATATTAAATCTGTTGTTTCTAAAGAATTAGATTTCAATGTATAAATGAGATCCATTATAGCCATGCATGCACTGAGAAGAAATTAAAGCACTACAGTTATGGTTCAACAAGACTCATGACAGCAGGACATTGCAGGGTTATGCAGTCAGCACTCAGTCATGAAAACACTCAGTTTTAAAGAGCTCTCGGCACCTCAGCATCATAAGGTAAGTGTCCATCTTATGAGTATCCCTTCTCAGGCAGCGGAGCAGGCTATAAAAGGCAAAAAGGCGAGTGTCTTCATCAGATGACTGCAAGTCTGCCAATCCAGACCAGACAGGGTAGGGATCTTTTTCAAATTCATTCTGGCTCTAAACATCAAATGGAAAGGTATTATTCACATTATCCCTTCATGAGTTCTGTTTCTCTCTCTCTCTCTCTCTCTCTCTCTCTCTCTCTCTCTCTCTCTCTCTCTCTGTGTGTGTGTGTGTGTGTGTGTGTGTGTAATAGGCATGATTTGGATGTCACTGGTCAATTTTGGGTAAAGTACCTCCAGTGAAGCCTACTTTGATTTTTGAGAAATCTGCTCTTACTTTTACCTTCAACTCATGGCTAATCTCCTTAAGTATGAGCCACTAGTCTAAGGACTACAAAGGGAAGACACCACATGACCCACTTTATACAAATCCTCAAACTGGACTCAGGTCCTCACACATGGAAGGAAGGCACTTAACAGACATGAGATATCTGCCAGTGCATATGCCTTATAATTTTTTAATTAATTTTGGTAAAACACAGAAGATGATAAATTTATAATGAGAAACCCTGGATGTTGGACTAAATGCATTAGAAACCAAAACATAATTTGGAGACAGGCATATGTATTTTCTGACATGCCACTGATCTCAGATGAGATAGATCCATACACAAGTGTACAGGAGGTGCTATTTGGCTGTATATATGGAATTAAGTAAAATGCCATGAAAAGGCTAGTATCAGTACTTTCCCTTTGGGGAGTTTTACATGTTCTCAGTACTTTCCTTGATGTGTCCTTCATACCATATTAGTTCTGGTAGAGTGTCCTGATACTTTCCTTCCTTTCAGATAAATCCATTCTACATTTTATATACTCGATTGAATCCTTGAACATGAGCAGTATATTTCACTTAACGTACTGTGTGCAGGCAATCCAGGCAATGACTTATATGATCAACTACACATTAGGCTGTAGTGTCCACCCCATCCAGGAAATCCACTGTCAAAATGACTATGAGGCACAGAACTATTTTCTACAGAGATCGCTGTTCTAAGGGCTTAGTAAGTGACCTTGTATTTGGGTATTTCAAAATTCTTGTTGAGTTACACAATTCACAAACTTTATAAATAGAATGACCAAAGACACGTGTTGAAACAGCTTACCCTGGTAAATATGATCTTCATTCTTTCCTGAAGCACAAGGGTTCTGTTCCTCAAAGCATTGGTTCTTTGAAGCATTTTATCAGAAGCTTCCTTGAGAGTGGGCACTGCAGAAATCAGGTGTTTCAGTGGTTCTTCCCAGGCATGGGACATAGTGATCATTGCTTTTAGAAGGTCTTCAGTCTAGGAAAACATCATTGGACATCACCTTAAACTAAGTGTATCTATACAGCTGTGTAGATAGATACTTGTGCATTTTTCACAATGGAGGCAAACTACAGTGTATTTTTATTAGTAGTAATATATGTTAATGACTTCAAAATATATAAATATTACCTGAAAATAAAATTTCAGCTACTGAATTCTACTTTGCTAAATAAAACAAATTGGGTCTTAATAATTTTGACTGTTCAAAATGATCATATTTTGTTTTTCTTTTACATTCTACCATTTGTCCTGGTTGTTTGAACTGTTCTCTTTCATTGCTTACCCAGCCTATGAGAAAATTAGGTTTAGCCACCGAATGAGCTCAGTTGGGAGAGCATTAGACTGGAGAAAATTAGGTTTATAGGGCTCAGAAGGTGTCCAAAATATGACGCATATTACATAGATGCCAACAATGTCAGGAGTTAAAGCTTCAAATCATTTCTATACTACTGGATCAAATTGGTCTCTCATATACTTACTTGAGAATTTTTACTATGGTAAAATATTAAAACAGGTGACTTTAGACAAAATACTTAATAAAATCAAATCCTGCTTTCCTTGTATCTGCATGATTCCTGCTGCCCTTAATTCTAGAGGGGTTGCATATTGACTTGTACAGAAGAAAAATATTTTAAAGCATTCCAGGCATTGGTAGAAATCAGATTGGAATTTTGACCCGGTAACTGTTAATACAAGGCCAGAGTCATACAAAATAAATTCTTTAGTTAGCTGTTTACTATAATGTTTGTAAGTACTCTTAGAGGCTATAAATAATAGTAGATATTGTGGTGGTAATCTAATTGTACTGAAATGTGATTTTGATTGTATGTTAATAAGTTGCCCAGGGGTCAGAGCTATTAGAGCCATAGCAAGAGTGTGCCGGTGGTGGCACACGCCTTTAATCCCATAGATCTCTGTGTGTTCAGGGATACAGCCAGCATTGGAGACATATGCCTTTAAGACCTAGGGGGCTGTACATTCAGACAGTGACGAGGCAGTCACGTGTTTGGGTTTACAACCAATGAGAAGGCAGAACAAAATACTATAAATAGATGAACAGACAGGAAATAGTTCTTTCAGGAAGCTGGGACACCGCAGGCGGAAGGGTGAGGTTTTAGCTCTGAGCTCTGACCTCTCGGCTTTCTCTTTTACATTGTTTCTGTGTTTCTTATTTAATAAGACTGTTGGTTACATCAACAAGATATGATAATAAAGAGTAGAGAGTAATTCAACTATAATCTAAACAAAATGTTTATGAATGAAATGGAGACATCAATGGTGATAACCAACATATTGCAAGCAGTATTAGAAAAAGGATTAAGAATGATTACATGACATGAAAGAAGTTTAGTGTAAATTCTCTTTAATATGCAAAGAAAATGACTTCTGCATACAGTCTGGAGCCACAGTTCATTGGTGTCTTAAAAGTACTGTTATCAGAGAGACTGTTTTTCAACATTAAATATTTCAGTGTCAAAGTGTGCTATTTATATTGTGTAGAAATCAATCTGTATAAATATTTTGTTCTGTTTTTTTTCTTTATTATAAACACACTTTATTCATGAGAATATCTTGTATAGGAGTTATTTATCTTGACAACACTTGAATGACTGCAGAAATAGTCTGTGAAATGGCTATATATATTAAGTTTATATAAATAAAACTGATGTTTATGACAGGTAGACAGAGTGAAGAGATCATAACACACATACATTAGATCTTCAGAGTTATGTAGATGTCTTTCAAACAGAAGCCACCCAGAGGAACATGATATAGTATAGAGAAGAGTCTTTTGTACAGTTAACATGTAGGTAGGAAAAGGCATTTCAGTCAGGGAAGACTGTATAAATTAGGGTGAACAGAAATAGGTCCAGGAGAGTTTAGAAAGATAAGAAGAATGGGCACATGACTTAGTTTAGTAATGTGATCCCAGAGGAGAATTCTTTAGTGCTATATACCATAAACACGAAGGTATTTGCACTTACTCTATATGTATATTTATATATTAAAAATGAGTGTCCAGTTCAGATCAAAACTCCCCTGGGAAAAGCAGAAGGTGTTGATAAAAATATTTTTATATGAGACAGCTACAATTCTGGGACAATATGATTTGGCAGACATTTTAGTTAGTGCTAAGGTTATCATCTGTATGATGTGATAGTTCTTGAGAGTCACATCATTTTTGATTGGATCAGAAATTACCACACCTCTTGTTGACTTAGTAATCACACACAGCACAGTTACCTCTGTATAGCATAATCTGTTTCTTATAAAACAGGGAGGAAACCTACTTTAGTTTCATGGATTTCTTCATGAGACTGTGGGGTGTGGATGGAATCAGTGTGGCATAGGTTGAGCCTCCAGTTCTTGATCCAAGAGGTATTGAAATAATTCATTTCCTGGAAGAAATTAAATGATTTAGTTTACTAAGGATTCAGAATTGAGTAGAAACAAACATGCTATGTTTGATTAACCCTACATTTTAGATATTTAAGAACAAAAATTGAAACAGTAGAATGATGGAAACACCATTTGCCTACCTTTTATTCCCCTTCCATATGCAATCTACCTGAACATCCTCTCAATCTCTTCCCTTGTACTGCACTTGCTATTGTTATTGTTTGGAAAGAAAGCACTAAGATGCACCCAAACCTCTAATTAATTACATCTTTAAGTATCAGTTTTTCTAGGCTGACTGTCATAGAATTGTGACTATATATCCATATTTAAAATAATTATTATTATTGGCACAAACTGATTTTTTTAAATAAGAATTGATCATTTTAACTTGGCTCTCAAATATCATCAAGTGTCAATACAATAAAAAGTTCATGATAAATGTAAGAGTCACAAATGTTGTTACAATCATCAATTAACCATTCAATTCTAGTTACATTTTAAGAAAATATTCAGCAGTGAGTGAAGTAAGAATTCACATAAATATTTAAAATTTCTATACTAATGATATGAAGGATGTACTTGCATAAGATATTTCTTAAGAAAATACAAATTACTTAATTCTAACTGTCAAAGAATTTAAAAGAGTTAAAGCATTCTTAGAAATGTTGTACAGTTAGAAGATGAGGAGAGAAGAATAAGAGGTATGACAAAACTAGTATGAGAAAATAACAACAAGAATGTATATTCCCTATAAATATAGAGATATGAAATCTATATGCTCAATTTTCAATGGACATTTGCTTTGCTGTTTCCTCACTGACAGGCCCTGATAGATGAGTTAAATCCCTGGGGGAGAGGGAATATAGATGGTGTCTAATGTAGCCCTTCAGTTTCACTAAGACACCCATTACTGAAAATGATAAACTGGGATTGTTTGCATTTACGAGCTTATCTATAGCTATTTTGTTTTATTATGTTTTTCACTGTTTACATGATTTCAATTTCCTTAGGTTTATTTCTCTCCACTCACCCAACTAACTTCACTTCCCCTGTTCTAGTTATCTTCAGATCAGTAAGTTAAGAATGCTCATCAAGACAGAACCCAGGATGTATGACCACAAAACCAAAAATTCCAGTGAAGAAATTCAAAGTTGTTATTGTTAAAATTAGTAAAGGAAAATTTGAAATATCATTGAATTTTTTCCAGTTTTTGAGAATTTTATGAAACTTGATATTTTGACCTTTATACATTTTGCTATATGATTCTTTCTATTACCTATAAATTGAAAAATTGAATTGGATACATGACTCATTCCAATTTAATTAGGGATTAGCTATGTGAAGGTACTTTTAGAAAAGAATCCAGAGCAAAGGACATTACTTACAAACTCATGGTATAAATCTGCAGCCAGGAAATATGCGGCATGAGACTGAATAAACGCTCGATAATACAGGGCTTCAGTGGACACAGAGCCAGTTGGTTTGGAGGACACATGCTCCCAAAGCAGCAGATTTGACACCAGCAGCAACATACATACCCCTGCTGTCAGAGAAATGGCAATGAGGTGATCTATACAAATCAGGTTACAACAGTTAAACAAGCTGGGAATGTGTTCTGAGGGCCCTCTGCTATGTGAATTTGGTTGATTTACCTTACTAGAGCATTCACTTTTTCAACTAGCAAAATACAGAGATAGCTACATTTTTCCAGTAAAAGTTTGACATGTGGGAGACTTTTCACAGTTTTCATTTGCTCCAAAAGAGTTTCTCAAGTTTGCAAACACATGGAGTTTGATTAACCAGGAACCAGAGTCTTCAAGTCATTATCTGCACATATTTGAAATTCTAGAGAATTTTTGTTGTCTTTCATTTTATTAAATACATTATTATTGTAACTAATTCATTTTCCTTGTATATATCACTTAAGACTGAGGTGATTTGATAGTTTATTCAGGTTGATTTATGTGAGCAGATATCCAAGCTGGGCACACAAATTAATTATAACTTCCTATTCCTGTGCTTGACACAGTTTACTACTAATTTATTCTCATTTTCTCAATATACACAAATTTCTTATGATAAAATTGAACAGATTGAAGTGTATTATTATTATTATTATTATTATTATTATTATTGGTTTTTCAAGACAGTGTTTCTTTGTGTAGTTTTGGTGCCTATCCTGGACCTTGCTCTGTAGACCAGTCTGGCCCTGAACTCATAGAGATCTGCCTGGCTCTGCCTTCTCAGTGCTGGGATTAAAGGTGTGCACCACAACCATGCAGCTGAGTTGAATTATTTTTAGTATAGACTGTGACTTTTGAAATGGAAGAGATTATAAAACTGATGACTCTTAAGTATCAGTAATGGTGTCCCATTTTGCACTCCTGTTCATAAAGACAACACAATATAACTCTGAGAACTGCCTGTGTCTGCAACACAAGGAAGTTTGTACTTAAAAAATCTGAACTCAAACTTAATCAAGAAAGTAAAATATAGAGAGGTCTTTCAGCTGTGAGCTGACTTGTCTCTAGATTAAGCATAACCAAATATTAGTCCCCTCCAAAATACATAGCAGATCCGACCAAAGAAAATCTACTCTACAAACAAACTTGATGTAATATACACTAAGGGTTACATAGACTATAAGAGGTACCCAGTGAATGGCTACTTACCAGAGCTTGGTAAAATCAAAGCAAGTGGCATCTTGGAGATGATCCACCACAGAATGAACTTCAACTCGGGAAAGCTGCTTCACCTGAGTGCTGCCTTCAGTCAACTTTCCACCTCCCATATATACCACCAGATTGTAGCCAAAGCCAGACCTAGCTGGGGGCTAGATTTAATCTGTGTCTATAAATCTGCCACATTCTTCCCTCAGGGTTTATTAACATCCTATTTACATTTACCACAGTTATATATCAATATGTGTCACACTGCATTTTCCCCAGATGGTCTATAGAATGCAACTCATTCTCTACATCAGAAAAACCACCTCTGTTCATTGGTTTCGTATTTTCAGGTAAGCAGGAGAAAAGACTTATTCCCCAATTCTTTTCCCTAGTTAAATGTCTTATATGTCTGTCGTGTCTTCTGCAATATTTCCTAGTGTTTCTGGTAATGATAAATGTTTTCTATAATGTACCCTATCTCCACATAAGTCAACCATTAACACTGTAAAATATTTATCTCAATAAATAACAGTTCCAGTAATCAACAGGTCTAAACACAAATGTTTAGAAGGCATTTTGACAAGAACTTCATACCCATTGATGAAAAGTCTACTTATAAATGCAGATCATGAGATTTTTAGGCACCTTATTTTTGCTGTCTTAAAATATAACATATTGATTGCTTTATGTGTCTTGAGACTTTGAATATATCTGATAATTGTAGGTTGCAATGGCAAATGCTGTGCCATGGTTTTCCTACTTACTAAACTCTATCAATGTTTCTGATGGCTGTATCCTGTCACTGAATTATAGCAATTTTAGGTAATTATGTTGAAATTGTCTATATAGTGACCAGGATCACCACGAAAGTTATTCCAAGTTGCAATAGATCCTATATCATAGAAGCTCAAAAGGATTATTTTACTTGAGCAAAATATTCAATTTCTTTAGCAATTGGACTAACCATTTATTTCTGCTGTGCAAATAACAACAGAAGCAGCAACATGGATAAAGTTTTGGTATCATGTACCTCACAGGAAAAAGATCTAGAGAAGAAACCAACTTTGACACTGGGATTTTAATTAACATATATATATATATATATGGCTTTTCTTTTTCTGTGCCTCATGAGTCCCAATTTTATTTTCACCACTGTGTTTATTGTTTTTCAAGATGTTTTACAAAACCAGTAAGACATTCAGAGCATAGCTCTATTTCATGGAGAAATTAGAAATGGTAGACAGTTTTTAGTTAATGTGAACTTTATTGATATTGATAATCTGTAAGAATACAAATAAAATTATAACAAAGTCTACTGGAGGAGGAAAATCACTTATGTTTATCAACTATTAATGGAGAAAGTTGATTATGTGAGAATGTACAGGAGAAATTATTCCAGCTATCTATAATCTGCCATTATACCATATGTCTCATCTTGGAATTTTGAATTTTACTGCACCTCAAAATTTAAAAAAAAATTGAGGGGATGCTTAGGTGCATTACGGGGTCAATTAGGACCACATCCTTCTAGGTTCTACTACTTTCACTGAACCCTCAAGCTTCCTTAAGGGATGAGTCATGAACTACAGAAGTCTGGTGACTACAACCTGTTTATTAATAAAGATCTATTTACTTAGAGGCCCAATAATGACTTTAAAATTTCCATCTTAACATCTCCCTTTACTTACAATAATGTAAGTTTTTCTATAAATCACCCTGAAGTAAACTTCTATATTATATAAACATAAATCAACATAACCCATTCCCTTTCATATTCTTAATACAAGAGGGATATTTTCATAGTATACTTTGATGCCTTAGTATCTACTTGACTTAAAGCCATTATTGTGACACTTAGATTCCAAAGACAGACTTCTCTCCCCCCCCCACAGCCCATCTTGATTGTTTAAATACTTGGATTGTTCATAACCTTTCTATGGTAATCACCATTCTCTGGTTTAGTTCTGATTTCTGATTATAATATAGCCAAAATGAGTGTGCCCTACTCCTTGGCTATCAAACTATCACTTCTTTTCACTGAAACATTATAATGTATTCATTAGTTATGTAGCAGTTTTGCTCATTAGCAACATCCAAAAAGATGAGATGTTCCTATCCTCTGTCTACCCAGAGTATAACTCTGCAGATCAATGGTATTTAAAGTTCTTATATCCTGCAATTGTTTTTCTGCATCAGAGCAGGGACAATGTGGGGGTCACATAACCTTCAAGGTAGTGACAATTTCTCAGCATCATAGTCAGACTTAGATATGTACTCAGCTGTGTCCTAAATACTTTTAGAGGTTGTAGGATGTCCCCTGACATGGGTGGAAGGAGAAATTTACATTTTGCACTCTCTCCCAGTTTTGGCAGAAGGTAAAGAACAAAATCAAGCTCATTTTCCTTTACTAATTCTTTTTTACATAATTTCTGGTGAAATTAGAGAAACTGATATTATTAGTTTAAGGATCCCCTACACATAGACAGCTTTGCATTAAGTTCACCATCAGAAAAGTTAATGACCAACTATCACTGTGATCATTATCAGGGAATTCTTTAGGGTTAGTAGTTTTTTTTTCCTGGTGTTCTGATGTAAGACTAAGGCTGTAACTGTTACATCCATACAATTTTGTTGAATAGGTACACATGCGCGCACACTCACACACACACACACACACACACACACACACACACACACACACACCCCACAACCTTTGGTTATGTGGTGCTCTAAGGTGTTTATATATCTTTATTATGTGTGTGTGTGTGAGCATATGTGTGCACTTATACTGGCCTGATAAAAGCCATGGCGTCATTCTCAGAAATACTGTTAACCTCACTTTAAAAATTTGCCTCGCCAAGCTGAACATCACTAATTAGGATAAAAAAGAATGGAAAGACATCCAGGAATCTTTGAGTGTCTTTCTCCCCAGTGCTAAGTTCAGGACATTATACCAGGTGCCATCACTTCTGAGGATCAAATTCAGGTCCATGTGTTTATAATGTAAACAATTCACAGACAGTGCCTTCCACAATAGTGACATGATTTACATATATAGAAGGCTGTGGTTGCTGTATATCATGATTTGAAGAGTTATAGAAAATTCAGTGTTGAACTTGATATGTACTTTTTGCTTTTGATAGTTTGTAAAAAAAATCTACATTTAATAATTTGGTTGAATATTTTCCTTAATTGGTTTTTTCTGTGTGACTGTAAATTTCCAGTCTTCATGCAACAGAAAAAGATTCTCGGGATTCTACTTAGTCTTTTGTGGTATTCTTATGTTTATTTTCTTAAATCTTTATTTCCTCATTTGTTTTGTCAAAGTTATGTAGAATCATCTTACAGAGTATGCTTTATGTGGGGTTCTACAAAGTCAAACATCTCTTGTTTATCCATTTCCATTAAAATTAAATCGGTCCATCTTGGTGAGCTGCTTAGTAAGAAAAAGAATCATAAAAGGGATATGAACAAAATGTTTTAAGAGGGTATGAAAAATTCCCTTCTTCTGGGAACCTCATTTAGCTGAGGTAGGAAGCAGTTCCACAGCTTTAGGAAGACCCTGAAATTCATCACATTTAGTAGGATTCTCCACGCCAGAATGTATGCACTAGGAAGACTGCAGGGAGACACTTCCAGACAAGTTGAGCTGACCAAAACACTCCCAGGCCTGCTGTGTTCCATGGAGGAGACAGAGAAGCAGCTGGATGGACCAGGAGAGTGTCAGGCCTATCAGACTGACTGAAAATCAGCTCCACAACCTTTGAGCTGCTGGCATATTATGTATTGTGCTGTAGTTTTCTAGTTCCCCTGAGGTTTCATCCATCCTGGACTGAGCTTATGGAGATCTAACTCTCCTTCTGTAATGTCTTCTCTTGTCTGTAATCTTTCCCTACTACTAGTGCATTTAAGCACAATAAGATCACAATAAGCACAAATACGGAATTTGATGATTCTTTAACTTTGGTCTACCATTGTCACTCTCTCTGGTGTGAGTGAATGTGCTTTCACTAATCCCTGATAGGATTAATATCATGTAATAGTATCTCATATATCTGTGACCTAAAGACTGCTACTGCCATTGTCTAAGTGAGGATAATAGATTTGAAATATTAAATTTAAAGAATGTGTGTGTTCTCTGTGTATGTGTCTCTCTGTGTGTGTGCCTATGTCTCTGTTTCTGTTTTTCTGTTGCTCTTTGTCTCTTTCTCACTGTCTCACTCTATGCTATATTCAGATGTGAATGCAAGGTACCTCTATTTATTGATACTTTATGGTTATAGCAAGGTCTTACAAAAATCTTGTTTCTTCTCTTTTCCAGTAGGCTGCTGACATCACATACATGAGTCACAGTACTAGTTTAGAATATTGATACTTACTGGATAAAATTCATACTGTATAAATTATGATTAATTATGCAAGAGGAGAAAGTGTTACCAACAGGATTATCCAGGTATCATCAAACCTGTGATTTCCTATATTGACTGGCATGCCATCATATGTTCACTGTAACAAGAGCTGCATCAATAGTAGGGCATGAGGCATACTCAACAAGATAAAAATCATTTATGCTTTTATTAATCAGGTCAAAATCTCTTGTCTGCTTATGTATAGGTCTTACAGGAGAATTTCATTCCATTGTTCTGCTAAAAACATTGAAATTAACTGTCCCATAAGTGTTTCATTTTATACTCAATGATTTGGGAAGCTCTCAGTTCATATCAGCAGCATTCTTATGTGCTGTATAGATATTTATTCAGAAATTAGTTACTGTTGAGCATTCACAGTGCAAATTGTTGAGAATATTCAGCTTCCAGTGAGGTAAGTATGCAGAAAGACAGTATTTTTAAGAAATGTGAGGGCCATTACACACCCGTATTCATAGAAAATCTTTCGATATTTTATGAGCTGCATATGATCAAACCAGGATAATACTCCATAATCACTTAAAAGGGAGCTAATGAAGTCCTATAACTTTCTGAGCTGTTAATTGTAGTGATCCCTTCTGGGGAGAGGAGAGCAATTTTTCTACAGGAATGAAGGCTCTGAGAGACTACCCATGATCAGGTAGATGATTTAACCCATGACATTTACACATTGTACCAAGGAGATTTCATGCGATCAAATAAGAAGACATGAGCATGAAAGGAAAAAGTGAGAGAGCAGATGTGGTAGGAATTTTGAAGTAAGATTGTGAGATGTCAATTTGCTGAGAGCACATTAAATATTTGAAAGGAATATTTAACATTAAAAAGCTATGCATTTTCATGGCTCTTATTTTAGCTTTTTAAAGAAATTATAAATCTTCTGCAGCAGGTTCTCTACACCGGAGTTTGACCCTGACATGAACCCACACACCTATGTACATATAATTTTTGACAAAGAGGCCAAAAGTGTACAATGGAAAAAAGAAAGCATCTTCAACAAATGGTGCTTGTATAACTGGATATCAAAGTGTAGAAGGCTGCAAATAGATCCATATCTGTCACTGTGCACAAAACTTAAGTCCAAGTGGATCAAGGACCTCAACATAAAATCCAACTACTCTGAATCTGCTAGAAGAGAAAGTAGGAAGTAGTCTTGAATGCATTGGCAAAGGATATCACTTCCTAAATATAACACCAGTAGCACAGATACTGAGAGAAACAATCAATCAATGGGACCTCTTGAAACAGAGAAGCTTTTGTAAAGCAAAGGATATGGTCAACAAGGCAAAGCGACAGCCTACAGAATGGGAAAAGATCTTCACCAACCCCACATCTGACAGAGGACTGATATCTAGAATATATAAGGAACTCAAGAAATTAGACATCAAAACGACCAACAGTCCAATTGAGAAATGGGCTATAGAACTAAACAGAGAATTCTCAACAGAGGAAACCCAAATGGCTGAAAGACATTTAAGGAATTGCTCAACATCCCTAATCATCAGGGAAATGCAAATCAAAACAACTCTGAGATACCACCTTATGCATGTCAGAATGGCTAAGATCAAAAACACTGAAGACACTTTATGCTGGAGAGGATGTGGAACTAGGGGAACTCTCCTCCACTGCTGGTGGGAATGAAAGCTTGTACAACCACTTTGGAAATCAATATGGTGCTTTCTTAGAAAATTGGGAATCAATCTCCCCCAAGATCCAGCTATACCACTCTTGGGCATATACCCGAAAAATGCTCAATCATACCCCAAGAGCACTTGCTCAGCTATATTCATAACAGCATTGTTTGTAATAGCCAAAACTTGGAAAAATCCTATATGCCCTTCAACTGAAGAATGGATAAATAAATTATGGCACATATACACAGTGGAATACTACTCAGCAGAGAAAAAAAATGACATCATGCGGTTTGCAGGCAAATGGATGGATCTAGAAAAAATCATCCTGAGTGAGGTAACCCAAACTCAAAAAGACAAATATGGTATGTACTCACAAACAGGAGGATACTAGAGGTGGAACAAGGATGACTGGACTGCTACTCACATCACCAGGGAGGCTACCTGGAAAACAGGACCCCAAGAAAGACACAAGGATCGCCCAATGATGAAGAAATAGCTGAGATCTACATGAACAACCTGGACATGAGTGGGAGTAATGAAGGGCGATGGTCGAGGGAAAGAGAGCCTGTGAAAGTGGGAGATCCCATCTTGATCAAGAACAGAGAGGGAGAACAAGGAATAGGGGACCATGGTAAATGAAGACCACATGAGAAAAGGAAGAAACAAAGTGCTAGAGAGACCCACAGAAATCCACAAAGATACCCCCACAATAGACTGCTGGCAATGGTCTAGAGACAGCCGGAACTGACCTACTCTGGTGATGGGATGGCCAAACACCCTAATAGTCATGCCAGAAACCCCATCCAAGGACTGAGGGATCTGAATGCAGAGATCCATGACTAGGCCCCGGGTGGCGCTCCATGAGTCCAATTAGAGAGAAAGAGGAGGGTTTATATGAGTGAGAATTGTTAAAACCAAGGTTGGATAAAGCACAGGGACAAATAGCCAAATGAATGGAAACACATGAACTATGAACCAAAGGCTGAGGGCCCCCCAGCTGGATCAGGCCTTCTGAATAGGTGAGACAGTTGATTGGCTTGATCTGTTTGGGAGGCATCTAGGCAGTGGTACTGGGTCCTGTGCTCATTGCATGAGTTGGCTATTTGAAACCTGGGGCTTATGCAGGGACGCTTGGCTCAGTCTGGGAGGAGGGGACTGGACCTGCATGGACTGATTCTACCAGGTTGATCTTAGTCCTCAGGGGAAGCTTTGCCCTGGAGGAGGTGAGAATGGCGGGTGGGCTTGGGGGGCAGGGGGGGGGGGCAGGAGGGGGGAGAACAAGGGAATAGGTGGCTGATATGTAGAACTGAATGATATTGTAAAATAAAATAAAAGGAAAACAATGGAAGGAATAACTTACATTCATTTTCTTAATGTAGATAAACTATATTTGAAATTAAATTTTATAACCACAGTATAAATAGAATGTAAATTCACTAAATAGGACCAACTATGTTTTTCTTATTTATTTTCATGTGAAAAAAATCTAGTTTAATATAAAAGAAATCCTTAAAAAGATGGGACCTGAAACACAGAGAATAATCTTTATAGAAAGGGTTTCTCTATTAAATTCTCAAATATTTCATTTTGAGTAAACAAGAGTATATTGATTCTGCTTGATACCTGATTTTAAGTTGTGAAATAAACTTTTATCTTCATTTTTCCCTCTGACATCTTGATTATAGCCTCTCCACTTCTCCCAATGCCCCCTAAAACCACCCCTTTCCCTTGGATCCATTGTGCCACCTCTAGCTTCAGAAAAGGACAGACTTCCAACGATATCAATGGATAGAGCATAAGAAGATGCAGTAAATGTAGACAACACACTCCTATCACAGCTTGGTTAGGAAACCCTGTAGGAAGAAAATGGTCCCAAGAGCAGGGAGTCAGGGACACTCCTATTCCCACTTTTAGGAGTCCAACTAAAACCACAAGCTAAACAGTCCCATGAAAGGTCCTTGACTGTTATTTCTGTCTCTGTGAGCCCTTATGAGCCCTGCTTAGTTTATTCTGTGTGCTGTGTTCTTCTGGTGTCCTTGACCCTCCTGACACCTACAATTCCTCCTCCATCTCTTCTGCAGTTTTCCTGAACTCCATCATATTTAGGTGTAGGTATGTGCATCTGCTCAGGATGATGCAGGAGGAAGCCTCTCTGATAAATATTAGGCTAGGCATCAATCTATGAGTATAGCATAATATTATTAGGAATCATTTCTTTTGATTTAATTAAAAGCTAACATCTGCTTATAAGTAAGGAAATTTCATGTTTGTCTTTGGGTCTGAGACTTTTTCTTTTGTCTCAGTTGTGTTTTGTTCTACCTTAGGGCTCTAAGTCACCCAGCTTCCAGTTCCTGGCCATCCAGTCAATGAGAGGAATGTACTCCCTCTCATGGCTTAAGCCCCATGTTAGATAAGTCATTGGTCTGCCATTCCCACAGGCTCTGAGAGCACATCTTGAAGGCATTACAGGTGTGGGTCAAAAGTTTTCTGGTTAGGTTGGTGTCCCTGTCATTCCATTGGGAGCCTTGCCTGGTTACAGAAAATGTGGCCATCAATATGGTCATTCATCAGAAAAATGGGAATTGGTCTATCTCAAAACTGAGCTATACCATTTTGGGGCATGTACCTATAAGAAGCCCCATCCTACAAGGACAGTAGCTCAACAACATTTATAGCAGCTTTTTTAATAATAACTACAAACTGGAAGCAACCTTGTTGTCCCTCAAATGAAGAATAGCTGAAGATAATGTGGTATATTACATATTGGAGTATTCTACAGGTGTTAGAATGAAATGACATCATGAAATTTTCAGGGAAATGAAAGGAACTAGAAAAAAATAGTTATCCTGAGTGAGGCAACTCAGACCCAAAGACAAACATGGAATTTCCTTACTTATAAGTAGATGTGAGCTTTTAATTAAGTTTAATCCCATGACAATCTGTAGACCCAGAGAAGCTAACAAGGAGAGCTCTATCAGGAATGGAGGGCTCTCCCTGGGAAGAGGAACAACAGTACAGTTTGTGGGTGTACTGGTTGTGGGTTGGCACAGGGAAAGGAGAGAGCAGGTAGGGGAGGAAGGGGCAGAGGAGGAAAGCACAGTGAGTGACCTCTAGGGTACTTTTAGTGGTTAGTAAGGAAACCTAATGCAAAAGAAAAGTTCCTGGCACCTATGATGGTGGCCCTATGAGAGACTCCTAGAAAAGGAAGATAAGGAGCCTGAACAAGCCATGTTTTTTTCTTTTTAAAATCAGCTCCTTTTTTGGACTTATTATAATTAAGTGACATGACAAGATTGATATTTGAATATTAGAGTAAGAAATTTTTTATAAGTTATTTATTTTATTAATCTGTTAAAATTTATTTTAGATACAAACCTCGCTTTTCCCTCCCACTTCTCTAAATCCCTTCCAGCAACTCCATTCTAACCCACTGACCCCCAACACGTAGCAACTCCTACAAGTGGGTAAGGCCTCCCATGGGAATCAACAAAACATGGCAGATCAATTTGAGGCAAGAACAAACTTTTTCCCCCTGCATCAAGGCAGAGACAGGCAACCCACCGCAGGAAATAGTTTCCAAAGAGCCAGCTCATGCACCAGGGACAGATCTTGGTCACATTGTTAGTTGCCCCAGAAACACACCAAGCTACATAACTGTCACCCACAAGCAGGGTGCCTAGTTCAATTCCATGCAGGCTCCCAAGCTGTCAGTCTAGAGTCCCTGAGCTCAGTTCATCTGTCTCTATGGGTTTCTCCTTCATGATCTTGACTCCCCTTGCTTATATAATCTCTCCTCTCTCTCTTCAACTGAATTCCCAGAGCTCAGGCCAGTGCGTGGTTGTGGATCTCTGCAACTGCTTTCACCAGTTACTGGATGAAGGTTCTGTGATAACAATTAGGGTAGTCATCTGTCTGATTACAGGAGAAAGTCAGTTCAGGCACCCTCTCCACTGTTGATAGGAGTCTTAGTTGGGGTCACACTTGTGGATTCCCATAAGTTATTCTGGCACCGGGTTACTTCCTCACTCCACAATGGCATCCTCTGTTTAGATATCTCCATCTACATCCCTCCCCCAACTCAATCATCTTAATCCCTCATGTTCCCATCCCCATCACCACTCCTCTAATTCCCCCACCCCCAGTTTACCCATGAGATCTCATCTATTTCCCCTCCACATGGAAATCAATGTGTCCCTCTTAGGGACCTCCTTGTTACCTAGATTCTCTGGGGGCTGTAGATTATCCTTTGCTTTACATCTACTATCCACCTATGAGTGAGTATATACCACGTTTGTCTTTCTGGGTCTGAGTTACCCCACTCAGGAAGATTATTTCTTGTTCCATCATTGTGCTGGCAAACTTCATGATGTCATTGTTTTTTACCACTGAAAAATACTTCATTGTTTAAATGTATCACATTTTCTTTATTCATTCTTTGGTTCAGGGGCATCTAGGTCGTTCCCTTAAAGGTTTTTTTTTTTGCATTTAATTGTATATCTATACACATATGACTGTTTTGAGACATGCATGTAATTGCACACTTAGGGCTTTCCTGTAGAGATCAAAGGCTTGCATGCCAGAGTTGGTTCTCTCCTCCAATAGTGAGAGTCTCAAGGATTGTAGTCAATTTATTAGGCTTAGAAACAAATGCCTTTATGTTTTGAAGTATATGACTATCACCACAAAATTATTGTCAAACAGTTGAGTTAACTGAACTTTCAATGCAATTCCCACAATGCTCATATTGAAGATGTCACTCCTAAGTAGGCTCATATGCCTTCAATCATTAGCAGGCAAACTATATTCCTGCTTTTATACAGGTAATTTTCCACTTTCTTATGAGTCTATTTCTAAACTTCCATTGTTTCATTGTGTTTTTGTGTCCATTCTACATAAATCTGTTTTGGCTGTAAATGATTTTCATAAAGAAAGGACATCTCTGCTTATTACTGGGCATTTTGGAAAGCTGTGTGCAAGGAGACAGGTCTGTTGTAAAGTCACATTTAGATGAACTTAGAAATATTTCAGGTTTCAGCAGTGACTAAAATGGAATATTCTTTTACATATTAGAAGTAGATATCTAAAATTATTCAACTTTAAAATATTTTCATTCTTCTTTGAGAAATGCACAAAAATTATTTCATTATAATTCCTCCTTATTATACTCTTCATGAATGTCTTCCATGTTTTACCTGGCAAATTCATGTTCTGTGTCCTTCTAAAAAAATGGGGAAAGAAAATAACACATTACAACATATTATTTAATATATCTAGAGAAGCTAGTCCTAAGAGTGAGACTTATCCAAAATTTGTTATATACTCAGTGTCACAAGATTAAGGAAAAAAAAGAAAATATCTTGATTTTCTTATTCTTCTCCTAAAACAAGGATTCTCAACCTGTGGGTAATGGCCCCTTTGGTGTAGAATGACTCTTTTAGAAATGTTAAATGATGTGAGGGATTGTAGGGCAGGACAGAAAAATAAATATATGTAGAGATAAATTAATACTAAAGGCTTTCAGAAAAAGTAATGTGAAAATTTTTACTATAGTAGTTTCCTAAAATATAAGCATATACTTACATTTTAAAAAAGCTCAATGGAATTATCCTACAGTGGGACAACAATATACATATTAGACTCCACAGGATAACAAGTAAATGCACCTTGTTAGGATTGGGTCACTTCTATCAAAATTGTTGGCCAATGAGAGCCTCATAGACTGTCAAACAATACAGGTTATTGCCATTGCTCTAGGTTACCCTCTAGAACACGATATTTAAACCCTATCACTGAAGACTCTGCTATACTGAGCCATAGTAAAGCCTTGTGAGTATGTTGGTTTATTATTTATTAACCTAAGATTATTTATAGTAATTCTGGCAAATAGAATAATAAAATATAGGAAAAGAAAGTTCATGAATATTTATACCAAGCTTTATTTATCTCACTGTCTTCTTCTGGATTTTTCATCACTCAGTTATTCTAGTCTTCAGTTTCTTGGTCTCTTTTAATCTTTGCTTCTTTTATCCTAGAGTTGTACTAGTGATGTTCCTGCTATCCTGTTTCTTTCCTTTTAGCCAAGCTGACTTTCTTACACAGACTTTTTGTATAACTACTCCATGATATCTCAAATTTTGCCTGGACTCAGTCCGTGTCTACCAACTTAAACGGTCCACAAACCCCAAAACTGGATTAATATTATTTTGTTTTCCACATCTAAAGTATTTCTTTCAGTCTCCAAATTGCCTTCAATACCTACATTGACATCCATCATTCTTTACTGCATAACAATGATTTTTTTCCTGCCGAAATTATGAATCCTCTATTAAAAACCAGGCTTTTCCTGTGCTTACCCTGGAGTGATGTGTATATCATAACATCATAGGAAATTACTAGTACCCATTTAGAAGAAACATGATTTATAGTTATTTACTACTTCTCTAAAGTGCTGTATATGTGACTACCTCAGAGTTTTGTACATAATCAGAATAGTTATATCATAGAATCTTCAAGAAGAATTGTTAGATGTGATATCTTCCTATTTGTCAGTGTTCCATCATGCTTTCAAGTGTCCAGTTCTAAACCATCTGCATCTTGAAACTCTGCTTTCATATTCTCATCTTCATTTACCACTGAAATACTTCTGATTTATTTCGACTGAGTGCATCAGCCATTATATTGATCTTAGTATAACATTTGTTTATTTAGAAATTTATTTCACACAGCCATCTTCGTGTGAAAGTGAGTAACTGCTATTTCTTCCCAAATATCTTTTCTGCTTTCCCGTTGCTATCCTTATAGATTACTTATGCTTTCTCTTAATCCTGCCTGAAAACTTCAGACTCCAATTTGAATATCACCACTGAGAAACATGTCACCACGTCCTCTGGCCTGTTGCACTGTGTCTATAAATGTGGGAAAGACTTGTTTGTTTTATATTTTTTGTTGGTTTTTTGAGACAGGGTTTCTCTGTGTAGCTTTGGAGCCTATCCTGGATCTCACTCTGTAGCCCAGGCTGGCCTCGAACTCACAGAGATCTGCCTGGCTCTGCCTCCAAAGTGCTGGGATTAAAGGCATGTGCAACCACCACCTGTTGTTTTATATTTTCATTTTTAAAGTAGTAAAATAGTCTCAAATTCTGAGCTACATAAATGGGAAATTCAGGTTCTTTTCTAAGGAGGTCCTTAGAGTGATTAAGGTGGCAGATGGGCACTAGAGAAATATAGATCTGTTTCACTCTTCTTTCCTACTTACATTTTTGAATGTTTAAATTAATTTTGTAACTTGAATTTCTAAAAGGTCTCATTAATAAAAAAAACCCAGTGCCAGAAATTGGGGTGAATTCTGAGAGATCAGAGAGACAGAACAAGCCACAACCAACCTCACCTCATCAACTCTTCAGCTGATCTTGTTTCCACAAATCCTTGAACTGAAAGATTCTGAGTTCCCACCCCTGAGGATCTCAGTTGAACTGCTTAAAAGGCCTCTTGTTACTGGTCTTTATGCCTTATATACCATTCTGCTTCCTGCCATCACTTCCTGGGATTAAAGGCAAATTACCTTTCTCTGCCTAGACATCACTTTCTTCCTAGTGCTGGGATTAAAGGCAGTTGTGCTTCCCAAATCCTTGGTAGCAAAGACATTAGATCTCAAGTGTTGGGATTAAAGGCATGTGCCACCATGCCTGGTTCTGTCCAGAGTGTGGCCTTGAACTCACAGAGATCCAGACAGATCACTGCCTCCCAAGTAATAGGATTAAAGGCATCTGTGCCACCACTGTCTGGCTCCTATGTCTAATCTAGTTGCTGTTCTGCTCTCTGATTCCCGGATAAGTTTTATTGGGGTGCACAATATATCAACCACACTTGTCAAAGTTCAGATTTTTACATGCACATCACAAAAGCCTGGATCCGTATTATATTAAATGAACAAAAGACTCTTGGAATTTCATGTTAAATCTGTTGTTTCTAAAGAATTAGATTTTATTGTATAAAAGAGATCCATTATAGCCATGGATGCACTGAGATGAAATAAAAGCACTACAGTTCTTGTTCAAAAAGCCTCATGTCAGCAGGACATTGCAGGGTTGTGCAGTCTGCACTCATTCTTAAAAACACTCATTTTTAAAGACCTCTCGGCACCTCAGGAGCTTGAGGAAAGCGTCAATTTTATGAGTGTCCCTTCTCAGGCAGCGGACCAGGCTATAAAAGGCAAAAAGGTGAGTGTCTTCATCAGATGATTGCAAGTCTGCCAGTCCAGACCAGACAGGGTACGAATCTTTTTCAACTTCATGTTGGCTCTAAACATCAAATGGACAGATGTTAGTCACATTAACCCCTCATAGGTCTCTCTCTCTCTCTCTCTCTCTCTCTCTCTCTCTCTCTCTCTCTCTCTCTCTCTCTCTCTCTCTCTCTCTGTGTGTGTGTAATAGACATGATTGGAGGTCAGTGGTCAATTTTGGGTAAAGTTCCTCCAGTGAAGCCTACTTTGATTTTTGAGAAATCTGCTCTTACTTTTACCTGCAACTCATTGCTAATCTCTTTAAGTCTGAGTCACTAGTCCAAGGGCTACTAAGGGAAGACACCGCATCACCCATTTGACACAAATCCTGGAACTGGACTCAGGTCCTCACACATGGAAGGAAGGCACTTACAGACACGAGACATCTTCCAGTGCATGTTCTGTATAAATTGTTAATTGATTTTTGTAAAACACAGAGGACTATAAATTTATAATGAGAAATCCTAGAAATTGGGGTAAAGGCATTAGACATCAAAACATAATTTGGAGACAGGCATATGTATTTTCTGACATGCCACTGATCTTAGATAAGACAGATCCATACACAAGCAGACAGATAGTGAACCAGGAGGCACTATTTGAATGTAAATATTGAATTAACTAAAAGACAATGAAAGGCTAGTATCAGTACTTTCACTTTGGGGAGTGTTACATGTGCCCAGGACTTTCCCTGATGTGTACTTCATACCATATTAGTTCTGGTAGAGTGTCCTGATCCTTTCCTTCATTTCAGATAAATCCATTCTACATTGTATACACTCTATTGAATCCTTGAAGATGAGCAGTATATTTCACTTAATGTATTGTGTGCAGGCAATCCAGGCAATGACTGTTATATGATCTTCTGCACATTAGGCTGTAGTGTCCACCCCATCCAGGAAAGCCACTGTCAAAATGACTATGAGGCACAGAACTATTTTCTACAGAGATCACTGTTCTAAGAGCTTATTAAGTGACCTTGTATTTGGGCATTTCACAATTCTTGTTGAGTTACACAATTCACAAACTTTATACATAGGATGAACAAAGACGCATGTTGAAACAGCTTACCCTACTGAGTATGGTCTTCATTCCTTCCAGAAGCACATGGGTTTTGTCCTTCACAGCATTGGCTGTTTTCAGCATTTTATCAGAAGCTTCAGGGAGGGTGGGCACTGCAGAAA
This sequence comes from Peromyscus leucopus, assembly GCF_004664715.2. NCBI lineage: Eukaryota > Metazoa > Chordata > Mammalia > Rodentia > Cricetidae > Peromyscus > Peromyscus leucopus. Next base: position 36,137,980 of record NC_051067.1, read on the forward strand.
CCAGGTGTTTCAGCGGTTCTTCCCAGGCATGGGAAATATTGATCATTGTTTTGAGAAGGTCTTCAGTCTAGGAAAACATCATTAGATATTACCTTAAACTAAGTGACATACAGCTGTGTTGATAGATAGCTGTGCTTTTTTTCACAATGGAGGCATACTACAGTGTATTTTTATTAGTAGTAATATATGTAAATGACTTCAAAATATTTAAGTATTACCTGAAAATACAATTTCAGCTACTGAATTCTACTTTGCCTAATAAAACAAATTGGGGCTTAATAATTTTGACTGTTCAAAATGAGCATATTTCATTTTTCATTTACGTTCTACTGTTTGTCCTAGTTGTTTGAACTGTTCTATTTGATTGCTTGCCCTGCCTATGAGAAAAGTAGGTTTACAGGGCTCAGGAGTTGTCCAAAATATGACTCATATTACATTGATGCCAATAATCTCAGTGGTTAATGCTTCTAATCACTTCTATACCACTGAATCAAATTGGTCTCTCATATACTTACTTAAGATATTTATATTATGGTAGACTATTATAACAGGTGACTTCAGACAAAATACTTTCCAAAGTCCTACTTTTTCTTTTATCTGCATGATTCCTGCTACCCTTGATTCTAGAGGAGTTGTATAATTATTGACATATACACAAGAAAAATTATTATTAAGAATTGCTTTAATTCCAGGCATTGGTAGAAATCAGAATGGAATTTTGGCCTGTAATTGTTAGCACAATGCCAGAGTCATACAAAATAAATTCTTTAGTTAGCCGTTTACTGTGATGTTTATAAGGAATCTTACAGTCTATGGAAATAAAGAACAGAGTGTAATTCAACTATAATCTTTTTTTTTTTTTTTTTTTGGTTTTTCAAGACAGGGTTTCTGTGCTTAGCTTTGCACTTTCCTGGGGCTCACTTGGTAGCCCAGGCTGGCCTCGAACTCACAGAGATCCACCTGACTCTGCCTCCTGAGTGCTGGGATTAAAGGCATGCTCTACCACCGCCTGGCCTCAACTATAATATAAATAAAATATTTATGAATAAATGGAGACACCAATGGTGATAATCAACTTATTGCCAGTAGTGTTAGATAATAAGGAGTAAGAATGATTACATGACATGAAAGAAGTTTAGTGTAAATTCTTACTTAATATGCAAGGGAAATGACTTCTGTGTACTGTTTGGAACCATAGTTCGTTGTCTTCTTAAAAGTACTGTTATCAGAGACTATTTTTCAAAATTAAATATTTCAGTGTCATCAGTATGCTATTCCCATTGTGTAGAAAAGTAATCTGTAAAAATATTTTGTTCTGTTTCTTTTTTCTTTATGATAACCACACTTTATTCATGAGAATATCTTGTATATGAGTTATTTTTGTTGGTAATACCAGCATGACTGGAGAATAGATTATGTCTGTGAAATTGCTATATGTATTAATTTTATATAAATAAAATTGATGTTTATGACAAGTAGCCAGAGTGAAGAGATCATAATACATATACATTAGATCTTCAGAGTTATGTAGATGTCTTCAAAACAGAAGTCATTCAGAGGAACATGATATATTTTAGAGAAGAGTCTTTTGTACAGTTAAGATGTAGGTAGTCTAAGGCAGATCAGTCAGGGAAGACTGTATAAATTAGGATGGAACAGAAATAGGTCCAGGAGAGTTTAGAAAAATAAAAAGAAAGGACACACTGCTTAGTTTTTTAACTTGATGCCAGAGGAGGATCCTTTAGTGTTATATTACAAACACAAAGGGATTTGATTTATATGTGTATTTATATATTAATAATGAATGTCCAGTTCAGATCAAAACTTTCCTGGAAAAAGCAGGTGTTGGTAAAAACAGTTTTCTATGAAGACAATTACAATTCTGGGACAATATGATTTGGCAAGCATTTTAGTTAGTGCTAAGTTAGTTATCAGTTCTATGATGTGATTGTTCTCTGACAGCCACATCTATTTTGATCTATGGGATCAGAAATTTACACATCTCTTGTTGGCTTAGTAATCAGCACAGTTACCTTTGTATAGCATAACTTGTTTCATAAAAAACAGGGAGGAAACCTACTTTTGTTTCATGGGCTTCATCACGAGACTGTGGAGTGTGGATGGAAGCAGTGTGGCATAGGCTGGGCATTCTGGTCTTGTACCAACTGCTCCTGAAATATTTCATGTCCTGGATAAAATTAAATGATTTAGTTAACTGGGCATTCAGAATTGAGTCCTAACTAACATTGTATGTTTGATAAACCCTACATTTTTGATATTTAAGAACAAAAATTGAAGCAGTAGAATGATGGAAACACCATCTGCCTACCCTTCCTTCCCTTCTGCATGCAATCTACTCAACATTCCTCTCAATCTCTTCCCTACTTTACTGCTTCCTTGTATTGTACTTGCTAATGTTATTGTTTGGAAAGAAAGCAATAAGATGCACCTAAACTTCTAATTACTTACATCTTTAAGTATCAGATTTTCTAGAATGAGTGTCATAGAAATAATTATTCTTCAATGGCACACACCGTTTTTTTAATAAAAGAACTGTTCATTTATAACTTGGTTCTCAAATATCAACAAGTGTCAACATGATAAAAATGTTCATAATAAATGTAGGGTTCATAAATATTATTACAATCAATAATTAACCATTAAATTCTAGTTGCATTTTAAGGAAATAACACAGAGTGAAGAATTCACATAAATATTCAAAGTTTCTGTGCTAATGATACGAAGGATGTATTTGCATAAGATATTTCTTAAGAAAATACAAATCAGTTAATTCTAACTATCAACAAATTTAAAAGAGTTAAAGTGTTCTTAGCAATGTTGTACAGCTAGAAGATTAGAGGAAGAATGAGAGGTATGAGAAAACTAGTAATGGAAAACAACAATGCCAATGTATATTCCCTATAAATGTAGTGATATATAATCCATATGCTCAATATTCAGTGGACATTTGCTTTGCTGTTTCCTCACTGACAGGCCCTGATAGATGAGTTAAATCACTGGGGGAGAGGGAATATAGTTTGTGTCTAATGTAGCCCTTCAATTACACTAAGACATTCATTGTTAAAAATGATAACCCCGGATTGTTTGCATTTATGAGCTTATCTGTAACTATGTTGTTTTATTATGTTTATTGTTTACATGATTTCAATTTGCTTAAATTTTTTCTCTCCACCCAACTAACTTCAATTACCCTGTACTAGTTATCTTCAGATCAGTCAGTAAGGAATGTTCATGAATACAGAACCTCTGGATACAAGGAAATCAAAATTCCAACTAAGAAGTTCAAAGTTGTTATTGTTAAAGTTAGAAAAGAAAAATTTGAAATATCACTGAATTCTTTTTGAGATTTTATGAAACTTCATATTTTGCCCTTTATACATTTTGCTGTATGATTCTTTCTATTACTTATAAATTGAATTATTTGGAATTGGATACATGAGTCATTCCAATTTCATTAGTGATTAGCTATGTGAAGGTACTTTTAGAAAAGAATCCAGAGGCAAGGACATTACTTACAAATTCATGGTATAAATCTGCAGCCAGGAAATACGTAGTATGAGACTGATCAACCACTCGGTCATACAGGTCTTCAGTGGACACAAAGCCAGTTGGTTTGGAGGCCACATGCTCCCAAAGCAGCAGATTTGACACCATCAGTAACATACATACCCCTGCTGTCAGAGAAATGGCAATGAGGTGATCTATACAAATCAGGTTACAACAGTTAAACAAGCTGGGAATGTGTTCTGAGGGCCCTCTGCTATGTGAATTTTTTTGATATACCTTGCTAGAGCATTCACTTTTTCAACTGGTAAAATACAGAGATAGCTACACTTTTCCAGTAAAAGTTTGACATGTGGGAGACTTTTCACAGTTTGCATTTGCTCCAAAAGAGTTTCTTCAGTTTGCAAACACATAGAGTTTGATTAACCAGGAACCACAGTCTTCAAGTCATTATCTGCACATCTTTGAAATTCTAGAGAATTTTTGTTGTCTTTCATTTTATTAAATACATTATTATTGTAACTAATTCACTTTCCTTGTACATATCACTTAAGACTGGGGTGATTTAATAGTTTATTCAGATTGATTTATGTGAGCAGTTACCCAAGCTTGTCACACAAATTAATTATATCTTCCTATTTCTGTGCTTGAAGCAATTGAACTACATCTTTGTTTAATATTGTGTTTTCAATATACCCTAATTTCTCCATATTGCAAATGGAACACTTTGAGTTCTAAGATTATGATGATTATGATTATGATTATTATTATCATTGTTTTTCAAGACATGGTTACTTAGAGTTGTTTTGGTGCCTATCTGGGACCTCGCTCTGTAGACAAGGCTAGCCTGGAACTCGCAGAGATCTGTCTGGCTCTGCCTCTAAGTGCTGGGTTTAAAAGCATGCACCACAGCCACCCAGCTCTGTTGTATTATCTTTTGTTCTATACTGTGACTTTTAAAATGGAAGATGTTACACATCTAATGGCTCTTAAGTATCAGTAACGATGTTCCATTTTACCATCCTGTTAATAAAGACAACACAATATAACTCTGAGAATTGCCTCGTCTATTACACAAGGAAATGCCTATGGAAAAATCTGAGCTCAAACTTAATCAAGCAACTAGAATATAGAGAGTTCTTTCAGCTCTGTGTTGACTTCTCTCTAGATTAAGCATGATCAAATATCAGTTCTCTCCAAAATTCAGAGCAGACCACACCAAAAAAAAAAAAAAAAAAAACTAATCTAAAAACAGTCTTTGTGAAATATACTAAGTCTAAGGATTACTTAGACTGTAAGAGGTACCCAGTGAATGGCTACTTACCAGAGCTTGGGAAAGTCAAAGCAAGCGGCATCTTTGAGATGATTCACCACGGTATGAACTTCAACTCGGGAAAGCTGCTTACCTGAGTGCTGCCTTCAGTCAACTTTCCACCTCCCATATATACCACCAGATTTTACCCAAAGCCAGACCTGCTGGGGGCCAGATTGAATCAACATCTATAGATCAGTGACGTTCTTCCCTCCAGGTTTGTTCACATCCTCTTTACATTTACCATAGTTATATGTCAATATGTGTCACACTGCTTTTCCCCCATAAGATCTATAGAATTCAAGTCATTCTCTGAATCAGAAAGACCATCTCTGTTCATTCATTACTCATTTTCAGGTAAGCAGGAGAAAAGACTTATTCCCCAATTCTTTTCCCTAGTTAAATGTCTTATATGTCTGTCGTGTCTTCTGCAATGTTTCCCAGTGTTTCTGGTAATGATAAATATTTTCCATAATCTACCCTGTCTCCACACAAGTCTACCATGAACACTGTAAAATTTTTATCTCAATAAACTCAGTAACAGTTCCAGTAATCAACAGGTCTAAACACAAATGTTCAGAAGACATTTTGACAGGACTTCATATCAATTGATGAAAAGTCTACTTATAAATGCAGATCATGACATTTTTAGGCACCTTATTTTTGCTGTCTTAAAATACAACATATTGATTGCTGTATGTGTCTTGAGACATAGAACATAGCCAATAATTGTTGGTTGCAATGGCAACTGCTGTACCATGGTTTTCCTACTTACTATACTCTCAATGTTGCTGATGGCTGTATCATGTCACTGAATTATAGCAATTTTAGGCAATTATCCTGAAATTGCTACATAGTGACCAGGATCACCATGAAAGTGATTCCAAGTTGTAATAGATCCTATATCACAGAAGCTCAAAATTTTGATTTTTCCTGATCAAAATATTCAATTTCTTTAGCAATTGGACTATTTTTCTCTCATGTGCAAATAACAATAGAGGCAACAGCGTGGATAAAGTTATGGTATCATGTACCTCATGGAAAAATATCTAGAGAAGAAACCATCTTTGACACTGAAAGTTCAATTAACATATATATATATATATATATATATATATATATATATATATATGGCATTTCTTTTTCTGGGCCTGATGAGCCCCTTGTATAGTTTTATTTTCACTACTGTGTTCATTGATTTTCAAGATGTTTTACAAAGACATTCAGAGCATAGGTCTATTTCATGGAGCAGTTAGAAATGGTGGATAGTTTTGAGTTAATGCAAAATGTTATTGATATTGAGAATCTGTAAGAATACAAATAAAGTTATAACAAGGTCTACTAGAGTATGAAAAACACCTATGTTTATCAACAATTAAGGCAGAAAGTTGATTATGTGAGAATGTACAGGAGAAACTGTTCCAGCTCTCTATAATTTACCAACATTTTGCCTCATCTTGGAATTTTGAATTTTACTGTCCCTCAAAATTTAAGAAAGAATTTGAGGGGATGCTTAGGTACAATTCAGGGTCAAGTAGGACCACATCCTTCTAGGGTCTACTACCCTCACTTCACCCTCAAGCTCCATTAAGGGCTGAGACATAAACTACAGAAGTCTGGTGACTACAGCCTGTTCATTGATAAAATATTTTTACTTAGAGGGCTCAAGAATGACTTTAAACTTTCCATCTTAACATCTCCCTTTACCTACAACTTCATACATTTACCTATAAATCACCCTGAAGTAATCCTCGATATTATATAAATATAAATTAACATAACTCATTTCCTTTCATACTCTTTTTTTAAGTTTTCTTTTTCGGGTGGGTGGAGCTAAAGACAGGGTTTCTCTGTATAGCTTTGTGTCTTTCCTGTATACACACTACTCACTACTACTGGCTACTCACTCTGTAGCCCAGGCTGGCCTTGAACTCATACCTGCCTCTGCATCCCCTGTGCTCGGATTAAAGGCATGTGCCACCACTGCCCATCCCCTTTAATATTCTTGATACAAGACAGATATTATCACAGTATACTTTGATACCTTAGTACCTGCTTGACCTCAAGTCACTCATGCCATTTAGATTCCAAGGACAGATTTTTTTTCCCTACAGCCCATCTTGATTGCTTAAATACTTGAATCATCTATAACCTCTCTATAGTAATCATCATCCTTGGTTTATTTCTGATATCTGATTATATTCTAACCAAAGTGACTGTGCCCTACTCTTCAGCTATCAAGCTATCACGTTTTTTCACTGACACATTATAATGTATCCATTAGTTATGTAGCAATTTGACTCAGTAGCAACATCCAAAAAGATGAGAAGTTCCTATCCTCTGTCTACCCAGAGTATAACTCTGCAGATCAATGGTATTTAAATTTCTTATATCCTACAAATGGTTTTCTACATCAGAGCAGCGACAATGTGGGGGTCACATAACCTTCAAGGTAGTCACAATTTCTCAGCATCACAGTCAGACTTTGATATGATCTTAACTGTGTCCTAAATAGTTTCAGAATTTATAGGACCTCCCCAGGCATGGGAGGAAGGAGAAATTTACCTTTTGCACTTTCTCCTAGTTCAGGCAGAAGGTAAAGAAAAAAATCAAGTTCATTTTAATTTACTAATTCTTTTTTACTTAATTTCCGGTGAAATTAGAGAAACTGATATTTTTAGTTTAAGGATCCCCTGCACATAGACAGCTTTGCTCAAAGTTCACCATCAGGACAGTTAATGACCAACTATCACTGTGGTCATTTTCAGGGCATTCTTTAATGTTAGTAGTTTTTTTCTGGTGTTCTGATTTAAGACTAAGGCTTTAACTGTTACATCCATGCACTTTGTTGAATAGGTACACACACACACACACACGCACACGCACATGCACATGCACACACAATCTTTGATTTTGTGGTGCCCTAAGGTATATATATATATATGTGTGTGTGTGTGTGTGTGTGTATATATATGTATATATATATATATATATATGTATATATATATGTGTGTGTGTGTGTGTATGTATGTGTGTTTGTTAGTATATGTATGCACTTATAATGGCCTGTGAATAGCCATGGAATAATTCTCAGAAATAGTTAATCTCATTTAAAAAAAATTGCCTTGTTAACCTAAACATCACTAATTAGGATAAACTGAATGGACAGACATCCAGGGATCTTTGAGTGTCCTTCTCCCCAGTGCTAGGATTCAAGTTCATGTCACCATACCAGGTGTCATTATTTCTGAGGATCAAATTCAGGTCCATGTGCTTATAATGTAAAAACATCACAGAGTCTTCCACCCTAGCATGGTGATTTTATATGTCTAGCTAGAATGCTGTGGTTGCTGAATATCATGATTTGAAGAGTTACAGAAAATTTAGTCTTGAACTTGATATGTACTTTTTCCTTTTGACAATTTGGAAACAATGTATATTTAATAATTTGTTTGAATATTTTGCTTATTGTTTTTTGTGTGACTATTAATTTCAGGTAAAAGAATCTCAGGATTCTACCTAGTCTTTTGTGGTTTCTTGCGTTTAACATTTTAAATCTTTATTTCCTCATTGTTTTGTCAAAGTCATGTAGAATCATCTTACAGAGTATACTCTATGTGGAGTTCTACAAAGTCAAACATCTCTTGTTTATCCATTTCCACTAAAATTAAATCGTTCCATCTTGGTGAGCAGCTTATTAAGAAAAAGAATCATAAAAGGGACATGAAACTAAATGTCTTAAGAGGGTGTGAAAAAATTCTTTCTTCTCAGAACCTCATTTAGCTGATGTAGGAAACAGTTCCACAGTTTCAGAAAGACCCTGAAATTCATCACATTTAGTAGGATTCTCCATGGCAGAATGTATGCACTAGGAAGACTGCAGGGAGATGCTTCCAGACAAGTTGAGCTGACCAAAACACTCCCAGGCCTGCTGTGCTCCATGGAGGAGACAGAGAAGCAGCTGGATGGACTAGGAGAGTGTCAGACCTATCAGACTGACTGAAAATCAGCTCCACAACCTTTGAGCTGCTGGTATAGTATGTGTTGTGCTGTAGTTTTCTAGTTCCCCTGAGGTTTCATCCATCCTGGACTGAGCTTATGGAGATCTAACTCTCCTTCTGTAATGTCTTCTCTTGTCTGTAACCTTTCCCTACTGCTAGTGCATTTAAGCACAATAAGATCACAATAAGCACAAATACGGAATTTGATGATTCTTTAACTTTGGTCTACCATTGTCACTCTCTCTGGTGTGAGTGAATGTGCTTTCACTAATCCCTGATAGGATTAATATCATGTAATAGTATCTCATATATCTGTGACCTAAAGACTGCTACTGCCATTGTCTAAGTGAGGATAATAGATTTGAAATATTAAATTTAAAGAATGTGTGTGTTCTCTGTGTATGTGTCTCCCTCTGTGTGTCTTTGTCTCTATTTCTGTGCCTCTCTGTTGCTCCTTGTCTCTATGTGTATTCAGATCGAATTTAAGGTATCTCCCTCTATTGATAGTTTATGTTTATGGAAAGATCTTACAAAATCTTTTTTCTTGTCTTTTACAGTAAGCTGCTGACATCACATACATAGGTCACAGGATATGAATAAATCCAACCAGTTCTAGCTTGTAATATTGATTCTTACTGGATAAAATTCGTATTGTATAAAGTTATGATTCATTATGCAAGAGGAGAAAGTGTTACCAACAGGAATACCCAGGTATCATCAAACCTGTGATCTCCTATATTGACTGGCATGCCATCATATTCTCACTGTAGCAAGAGCAGCATGAATAGTAAGGATATGAGGCATACTCCACAGGATAAAAGTCATTTATGCTTTTATTAACCAGGTCAAAATCGCTTGAACCTTCATGTGATACATCTTAAATGAGAATTTGATGTTATTGTTCTATGTTAATGTAAAAAAAAAACATTGTAATTAACTGTTCCATAAGTGCTTTTTTTATACTCAATGATTTGGGAATCTCTCATTCTCATCAGCAACATTCTTATGTGCTGTATAGTTATTTATTCAGAAATTAGTAACTGTTGAACATTCACAGTGCAAGTTGTTGAAGAATATTCAGCTTCCAGTGGGATAACTATGCAGCAAGGCAATATTTTTGAGAAATGTGAGGGCCATTACACACATATATTTACAGAAACTCTTTCTATATTCTTAAGAGCTGCTTATGATCAAACCAGGATACTACTCCATCATCACTTAAAAGGGAGCTAATGAAGTCCTATAACTTTCTGAGCTGTTACTTGTAGTGATCCCTTCTGGGGAGAGGAACATAAATTTTCTACAGGGATGAAGGCTCTGAGGGACTACCCATGGCCAGGCAGGTGATTTAACCCATTACACCTACACACTGTACTAAGGAGATTTCATGGGATCAAATCAGAAGATATGAACATGGAAGGGAAAAGTGAGGGAGCAGATGTGATAGGAATTTTCAGGTAAGGTTGTGGGATGTCAATTTGCTGAGAGCACAGTAAATACTTGAAAGAAATATTAAACATTAAAAAACTATGCATTTTCATGGCTCTTGTTTTTGCTTTTTTAAGAAATTATAAAACTTCCACAGCAGGTTCTCTACACCCGAGTTTGAAACAAATAAAAATTACGTGATTTTCCTTTATTAGAAATGGAAGAAATTACTTACATTCATTTTCTTAACATAGACAAAAAATATATTTGAAATTAAAGTTTACAACCACAGTTTGAATAGAATTATAATTTAATAAAAAGGACCAACTCTTATTTTCTTATTTATTTCTATATGAAAAAAATCTATTTTAGTATAAAAGAAATCCTTAAAAAGATGGGAGCTGAAACATAGAGAATAATCTTAATAGAAACTGTTTCTCTATTAAACTCTCAAATATTTCATTTTGAGTAAACAAGAGTATATTGATTCTACTTGATACCTGATTTTATAAATTGTTAAATATACTTTTTTTCTTCATTTTTGTCTCCTACATCTTGATTATAGCCTCTGTCCCTCCAATCCTCCCAGTGCCCCCCTAAAACCATCCCTTTCTCCTGGATTCAATGTGCCACATCTACCTTCAGAAAAGGACAGACTTCCAAGGATATCAATCAATAGAGCATAAGAAGATGCAGTAAAAGTAGACAACACACTCCTATCATGGCTTGACTAGGAAACCCATTAGGAAGAAAAGGGTCCCAAAAGCAGGGAGTCAGGGACACTCCTACTCCCACTGTTAGGAGTCCAACTAAAACCACAAGCTAAACAGTCCCATGAAAGTTCCTTGACTGTCATTTCAGTCTCTGTGGGCCCTTATGAGCCCTGCTTCTTTGATTCTGTGTGCTGTGTTCTTCTGGTGTCCTTGACCCCCCTGACACCTACAATTCCTCCTCCATCTCTTCTGCAGGTTTCCTGAACTCCATCATATTTAGGTGTAGGTCTGTGCATCTGCTCATGTCTGCTGCAGGACGAAGCCTCTCTGATGATGATTTGGCTATACATCAATCTATGAGTATAGCAGACTATTACTAGAAATTATTTTACTGACCTTTTTTTGTCTCAGTTGTGTTTTGATCTACCCTAGGACTCTAAGTCACCCAGCTTCCAGTTCCTGGCCATCCAGTCAATGAGGGGAATGTACTCCCTCTCATGGTTTGGGCCTCATGTTAGGTAAGTCATTGGTCTGCCATTCCCACAGGCTCTGAGTCACCACTGCTTCAGCACATCTTGAAGGCTTTACAGGTGTGCGTCAAAAGTTTTCTGGTTAGGTTGGTGTCCCTGTCATTCCATTGGGAGCCTTGCCTGATTACAGAAAATGTGGCTATCAATATGGTCATTCATCCAAAAAATGGGAATTGATCTACCTCAAAACTGAGCTATACCATTTTGGGGCATGTACCTATAAGAAACCCCATCCTACAAGGACACTAGCTCAACCGCATTCATAGCAGCTTTATTAATAATAGCCAGAAACTGGAAGTAACCTAGTTGTCCCTTAAATGAAGAATGGATAAAGATAATGTGGTATATTTACATATTGGATACATTTACATATTTACATATTACACAGGTTTTAGAATGAAATGACATCGTGAAATTTTCAGGGAAATAAAAAGAACTAGAATAAAAATTTACCTGAGTGAGGCAATTCAGACCAAAAGACAAACATGAAATTTCCTTACTTATAAGTAGATGTTAGTTTTTAATTAAGTTTAATCACATGACAATCTGTAGACACAGAAAAGCTAACAAGGAGAGCTCTATCAGGAATGGAGGGCTCTCCCTGGGAAGAGGAAAAAGAGTACAGTTCGTGGGTGTACTGGTTGTGGGTGAGCATGGGGAAAGGAGAGATCAGGTAGGGGAGGCAGGGGCAGAGGAGGAAAGCACAGTGAGAGACCACTGGAATAGGGTACTTTCAGTGGTTAATAAGGAAAACTAATGCAAAAGAAAAGTTCCTGGAACCTATGATGGTGACCCTATGAGAGACTCCTGGTAAAGGAAGATAAGGCACCTGAACAAGCCATCTTATTTTCTTCTTAAAATCACCTCCTTTTTTGGATTTATTATGAATAAGTGACATGACAAGATTGATATTTGTATCTTAGAGTAAGAAATTTTTTATAAGTTTATTTGTTTTATTAATTTCGTTAATATGTATTTTAGATACAAACCACACTTTTCCCTCCCACTTTTTCTCCAAATCCCTCCCAGCAACTTCATTCTAACCCACCCAACCCCAACACCTAGCCACTGCTACAAATGTATAAGGCCTGCATGGGAATCGACAAAGCATGGCATATCAAGTTGAGGCAAGACCAAACTTCTTCCCCCTGCATCTAGGTTGAGTCAGGCTCCCACCACAGGAAATAGGTTGCAAAGAGCCAGCTCATGCACCAGGAACAGATCTTGGTCACATTGTTAAGTGTCCCACAAACAGACTAAGTTACACAACTGTCACCCACAAGCATGGGACCAGGTTCAGTTCTGTGCAAGCTCACGAGCTGTCAGTCTAGAGTCCCTGAGCTCAGTTCATCTGTCTCTGTGGGTTTGTCCTTCATGATCTTGACTCCCCTTGCTTATAAAATCTCTCCTCCCTCTCTTCGACTGAATTCCCAAAACTCAGGCCAGTGCTTAGAAGTGGATCTCTGCAATTAATTTCACCAGTTGCTGGATGAAGGTTCTGTGAATACAATTAGGGTAGTCACCTGTCTGATTACAGTAGAAAGCCAGTTCAGGCACCCTCTCCACTGTTGATAGGAGTCTTAGTTGGAATCATCCTTTTGGATTCCCATAATTTATTCTGGCACCGGGTTTCTTCCTCACCCCACAGTGGCACCCTCTGTTTAGATATCTCCCTCTCCATCCCTCCCCCAACTCAGTCATCCTAATCCCACATGTTCCCATCCCCATCTCCACTCCTCTAACCCCCTCCACCTCCAGTTTACCCAGGAGATCTCATCTATTTCCCCTTCACATGGCAGTCCATGTGTCCATCTTAGGGAACCCCATGTTACTTTGATTCTCTTGGACCTGTAGATTATCCTTTGCTTTACATCCACTATTTACCAAGGAGTGTGTATATACCATATTTGTCTTTCTGGGTCTGGGTTACCCCACTCAGGAAGATTATTTCTTGTTCCATCCATGTGCCGGAGAACTTCATGATGTCATTGTTTTTTTTACCACTGAAAAATACTTCATTGTTTAAATGTATCACATTTTCTTTATTCATTCTTTAGCTCAGGAGCATTTAGGTCGTTTCCTTAAAGGGTTTTTTTTTGCATTTAATTGTATATGTATACACATATGACTGTTTTGAGACATGCATGTAATTGCACACTTAGGGCTTTCCTGTAGAGATCAAAGGATTGCATGCCAGAGTTGGTTCTCTCCTCCAATACTGAGAGTCTCAAGGATTGTAGTCAATTTATTAGAAACAAATGCCTTTATGTTTTGAAGTATATGACTATCACCACAAAATTATTGTCAAACAGTTGAGTTAACTGAACTTTCAATGCAATTCCCACAATGTTCATATTGAAGATGTCACTCCTAAGTAGGCTCATATGCCTTCAATCATTAGCAGGCAAACTATATTCCTGCTTTTATACAGGTAATTTTCCACTTTCTTATGGATTTCTAAACTTCCATTGTTCCATTGTGTTTTTGTGTCCATTCTATCTAAATCTGTTTTGGCTGTAAATGATTTTCATGAAGAAAGGGAATCTCTGCTTATTACTGGGCATTTTGGAAAGCTGTGTGCAAGGAGACAGTTCTTTGGTATAGTCACATTTAGAAGAACTTAGAAAGATTTCAGATTTCAGCAGTGACTAAATGGAATATTCTTTTACATATTAGAAGTAGATATCTAAAATTATTCAAATTTAAAATATTTTCAGTTCTTTGAGAAATGCACAAAATTATTTTATTATAATTCCTCCTTATTAAAGTCTTCATGAAACTCTTCCATGTTTTACCTGGCAAATTCATGTTCTATCTCCTTCTAAAAAACAGGTAAAGAAAGTAACGCACTACAACATTGTATTTAATACTTCTTGAGTAACTAGTCCTAAGAGTGAGACTTAGCCTATGATTTTTTGTTTGTTTGTTTGTTTTCTTGGACTTCATTTTATTCTTCTTTTAAATTTTTTTTCCTTTTATTTTATTTTACATTACCATTCAGTTCTACATATCAGCCACGGATTCCCTTGTTCTCCCCCGTCCCGCCCCCCTCCCCTTCCCCCCATGGCACCCCTCATTCCCACTGCCTCCAAGGCAAAGCCTCCACCCCCCAGGACTGAGATCAACCTGGTAGACTCAGTCCAGGCAGGTCCAGTCCCCTTCTCCCAGACTGAGCCAAGCATCCCTGCATAAGACCCAGGGTTCAAACAGCCAACTCATGCAATGAGCCCAGGACCTGGTACCACTGCCTAGATGCCTCCCAAACAGATCAAGCCAATCAACTGTCTCACCTATTCAGAGGGCCTGATCCAGTTGGGGGCCCCTCAGCCTTTGGTTCATAGTTCATGTGTTTCCATTCGTTTGGCTATTTGTCCCTGTGCTTTATCCAATCTTGGTTTCAACAATTCTTGCTCACATAAACCCTCCTCTTTCTCCCTAATTTATCCCATAATTTGGTATATACTCAGTGTCACAACATTAAAGGAAAAAAAATCTTGATTTTTTTTTCTTCTCCTAGAACATTGGTTCTCTACCTGTGGGTAAAGGCTCCTTTGTGTGTAGAATGACGCTTTCACAATTGTTGCATTTCAAATATCCTGCATATGAGATGTTTATAATTTCTAATAGTAGCAAAATTATACTCATAAATTGTCAACAAAATAATTCTATTGGTTAGGTCCTCCTCAACATGAGGAATCTTATTAAATGATTGCTGTATTAGGAAGGTTGAGAAACACTGCCCTCTCATCTATATTTTGCAGGCATTTTTTGGTAATGAGGGAGATGTTGTGACATTTTCTCTTCCTCTGTGCTGGCATTTTGTCTGGCTTGATCTTATACAGCATTTATACATTCTGTCACTACTGTCTCTGTGAGTTCATATGTCCCTCTGCCCTACTTTTACAGGAATTGCTATTTCTTTTAAATCATACACCACTTCTGGTTTACAGTCTTTCAGCTCTATCTTCTGTTTGGAACACTGAGGCTTATGAGTAGGGGTGCAGTAAAGATATCCCATTTATGGATGCACAGCATGAAGTCTAATATATAGCTAGTATTTCTATGTCTATCATCTACTGCTACAAAAAAAATCTTAGATATGAGATGACTAATGCTTTTGTCTATAACCATAGCAAGGTGAGCAGATGTCATCTTATTGGTATGCTCACATAGCAGAATAATTGTGGTATATCTTTCCCTAGAGCATATGATGCATTTAGTCTCATGTTCTTGACCTTCTTAACCATGACAATATGGATTCCATCACATAGAGCAGTCCATGTCCAGACAATAGTGGTTTTTCACTTCCACAACATGTTCTCAATTGTAACATTGTGCAGTTCTTCCAGACAGATCATTAATGTTTTAGTAATGTTCAGTAGCTGGCTGAGATTGATGATTACTTGTCTACTGTGGAAACACATACAGAAACTCCAGTAAAATAAACAATAGCCAGTAGTATTGAACCTATCTGCTACAATGTTTTCACATTCTTTTATAAAAAAGCTAATGATCTATTGAATGGTAGGGTCTTACCATGAATTTGTGGTGGTTACCCAATAGTATTTGGCCTATCTGTATGTTGTATTTTGAGCTTTCTATGGCAACTCTGTGGCCAATTACTCTGAAAGGTGTAATCTATCCCTGTAGTAGCATTTTATATAGTAAATTTCTGTGTCTATTTATCATCATACCAACATTAAATAGTAACTCTAATTAAATTTTTATTTATGTTTATATTTCAGGAAGCTTCTTTGGTAGTCATTCCATATAGATTTATGTATTTCATTTTTTATTACTAAGAAATTTTCTATTAATTTTTTATACAACCACAGATACCCCCTCTCCTCCCTCCTTCTGCTCCATAACCTTCTTACCCAACCTATTCCCCATTCTCACCTCCTCCAAGGCAAGGCCTCCTATGGGGAGTTAGCAGAGCCTGATAACTTCAGTTGAGGCAGGTTCAAGCCCTTAACCCTGCAACAGGACTGTGTCAGGTGTCCCACCATAGGCACTGGGTTCCTAAAAGCCCACACATGTACCAGGAATGCGTCCTGATCCCTCTGCCAGAGAGCCCTTTAAGCAGGTCAAGCTATACAACTATCTCTCCTATGCAGAGGGTCTAGTCCAATCCCATGAAGGCTCCACAACTATTGGTCCAGAGTTCATGAGTTCACACTAGTTTGGTTTGTTTGTCTCTGTACGTTTCTCCATCATGGTCTTGATACCCCTTGTTCATAGAATCCCTCTTCTTTCTCTCCAACTGGACTCCTGGAGCATGGCCTGGTGTTTGGTTGTGGACCTCTGCATTTGCTTCCATCATTTAATGGATGAAGGCTCTATGATAAGAGTTAGGTTATTCACCAACTGACTACTAGGTCAGTTTAGGCACCCTTTCCACTATTGCTAATAGTCTAAGGTTGGGTCATCCTTGTGGATTCTATATGGTTTTTTAAGAATACTTTACTACTGGTTATCCCTCCCCTTCTCTGTCCTAACCTCCCATCACCTGTGAGGATTGATTAATCCTTTAGGTAAAATTTTTTCTTATATCCCTTTATAATAGAAAAATCAGCATCATTTCCTGTTAAAATTACTGGAAAGACTAGAGAGGGTAGGGATATCTCACAACATATTTAAAGAAGCATATAACAAGTAACAAGCAACATCATTCTAAGCAGAGAAAAATTCAAAGCATTTCCCCTAAAGAAGGAACAAGATAAGGATGGCTTCTTTGCCCATGCCTGTTCTATGTTGTGCTTGAAATCCTGACTAGAGCAATAAGTCAATAGAAGGAAAATAAATGGTATCGAGATAATAAAATAAATAAATCACAATATGAGTATTTAACTATGATATGTTTTTATATAAAAATACCCTAAATATCACCAGGAAACCTAGCAGGATACAAAATTATCACACAAAAATCAGTATTCTTCATAAATACAAATTACAAATACACTCAAAAATAAAACAGGGTAATGAAACCTGCCATAATAGCCAGAGAATACATGAATAAACATTTGGTCAAAGTCTAAATAAGCTACTGAAAGAATTTTATAATAAAAACTTTAAGATATTGAAGAACAGATTTGAAGAAGACATCAGAAAAAGCAATGAATCTCTTGTGCTCATTGTTTGATAGGATTAATATTGTGAAAATGGAAAAACAATTTACATATTCAGTAAAAACACATTAAAATACCAAAAGAAGCAGGTGGTGGTGGCTCATGGGAGACAGAGCCAGGCAGATCTCTATGAGTTCAAGGCCAGCCTGGGCTATCAAATAAATTCCAGGAAAGACACAAGGCTATATGGAGAAACACCGTCTCTAAAAAATGAAAAAAAAAAAGAATTATTCATGGAAAGTGCAAAATAATCTTGAATTTCATATGGAATTGATATCATTAACAACAAACTGGATAGCTAAAACTATCCTGAACAATGAGCTTCTGAAGGCTTTATGATTCTTGATATATTTGCTCTACTATAGAACTATAAAAAGAAAAACACCATGGTATTAGCATAAAAAACATGTTAATCAGTGGAAAATGGAAGACACACTTATAGGTAAACATACCTATAGATATTAGATTTTGGACAAAAATGCCAAAAATATGTACAGTAGAAAGGACTGTAATTCACCTAAGGGTGCTGGTCAAGCAGGATCACTGCATGTACAAAATGAACACAGAAGCACAGTTCTCAACCTACATTAACATAAATCCAATCCAAGACCTAACACCATGAATCAGATAGAATAAAAAGTAGGGAATAATCTTGAACTTGCAGTCATAGAACAGGACTTTCTGAAATGGATTCTGATATATCTGATGTTAAAAACTACAATTAATAAATGGAACCCTCCAAAATAAAAATGTCTGTAGACCAAAGGTGCTGTCATCTGAGTGGCATAGTAAGTCATAGAGTAGGAAAAATATCTTTATCAATTATGTCAGACAGGTGTCTAATACACAGAATATTACTCAGATTGTACATAGTGACCCCCCCCCCACCAAAAAAGAAGGAAAGAAAAAAAAAGAGAAGAATGGGATATGGAAGTATAAAGAGATTTGAAAAAAATGTGATTAAACAATGAAAAAAATGAGGTATGGAACTACATAGAGTTTTCTTGCAAATGGTTGAAAAACTCAGGAAAATGTAAAACATCCTTAGCCATCAGTTAAAAGTGAATTACTTTGATATTTCATTGCTGAGGACAATTTTAAGAGCCAGGCCATATTGCCTGCATGAGTTAAGTTTCCGTTGTCCAATATTGACCCACTAACCAGAAATTTTGACATGCCTGTACAAGTCCTGAGTTATTAGAAAATAACTTAATATTTTCTTATCTTTCTGCTACAGTGACCATTAGTAACAATGTTTTGTGGTTAGGTTGCATGGTTGGGTTGCTTGGCAACTCAACAGTCTCCTGATCTTTTCCCAAAGAAAGATTCTTGGTCTGCTTACTATAAAACCCACCTAAGAAAAATAAAATTTTGCAGCTTGATCAGAATACTGTCTTGCTGTCAGTTCTTTGTGTCTCTTGTCCCTTTCATTTGCCATTCCCCCTTCTAGGGTCTCTGCTGAAGATCCCCCTGGCCAGGACATTTCATTCTTCCCATATCAGAGTAGTCAAGATTAATTAAACAAATTACAGTGGATGGTGGGGAGGATGTGGGAAAGGGAGTACCAGTGGGATGACAAAATGGTACAGCCATTATAGAAATCAGTGTGAAGGATCCTCAAAAAGCTGGATCCTGATCTGGCACAAGATCCATCCATGTCACTATAGGCATAAACTCTAAGGACTCTCCATCTTATCACCAAGAATCTTGCTCAGATATGTTCATTCTTGCTCAATTCATAGTATCCAAAATTAAAAATAATCTGAGTGTCAATTAACTGAAGACTGGACACTGATAAAAGCATAGTATATTTACACAATACAGTAAATATAGTATCATTTCTTAAGAAAATGGATTTTCAGGTAAATAGATGAAGCTAGAATCAATTATCTTGAGTGAGGCAGTGAGATGTTTT
The DNA here is from genome assembly GCF_004664715.2 of Peromyscus leucopus. Lineage (NCBI taxonomy): Eukaryota > Metazoa > Chordata > Mammalia > Rodentia > Cricetidae > Peromyscus > Peromyscus leucopus. The sequence continues at coordinate 36,157,532 of NC_051067.1, forward strand.
GGATCCAGAAATACAAACATTTATGATTTCCCTTTTACGTGAATGTTAGGTTTTATACAGTAGATATGTGTATGTTTTGCTTAGATTATAGCATTTGCATGTTTTATATCAACCTGACACATCAAGATGAATCATAGAAGACAGAACATAAATTCAGGAAATTTTTCCCAACAGCAATCCTGTTGTGCATTTTCTTGATTGATGATTGATTTGGGCAATGAACATGGTGAGTGACACCTTAGAGTAGAGAAAGTAAGATGAGCAATTGAGAATGAGCAAGTCCATTAGCAGCACACCTCCATGGCCTCTGCTTCAGGTCCTATGGCCAGGTGCCTGGCTTTGGATAACTGCTGTGACTTTCTTCAGTGATGGACTGTCAAAAGGAGTTTAGTGATGATATAAACTTTCTTTCTCCATGTTGCATTTTGGTCATGGTGTTTATCAAAACAACAGAAACCCTAAGACAAAAACTCACAAATCAGACCAAGTGAAAGGAACCCTAGAAAGTAAAGAAAATTAAATTATTTAACTATTGATGAATTGTCATTCTCTTGAGAGTAAAACACACACACACACACACACACACACACACACACACACATACACACACAATCACAGATAGGTTCTTAGCCAGCTTTGTCAGTCACTTTTCTATTGTTGTGTCACCACACCTGAAATATCATTTTAAAAAGATAAAATGGTTATTTTACCTCCCAGATTCAGTGGCGTCTTTCTGTGTTCATCTTACACTGGGTCTGTGCAGCACAGCTGTTGTCTATGGCAGAAGAATGGAACAGGAGGCCTGTTTCCATCATGCTGGTTGGAAAGGAGGAAGGAGGAGACAAAGAATCATGGAGGCAGAAACAGAGTGAAAGAATGAGATGAAGACATACAGACAAAGGAAGGACAGACACAGACACAGAGATAGGCTTGACAATCACCATACATGCCCTCAAATTGTACATTCAAGCTCATAACATCCTTCATTTAGGTACTTCTTCACTGATTTTCCACCACGTTGTAAGGATACTACCTTCTCTGGATGAACTCTCCATCACTTGAGGGTTTGGTGACATAGAAACCAAAATTCTGGAAAGAAGGAGGATGTGTTATGTGAAGTTAATTAAAAATGTTGACAGCAGAAATAGGGTACTGAATGCGAGTTGTGGATTTCTTTCCATTTCTAACTTTTCTGTATCAATTATAGTTTGTCTGTATTTTATGAAGTAGATGAGTGACTTATTACACATTAATTATCAGCAATATGAAATTTTATCTGCTATACCATAGGAAAGCCCTTTTAATATTTTTTAATTATATAATAATCTCACAAAATAGAAATGCAAGGAATATTGTTCAATTTGTTTTATAAGTTCACACCTTCACTGACACATAAACTACCACATGAAACCCAACAAAGAGAGAATTACAGACCACTTTCCTTACATAATGTCTGACTGGATCTATGCACTCACAGTCATATGCTGTTAGAGGAAGTCTCTCTGATGAGTTTCTCTTATGAACATAGATGGAAAAGTTCTCAATAAAACTTGAAAATTAAATCTAAGAAAAGATAAAAATATCATCTAATACAATATAGCACAGTTCATCCTAGAGATTAAGGGATAGTGCTACATATGTAAATCATGAAATCTAATCAATCATGTAAACAGATTGAAAATCCAAAAACATATACATGGTCCTATCATTAAGTGCAGAAAAGATCATTGGCAAATCCAACACCCCTTCGTGATAAAATTCAGGGGATATTAGAGATAAAAGGACAAATATCAACATAGTAAAGTAAGTTTACAGCAAGACCAAAGCTAATAGAACTTCAAAACAATCCTATTAAATCAGAAACAAGAGAAGTTTATCCACTCTCTCAATAGTAATTTAATATATTACTTTGCAAGTTAGGTAGAACAATAAGACAAATGAAGATGAACAAGGAGATATGAATAGGAAAGAAAAAGTCAAAGAATCTTTACTTGTAAAACATGATAGTACACATAAGTGACCCTAAAAATCTCAGCAAGAAACTGTTACAACTTATATATGTTCATCAGAGTAGAAGGATATAAAATTAACAAACAAAAATTGGTAGGCTTCTTAAATATGAATGTTGAACAGACTGAGAAAGAAATCAAGAAAACACTTTTCACAAAACTATCTTGGTGTAACTCTAATCAAGCAAGTAAGCGACCAATATACATATATTGAACTGTTACTTTTCAATTTAAGACATTAAAGTAGGAGATTGAAGAAAGTATCAGGAGATGGAAAAGTCTGACATCATCATGGATCCGGAGGACTAATACAATAAAAATGGCCATCCTACCAAAAGAAATCTATGGATTCAATGCAATCCCCACCAAAATTAAGCAAAATCTTCACAAACTTGAAAGAACAATTTTCAGCTTCATGTTGAAATACACACACACACACAAAAAAAAAATAGAAGATAACTAAAATAATCTTAAATAATGAAAGAACTTCTGGGCATATCAGCAACACCAATTTCAAGATTTACTGTGTTACTATACTATAAATGGGGTAGAGTGAGACAGTTCTCATTGAGGTTTTTAAGTATTAGCCTTTTGTAGGATTTTAGCTTTTAGTCATAAAATTGCTACTATTAATTTGTATTTACTGATATCTTATTTCTCACTGTTATAAAACCTTTGTGCTTTTTTATTATGAATTGTGAATTTATAATATTGTTCTCCAATATCACCAAGTTTTTCTTTATATCTGTAGCAAACAAAGTTCACTAAACACATACAATTCATCACTATTGATATAATCAGCACAGGGTGTTCCATTGTGTAATAGTTAGCACTCTGTAGTCTGATATAATCAACAATTAATCCTAAAATTTTAGGAACTTTTTAAGTAAACATTTAGTTAAGAGTGAATGAGGAATTCATTAAATATTATTACAAGTTTATATAATAAACAACTGAAGACAATATTTGCTTTCATTACTTATTATTTAAAAATGTCAATTATTTAATTATAACAATCAGAATGTTCTTAAAATTTAATAGGTTCCTAGATATGTTGTACAGGTGAAAGATTGTGAATGAAGAATAGGGAATTTTACAAAAAAAATCTACTGAAAACAAGTACCAATAGGAAATTTTATTCCTTACATCTAGGGATATATCTAGATTACAGATTCGGAGTTAAACTCTTCTTTGTGCTTTCCTCATTGATAGACCTTGAAAAAATCACTTTCATCCATAAAGAAGGAAGAAAATATTTCTTTTCTAACCTGTCCATCTATTGCATTAATACTCTCACGGCCAAATCCTTAAACCATAATTTTTAGCATTTAATATTTTGGGAGTAACTCTTTTGTTTTTATTTTTCCTTAATTATGTTTATGTAGATTCTATTTACTTTGGTTATATTCTCTCCACACAACAACTTACAATGTAGTTCTCCTGCACTCAATATATTTAGAAATATGGGTAATGAATGCCCACAAATACTGAACCCCTGAAATCGGTGTACCAAGGAAATCACAGTTCTTCTCTGGAATTATTTCTTTTTTTTCTATTTTTTTTATTTAAGAATTTATTTATTCATTTTACATATCAATCACAGATACCACTCTCATCTCTCCTCCCACTCCCCCAGCTTCCCCCCTCCCCATACCCCTCTATCCCCTCATTCAAAACTTAAGGACTCACATGGAAGTCATCAATGCCTGGTTCATTCAGTTGAGACAAGACCAAATCCCTCCCACCTGCAACAAGGGTGAGCAAGGCTTCATAACATAGGGAATGGGCTCTAGAATGCTAGCTACTGCACTAGGAACAGATTACTGATCCCACTGCCACCCCTCCCAAGCTACACAACTGTCTCCCATATGCAAAGGGCCTAGTCTGATCCTATGCAGGTTCCATAGCTGTTGGTCTAAAGTTCGTGAGTTTCTAAGAGCTTGGTTCAGTTGTCTCTGTAGATTTCCCCATCATGATCTCGATCCTCCTTGCTCTCAAAATCCCTCTTCCCGCTCTTTCAGGCCTTACCATATTGGAGGAGGGGATGAGGGGTATGTCAAGGATGGGGGGTGGGGTGGGTAAGGATATGAGGAGCAGGAGGAGGGATTAGAGGAGGATCTGTGGTTGGTATGTAACAGAAACATTATAAATAAAAAATAGTTTTCCCTAAAAAAATATATCTCTTTCTTGCTTTCTCAATCCATCCCTCCCCCAGCTAGAACACCCCATTCTCTTATGTTCCTATTTCCCCATCCCTTCCACTAATAATGTGGAGGGATACAAGATTAACTCAAAAAAATCAGTAGACCTCCTATATACAAATGATAAATGGGTCAAGCAAGAAATCAGAGAAGCATCACCTTTTACAACAGCAATAAAAATATAAAATACTTTGGGGTAACTCTAACCAAGCAAGAGAGAGTGCTATATAACAAAAATTTTAAGTCTTTAAAGAAAGAAATTGAGGAAGATATCAAAAGAATGTAAATATATCCCATGAACAAGGATAGGTAGAACCAACATAATAAAAATACAGTCTTACCAAAAGCAAGCTAGAGATTCAATTCAAACCTCATCAAAATTCCATCGGAATTCTTCATGGACCTGGAAAGAAGAATACTCAACTTCATGTGGGGAAAAAAAAAACCTCTGGGATTCTTTGAGCAATCGGTATCTAAAGAAGAATTCAAATTCAAGTTGTTATTGTTAAAGTTATTCTAGAAAAACTTGAAATATTTCATTCTTTACACATTCTTGAAATTTCATGAAACTCTGTTGTGCCCATTCCATATTTTAGTTTCTGACTTTTTCCTTTACTTATACAAGTGTATGATTTGGAACTGGATACTTGACTCATTCCAATTTAGTTAGTTTACTTTCCAACTCATGGGACATTTCTGTGGACAGGAGATTTGCACTGTGAGACTCTTCAACCACCAAACAATCCAGGTCTTCAGTGGACACAAGGAATCCTTTTGGAGGCTACATGCTCCCAAAGGAGCAGATTTTACACCAGCAGTAACAGGTGCATTTCTGCAGTCAATGAAACAACAATATGATCTACTGAAAAGAAGCTGAAATTATCTTCATTTGTTGTTATTCTGAGGGCCCTCTGCTACATGATTTGGTTTTCTATATTGGCAGAGGGTATTCACTTTTACAACTAAGAAAATAAAGGGTAAAAGTTACATTGCCCAGTACAGAACACAGTATGAAATGTGGGAGACTTCCCACAATCTGGACTTGCTCTGGGCGAACTAAACTTGCAAATAGGTGAAGTTTTGATTAATTGAGCCAGTCTTCATATCATTATGAGCACATGTCTGATAGTATTGGCAATTTATGACCATCTTACTTTTCACTAAATGAACTTTATTATTGTAACTCATTTGTTACCCTTGTATGTACAACTTAGGCCAGATGGTTTGATGGTACCAATCTTGGATTCTTTTTAACATTTCATTTGACATGTTCCAAACTACTAAAGATACAAACCTATCATTGTCTACATTAGACTTCATAAATGAATGCTTGTTCCAGTTGATTTATTTATGCCTATATATTCAAGACTTCCTGTTTTTGTACATAAGGCAATAGGGCCATTCACTTAATCTTGTGTTCTCAATAGACCTTAAATTTTCAATAATGTAAGAAGATCATTTGGAGTTGTATTAAATTTTGTTCTGGAAGGTGACATTTGCAATGGAAGGTATTAAACAGCTGATGCTTCTTAGATATTAGTAACATTGTCCTCTATTTTCCCTCTTAATATACACCAATGTAAAATAACTATAAGCATTGTCATGTGTATGTACAACAAGGGTGATTCTCATTTGAAAGCCACTGATTTCAGAGTTAATTTAGCAAATACAACCTAAAATGATCTCATCATTATGTTGCCATGTCTCCAGAGGAAGCACGATCAAATAACAGTTATACAACTGACTGTACCAAAGACAATACTCTCTGGAACAAATATGTTTTGGTAGCATTTTCTTAGTGGTACAAAGATAAATGACTACTTTCTGGATTCTGCAAGAGTCAAAGACAGCATCATCTCTAAGATTTCCATCACACTATTGGTTCCAACTCAGTTGTAACATACATTATATGGTTCTGAGACTACAGGTTGCATATTGACCAAGTCTTTTTACTCAGGCAGCTCAAAAATGGCTGAACAGTTGCCATCTTGGTATCTACCATGACTTACATTAACATGAGATGTATACATTCCACAATGAGCCAACCCTCAATATTATATAAACATGAAAATGTATAGCTCCTTTTTTTAGTATTCTTTTTCTTGAGGGAAATTATTACAATATATTTTGATGCTCCTGGACCTGTTGGAATTCAAATAAATATTGTGCCAATTAACGTCCTTTTCTTTTCTAAGTCCAAGTGTTTGCTTTAATACTTAGATGACAGAAAGTTTATTTTATCGTAATATCATCTTGTGTTTAAGTTATGATTTCTGAGTATACATTATGAACACAGTCACTGTGTGACCCTCTTTGGCTCTCAAACTGCCCCCCTTTTTCCTCTCACAGGTTAGAGTGTGTTTTTCAGTTTCATAGCATTTCAGCTCAGTAGAAATCTCCAAAAAGAGATGGAAACTTCCTAACTCCTGTCTATCCAGTTTAGAACTCGGCAAACCAATGGTGATTGAATTTCACATATTCTGCAAAATATGCCTGCAGTAGAGAGCAGGCACAATAAGGGGTCTACAGCTCTTAGCCCTCAAGATAGGGACAGATTCTCAGTATCACAGTCAGCCTTAGATATAATCTGAACTGTGTCCTACATAGTTTCAGAAACTGTAGTATCTCCACAGGCATGGGTGGAAGGAAAAATTTACAGTTTTCATTCTCCCCTGGTCAGTCAGAATGTAAAAAACAAAATCAAGTTCAGTTTCCTTTACTAATTCTTTTTTCCTTGGTTTCTGAGGAAATCTTATAAACTTGTTATAGAATGGACAGTTTTGTTCTAAATCAACCATCAGGAAAACTCATGACCAGCTCTTCCTGTGGTTATTTTTCAGGGAATACCTTTACCCTGGTAGATATGCCATTGTGTTCCAATTGAAAATGGAGGTTGTAACTGTTACATTGATGCATAGTTGATAACTAAGTAAAAATAATGTAAATGGGTCTTTTGATTTTTTTTTTAATGATCTCAGGCATTTCCAAGTCTTTGTGTGTGTGTGTGTGTGTGTGTGTGTGTGTGTGTGTGTGTGTGTGTGTGTACAGTTATAGAGAACAGGTTGTTTTATTAAGCTTAATCTCACAAATTAGGAAAATCTTTCTGGTCAGACACCCAGGAACAGACAACCTGTAAACAGGCACAATAAAATATAAAGAATAGTGTTTGCCTCTAACTTGAGTATCATTGCCTTAATTTCTCAAAAGACTCAGAGATCATCATTGAAGAAGGAATTAAAATAATGTCAGTGCTAGAGGTAATAGATATCTGTGGTGATATAATATTTACTGATATGTCAGGTCCATTGTACAAATTAAATCACAGCTGTGAATATTTTTATGAGTGCTGGGTATGATCAATCCATCTTAACATCCATCATTAATGAAAAGGACCTCATGAAACCCTACAACTTGCTGAGCTAGTTTTCTGAGTTAGTACTCCAAGAAGTTTCATATTAAAGAACTTAGAAATTTTCAATGGTGACTATTAGAGGAAGGAGAGTTAGTATTATAGAAGGATTCACTCACTGAGAGGCTACCCATCCTCAAGCAGATGACCCTAACCCTGTGACTCAAACAGGCCACACTATATGGATTCCACAAGGTAAAGTCAGAAGATATGAAGGTGGAAGAAAAAAGATAGGAGGCACCCAGGGCTCTGTTCCCTAGTGTGACCTTGAACTCACAGAGACCTGGATGGATCTCTGCCTCCCAAATGCTGGGAAATGAAGGGAAGTAATAGAAAGTGGATTTTAATAAAATATAATTTTGCCTAAAACAAATTTTCAAACAATAAAAAACTTCCTACTTTCTTTCTGTTGTTTCATTTTTGCTATAAAATTGTAAAATTGCTGTAACAGTTTCTCTATAACCAGGCTTGGTACACATTAAATAAATTGGTTTTTCTTTAATAAATCTGTATGTAAAATTTGTTCATTTACTGTTTTGTTGTAGGTAAAAGCTACATTGGGAGACAAAGTTGAACAACCACTGTATGACTACAATGAAAATTTACTGATTCAAATAAACTGCTTCTTTTTTTAATCTAAAATGTGAGCCTGCTCTTATGCACATTTGACTTTTTCCCATTAGCTTATGGATTCATAGCCATAGGTCTTCCATGGTTGCTTTTTACTTCCTGTCCTTTCTATACAAATCCTTTCTGCTGTGAAAGATCTTCATGTAGAAGGGGCATTTCTGGCTACTATTGGACATTTTAGAAAGCTACTGGAGCCAGGCGTTGGTGGTGCATGCCTTTAATCCCAGCACTCAGGAGGCAGAGCCAGGCGGATCTCTGTGAGTTCGAGGCCAGCCTAGGCTACCAAGTGAGCTCCAGGAAAGGCGCAAAACTACACAGAGAAACCCTGTCTCGAAAAAAACAAAAAAAAAAAAAAAAGAAAGAAAGAAAGCTACTGGAAAGGAGTTAGTTCTCTAATAAGTACCTTTTATAAAAACTGAGAGAGCTTTCTATTTTCAGCAGTGACTAGAATGGGAGTATTGTAAGATGAATTGCTAAACAGTCTTATTAATAAAAACATGGAACAAGATATTGGGGTTAAAACTGAGAGATTACAGGAATAGGACAAGCCACAGCCAACCTCACCTTACCGACTTCTCAGCTTCCAAAGACCTGCTTCCTATATAACATGCCTATATGTTTTTCTGCTCTCCATCTCATTTCCTCACTCTGACCAGCTACACCTCTTCCTGTCAGTCTGTACAGACTTCCAGACATCTATGATTAGTGCTGGGATAAAGGCATGTGTTACCATGCCTGGCTCTGTTCCCTAGTGTAGCTTTGAACTCACAGAGATCTGGATGGATATCTGCCTCCCGAATGTTAGGATTAAAGGCATATGCTACCATTGCCTGACTTCTATGTTTAATATAGTGGCTGACTTTTTTCTCTGAACCTCAGAGAAGCTTTATTAGGATGCACAATATATTGAGGGATACAATATATCACTACATTCCCCCTTTTTGTGTAAAATAAAAAAAGATAATATAAGAAAATTATATAAGTACAATAACTATATACAATATATACAGGCAATAAATGTATCAGCAATGTCTAGTCCATTTGCATTTGACAAAATCAGTGAAAACATTCCATTATCTATCGTGTTTTGGTAGTCCAAAATGTACCTACTTCACTTTCTATTCTATCTTGTATTAACAACCAGAAATTATCTTTTGATGTCTTTTAAACTTAAACACTTTGGTGAGTTTCTTTCCTGAAATTGTTAACAAGGATACCTATAACTATCTAATCTTCAACTTCCTCAGAACTGAGAAGGAAATAATATTACCTAGTTAAGCAGGCAGTGCAAACAAGTGAGTTTCAAAAAATGTGAGGAATGACAGAAACAGCTGGCTGCCTGGACAGTCACCCGAGGTTTCTATGCAAAGTTATGGAATCTGTTTTTGGCTCACACTCAGCATATCTGACAGACTTATTTGTGAAGCAGGATTTTCTAAAGATCCTTCCTACCTTGTCTTGGCAAGGATCAGCAATCATCAGTCCTTTGTTTTATGTCCTGCTTGTTCATTTTGGACACTGTACTGACAGCACTCAATGAGTGGGCATTTTCTTGCCCAGTGGCTAATTTTTGCCACAATTAAAGTAAACTCTGTATGGAGTTCTTCAGTGTCCATCATCTTCTCTGAAGTAGATTGCTGCTGCCAGGAGCAGACATGTCTCATAGTCATAAAAAAAGAAGAAAAATCTATGTTATTAAAACATCTTAAGTGCCATATTCTGTAGATCTCTGAAGGGTTTGAATATGACCTGTCTATCTAATATATATCTCTGCTTGACCTTGAAAACATACCTAATCTGATTATAAGTTCGATTGGATTTTAATGACTAACTACTAACGTGCATTTCTTTATATCCAAAATTGTTGATAATAACTTTCAAGGATTAGCAAATTGCATTACACTGTTAAATGAAATGTAGAGGTACAATAACTTGAACAAGTTTAGAAATATATGTACACTATTTTCTAACAAAATCGATCTCAAACTGGTATCAATATATATAACTTGTATACAATATATGAAAATCCAATCCCATGTAAAATATTTAAAACTAGTAGTTGCCTTTTTAAAGTAGGTTCAATAATCTACCTCTTTATCTTATCATATCCATATTCTCTTATTTTTCTTTTTAGAATATATTCAATAATCTACCCTTTATTCTATTGTTTCTATATCTTTTTTTCAGAGTAGATTTAATAATCTACTTCTTATTTATATCATCCTTTTTATTTTTATTTTTTGGGTTAATTATCTAGTTCTTGGAGAGGTAGCTGTTGTCCAGTCTCTGCATAATGTGAAAATTCAGGTCTTGTCTCAAGTCCTTGCTTGAGTAGTCTGTGAGGCTAGGTCATCTCAGCTAGCCATCTCAAAATTGTCCTGAGCAGTTTGTAGTCCAAAGCCTCTCTATCTTTTGGTGGTATTTGTCAGCTTAGTGGTATTATCATCATCTTGATGGAATCTTCATTATGTGTGGTGATATTTTATTTGTGCTGAAATGTAGTGATATTTTATTTGTGCTTTAATAAATAAAGCTTCCCTGGAGATCAGAGGAAATAGCAAGCCATTTTAAGTAGACAAAGAAGTCAGGCAGCAGAGGCACATGCCCTTAATCCTATCACTTAGCATGCAGATCTCTGTGTCTTCAAGGCCACACTGGAAACAGAGCCAGGTGTGGTAGCACATGCCTTACTTCCAATATTAGTTAACCATAGAGGTCTAGAGGTCTGCACAGACAGAAAGTGACAGAACTGGGAAAGAAGAGGAAGTGTGTAGCTGGGCTAAGAAAGTCAATGAGAGAACAGAAAAGAAAAGGCATATAAAGTTGAGTGTACAGGAAGAAACTTTCTTTGGAAGCTGTGGAATTGGTGAAGTGAGGTTAGCTGGAGGTCGGTCCTAGTCCTCTAATCTTTTTCGTAGGTTTTAACCCAAATTTCTGACTCCATGTTTTTTATTTAATAAGACCATTAGGAAATTCATCTACAATTGAGGGAACTCATCATCTTTTTAGAGACTTCAAATTTGCTGTAGGTATGGTCATGATTCCCTGCATAAAACTGATAGAGACTCAAACACAAAACTATGTACAGGCAGCTAGATGAAGCCTTTTTTTCTAGAATTAGTATTGTATATGACCATTAATGTCATGACAAATGTTAAATATTTTGATATTAAATGCATACCTTAAAAAAGTTTTGAGACAGGTGGTAGTGGCACATACCTTTGATCCTAGCTTTTAGGAGGCAGAGCCAGGCAAATCTCTGTGAGTTCAAGTCTAACCTGGTCTACAGAGTGAGATCCAGGACAGGAACCAAAATTACTCAGAGAAACTCTGTCTCAAAAAATCAAAAAAAAAAGAAAAGAAAAATTTTAAAGAAATAATAATAGAACCAAAGAATTATGAGATTAGTGGCACGAAATAGTCCCTAAACTTTGCTTTTCCTCTGTCCCATAATAAGATTCTTGAATGTGGGATTATTAATGCACTCATCAATGGCCATGGCAACATACTATAGGTGTTGTTTTATTGCTATTTTTCATACCACGTCTGCATCTGTTCCATCTCATGGACCAATTCTTGAGTCCAATCAAAATTTTGTTACCACTGTAACATTTGTGCTATATGCAACAAAAAGCATATTTTGTAGGCAAATTAATTTTTTAGATCTTAGAGTCAATATATGTTTAGGAGAGATGACTTATTTTCTACTCCAACATGACATATAGCAACTCTAGCATGAAAATACTAGTCAGTAGTGGTGAAGCTTCCAGCTGAGTACCCGCTAGATTTTTCCATGTTCTTTTACAAAAACAAATTGTATGTTCAACAATAGGGTCTTACATCTCTGTCAGTTATGTTTGACAGAGGTCTAGTATAGAGAATATTCAATTCACTTAAAATAACTGAACTTTGACCTTAAAAAAAAATAACCCGCCAGACTTCCCTTCTGGTCCAGAGGTGAGTACCCGGATCCAACCCGGACCCCATCCCTGGACACCTGCCACTCCGGGAAGACCTGCCCAACTTGGCACCAGGTTCTGGCCACCGGACAGCTCCCCTTCTAGCCCCATCGGGAGGGATCCCCTTTTCCAAGCCCCCCGGCAGCCCCTGCAATCTCCGCGCCCTGCCCCCACGCCCATCTGCCCGCGACTCCAGCCACTTCCTGAGACTTAGAGACCGGCCCCCAGCTCCCAGCCTGCTCCAGATTGCCATTCTGGACCAGAGCCCGCCCCGGACTTCCCTTCTGGACCAGAGAGTTGGACAAGAGAACTCCCTTTTGGACAAAAGAGAGAGTCTTCCTGAATCTGTCAGCTCTTTCTGAAACAAGTACACTGATAAGACGAAGAAAGATCCACAAGGAGATGGGCAGACGTCAAGGCAGAAGTACATACAGCAAAATGAAGAGCAATACAGCATCACCAGAACCTAGCCCGCCTCCAACATCTAGACCTGAACACCAAAAATTGGAAGAAGCAGAAGAAAGTAGCCTTATGAGGAACTTCATGAAGAAGGTAGAGGCTTGTGTAGAGGAAAAGACAAGGAAATTGGAAGAACGCTATAAACAACTAGAGGAAAGAGCAAACAAATTAGAAGAAAACAATAAAGCCCTCCAAGAAAAAAATAAATTCCTGGAAGAAAACATTAAAGTCCTGGAAGAAAACATTAAAGTCCTGGAAGAAAACAATAAAACACTGAAAGAAAATCATGAAAAAGCAATGAAACAAACAAAGGAAACAGGCCAAGAACTGAAAAAGGAAATTGAAAAAATAAAGAAGACACAAACAGAGGGAATGCTGGAAATAGAAACCCTGAGTAAAAGATCAGGAACTTCGGATGCAAGTATAACCAACAGAATGCAAGAGGTGGAAGAGAGGATTTCTGGCATTGAAGATACAGTAGAAGAAATAGTTTCATCAGTCGAAGGAAACACTAAAGCCAACAAAGTCATGAACCAAAATGTCCAAGAAATCTGGGACACCATGAAAAGACCAAACCTACGAATTATAGGGATAGAAGAAGGTGAAGAATACCAACTCAAAGGCACAGAAAATATATTCAACAAAATTATAGAAGAAAACTTTCCCAACTTAAAGAAGGAAATGCCTATGAAGATACAAGAAGCCTACAGAACACCAAACAGACTAGACCCCCAAAAAAAGTCCCCTCGACACATAATAATTAAACAACTAAATGTACAGAATAAAGAAAGAATATTAAGAGCAGCCAAGGAAAAAGGCCAAGTGACCTATAAAGGTAAACCCATCAGAATAACACCCGATTTCTCAATGGAGACTTTGAAAGCCAGAAGGACCTGGACAAATATAATGCAGACACTAAGAAACCATGGATGTCAGCCCAGACTAATATACCCAGCAAAACTTTCAATCATCATAGACGGAAGGAACAAGACATTCGAAGACAAAGCCAGATTTAAACAATACCTATCCACAAACCCAGCCCTACAGAAAGCACTAGAAGGAAAATTCCAACCTAAGGAAGTCAGATACACACTTGAAAACACAGGCAATAGATAAAGCCACAACAGTAAACACCAAAGAAGGGAAGTACACACACACTACCACCAAAAATGACAGGGATGAACAATCACTGGTCGTTAATATCCCTTAATATCAACGGACTTAATTCACCTATAAAAAGACATAGACTTACAGAATGGATACGAAAGCAGAACCCAACTTTCTGCTGCATACAAGAAACACATCTCAAATTCAAAGACAGACACTACCTAAGAATAAAAGGCTGGGAAAAGACTTTCCAATCAAATGGTCTTAAGAAACAAGCAGGGGTAGCCATACTGATATCCAACAAAATAGACTTCAAACTAAAATCAATCTAAAGAGATAAAGAAGGACATTACATATTCATCACAGGAAAGATCCACCAAGATGAAGTTTCAATCCTGAACATTTATGCCCCAAACACAAGGGCACCCACATATGTAAAAGAAACATTACTAAAGCTTAAACCACATATAAAACCCCACACATTAATAGTGGGAGATCTCAACACCCCACTTTCACCACTGGACAGATCTCCCAAATCGAAACTTAACAGAGAAATAAAGGACTTAACTGATATCATGACCCAATTGGACCTAATTGATATCTACAGAACATTCCATCCTAACAAGAAAGAATATACATTCTTCTCAGCACCCCATGGAACTTTCTCTAAAATTGACCACATACTTGGCCACAAAGCATATCTCAACAGATACAAAACAATTAGAATAACCTCCTGTGTTCTATCAGACCACCATGGGTTAAAGTTAGATCTCAACAACAACAAAAACTACAGAAAACCTACTTTCTCATGGAAACTGAATAATGCTCAACTAAATCACCAATGGGTTAAGGAAGAAATAAAGAAAGAAATTAAAGACTTCCTAGAGATCAATGAAAATGAAGACACCACATACCCAAACTTATGGGACACAATGAAAGCAGTGCTAAGAGGGAAATTCATAGCACTAAATGCACACATAAAGAAGTTGGAGAAATCTCACACTAGTGACTTAACAGCACACCTGGAAGCTCTAGAACAAGAAGAAGCAAAGTCTCCCAGGAAGAATAGACGCCAGGAAATTATCAAAGTGAGAGGGGAAATTAATAAATTAGAAACTAAGAGAATAATACAAAAAATTAATGAAACAAAGAGTTGGTTCTTTGAGAAAATCAACAAGATAGACAAGCCCTTATCCAAACTAACCAAAAGACAGAGAGAGAGAATCCAAATCAACAAAATCAGAAATGAAAAGGGGGACATAACAACAGACATTGAGGAAATCCAGAGAATTATAAGGTCATATTTCAAAAACCTCTACTCCACAAAACTGGAAAACCTAAAAGAAATGGACATTTTTCTGGATAAGTACCACATACCTAAGTTAAATCAAGACCAGATAAACTATTTAAATAGCCCAATAACCCCTAAGGAAATAGAAACAGTCATTAAAAGTCTCCCAACCAAAAAAAGCCCAGGACCAGATGGTTTCAGCGCAGAATTCTACCAGATCTTCAAAGAAGAGTTAATACCAATACTCTCTAAATTGTTCCACATAATAGAAACAGAAGGAACATTACCAAACTCCTTTTATGAGGCTACAATTACCCTGATTCCTAAACCAAACAAGGATACAACAAAGAAAGAGAACTACAGACCGATCTCCCTCATGAACATTGATGCAAAAATACTCAATAAAATATTGGCAAACAGACTCCAAGAACACATCAGAACAATTATCCACCATGATCAAGTAGGCTTCATCCCAGGGATGCAAGGGTGGTTCAACATACGAAAGTCCATCAACGTAATACACCATATAAACAAACTCAAAGAAAAAAACCACATGATCATCTCACTAGATGCAGAAAAGGCATTTGACAAAATCCAGCACCCCTTCATGATAAAAGTCTTGGAGCGATCAGGAATACGGGGAACATACCTAAACATAATAAAGGCAATATATAGCAAACCAACAGCCAACATCAAATTAAATGGAGAGAAACTCAAAGCAATTCCACTAAAATCAGGAACGAGGCAAGGCTGTCCACTCTCCCCATACTTATTCAATATAGTACTTGAAGTTCTAGCCAGAGCAATAAGACAACATAAGGAGATTAAGGGGATACAAATTGGAAAGGAAGAAGTCAAGCTTTCCCTATTTGCAGATGACATGATAGTATACTTGAGTGACCCCAAAGATTCCACCCAGGAATTGATAAAGCTTATAAACACCTTCAGCAACATAGCAGGATACAAGATCAACTCAAAAAAATCAGTAGCCTTCCTATATACAATGGACAAAGAAGATGAGAAGGCAATTAGAGATACATCACCCTTTACAATAGCCAAAAATGACATAAAATACCTTGGGGTAACACTAACCAAGCAAGTGAAGGACCTATATGACAAGAACTTTAAGTCCCTGAAAAAAGAAATTGAAGAAGATGTCAGAAAATGGAAAGATCTCCCATGCTCATGGATAGGCAGGGTTAACATAGTAAAAATGGCAATCTTACCAAAAGCAATATACAGATTCAATGCAATCCCCATCAAAATACCAACACAATTCTTCACAGACCTGGAAAGAATAATACTCAACTTCATATGGAAAAACAAAAAACCCAGAATAGCTAAAAGAAACCTGTACAATAAAACAACTTCTGGAGGCATCACAATCCCTAACTTCAAGCTCTACTATAGAGCTACAGTAATAAAAACAGCTTGGTATTGGCATAAAAACCGACATGTGGACCAATGGAATCGAATTGAAGACCCTGACATTAACCCACACACCTATGGACATATAATTTTTGACAAAGAAGCCAAAAGTGTACAATGGAAAAAAGAAAGCATCTTCAACAAATGGTGCTGGCATAACTGGATATCAACGTGTAGAAGGCTGCAAATAGATCCATATCTGTCACTGTGCACAAAACTTAAGTCCAAGTGGATCAAAGACCTCAACATAAATCCAGCTACTCTAAACCTGCTAGAAGAGAAAGTAGGAAGTAATCTTGAACGCATTGGCATAGGAGATCACTTCCTAAATATAACACCAGTAGCGCAGACACTGAGACAAACAATCAATCAATGGGACCTCCTGAAACTGAGAAGCTTTTGTAGAGCAAAGGATACAGTCAACAAGGCAAAGCGACAGCCTACTGAATGGGAAAAGATCTTCACCAACCCCACAGGTGACAGAGGACTGATATCCAGAATATATAAGGAACTTAAGAAATTAGACATCAAAACGACCAACAGTCCAATTGAGAAATGGGCTTTAGAATTAAACAGAGAATTCTCAACAGAGGAAACCCAAATGGCTGAAAGACATTTAAGGAACTGCTCAACATCCCTAATCATCAGGGAAATGCAAATCAAAACAACTCTGAGATACCACCTTACGCCTGTCAGAATGGCTAAGATCAAAAACACTGAAGACACTTTATGCTGGAGAGGTTGTGGAGCTAGAGGAACTCTCCTCCACTGCTGGTGGGAATGCAAGCTTGTACAACCACTTTGGAAATCAATATGGCGCTTTCTTAGAAAATTGGGAATCAATCTCCCCCAAGATCCAGCTATACCACTTTTGGGCATATACCCAAGAAATGCTCAATCATACCACAAGAGCACTTGCTCAGCTATGTTCATATCAGCATTGTTTGTAATAGCCAAAACCTGGAAACAACCTAGATGCCCTTCAACTGAAGAATGGATAAAGAAATTGTGGCACATATACACAATGGAATACTACTCAGCAGAGAAAAACAATGACATCATACGGTTTGCAGACAAATGGATGGATCTAGAAAAAATCATCCTGAGTGAGGTGACCCAGACTCAGAAAGACAAATATGGTATGTACCCACTCATAGGAAGATACTAGATGTGGAACAAGGATGACTGGACTGCTACTCACATCACCAGTGAGGCTACCTGGAAAACGGGACCCCAAAAAAGACATGGAGAAATGGATGAGATCTACATGAACAGCCTGGTCATGAGTGGGAACAATGAAGAGCGACGGTCGAGGGAAAGAGAGTGGGAGATCCTAGCTGGATCAAGAAAAGAGAGGGAGAACAACGAATAGGAGACCATGGTAAATGAAGACCACATGAGAAGGGGAGGAAGCAGAGAGCTAGGGAGGCCCACGGAGATCCACAAAGATACCGCCAGAAAAGACTGCTGGCAATGGACGAGAGACGGCAGGAACTGACCTACCCCGGTGTTGGGATGGCCAGACACCCTGTTAGTTGTGCCATAAACCCCATCCAAGGAAGGTCTGAGGAATCTGGATGCAGACATCCATGGCTGGGCCCCTGGTGGAGCACTGGGAGTCTAATTAGGGAGAAAGAAGAGGGTTTATATGAGTGAGAATTGTTGAAGCCAGGGTTGGATAAAGCACAGGGACAAATAGCCAAACGAATGGAAGCACAGGATCTATGAGCCAAGGGCTGAGGGGCCCCCAACTGCATCAGGCCCCCTGAACGGGTGAGACAGTCATTTGGCTTGATCTGTTTGGGAGGCAGCCGTGTGTTGGTGCCGGGTCCTGGGCTTGTTGCATGAGTTGGCTGTTTGAATCCTGGGACATATGCAGGGACACTTGGCTCGGTCTGGGAGGGGGGGACTGGTCCTGGCTGGACTGAGTCTACCAGGTCGATCCCGGTCCTCAGGGGAGACCTTGATCTGGAGGAGGTGGGAATGGGGGTGGGATGGGGGGAGGGGGAGGGGGGCGAGAGTGGGAGAACAGGGGAATCTGTGGCTATTATGTTGAACTAAATGATGTTGTAAAATAAATTTACTTAAAATAAAAAAAAAAAATAAAAAAAAAAATAACCCAATCATTTATCATGGTCTTATTTATTGTTCTCCCTCTCTGTTCTTGATCCAGCTGCAATCTCCCACTCCTCTAAGCTCTATTTCCCTTGACCTTTGCCCTTCATTATTCCCACTCAATTCCAGGTTGTTCATGTAGATCTGATTCATTTCTAACTCTCCTCTGTAATGTCCTCCTATCTGTAACCTTTCACTCATCCTAGTCCATTTAAGCAGAGTAAGATAACTGGTTTGCCAAATATGGAACTTGATGATACCCTTTCTTTTTTCTGCCATTCTTACTCTATCTTGTGTGAGTGGATGTGTTTTCATGTATCTTGGAGAGGATTAGTATCATGTAATAATATCTCATATATCTGTGACTTAGATTAAAGAGTGCTACTGCCTTTGTAGAACTGAAGATAACAGATTCAAAATATGAAATTTCAAGAATGTGCGTGTTTTGTGTACATGTGATGTGCATACATCTCTGTATGTGTGTCTCTATGCCTTTCTCTCTGACTCTCTATGTCTGTCTCTCTTGTTGTATATGTGTGTTATGATCAGATATGAGTGTAAGGTGTCTTCTTCTACTGATACTTTATGGTTATAACAAGGTCTCACAACAATCTAGTGCCTTCTCTTTTCCAGTAGGCTGCTGACACCACATACATGAATCATAGGATATGGATAAATTGAACCATTACTAGCTTGGAATATTGATAATTATTGGATAATATCCATAATATATAAACTTTATGTAATTCATTATGTAAGAGGAGAAAGTGTTACCAACAGGATTATTCAGGTTTCATTAACCCTCTGATCTCTTATGTTGATTGTATATTGATTGGCATGCCATCATATGCCCACTGTAGCAATAACAGCATGAAAAGTAGGACTTGAGGAATACTGCACAAGATAAAAGTCATTTCTGCTTTTATTAACCAGTTCAAAATTTCTTGTCTCCTTGTATCATAGGTCTTAATGGACAATTTGATGCTGTTATTCTGCTCAAAAACCATTGTAATTAACTATGCTATAGTTGCTTCATTTTATATCCACAGATTTGGGAAGTTTTCAGTTATCATCAGAGAACATTATTATGTACTATATAGTTGTTCATAAATTAATAACTGTTAAACATGCAAAATACAAATTGTTGAAGAGTGTTCAGCTTCCAGTGGGGTAAATATTCAGTGAGACAATATTTTCAAGAAATGTGAGCGCCATTACACACACTTATTCACAGCAACTCTTTCTATATTCATAAGAGCTGCATATAATCAAACCAGGAAAAAATTCCATGATTACTGAAAAAAGAGCTAACGAAGTTCTTCAACTTTCTGAGCTGTTACTCATAGTGGTGTCTTCTGGAGAGAGGAGAGTGAATTTTCTACAGGGATGAAGGCTCTGAGATTCTTCCAATGCTCAAGAAGATGATAGAACCTATGATACCTTCACCCTGTACTAAGGAGAGTTCCTGGGATCAGATCAGAAAACATGAACGTGGAAGGGACAAGTGAGGGAACAGATGGGGGGTGGAATTGAAAGGGAGGTTGTGGGATGTGGATTTGCTGAGAGCATATTAATGCATAAAGGAAATTATTAAACATTAAAAACTATGCATTTTTCCTGGCTGTTGTTTTAGTTTTCTTTTGAAATTATAAAACTGCTACTGTAGGTTCTCTACACCTGAGTTTGGAACAACCAAAAATAAATTGATTTTCCTTTATTAAAAAAAATGGGAGGTATTGCTTATAGTCTATTCCTTAATACAGATAAAAACTATTTTGAGAATTAAAGTTTACAACCACAACGTAACTAGAATGAAAGTTTACCAAATCTGACCAACTCATTTTTTTTTTAATTTTTATACAAAAAATGCATTTTAGTAAAAAAGAAATACTTAAAAAGATGGGATCTGAAACACATGAAGTATTACTACACATAGTAATCTTTACAGAATGGGTTTCTCCATTAAACTCAAATATTTCATTTTGAGTACAATAAGAATATATTGAGACCACTTGATACCTGATTTTATAAATTGTTAAATGCACTTTTTCTTCATTCTTCTCTCACAGATACATTGTGACAGCAGCCTTCTTTTCCTCCTCTCCTCCTAGTGTCCAGCCCAACATCTCCACTTTCCCCTGGATCTACTGCTCCTCCACTCCCTGCAGAAAAGGGTTGACCACCAGGAACATCAACTGAAAATAGCATAAAGAGATGCAGTAATGTAGACACAAACACTCTTATCGCTGGACTAGGAAACCAAGTAGGAGAAAAAGGGCACCAAAGCAGGCAAATATTCAGGTACACACCCACTCCCACTCTTAGGAGTCCAACTAAAACCTCAAGTCAAACAGCTCCAGCATATATGCAGAAAACCTGGAGCAGACCCATGCAGGCTCCTTGACTGTTGCTTCAGTCTTGGTGGGCCCTTATGAGCTCTGCTTAGTTAATTCTGTGTGCTGTGTTCTTCTGGTTTCCTTGACCCCTCTGGATCCTACAATTCTTCCTCCCTCTCTTCTGCAGGTTTCCTGAAATCCACCATATTTAGGTGAGGGTCTGTGCATCTGCTCCTGTCTGCTGCAGGAGGAAGCCTCTCTGATGATGATTGGGCTAGGCATCAATCTATGAGTATAACATAACACCATTAGCAATCATTTCATTGACATTTTTGCCTCAGTTGTATTTCATTCTACATTAGGTTTCTAAGTGACCCAGCTTCCAGTTCTTGGCCCTCCAGTCAATGTAGGGAATATACTCCCTCTCATGGATTGGGCCTCAGGTTAGATAAGTCATTTATTGTCCACTCCCACAGGCACTGAGTCACCATTGCCCAACCCCTTCTTGCAGGCATTACAAGTGTGGGTCAAAGGTTTTGTAGTTGGCTTTGTTTCCCATTGGGAGTCTTGCCTGATTATAGAAAATGTGGAAATCAATATGGTGGTTCCTCAGAAAATTGGAAATTGATCTAGCTCAACACCCAGTTATAACACTCTTGGACATATACCCAAAAGACAATCCATCCTACCACAAGCACACTTGCACTACTATGTTCATACTGGCTTTATTCATATTTCCAGAAACTAGAAACTACCCAGAATTCTCTCATCTGAAGAATGATAAAGAAAATATGGTATACTTGCACAGTGTAGTATTTTATGGCTGTCAGAATGAAATGACTTCATGAAATTTGCAGTGAAATGAATGGAACTAGAAAACACATCTGAGTGAGGCAACCAAGACCCAAAGGACAAATATGAAATTTACTCACTAATGAGTGGATGTAAGCTGGCAATGAAGAGATAATCACGTGGCAATCTTTAGACCCAGAGAAGGTTAAGTAACAAGGAGGACTCTAACAGAAATGTTGGACTCTTCCTGGGAAGGGGAAATAGAATAGATTTTGTGGGTGTACTGGGTGTGGGTGGGCATGGAAACAGGAAGGATTGGGTAGGGATGATAGGAGCAGAGGGGGAGAGCACATGAAGAGATCACTGAGATAGAGGGCATTTAGGGGGCAATATGGAAACCTAGTGCAGTAGGAAACTTCCTAGAACCTATGAGGGTGGCCCTATGGAGGACTCCTAAAAAAGGAGGATAAGAGCCTGAACCAGTCATCTTACTTTCTTGTTTAAATTCAAGTCCTTTTTTGGACTTAGTATGACTAAGTGAAATGAAATAAAAAGATTGATATTTGAATCTTAGAGTAAGAAAAGCTTTTATAAAGTTTTTTTGCAATTATTTGTATTTATGTACATATAACTATATTTTGAGACATGAATGTAGTTGCACACTTATGGCTTTCCTGTAGAGGTCAGAGGATATTATGCCAGAGTTGGATCTCTCCTCCAATAGTGAGATTCTCAGGGATTGTACCCAATTGTGTCAGGCTTAGAAACAATTGCATTTATGTTTTGAGCCATATGACTAGCCATACAAAATTATTGTCCAACAGTTGAGTTAACAACTTTCAATGCAATTGGAAAGTTTGCACTGCTCATATTGAAGATACCACTGCTAAGTAGGCGTATATGCATTCAATCACTGGCAGGCAAACAGTTTTCCTGCTTTTACATTTAAATTTTAAATTTAAGACATTGAAGAAAGTACTTGAAGAAGGTATCAGGAGATGGGAACGTATGTCATCATCATGGATTAGGAGGAGTAATACAATAAAAAGAGCCATTTTACCAAAAGAAATCTACAGATTCAATACAATTCCCACCAAAATTAAGCAAAATTACTAAAAAATAATTTGTATGTTCAATATGGTCTTACCATCCTTATCAGTCTAGTATACCTAATATTGAAATCACTTAAAATAACTGAACTTAGAGACAAAAAAGTAGCCCAATCAAATATATGAGACATGGAACTACTTAGATATTTCTCAGAAATGAAATATAAGTTGTTGAGAAACATATAAGAGTTCAATGTAGTTAGATGTGAATTAGAACTACTTTCATACTTCACTCTTCATAGGTAAGAATAGAAAAAAAATTATCAAATGACAGCCAATGGTCATAAGGATGTGGTGAAAAGAATTACTGGTGAGAGTATAAAGTGGTATAGCCATTAAGGAAGTCAGTGTGAAGGATAACACAAAAGCTAAAAATACATATGCCACAAGATTCACCCATACTACTGTGGGCATAGGCCAAAAGGACTCTACATCTTAGGATGTGGATACCAGCTACATCATGTTTTTGGTTTTTTTTTTTTTTATTTCAAAATCAGCAACAGCCTAAATGTCAACCAACTGAACAATGGCCAACAAAACCTTGCTACATTTACAATGTAGTATCATTCAGCTATTTAAAAAATTAAAATTGGAAGTAGTTCAATGACCAGAAGCAATCATCCCGAGTGAGTCAGTGGAATACTCTAGATCAAAAAAGACAAACATTTTATGTTTAAACTTATATGTGGATGTTAGATTTCATTCTCTATGTATTTTTGTGTTTGTTGTTTGACTTCTGAGTTAGTCTTTTTATGACACTTAACACAATTTAGAGGCATTATGGAAGTAAGAACATCAAGAGGAAAATGCTATCACCACATTGGCCTGTGAACAATCCTGTTGTTCATTTTCTTGATTGATTATTGATTTAAACAACACCTCAGGTGGGTGATATGATAGGGCTTAGAAGGCCAAATGAACAAATCATAGGGAGCATGCCAGTAAGCAGCATTCATCAACTGCTTCTACTTCAGGTCTTGCCTCCAGGATCTTGCCTTTACTTTCTTCCTTGACTTCCTTCAGTGATGAACTGTGATTTGGAAGGGGAAGTGAAATAAACATTTCATTTCCTCTCAAAGTTGCCTTTGGTCATGATGTTTTTCACATTACAAACCCTACCTAAGACAAACACTAACAGAGATTAGGTAGCTTGTAATCACATTGGAGAGGTGAGATGAACTTTGAAGCAAAGAGAAATTAAATAATTAAATGATTATTTGTCTTTCTGAAGAGAGAAGACCATAAAGAAAATATCACAAGTGGGTTCTTAGATAGCCTTATGAGTCAGTTTTCTATTACTGGGTCACAATGCCTGAGAACAACTTCTTTAAAGGAGAAAATATTAATTCGTTGTTTCAGAGGCTTCTCTGTGAAATCATCTGGTCTTGTTGCACTGGGTCTATGCAACAGAGTTATCTCTGCTAGAAGCATGCACACAAGAGGTGTTTATATGATGATGATGAAAAAAGGAAGGAGAAGGAAAGGATGGAGGGGGGAACAGAGTAAGATATAGAAAGGTAGATAGAGATTAAGAAGACAGACGAGCAGAAAGAGAGACTGACTTGAAACTCTTCATATTTCCCAAAGCAGATCCAATGCCATAACTCCCTTCATTTACGTTCTCATTCCTCATAGTCCCTTCATTTATGTTCTCATTTCTACAAAGCATCCATCTCTTGAGGCTAAAACAAAACTCAGAAATTGAAGAAAGACATATTAGGTAAATTGATTAAAATGAATGAGAAAGGACTGGGTCCCAATATTAAAATTGTGGATTTTTTTTTTCAAATTTATTTTGTTTTCTGTTACCTTTTTTTTTTAGTTTTTCTTATATTTAAAATAGGTTTTTCCTCTCATAATATATCTTTTTTTATTGTTCTCAAATATTTTACATCCTGAACACCCCTCTCCCACTAGTCTCTCTAAACAACCTCTCCTCTTTCCCAAATCCACCTCCTCTGTTTCCCCTCATAAAAGAGCATGCTTCCCAGGGATATCAACCAAACATGGCATAATATGCTACAAAAATACCAGACACATAGCTATCATATCAAGGCTAGATGAGGTGACCCAGTAGGAGCACTAGCATTCCATAAGCAGGCAAATGAGGCAGAGACAGCCCTTGCTCCCACTGTTAGGATTTCCACCATAACACCAAACTACTCAGCCATAACATGTATGTAGTGAATCTAGGTTAGACCCCTGCAGCCGCTCTGATGTCTGTGAGACCCTATGAGTTCCTTTCATTTGAATCTGTGGGTTGTGTTCTCTTGTAGCCCTGTCCCCATTGGTGTTCCTCCCCCTCCTCTTTTATCTTCTCTTCATGATTTTTTTTTCTTTCAGGAGTTGAAGAAGATGAATGGCATACAACTCATTAATGGTCAAAAATACCAAAGTTTTATCTTTTATACAACAAGTTACAGGAGATCATTGCATTCTTTTATTAATTAATTGGGAAATCCAAAATAAAAAAAACAGAAGAAATACTGCACAATTTTTTTTTCATTTTTCTTTATTAAGAAATTTTCTACTCACTCTGCATACCACCCACAGATCCCATCTCCTCCCTCCTCCCATCACAAAGCCCTCCATCCCGAGCCACCCCACATCCCCCAAATCAAGGTCTCCCATGGGGAGTCAGCAGAGCCTGGCACACTGAGCCTAGACAGGTCCAAGCCCCTCCCCACTACACCAAGGTTGCACAAGGCATCACACCCCTGACACTGGGCTACTAAAAGCTTGCCCATGCACCAGGGACTGATCCCAATACCCTCTCTGGGTGTCCCCCAAACAGTTTGAGCCAAACAACCTTCTTCTGTATCCAGAGGGCCTAGACCAGTCACATATGGGCTCCACAGTCACTAGTCTATAGCTCATGGGCTTCCACCAGTGTGGCTGGTTTTCTCTACACATTTTCCCATCATGATCTCCATGTCCCCCACCTGCAGAATTCCTCCCCTCTCTCATGGATTGTATTCCTGGAGCTCAGCCTGGTGCCTGGCAGTGAATCTCTTCATCTGCCTCCATCAGTCACTGGACAAAGGCTCTATGATGGTGGTTAGGGTATTCACTAGAGCAGTCACCAGAGTAGACCAGTCCAGGCACCCTCTAGACCACTGCCAGCACTCCCGGGTGGATTCCTGAGAGCTTTCCCCGCTGGGCTGGAGGGAGAGCTCAGCTGTTAAAGGCTAGGCTCACAACCAAAAATATAAGAGTTGCACAATTATTTTTATTGTGCCATCGTTAAACCAAATAAAGATACCACCCCTTAAAAAAGAAAACTAGGTAGCCTCCCTGGAGTTGTGAGTTGCAGTCTAGTTATCCTTTGCTTTACATCTAGTATCCACTTATGAGTGAGTACATACCATGTTTGTCTTTCTGAGTCTCAGTTACCTCACTTCAGGGAGACCATGCCTTGGAGGAGGTGGGAATGGGGGTGGACTGTGGGGGAGGGCTGAAGGGGTGGGAGGAGGGCGGGTGGGGGAATTCATGGTTGATATGTAAAATTAAGTTAATTATAAATTAAAAATATATAAAAAAGAAAACTATAAGCCAATATGCCTCATTCAAACGTACTCAGTAACATAATTAAAAACCAAATACATGAACACTTGAAGAAAGTCATCTACCAGGATCAAGTAGAAATCATCACAGCAATACAATACAGGGATTGCTTGACATATGTAAATCAATAAATGCAATCGACACTATAATCACACTGAAAGGCAAAATTCAAATAATCATTTCAGTAGATATAGCAAAGTCCTTCCACAAAACCCAACACCTCTTCATGATAGAAGTCCTGTAGAAACTGGGGTACAAGTAACATACACAAACATAATACAGGCAATTTACAACAAGCCTACAGCCAGCATTAATCTAAATGAGAAGAGATTGAAAACATTTGCACTAAATTCAGGATAAAGACAAGGTTGTCCCCTCTCTCCATATCTATTCAATATTGTATTGACATCTTAGAGATAATAAAGCAATTGAAGGAGACCAAGGGGGCACAATTAGGAAGGGAAAGTATCTTTATGTTTAGATAAGATAGTATACATAAGTGACCCTAAAATTTTGACCAAGACACTCCTACAACTGATCAACAATTTCAGCAAAGTATCAAGACACAATATTAATAAGCAAAACCAGTAGCTTTCCTATGTCCAAATGCTAAACACTGTGAGAAAGAAATCAGGGAGCCAACTCCTCTCACAATAGCTAGAAAAACAATCAAAGAAACAAAAAATGAAAACAATCAAACAAAAACTTACCTTTCTGGAGGAGGGGATGGGAGGTGGGTGGGTGGGGAACCTGATGGGGGGGAGGAGTGGGCATGAGAGGGGGATCTGTGGTTGGTATGTAAAATGAATAAAGAAATTCTTAATTAAAAAAAAAAACAACTTAGGGTAACTTTAACTAAGCAAGTGAAACATCTATAAAATAAAAACTTTAGAAAGCTGAATAAATACTTGAAGATGATATTCAAAGAAAGATCCCCCATGCTTATGGATCAGTAGGATTAATATAGTAAAAGTGGTGATTCTACCAAAACAAATCTATAGAGCCAATGCAATCTCCATCAATATTTAACACAATTTTTTACAACACTGGAAAGGACAATTTTCAGATTCATATGGAAACACAAAAAACCCAGTACAACTAAAACCACCATAAATAAAAAAGAGCAGCTAGAGATATCACTATGCCCAATTTCAAATTTTATTGCAGAGCTATGGTTTTAAAACCAGGATGGTATTGACAAAGAAACAGATATATTGATCATTGTAGTAGAATGGAAGACACTGGTATAATTCCTCCCAACAACAAACACCTGATACTATATTAAAAATATAAAAATACACACTGGAAAAAGAAAACATCTTCATAAAATTGTGGTGGTTATAATAGATGGCTGAATGCAGCAGGTGCAAGTAGATCCATACTTAGAACCCTCTGCAAATCTCAACTCAAAATGAACTAAAGACCTCAACATGAGGCCAGATACAAAAATCTGTTCAAAGAGAAATTAGGGAATGTTCTTGAAATCAACATAAGAAAAGAGTTTCTGAACAGAACTCCAATATCTCAGGCACTGAAAACAATTGCTAAATTGGACTAATGAATCTGAACAGC
Source organism: Peromyscus leucopus (assembly GCF_004664715.2). Taxonomy (NCBI): domain Eukaryota; kingdom Metazoa; phylum Chordata; class Mammalia; order Rodentia; family Cricetidae; genus Peromyscus; species Peromyscus leucopus. Next base: position 36,185,513 of record NC_051067.1, read on the forward strand.
TTCTGTATTGCAAAGGATACCATCATTGAAATAAATCTCTGGGCTACAGTAGAGGGAAAGATGTTTTCCATCTACAAATTGGACAAAGGACTAGTATCTCAAATATATAAAATTCTGAGAAACTTGGTACTAAGAAAATAAATAGCCCAATTAAAAATATGGTACAAATATAATCTGGTAATGTCAAAAGAGGAAACACAAGCAGCTGAGAGGTACTGAAAGAAATGTTAAACATCCTAAGTCGTCAGGAAATGCAAATCAAAACTACTCTGAGATTTCATCTTGCAACAGTTAGAATGGCCAAGATCAATAAAACAAATGATACCTCATTTCTTTAAGAACATATGGGAAGGGGAAAACTCATGAATTGCTGGTAAGAGTGCAAACTTATACAGCTACTGTGGAAATCAGTGCACCAGATCCTCTGCAAGTTGTGAACATATTTACCTCAAATCCAGCTACACTTCTCTTGGACATATCCCCAAAGACTCTAGAACCAGCTGGTGGTCATGACAAATCTCCTTTACTCGTGTCCCCCAAGTAAGCACACAGAGGCTTATATTAATTAAAACTGCTTGACCATTAACTCAGGCTTATTCCTGACTAGTTCTTACATTTAGCCCATAATTCTTATTTGTGTTTAGCGATGTGGCTTGGTATCCTTTTTTCAGTTCTGCCTTCACATCTTGCTTCCTCTGTGTCTGGTTGGTCACTCCTGACTTATCCTTCCTCTTCCCAGAATGTGCCTCATATGTTTGCCCTGCCTATACTTCCTGCCTGGCTACTGGCTAATCATTGTTTTATTTATCAACCAATTAGAGCAACACACATTCACAGCATACAGAACATCCCACAGCACTCATTCCTCCCTTTCAATTCCTCCTTTGTTTGCTCCCTAACCTTTTTTTCTAACTTCAAGTCTTCTGATTTAATCCCATGGAATCCACTAAGTACAGTTGGTTTGTACAATGAAGTTAGGATAATCCACTTGAGCATGGGGAGAATCCCAGGAGCTTCATCTTTATAGAAAAATCAGACTCCTTTCTCCTAAAGTCTTCCCTGACACTAAATGCTCAGAAAGTTGTAAGACTTCATTAGCTCTTTTTTTCATTAATGGTAATTTCCTTTCTTTCTTCTCTCTCTCTTTCCTTCTTTCTTTCTTTCCTTCCTTCCATCTTCTTTTTTTTTTCCTTTTGCAAGATTAGTCATGTGAATTAATGTGTATAAAGGAGCTGGCATGTTTGGCAAATAGTCCAGGAAATTGTCTGGCAAATATCTTAACTACATATGTCTACTACCTATGGCTCTGACAAGTTTTCAAATCCCTCTTCTATGATTATCCCTGAGAACTGTTGGAAGAAGTTATGATATAGATACCCTATTTAGAGTTGAATACTCCACAGTGTCTTGTAGGTGCATGATGACCAGCTGTAAGTTGCTGAATATACTATATATATACTATATAGTGCATAAAAAGCTTCTCTAGTGAAAGTACAGAGACGCACCAATATATGTGTATTTTAAAAAAGGACTATGTGACAGTCAATGTAATTTTAGAAGATTAATAACACCAAATTACCCATTAGGACCTATGACATAAGAAGTAATATGATGATCCTGCCCTGGACTTCCCTTCTGGACCAGAGATAAGAGCTTCCATCCCGCCCCGGAGTTCCAATTTGGACAAGAGAGCTCCCATCTGGACAAGAGAGAGAGACTTCGAGAATCTGTCAGCTCTGCCTGAACTAAGTGCGCTGATAAGATCAAGAATGAACCACAAGGAGATGGGCACACGTCAAGGCAGAAGTACACATAACAAAATGAAGAGCAATACAACATCACCAGAACCTATCCCACCTCCAACATCTAGACCTGAACATCAAAAATTGGAAGAAGCAGAAGGAAACAGCCTTATGAATAGCATCATGAAGATGGTAGAGGCTTGTGTAGAGGAAAAGACAAAAAAATGGGAAGAATGCTATAAACAACAAGAGCCAAGGGCAAACAAATTAGAAGAAAACAATAAAGTCCTGGAAGAAAACAATAAAGTACTGAAAGAAAATCATGAAAAAGCAATGAAACAAATAAAGGAAACAGTCCAAGACCTGAAAAAGGAAATAGAAAAAATGAAGAAGACACAAACAGAGGGAATGCTGGAAATAGAAAATCTAAGTAAAAGATCAGGCATTTCAGATGCAAGTATAACCAACAGAATGCAAGAGATGGAAGAGAGGATCTCTGGCTTGAAGATATAGTAGAAGAAATAGATTCATCAGTCAAAGAAAACACTAAAGCCAACAAAGTCATGAACCAGAATGTCTAAGAAATTTGGGACACCATGAAAAGACCAAACCTACGAATAATAGGGATAGAAGAAGGAGAAGAATACCAACTCAAAGGAACAGAAAATATATTCAACAAAATCATAGAAAAAAAACTTTTCCAACTTAAGGAAATGCCTATGAAGATACAAGAAGCCTATAGAACACCAAACAGACTATACCCCCAAAAAAGTCACCTTGCCACATAATAATTAAACAGCTAAATGTACAGAATAAAGAAAGAATATTAAGAGCAGCAAAAGAAAAAGGCCAAGTGACCTATAAAGGCAAACCCATCAGAATAACACCCTATTTCTCAATGGAGACTTTGAAAGCCAGAAGGACCTGGACAAATATAATGCAGACACTAAGAGATCATGGATGTCAGCCCAGACTAATATATCCAGCAAAACTTTCAATTGTCATAGACAGAATGAAGAAGATATTCCAAGACAAAGCCAGATTTAAACAATACTTATCCACAAACCCACCCCTACAGAAAGCACTAGAATGAAAGTTACAACGGAAGAAAGTCAGATACACACTCGAAAACACAGGCAATAGATAAAGCCACAACAGTAAACCCCAAAGAAGAGAAGTACACACACACTACCACCAAAAATAACAGGGATGAACAATCACTGGTCGTTAATATCCCTTAATATCAATGGAATTAATTCACCTATAAAAAGACATAGGCTTACAGAATGGATATGAAAGCAGGACCCATCTTTCTGCTACATACAAGAAACAATCTCAAATTCAAAGACAGACACTACCTAAGAATAAAAGGCTGGGAAAAGACTTTCCAATCAAATGGTCTTAAGAAACAAACAGGTGTAGCCATCCTGATATCCAACAAAATAGACTTCAAACTAAAATCAATCAAAAGAGATCAAGAAGGGCATTACATCCTCATCACAGGAATGATCCACCAAGATGAAGTTTCAATTCTGAACATTTATGCACTGAACACAAGGGCACCCACATATGTAAAAGAAACATTACTAAAGCTTAAACCACATATAAAACCCCACACATTAATAGTGGGAGATCTCAACACCCCACTTTCACCACTGGACAGATCTCCCAAATCAAAACTTAACAGAGAAATAAAGGACTTAACTGATGTCATGGCCCAAATGGACCTAATAGATATCTACAGAACATTCCATCCTAACAAAGAAGAATATACCTTCTTCTTAGCACCCCATGGAACTTTCTCTAAAATCGACCACAACTTGGCCACAAAGCAAATCTCAAAGGATACAAAACAATTGGAATAACCTTCTGTGTTCTATCGGACAACCATGGATTAAAGTTAAATTTCAACAACAACAAAAACTACAGAAAACCTACAATCTCATGGAAACTGAATAATGCTTAACTGAATCACCAATGGGTTAAGGAAGAAATAAAGAAAGAAATTAAAGACTTACTAGAGATCAGTGAAAATGAAGACACCACATACCCAAACTTATGGGACACTATGAAAACAGTGCTAAGAGGGAAATTCATAGCACTAAATGCCCACATAAAGAAGTTGGAGAAATCTCACACTAGTGACTTAACAGCACACCTGAAAGCTCTAGAACAAGAAGAAGCAAAGTCTCCCAGGAAGAATAGACGCCAGGAAATTATCAAAGTGAGAGGTACAATCAATAAAATAGAAACTAAGAGAACAATACAAAAAATTAATGAAACAATGAGTTGGTTCTTTGAGAAAAACAACAACATAGGCAAGCCCTTATCCAAACTAACCAAAAGACACACAGAGAGAATCCAAATCAACAAAATCAGAAATGAAAAGGGGGACATAACAACAGACATTGAGGAAATCCAGAGAATTATAAGGTCATATTTCAAAAACCTCTACTCCACAAAACTGGAAAACCTAAAAGAAATGAACAATTTTCTGGATAGGTTAACATACCTAAGTTAAATCAAGATCAGATAAACTATTTAAATAGTCCAATAACCCCTAAGGAAATAGAAACAGTCATTAAAAGTCTCCCAACCAAAAAAAGTCCAGGACCAGATGATTTCAGCACAGAATTCTACCAGATCTTCAAAGAAGAGTTAATACCAATACTCTCTAAATTGTTCCACACAATAGAAAGAGAAGGAACATTACCAAACTCCTTCTATGAGGCTACAATTATCCTGATTCCTAAACCAAACAAGGATACAACAAAGAAAGAGAACTAGAGATCGATCTCCCTCATGAACATTGATGCAAAGATACTCAATAAAATACTGGCAAACAGACTCCAAGAACACATCAGAACAATTATCCACCATGATCAAGTAGGCTTCATCCCAGGGATGCAAGGGTGGTTCAACATACGAAAGTCCATCAATGTAATACACCATATAAACAAACTCAAAGAAAAACCCACATGATCATCTCACTAGATGCAGAAAAGGCATTTGACAAAATCCAACACCCCTTCATGATAAAAGTCTTGGAGCGATCAGGAATACAGGGAACATACCTAAACATAATAAAGAATTTACAGCAAGCCAACAGCCAACATCAAATTAAATGGAGAGAAACTCAAAGCAATTCCACTAAAATCAGGAACGAGGCAAGGCTGTCCACTCTCCCCATACTTATTCAATATAGTACTTGAAGTTCTAGCCAGAGCAATAAGACACCATAAGGAGATTAAGGGGATACAAATTGGAAAGGAAGAAGTCAAGCTTTCCCTATTTGCAGATGACATGATAGTATAATTGAGTGACCCCAAAGATTCCACCCAGGAACTGATAGAGCTTATAAACACCTTCAGCAACATAGCAGGATACAAGATCAACTCAAAAAAAAAAAATCAGAAGCCCTCTTATATACAATGGACAAAGAAGCTGAAAAGGAAATCAGAGATACATCACCCTTTACAATAGACATAAATGATATAAAATACCTTGAGGTAACACTAACCAAGCAAGTGATGGACCTATATGACAAGAACTTTAAGTCCCTGAAAAAAGAAATTGAAGATGTCAGAAAATGGAAAGCTCTCCCATGCTCATGAATAGGCAGGACCAACATAGTAAAAATGGCAAATTTACCGAAAGCAATCTACAGATTCAATGCAATCCCCATCAAAATACCAACACAATTCTTCACAGACCTGGAAAGAATAATACTCAACTTCTTATGGAAAAACAAAAACCGCGGGATAGTCAAAAGAATCCTGTACAATAAAACAACTTCTGGAGGCATCACGATCCCTGACTTCAAGCTCTACTATAGAGCTACAGTAATAAAAACAGCTTGGTATTGGCATAAAAACCGACATGTGGACCAATGGAATCGAATTGAAGACCCTGACATTAACCTGCACACCTATGAACATATAATTTTTGACAAAGAAGTCAAAAGTGTACAATGGAACAAAGAAAGCATCTTCAAAAAATGGTGCTGGCATAACTGGATATCAACGTGTAGAAGGCTGCAAATAGATCCATATCTGTCACCGTGCACAAAACTTAAGTCCAAGTGGATCAAGAACCTCAACATAAAATCCAACTACTCTGAACCTGCTAGAAGAGAAAGTAGGAAGTAGTCTTGAACGCATTGGCATAGGAGATCACTTCCTAAATATAACACCAGTAGCGCAGACACTGAGACAAACAATCAATCAATGGGACCTCTTGAAACTGAGAAGCTTTTGTAGAGCAAAGGATATGGTCAACAAGGCAAGGTGACAGCCTACAGAATGGGAAAAGAGCTTCACCAACCCCACAGGTGACAGAGGACTGATATCCAGAATATATAAGGAACTCAAGAAATTAGACAACAAAATGACCAACAGTCCAATTAAGAAATGAGCTATAGAACTAAACAGAGAATTCTTAATGGAAGAAACTCAAATGGATGAAAGACATTTAAGGAATTGCTCAACATCCATAAGCATCAGGGAAATGCAAATCAAAACAACTCTGAGATACCACCTTACACCTGTCAGAATGGCTAAGATCAAAAACACTGAAGACACTTTATGCTGGAGAGGATGTGGAACTAGGGGAACTCTCCTCCACTGCTGGTGGGAATGCAATCTTGTACAACCACTTTGGAAATCACTATGGCACTTGCTTAGAAAAATGGGAATCAATCTCCCCCAAGATCCCTAGCTAGGCTCTGGGTGGAGCTCCAGGAGTCTAATTAGTGAACAAGAGGAGGGTTTATATGAACAAGAATTGTTGCAACCAAGGTTGGATAAAGCACAGGGACAAATAGCCAAACGAATGGAAACACATGAACTATTAACCAAATGCTGAGGGGCCCCTATCTGGATCAGGCCCTCTGAATAGGTGAGACAGTTGATTGGCTTGATCTGTTTGGGAGGTATCTAGGCAGTGGTACCAGATCCTGGGCTCATTGCACAAGTTAGCTGTTTGAAACCTGGGACTTATGCAGGGACACTTGGCTCAATGTGAGAGGAGGGGACTGGACCTGCATGGACTGAGTCTACCAGGTCGATCTCAGTCCTCGGGGGAGGCTTTGCCCTGGAGGAGGTGGGAATGGGGGTTGGCTGGGGGGAAGGGGAAGGGGACAGGAAGGGTAGAACAAGGGAATTTGTGGCTGTTATGTAGAACTGAATGGTATTGTAAAATAAAATAAAAGGAAAAAAAGAAGTAATATGATTCTGGATGAAGTAATAAAAGCATGGATGATTTGTGTTGTAGACTAGGGCTTAAATCTCATCACCCATGCCACTCCTGCTACAGTGGACATAAGCTCATAAGATACTCAATATAAGAGATCATAATTTTCTTGAGTTCTTTATATATTTTATAGATTAGCTCTCTGTTGCCTGTGGGGCTAGTGAAGATCTTTTCCAATTCTGTATGCTGCTTTGTGTCTTATTGACAGTGTCCTTTGCCTTACAGAAGCTTTTTGGTCTCACAAGGTCCCACTTAATTATCGACCTCAGTGTCTCTACTACTGGTGTTATATTCAGGAAGTTGACTTCTGTGCCATTCTATCCAAAGCTATTACTCACTTTCTTTTACCTCTGACATACACAGAGACATACTGATGGGCAAAGCATGGACTGGAAAAATGATAAAAATAATGAGATGTCAAGACCTCTTTTTCTTAGAAAAATTAACACATGCAGATCACAGTAATGTCATATGACCAAAGAACAACAGAATGCCAGGATTCTATAAAGATATAAATGTGCTCATGTTAGAATTTGAATAATAACTGCAGCAGCTTTGTCCTGAAAATTTTTCCTGGGCACTCTGACCATTAAGAGTTAATAATACACTGCCTGGGACATGGAAAAATGCCAAGGTGGTTTGCAAATTTTGTTTTGGTATAGTGTCCTTGAAGCAACAAAAGCTACCAGCCTGAGAACAAGCTGTCATATGTCTCTAGATTCTAAAAACTCGGTTATGGGATTAATGAGTAAGAATGATAACTGTTTGTAAATGATATCAAAATGTGAGGGAAAATGATTGGAGATGGATGAATCTTCCTGAAAATGGGAAAAAAATGGGACCTTCTGGGTGGACTAGTGGGTGGTGTTAGGTGGGGATGGGAACTTGAGAGATTGGTTTAGAGGTGGCTGGATGGGAAAATCATTGAAAAAGATGACTGGAAAGGGGGTAGGGGACTTTTCAGGTACAGGCAGAAACCTGACGCAAGGTAAATTCCCATGAATGTACAAGGGTGACCACCAGGTAAGACTCCTAGCAATAGTAGATACAATCTGAACTTGCCATCTCCTGACATCAGATGGGTGAGTACCTCAACTGATATTAGAGAGCCTTCCTCTAGTAACTCATGAAAACAGATAAAGAGACTCTCCACCTAATATTAGGCCGAGCTTGGGGAATCCTGTTGAAGAGTGGGAGGAAGAATTGTAGGAGTCAGAGGGGTCAAGGACATTACAAGAAATTCCACAGAAGCAACTAATCTGGATCATAGGAACACCTAGAGTCTAAACAAAGAACCAGGGGGCTTGCCTGGGACTGATCTAAGACCCCTACATGTATTTTATAGTTGTGTAGCTTTGTCTATTTGTAGGACTCCTGACAATGGAAGTAAGTGCTGTTTTTATGCTTTGGCTGGCTCTTAGGAACCTATTCCTCAAACTGTATTGCCTTACCTTTTGGTGATACTGTGTTCCCTAAAATATTGTGCACCCTAGTAAACTTATCTGGGGTCAGAGAACAGAACAGCCACTAGACATAGAGACCAAAAAATGATGGTACACACACCTTTAATCCTATCACTTGGGAGGCAGAGATTCATCCAACTCTTTGTGAGTTTAAAGCCACACTGGAAACAGCCAGGCATGGTGACTCATGCCTTTAATCCCAGGAAGTGAGCCTTTAATCACAGAAAGTGATGACAGAAATCAGAAAGGTATATAAGACGTGAAAACCAGGAACTAGTTGGTTAAGCTTTCAGGCTTTTGAGAAGCAGTTCAGCTGAGATTTATTCTGGATGAGGACTCAGAGGCATCTGGTTTGAGGAAACAGAATCAGCTGAGGAATTGGCAAGGTGAAGTGGCTGTGGCATGTTTTGCTTCTCTGATCTTCCAACATTCACCCCAATACCTGACTCCTGGTTTGTTTTTATTAATAAGACTCTTTAGGATTCATGCTATATTACCTAGCCTAAACACATGGGGAGGTGCTTAGTCTTACCCTAACTTGATACACCATGCTCTGTTGATACCCATGCGAGATGTGCCCCATTCTGAACAGAAACAGAGAAGTGAACTGAGCAGTAACAGAAGTAGGCATGGAATGGGGGGAGATGAGGGAGGGGAATCTGCAGTTGGGGTATAAAATAAATTAAATGAAAAAAGGCTCACAATGTCTCTGTCTGGGTCAGGCTTTTATGATTCTTCCTCCTATTGTGTCATGAGTCAAATATTCTTATGATACTATAGTTTTTCAGTAAGCATCAAGATTCCAAGTCAGCCCTGGTTTGATTATCCTATATCTATGACTTAAGTATATGCTATCAGTTGCCTACTGGAAACATCATACCCTATGCCTTGTGTGAGACCTTGTCCAACCGTAAAGTAAAATGTATTCAAAAAAGATAACATAAGTTCACATCTGAACATAACACACACACACACACACACACACACACACACACACACACACACAAATTTAATCTTTTGAATCTTTAAACTCTATTATAGCAAATGCAGCATGACACCATCATGCATGTCATCATGAGATATTATTTTATGGCACCAATCCTTTGGGGACATAAACACACATCTACTCACACAAGCTAGACAAATGATAGTAGAACAAAGTAAAGACATGATAAAATTATGTTTTGGTGAACCGATGATTGAACTGAGGTTAAATATAGGAGTATGGTTATAGGGTTACATACCAGAGAAGAAATTACAAAAGAGATTTTGGCAAACAACGCTCACCTACCAAGTGTGAAACTTAGGAATCAAGACACCTAGAGCACACTGTACAATTTGTCAGCAGCTCAAAAGGTTGGGTGATCTACTTTTCAGTGATTCTGATGGGTCTGAGTCTCATCTAGGCCATTCAGCTGTTTCTATGTCTTCTCTATGGAGCATGCCTAGTATGACTGTTAGGGAGCTAGCTTGTCTGAAAATGGCTTCCTTTAGTTTTTGAAGCATATATATTCAGCCATGGAGAGTCCTACAGAAATGTGATAAATTTCAGGGTCTTATTTACTGCCTGACCTTCAAAGAGCTTTCCAGAAGAATGGAGTTCTTCACCTTCCATTAGTACATCTTGTTTCACATTCTCTTTGACATTCATCTTAGTAAACTTTCATCCAAGATAAAAGTATTTCATCTTAGAAGAAAAGGCTTCATAATAGATGTTTGACTTCATAGTACTTCTCCATACAGTATACTTTCTAAGATGAGCTTTCATTTTTTTATTTATAAAAAAAAGAGAAGTCCAAGATTTAAATAAAATCTAAATACTAAAATATCATACAAGATCAAATTGAATTGCAATTATCTTTTTTATGCTAGAAAACCCTTAAATTTTCAGTCATGTAAGAAAAATATCCATTAAGCAAATGATTCCAACAATTATCAAATGTACACTATACATTGTCAAAAGAAGACATGGCATAGGAAGGCAAAGACTAGGGTAGTGTTCTATAACTCTGGAAATCTAACAATCACAGTTTTCTTTAGCAGGCTTGGGCAAGAGCTCTTTTTGTGAAGTTTTTTCCTCATAAACTTACAGACCAGAATTTGATCCCCAGAACTAACATAAAGATGCTTGCCATGATGCTATGCACTGGAATCCTATAACTGAACAGAAAGACACAGGAAGATCCCTATGTGTCTGGCTAGACAATTTATCGTAATTATTGAGATTCAGAGCAACAAGACAGACTTTTAAAAATGAGGTCAACAGCATTCATGAGAATGAAATTATGGCTGTTGTCTAGTCTCTATAACTGTGCACACATACCCACAAACACACATACATAAAGACAAAAAAACTGAGACCACCACAAAATTAGAGGACACACTTCCATTTTATAAATCTATTCATTAAATACACATTGATGTAGGAGTTATAGCTTTAGTCTCCTATCAGATCAGCAAGGAAATCTGACCAATTTAAGTGATTTCCCTGAAAATAACCACAGGGACTGCTGGCTATGAGTGTTCCTGATGGTGGATTTAGAACAAAACTATCCATGTGAGGAAGACCAAAACCAACTGCACACGTCTCTGGATTTCTCTACAAACTGAGGGTGCAGGGGGAAAGTTGTTGAAGGAAGATGTACTTGATTTTGTTCTGTACCTTCTGACTGAGGTAGCAAGAGAAAATGTGTAAATTTTTCCACATTTCTTCCACACACAGATGTGGGGAGAACATAAAATGTCTAAAATTCTTTAGGACATGGTTTAGATCATACCTAAGGCTAAATTTAACTCTGATAAATTGTCCTTTTCTTATATTTTTGGTTGTGAGCCTAGCCTTTAATGGCTGAGCCATCTCTTCAGCCCTAAACTGTCCTTTTCTTAAGGGTTAGGACCTGTGGACCAGAGACTGACCCTGATCTCTTCTGCTGACATTTTTGTGGGATTTAAGAAATCCATACACCAGTGGTTCTCAACCTTCCTACTGCTGCAACACTTTAATACAGTTCCCCATGTTGTGGTGATCCTCCATCATAAAATTTTGTTGCTACTTCATAACTGTAACTTTGATACTGTTATGAATTATAATGTAAATACCTGTTATCCAGGTTATCTGATATGTGTCCCCCAAAAGGATAATGACCCATAGATTGAGGAGCACTGTCACATGCCCTTGCTTTGCCAAGATTCTTTTTCTTTTTTGGTGCATAAAGAGCTGAATCTTCTCCTGTCTTTTTGGAGATAGCTGTTGATCTTCTACATAACAGTTAGACACAGTATAACATATAAGTGAAAAAAATTGTTGACAGGTTGATAGTCAAATATTGGGTACTTTGACTGTGTTCAAATTATACTGTTGTCAATCAGAGCTAAACAACATTGTGATACACTAAGAGATGCTTTCTATGATCCTAACAACAAAGCAATCAAGATGACCAAAGAAAAGAAATTGGTTTCAGTTCAGAAAGATACTAAGACATCAAATTATCCTGTTTGATCCTGGCCCACAACTATAGCTGAAGCCTGTGGTAATATTGTATCCCCCAATATATTGTGGACTGTAATAAAATTATCTGGGAGCAGAAAACAGAACAGCCACTAGACAGACATAGAGGCCAGCAAATGGTGGCACACACACTTTTAATCCTTCCATTCCTTACACAGAGATCCATCCAGATGTCTGTGAGTTCAAAGCCGTACTGGAAACAGCCAGGCATGGTTACACAGACCTTTTATCCCAGAAAGTAATGTCAGGAAGCAGAAAGGTATATAAGGCATGGTTACCAGGAACTAAAGCCTTTCTAAGATTTTAGCTTTTAGCAGCAGTTCAACAGAGATCCATTCAGGTGATGACTGAGAGGCTTCCAGTTTGAGGAAACAGGATTGGTTGAGCAGTTGGCATGTTGAGGAACCTGCTAGAAGAGAAAGTAGGAAGTAGTCTTGAACGCATCGGTATAGGAGATCACTTTCTAAATATAACACCAGTAGCACAGACACTGAAAGAAACAATCAATCAATGGGACCTCTGGAAAGACTATTTGGTTGTTCTTCACAAACTAGTGGTAAGTCCCTATTGTTTAGTTTAGTCAACACTTACTCAAGTCATTGAAAATGGAGAAGTATAGCTGGTACATATTTAGAGATTTTATGCCTACTGACTAGTATTCATGTTACTGGAAGAAATACTGCACTGCCTGCTGCCAAGAGAAAAAGGTAAACCAAACCCAGCTACAAAACAGTATATCTACAATTATGACATGCCTGTAAGATGGGCTAGTCCAATAGTGGCCATAAATCTTGTGAGACCAATCAACCATTGCATGATTGGACTAAAGGTCCACTCTCTGGAATGGAATGTATCCCCAAAACTTCCTGAGTAGCCAAGCACCTAAGAAAGAAAGTTCAAGGACCTAGAGCAACACCAAATACTACTATTCTACTATAGGAAATTAGTAATAAAGTGACTTCTAATGACATTCTGCAATAATGATAGAAAGAAAGTGTAGAAATAATGGTACATAAGTAAGAGGATGATTTGGGGAAGGAGAAACTGAAATCAGAAAGTATTGTAGGAAAATACATTTTCAAATATTTCATGTATTGTATTTTCATGCCCCTGTCCCCTGCTCACAGATATATGTACCCAGCCCATACACACATCACCACACTTAGCTTTGTGTTCTCATTTAAAAAAAATCAGTCCAATTATTACTAAGTATATACACTAATTGTGCATGCATCCATGGGAGCAAGTTAGACATAATAATTGTTAGAACACTGAAGATACCTAACTCTCCCAGCAGCTATCAATTGCCTACATTTCCATAGTTATTGCTGTGACTTAGTACATATTTCATTTTTCCATGCTTAAATTTTGCACAGCTAGACTTTGTGAAAGTTATCCACATGATGTTAAAACACTATAATTCATATTTGCAAATTTCATATTCATTCCAGCAAACACTGTTTCCTTTCAGTTATCCATGACCCCAAGTTCTTCTGTTCATTACTACTAGTCATGCTTAATGATCTATGAGGTTTGGGATGAGGGAGGTGTGATATAGATGTCCCACTTAGGGTAGAACACTCTGCACTCATTAATTTTCTATACCTTAACCAGTTATTCATCTGTGTTTTAAACCAGCTAATTACAAAAAGAAACAACATATGCTTCATTTGAGATATGTATCAAGAGATGGGTATAAAATGACTCATCAGGACTTGGTTTAATACAATATGCTTTCAGTAGAATAATTGTAGTAGGTTCTCCATACAGACCCACAAATTGAGTGGCCACAGTCTGTGTCCCTGATAACTCTTTTAGGTATAGGTTTTATTTTGAAAAGATGGGCTGAAATCCTGAAAGCAAGTGGTAGATTCCTCCCATTACATTTACACCACTGTCGCCCCAGTAGGCTTGTCTTAGCAACCTGGTCATTATTGTATCTTACAGGGTTCCAGGAATGACAATGTGGATGATTCCATTTATCTCTGGTGGCATGATTATGAAGTTCTAGCACTATCAAGATAGCCAATAATGATGAAGCTTTCGGTACCTATTAGCTTGACAATCCATTTGTTTTGTCTCACGTATATCATGAATAACTAAAATAAATATTTTACAACAGCCATCCTACTCAAATCATCAGAAGAATCAACATAATTCCAATCAATCTTGTAAAAAAAAAATACTATTGAATCTCATGTGCAAATACAGAAAGCAATGATAGGTAAGACACTGATCAATAAAATGAAAACTGCTTAAAGATTCACCATCCAAAATACAAGTTACAGTGCTGAGATATAATAATGAAATCAGCATAATACTGACAGAAAAACACATTCATTGACCAGTGGATTAGAATTGAGGAGAAAACTAAAAGCTCAAACTTCAACAACCACCTGATATCTGACAAAGAAAACACATATTGGAGAAAGGCAGTATCTTGAACCATTGATACTCCCATTAAATTAAATAGCTACATTAAGAAGAATAAGATTAGGTCTTTATATGTCTAACTTAACACAACTCAATTCCAAATACATCAAAGGATTCAACATAAAACATGGTATCAGATCCTGACATAGTAGGACATTAAGATTAATGTTGAAGGTTCAGGCAATAAAAGACACCCCTTCCCCATTTGAATAGATCATAGTACCAACTGTATTAGACCCAAAATTGACAAATAGTAAGTACCACATCAAGCAAAAAGAATCTCTACAGAAAAGAGAATACAATTTGGGTGAAAATGTAACCTACAGAATGTGGAAAAATCTCTTTACATGTATCCTTCTGACAGAGGATTAACAGATAGCATCCTAAGTATACTGTAAACAAAACAGTAATACTATAGGAAGATATGGAAGTAAACAGAAAATTCTGAGGAAGACTGTTTTTTTTTTTAGTGTTAAGCATCTCTAGGCACCAGGAAAATGCAAATTAAACTTTGTTATTTTATGTTGCAGTAGAATAATGACAAGAGTAAGAAAAAAATGAATACACCTACAAAGATAGCTAAGACGTTAACTGGATTTGCTGCTCTTACAAAAGACCAAGACTCAATGGCTAACCCCAGTAGTATCCTACAGTGATCTGTGATGTCCATCCAAGGTGATCCCACTGACTGTTACTAATACCTAAGTCTTTTTAGATCTGTGGTATAAATGCATGAATTCAGGGTAATACACATCCATACAAAATACAATTTCAAAAATAAGTACAAGTAAAATTTAAAAGGCTGAGTAGAAATGCATGCACTTATGAATGAGGAAAGAGGAATTACAATTCAGAGCTGATGGGGGTGCAATTTGATAAGGCCACTGTGGAAATCAAAGTCGATTTCCCTAAAAATGATAGCAATAGTTCTTTCACATAATCCAGCTATAACAACCTCGGACATATTTCAAAAGGACTCTATGCCTGACTATAGTGATACCTACTCATCTATATTTTATGATGCTCTATGCTCTACTCATGTCATAGAAACAGCCTAGATGTTGATAAACTGATAAATGGATATTGAAAATTCAATTAGATCAGTGGTTCTCAATCTTCCCAATGATACTACTTTTATCCAGTTTATCATGCTGTGGTGAACCCAAACCATAATTATATATGCTGGTACTTCAAGATTATAATTTTGATACTGTTATGAATTATAATATAAATATATGATATGCAGGATATCTGATACTCCACTCTTATGAAAGTGTCTTTGGTCAACAAGGGGCCCTGAACCACAGGTTGTGAATTTGTAATACAAATTGCTAAATGGTCTTATAATTAAAAAAAATACCCAAGCCAGACATTGGGGTGAAAGCTGAAAGATCAGAGAAACAGAACAACCACAGGAAACCTCACCTCACCAACTCCTAAGCTGATCTTGTTTCTTCAGACTGAAAGACTCTGACTCCTCACCCAAATGGATCTCAACTGAACTGCTGTTAGTTTCTGTCTCCTCACACACTATATACCACTCTCTACCCAGTCATGTCATTTCCTGTGATAAAAGTATGTGTTTTCCATGCAAAGGCATGAGAGCTCAAGTGCTGGGATTAAAGGCATGTGCGACCACTGCATGACTCTGTTTCCAGTGTGGCCTTGAACTCACAGAAATCCAGATGGATCTCTGCCTCCCAAGTGGTAGGATTAAGGTTGTGTGCCACCACTGTCTGGCCTCTATGTCTAATCTAGAAACTGGCTCTGTCCTCTGATCCTCAGATAAGTTTATTAGGATACACAATATATTGGAGTACACAATATATCACCACATGAATCACTGAATAAATCAGTTGGATACTTTCAACAATTAATGAAAATGAAATTTACAGATCATGGATGGAGCTAGACACAATTATTGTTAGTTTGATAGCATTGTTAGATACCACAGATTTATCCTTAACTCACACCCTGAATGCTGATTGATTTCGAGAAATAGGGAGTTTGTGGAGCACAGATACAGGTAATACATAGATCCCAGTAACACTCAAATTCACCAGAAGCAAATAGTTCTGATTCAAAGCTAGTCCCCAACATAAAAAACTAAAAAAAAAAAAAAAAAAAAAAAATAAAGACTAGAGTATGACTTCACAAGATACCTGAATATCAAACAAACTGTTCAAAATAAATATGCAGATCTGGATGTAGATTTAAAAGCCACAACATAGATGAAAACTTTGAAATGAATTCTACACACACACACACACACACACACACACACACACACACACACACACACACAAACATTAAGCCCATGATAACCCACATGAAGCTACTGTACAATTCTTACAGCATATAGCAAAAGGTCTGTATGTCTTACAATTACAATAGTGATATCTACACATCCATGTCAGTCCTGCTCTATTCACTACCCAAGACATGCAAACACCTATAGTATGTATGTTATACTTGTGTTTATGATATTCTGTATATTGATATATATTTAAGATTATTGTCATATTGCATATTGCACTATATATTCCTACCTCTGTTATAAATACCTTGTGTATTGTCACAATTTTGAAGTCATCGTTCTTCATCATACATTTGCTTATAGACTGTTTACCTTGTTTACGTGTAATGTTTCGGGAGATAAGACTTATAGATTTCAGTCACCTATGCCTGTCATCTCTATAGTTACGTTAGTTAGGTTATCCAGATTTACAGATACATAGCTCAGATGGACAGGTAATCTTCAAACACTTCATAGACCTAGAGAATAAGGCATTTAAATAACTTAGAATTCTGTTGACGTGAGACACAATTGCTCCTGGCTGTACCAATTTGATTCTGAGAGAATATTGGGCTTCTAAGACATTTCCATTTGGAAGTTTGTCTTCTTGGCACAAAATGGCCTACTGGGCAAAGAACTGCCCTTGCCATGATGGCTGACAGTACAAATGCAATGCTGTCCTTTCTGGACAAGCGGGACACAAGGAAAGTGACCACTGTACTCTACCAAGACAGGGTAAGATGGTCTTTCAGAATTCCTGCTTCTGAAAATGGTCTGTCAGATACTCTAGGCCTGTAGCCAATTTGAATGCACCAACAATGCTGAGAAACATTAGGTGACTGTCCAGACTTGCCTAATTAGAAAAAAATGGCAGGTTCAGGCTCCATATTCTTCATTGCTAGAAGTCCTTGCTAAGACTGCCCTCATAGATATCAGGATCTTTGCAGTGCACTAGATTTCCACATCATTGCCCAAATCAGGTTGGTGTGGAGGGGACAGGGAGAGAGAGTATGGGGAGAGATGACATGAATTAGGGCACAATGTAATCTTATCTAGCAGTTTAGAAAAATAAAATTTGCAGGTACATGAATGGAGCTAGAAACAATAGCTTTTAATGAGTTAGCCCTGACCCAGAAACACAAATATTCCATTTCTCGCATTTGTGAGTATTAGTTTTGAATCTTCAGATTTGTGTATCTTATTTGTGTTGTGTGCACTATTCCTAGGGATACTTGAATAGACATCTACTCACCAATGACAGACTAATGTAGGGATATAACCAAAGTCCAACTTGGTAAATGAGTGAATTTCACTGTGGCTACCCTATAGGAATCTGTATGAAGTGATGCTTACAGGAACAGAAATGAATCAAAGCGCAAACTGCCATAACCAATCCTGGCATGTATGACATTTCACAAAAGCTGGAACAATGAAGCATACTATCCAACCTTCAAGCAGCTCAATGGGTTGCAGTGTATCCTCTTCAGAATTTGCACTTTGAGCTCTTCTAAAAGCTTTGCTGGTCTGTGACTATTACATGTAGCCTGGCTCCTCTCTGCTTATTTCAAGTAGCTTGACTAATCTGTCTTCCATAGACAGTTTTGCTTTCCAGCTTATATACTCTTGTGGATAGAGGTACTTAGGGAATCTGGTCAATTTCATGGAAATTCTGAAGCTAATTGAGTTGTATATTTCCTGTAATAATATGCTTCCCTGTGAGACAGAAAGTTTACCTCCCCTTGAACATTCCTTTCTTTTACTTCCCTGTAAATATCCCATGTTTCATTGAGCTTCCTTGCAATATACAAGCTTTTAACCTTGGAAGAAACTGCTACAAGATAATTTGAAGTACTCACATTATGTCCAAAAATTAGTAATAGTCCATGGACAGCTGGGAGTGGTTTCTTTCAAGGGCGAGAAGTTAAAATGCAGATATATGATAGGTTAAGGAAATAATGGAATAAGAAATGTTATATGAGCAAGAATTTTTGAAACCAAGGTTGGATAAAGCACAGGGACAAATAGCCAAATGAATGGAAATACATGAACCAAAGGCTGAGGGGCCCCCAACTGGATCAGGCACTCTGAATAGGTGAGACAGTTGATTGGCTTTATCTGTTTGGGAGGCATCTAGGCAGTAGTACCAGATCCTGGGCTCATTGCATGAGTTAGCTGTTTGAAACCTGGGACTTATGCAGGGACGCTTGGCTCAATGTGGGAGGAGGGGACTGGACCTGCCTGGACTGAGTCTACCAGGTTAATCTCAGTCCTCGGGGGAGGCTTTGCCCTGGAGGAGGTGGGAATGGGGGTTGGCTGGGGGGAAGGGGAGGGGGGCAGGAAGGGGGAGAACAAGGGAATTTGTGGCTGTTATGTAGAACTGAATGGTATTGTAAAATAAAATAAAATTAAATTAAAAAAAAATGTTAAACGATGTGAGGGCTTATAGGGCAGGACAGAAAAAGAAATACAGGTAGATAACACTAAAGGCTTTCAGAAAAAGTAATGTGAAAAATCTTAATTTAGAAGTTTCCTAAAATATAAGCATATGCATATATTTTAAAAAGCTAAATGGAATCTTAATATAGAAGTTTCCTAAAATATAAGCATATGCATATATTTTAAAAAGCTCAATGGTGGGACAACCATATCTATATTAGACACCACAAGCTAACAAGTAAAAGACCTCTTGTTAGGAATGGGTCACTTCTATCAAAATTGTTGGCCAATGAGAGGCCTCATAGACTGTCAAACAATACAGGTTATTGCCATTGGTCTGAGTTACCCGCTAGAACATGATGATTCAACCCTATCACTGAAGACTACTTTACTGAGCCATAGTAAAGCCTTGTGAGTATGTTGGTTTATTATTTACTAACCTAAGAATATTTTTGGTAATTTCTGGCAAATAGAATAATAAAATACAGGAAAAGAAAGTTCATGAATATTTACACCAAGCTTTATTTATCTCACTGTCTTCTTCTGGGTTTTCCAATACTCAGTTATTCTAGTCTTCAGTTTCTTTGTCTGTTTTAATCTTTGCTTCTTTTATCCTAGAGTTGTGGCTAGTGATGTTCCTGCTATTCTGTTTCTTTCCTTTTAGCCAAGCTGACTTTCTTACATTGACTTTTTTGGGTAACGACTTCATGATATCTCAAATTTTTCCTGGACTCAGTCCGTGTCTACCAACTTCACCAGTCCACAAACCCCAAAACTGGATTAATTTTATTTTATTTTCCACATCTAAAGTATTTCTTTCAGTCTCCAAATTGCCTTCAATACTTACATTGACATCCATGGTCCTTTATGATACAGCCATGAATCTTCCTGCTGAAATTATGAATCCTCTATAAAAACCAGGCTTATCCTGGGATTACCCTGGAGTAATGTGTATATTATAATATCATAGGAGATTATTAGTACCCATTTAGAGGAAACATGAGTTATAATTATTTACTACTTCTCTAAAGTGCTATATATGTGACTACCTCAGAGTTTTGTACATAATCAGAATAGTTATATCATAGAATATTCAAGAAAAATTGTTCTTGGTGATATCTTCCTATTTGTCAGTGTTCCATCATGGTTTCAGGTGTCCAGCTCTAAACCATCAGCATGTTGAAACTCTGCTTTCATATTCTCATTTTCATTAACCACTGAAATACTTCTGATTTATTTTGACTGAGTACATCAGTCATTATATTAATCCATATTATATTAAATGAAAGAAAAGACACTTAGAATTTCACATTAAAACTGTTGTTTCTAAAGAATTGGATTTTATTGTATAAAAGAAATCCATTATAGCCATGCATGCACTGAGAAGAAATAAAAGCACTACAGTTCTGGTTCCACAAGGCTCATGTCAGCAGGACATTACAGGGTTATGCAGTCAGCACTCATTCAGTAAAACACTCATTTTTAAAGACCTCTCGGCATCTCAGCAACTTAAAATAAGCGTCGATCTTATGAGTATCCCTTCTCAGGCAGCGGACCAGGTTATAAAGGTTAAAAAGGCGTGTGTCTTCATCAGGTGACTGCAAGTCTGCCAGTCCAGACCAGGCAGGGTAGGGATCTTTTTCAACTTTCTTCTGGCTCTAAACAGCAAATGGACAGGTATTATTCGCATTATCCCCTCATGAGTTCTGTTTCTCTCTCTCTCTCTCTCTCTCTCTCTCTCTCTCTCTCTCTCTCTCTCTCTCTCTGTGTGTGTAATAAGCATGATTTGGATGTCAGTGGTCAATTTTGGGTAAAGTTCCTCCAGTAAAATCTACTTTGATTTTTGAGCAAGCTGTTCTTACTTTTATCTGGAACTCATGGCAGATCTCCTTAAGTCTGAGTCATTATTCTAAAGGCTACAAAGTGAAGACACCTCATAACCCATTTGACACAAATTCTGGAACTGGACTCAAGTCCTTACACATGGAAGGAAGGCACTTACAGACATGAGATATCTCCCAGTGCACATTCCATGTAAATTTTTAATTAATTTTGGTAAAACACAGAAGACTATAAATTTATAATGAGAAATCCTGGAAATTTGGGTAAATGCATTAGAAACCAAAACATAATTTGGAGACAAGCATATGTATTTTCTGACATGCCACTGATCTCAGATGAGATAGATCCATACGCAAGTGGACAGGAGGTGCTATTTGGATACATATATGGAATTAAGTAAAAGATCATGAAAAGGCTAGTATCAGGACTTTCCTTTTGAGGAATTTTACATGTTTTCAGTACTTTCCTTGT
Organism: Peromyscus leucopus; assembly: GCF_004664715.2. Lineage (NCBI taxonomy): Eukaryota > Metazoa > Chordata > Mammalia > Rodentia > Cricetidae > Peromyscus > Peromyscus leucopus. The sequence continues at coordinate 36,206,954 of NC_051067.1, forward strand.
TGTGTCCTTCATACCATATTAGTTCTGGTAGAGTGTCCTGATACTTTCCTTCCTTTCAGGTAAATCCATTCTACATTTTATATACTCAATTGAATCCTTGAACATGAGCAGTATATTTCACTTAACGTACTGTGTGCAGGCAATCCGAGCAGCGACTGTTATATGATCAACTGCACATTAGGCTGTAGTGTCCATCCCATCCAGGAAAACTACTGTTGAAAGGACTATGAGACACAAAACTATTTTCTACAGATCACTGTCCTAAGGGCTTATTAAGTGACCGTGTAATTGAGAATCTCAAAATTCTTTTTGAATTGCATAATTCACAAATTTATAAATAGATTGACCAAAGACTCATGTTGAAACAGCTTACCCTGCTAAGTATGATCTTCATTCCTTCCTGAAGCACACGGGTTCTGTTCCTCACAGCATTGGCTCTTTTAAGCATTTTATCAGAAGCTCCAGGGAGGTTGGACACTGCAGAAATCAGGTGTTTCAGCGGTTCTTCCCAGGCATGGGAAATATTGATCATTGTTTTGAGAAGGTCTTCAGTCTAGGAAAACATCATTGAATATCACCTTAAACTAAGTGACATACAGCTGTGAAGATAGATACTTGTGGATTTTTCACAAGGGAGGCAAACTACACTGTATTTTTATTAGTAGTAATATATGTTAATGACTTCAAAATATATAAATATTACCTGAAAATAAAATTTCAGCTACTGAATTCTACTTTGCTAAATAAAACAAATTGGGTCTTAATAATTTTGACTGTTCAAAATGATCATATTTCATTTTTCATTTACATTCTACCATTTGTCCTAGTTATTTGAATTGTTCTCTTTGATTGCTTACCCTGCCTATGAGAAAATTACGTTTACAGGGCTCAGGAGGTGTCCAAAATACGATAGATATTACATAGATGCCAACAATGTCAGGAGTTAAAGCTTCAAATCATTTCTATACTACTGCATCAAATTGGTCTCTCATATACTTACTTGAGAATTTTTTACTGTGGTAGAATATTAAAACAGGTGACTTCAGACAAAATACTTATCAAAATCAAATCCTACTTTCCGTGTATCTGCATGATTCCTGCTGCCCTTGATTCTAGAGGAGTTGCATATTGACTTATACAGAAGAAAAATATTTTAAAGCATTCCAGGCATTGGTAGAAATCAGAATGGAATTTTGATCTAGTAACTGTTAATACAAGGCCAGAGTCATACAAAATAAATTCCTTAGTTATCTGTTTACTATAATGATTGTAAGTACTCTTACAGGCTATGAAAATAAAGACTAGAGAAGAGTCAACTATAATCTAAATAAAAAGTTTATAAATGAAATGGAGTCACCAATGGTGATAACCAACTTATTGCTAGCAGTATTAAACAAAAGAAGTAAGAATGTTTACATGATATGAAAGAAGTTTAGTATAAATTGTTACTTGATGTACAAGGGAAATGACTTCTGCATACTGTTTGGAGCCACAGTTCATTGTCTTCTCAAAAGTACTATTATCAGAGGCTATTTATCAACATTAAATATTTCATTGTCAACAGTGTGCTGTTTATGTTGTGTAGAAAAGCAATCTGTATAAATATTTTGTTCTGTGTCTTTTTTCTTTATTATAAACACACTTTATTCATGAGAATATCATGTATATGAGTTATTTGTCTTGATAACACCTGATTGACTGCAAAATTAGTCTGTGAATTGGCTATATATATTAAGTTTATATAAATACAACTGATGTTTATGACAGGTAGCCAGAGTGAAGAGATCATAACACATATACATGAAATCTTTAGAGTTATGTAGATGTCTTCAAAACAGAAGTCACCCAGAGGAACATGATATAGTATAGAGAAGAGTCTTTTGTACAGTTAAGATGTAGGTAGGAAAAGGCAGAAGATCAGTCAGTGAAGACTGTATAAATTAGGATGGAACAGAAATAGGTGCAGGAGAGTTTAGAAAAATAAGGAGAATGGGCACATGACTTAGTTTAGTAATGTGATCCCAGAGGAGAATCCTTTAGTGCTATATTCCATGAAAACAAAGGGATTTGCACTTACTCTATATGTATATTTCTATATTAAAAATAAGTGTCCAGTTCAGATCAAAAGTTCCCTGGGAAAAGCAGAAGGTGTTGGTAAAAATGGTTTTTTTTTTTATAAGACAACTAAAATTCTAGGGCAAAATGATTTGGCAGGCATTTTAGTTAGTGCTAATGTTATTATCTGTATGATGTGATTGTTCCCTGACAGTCACATCTTTTATCTATTGGATCAGAAATTACCACACCTCTTGTTGGCTTAGTAATTACACAGAGCACAATTACCTTTGTATAGGATAATCTGTTTCTTAAAAAACAGGGAGGAAACCTACTTTTGTTTCATGGGCTTCCTCTCGAGATTGTGGAGTATGGATGGAAGCAGTGTGGCATGGGCTGAGCGTCCTGTACTTGATCCAACTGCTATTGAAATATTTCAGGTCCTGGAAGAAATTAAATGATTTAGTTTACTGAGGATTTAGAATTGAGTAGAAACAAAATTCTATGTTTGCTAACCCTACATTTTTGATATTTAAGAACAAAAATTGAAACAGCACAATGATGGAAACCCCATCTGCCTACCTTTCATCCCCCTTTCATATGCAATCTACTTGACCATCCTCTCAATCTCTTGCCCTTTTTACTGCTCCCTTGTATTGTACTTGCTAATGTTATTATTTGGAAAGAAAGCACTAAGATGCACCCAAACTTCTAATTATTTACATCTTCAAGTATCAGTTTTTCTAGGCTGACTGTCATAGAATTTTTACTATATATCCATATTTAAAATAATTATTTTTCATTGGCACAAACTGATTTTTTAAATAAGAACTGATCATTCTTAACTTGGATCTCAAATATCACCACGTTTAAATAAAATAAAAAGTTCACGATAAATGTAGGAGTCACAAATGTTGTTACAATCAGCAATTAACCATTCAATTCTAGATACATTTTAAAGAAATATTCAGCAATGATTGAAGTAAGATTTCACATAAATATTTATTTATTTATTTTTATTTATTTATTTATTTTTTTGATTTTTCGAGACAGGGTTTCTCTGTGTAGCTTTGCGCCTTTCCTGGAGCTCACTTGGTAGCCCAGGCTGGCCTCGAACTCACAGAGATCCGCCTGGCTCTGCCTCCCGAGTGCTGGGATTAAAGGTGTGCGCCACCAACGCCCGGCTCATAAATATTTAAAGTTTCTATACTAATGATATGAAGGATATCCTTGCTTAAGACATTTCATAAGAAAATACAAATTCTAACAATCAAAGAATTTAAAAGAGTTAAAGCATTCTTAGAAATGTTGTGCAGTTAGAAGATGAGGAGAGAAGAGTAAGAGGTATGACAAAACTAGTATGAGAAAATAACAACAAGAATGTATATTCCCTATAAATATAGAGATATGAAATCTATATGCTCAATTTTCAATGGACATTTGTTTTGTTTCCTCACTACAGGCCCTGATAGATGAGTTATATCCCTGAAGAAGAGGGAATTTATTGTGTGTCTACAGTAGCCCTTCAATTTCACTAAGATACCCATTGCTGAAAATGATAAGCTGGGATTGTTTGGATTTACAAACTTATCTGTAGCTATTTTCTTTTATTATGTTTTTCACTGTTTACATGATTTCAATTTCCTTAGGTTTATTTCTCTCCACTCACCCAACTAACTTCAGTTCCCTTGCACTAGTTATCTTCAGATCAGTAAGTCAGGAATGCTCATCAAGACAGAACCCAGGGTGTATGACCACAAAACCAAAAATTCCAGTGAAGAAATTCAAAGTTGTTATTGTTAAAACTAGTAAAGGAAAATTTGAAATATCATTGAATTCTTTACAGTTTTTGAGATTTTATGAAACTTTATATTTTGCCCTTTATACATTTTGCTCTATGATACTTTCTATTACCTATAAATTGAATTATTTGAATTTGGATACATGACTCATTCCAATTTAATTAGTGATTAGCTATGTGAAGGAACTTTTAGAAAAGAATATAGAGGCAAGAATATTACTTACAAATTCATGGTATAAATCTGCAGCCAGAAAATATGTGGCATGAGACTGATCAACCCCTCGATAATACAGGTCTTCAGTGGACACAAAGCCACTTGGTTTGGAGGCCACATGCTCCCAAAGGAGCAGATTTGACACCATCAGCAACATACATACCCCTGCTGTCAGAGAAATGGCAATGAGGTGATCTATACAAATCAGGTTACAACAGTTAAACAAGCTGGGAATGTGTTCTGAGGGTCCTCTGATATGTGATTTGGGTTGATATACCTTACTAGAGCATTCACATTTACAACTGGTAAAATACAGAGATAGCTACATTTTTCCAGTAAAAGTTTGACATGTGGGAGACTTTTCACAGTTTGCATTTGCTCCAAAAGAGCTTTTCAAATTTGCAAACACATGGAGTTTGATTTAACATGAACCACAGCCTTCAAGTTACTATCTGCACACATCTGAAATTCTAAAGAATTTATGTTGTCTTTCATTTTTATTAAATACATTATTATTGTAACTAATTCATTTTCCTTGTATATATCATCTAAGAATGAGGTGATTTGATAGTTTATTCAGGTTGATACATGTGAGCAGATATCCAAGCTGAGCACACAAATTAATTATAACTTCCTATTTCTGTGCTTAAAGCAGTTTACCACTTATTTATTCTCATTTTCACAATGTATACTAATTTATTATAATATAAATTGAACACTTTAAGATGTATTATTATTATTGTTGTTGTTGTTGTTTTTTCGAGACATGGTTTCTTTGCGTAGTTTTGGTGCCTATCCTGGACCTTCCTCTGTAGACCAGTCTGGCCCTGAACTCATAGAGATCTGCCTGGCTCTGCCTTCACGGTGCTGGGATTAAAGGTGTGCACTGCCACCATGCAGCTGAGTTGAATTATTTTTAGTATAGACTGTGACTTTTGAAATGGAAGAGATTATAAAACTGATGACTCTTAAGTATCAGTAATGGTGTCCCATTTTACACTCCTGTTCATAAAGACAACACAATATAACTCTGAGAATTGCCTGTGTCTGCAACACAAGGAAGTTTGTATTTAAAAAATCTGAGCTCAAACTTAATCAAGAAAGTAAAATATAGAGAGATCTTTCAGCTGTGTGCTGACTTGTCTCTAGATTAAGCATAACCAAATATTAGTCCCCTCCAAAATACATAGCAGATCAGACCAACGAAAATCTACTCTACAAACAAACTTGATGTAATATACACTAAGGGTTACATAGACTCTAAGACGTACCCAGTGAATGGCTACTTACCAGAGCTTGGTAAAGTCAAAGCAAGCGGCATCTTGACCCACCACAGTACGAACTTCAACTCGGGAAAGCTGCTTCACCTGAGTGCTGCCTTCAGTCAACTTTCCACCTCCCATATATACCACCAAATTGTACCCAAAGCCAGACAGAGCTGGGGGCCAGATTGAATCAGTGTCTATAAATCTGCGACATTCTTCCCTCAGGGTTTATTAACACCCTCTTTACATTTACCACAGTTATATGTCAATATTTGTCACACTGCATTTTCCCCAGATGGTCTATAGAATGCAAGTCATTCTCTAAATCAGAAAAGCCACCTCTGTTCATTGGTTACTTATTTTCAGGTAAGCAGGGGAAAAGACTTTCCCAAACTTTTTCCCTAGTTAAATGTCTTATATGTCTGTCATGTCTTCTGCAATGTTTCCTAGTGTTTCTGGTAATGATAAATGGTTTCCATAATCTACCCTATCTCCACATAAATCAACCATTAACACTGTAAAATATTTATCTCAATAAATAACAGTTCCAGTAATCAACAGGTCTAAACACAAATGTTTAGAAGGCATTTTGACAAGAACTTCATACCCATTGATGAAAAGTCTACTTATAAATGCAGATCATGACATTTTTAGGCACCTTATTTTTGCTGTCTTAAAATATAACATATTGATTGTTTTATGTGTTTTGAGACTTAGAACATAGCCGACAATTGTTGGTTGCACTGGCAACTGCTGTGCCATAGTTTTCCTACTTACTACACCCTATCAATGTTGCTGATGGCTGTATCATGTCACTGAATTATAGCAATTTTAGGCAATTATCCTGAAGTTGCTAAATTGTGACCAGGATCACCATGAAAGTTATTCCAAATTGTAAAAGATTCTATATCATAGCAGCTCAAAAATTTTATTTTACTTGAGCAAAATATTCAAATTCTTTAGGATTTGGACCAACCGTTTATTTCTGCTGTGCAAAGAACAACAGAGGCAGCAACATGGATAAAGTTTTGGTATCATGTACCTCACAGGAAAAAGATCTAGAGAAGAAACCAACTTTGACCATGGGTATTCAATTAACACACACACACACACACACACACACACACACACACACACACACACGGCATTTCTTTTCTAGGCCTGAGGAGTCCCTTGTATAATTTTATTTTCACTACTGTGTTTATTGTTTTTCAAGATGTTTTACAAATCCAGTAAATTTTCTATCAACATCTCCCTTTACTTATAATAACATGTTTGCCTATAAATCACCCTGAAGTAAACCTCTATATTATATAAACATAAATCAACATAACCCATTCCCTTTCATATTCTTAATACAAGAGGGATATTTTCACAGTATACTTTGATGCCTTAGTATCTGCTTGACTTAAAGCTACTATTGTGACATTCAGATTCCAAAGACAGATTTTTCCCCCTAGCCCATCTTGATTGTTTAAATACTTGGATCATCCATAATTTTTCTATGGTAATCACCATTTTCTGGTTTAGTTCTGATTTCAGATTATAATCTAGCCAAAGTGACTGTGCTCTACTCTTTGGCTATCAAACTATCACTTTTTTTCACTGACACATTAAAATGTATTCATTAGTTATGTAGCAGTTTTGCTCAGTAGCAATCCCCCAAAAGATGAAAAGTTCCTATCCTCTGTCTACACAGAGTATAACTCTGTAGATCAATGGTATTCAAATTTCTTATATATTGCAATTGGTTATGTGCATCAGAGCAGGGACAATGTAGGGGTCACATAACCTTCAAGGTAGTCACAATTTCTCAGCATCACAGTCAGACTTAGATATGTTCTAAACTGTGTCCTAAATAGTTTCAGAAGTTGTAGGATCTCCCCGGGCATGGGTGGATGGAGAAATTTACATTTTGCACTCTCTCCCAGTTTAGGCAGAAGGTAAAGAAGAAAATCAAGCTCATTTTCCTTTACTAATTCTTCTTTACTTAATTTCTGATGAAATTAGAGAAACTGATATTTTTAGTTTAAGGATCCCCTGCACATAGACAGCTTTGCTCTAAGTTCACCATCAGGACAGTAAATGACCAACTATCACTGTGATCATTTTCAGGAAATTCTTTAATGTTAGTAGTTTTTTTTTTCTGGTGTTCTGATGTAATACTAAGACTGTACTGTTACATCCATGCACTTTGTTGAATAGGTCCACACACACACACAAACACACACACACACACACACACAAACACACATGCACACACAACCTTTGGTTTTGTGGTGATCTAAGGTGTTTATATATCTTGTGCATGTGTGTTTGTGTGCATATGTGTGCACTTAAACTGGCCTGATTAGAGCCATGGCATCACTCTCAGAAATACTGTTAACTTCACTTTAAAAAGTTACTTTGCTAAGCTGAACATCACTAATTAGGAATAAAAGAATGGACAGATATCCAGAGATCTTTGAGTATCTTTCTCCCCAATGCTAGGATTCAAGTTCAAGTCACTATACCAGGTGCCATTATTTCTGAATTTCAAATTCAGGTCCTTGTGTTTATAATTTAAACTCTTCACAGACAGTGCCTTCCACAATAGCATGGTGATTTACATGAATAGAATGCTGTGGTTGCTGAATATCATGATTTGAAGAGTTATAGAAAATTCAGTCTTGAACTTAATATGTACATTTTTCTTTTGACAATTTGTAAAAAATGTATATTTAATAATTTGTTTGAATATTTTGTTTAATTGGTTTTTCTATGTGACTGTAAATTTCCAGTCTTCATGCAACAGAAAAAGATTCTCAGGATTCTACTTAGTCTTTTGTGGTATTCTTATGTTTAATTTTTTTAAATCTTTATTTCCTCATTTGTTTTGTCAAATTTATGTAGAGTCATCTCACAGAGTATACTTTATATGGAGTTCTACAAAGTCAAACATCTCTTGTTTATCCATTTCCACTAAAATTATATCCTTCCATCTTATTGAGCTGCTTATTAAGAAAAAGAATCATAAAAGGGATATGAACAAAATGTCTTAAGAGGGTATGAAAAAATCCCTTCTTCTGGGAACCTCATGTAGCTGAGGTATGAAACAGTTCCACAGCTTCAGGAAGACTCTGAAATTCATCACATTTAGTATAATTCTCCACGCCAGAATGTATGCACTAGGAAGACTGCAGGGAGACACTTCCAGACAAGTTGAGCTGACCAAAACACTCCCAGGCCTGCTGTGCTCCATGGAGGAGACAGAGAAGCAGCTGGATGAACTAGGAGAGTGGCAGACCTATCAGACTGACTGAAAATCAGCGCCACACCCTTTGAGCTGCTGGCATAGTATGTGTTGTGCTGTAGTTTTCTAGTTCCCCTGAGGTTTCATCCATCCTGGACTGAGCTTGGGGAGATCTAACTCTCCTTCTGTGATGTCTTCTCCTGTCTGTGACCTTTCACTACACTAGAGCATTTAAGCACAATAAGATCACTGGTTTGCCAAATATGGAATTTGATGATACCTTTACTTTGGTCTACCATTGTCACTCTCTCTGGTGTGAGTGAATGTGCTTTCACTAATCCCTGAGAGAATTAGTATCATGCAATAGTATCTCATATCTGTGAACTGAAGACTGCTACTGCCATTGTCTAAGAGAGGATAATAGATTTGAAATATTAAATGTGTAAGGCCTCCCATGGGAATCAACAAAGCATGGCATATCAAATTGAGGCAAGACCAAACTTCTTCCCCCTGCATCCAGGCTTAGTCAGTCTCCCACCACAGGAAATAGGTTACAAAGAGCCAGCTCATGCACCAGGGACAGATCTTGGTCACATTGTTAAGTGCCCCACAAACAGACTAAGTTACACAACTGTCACCCACAAGCATGGGACCAGGTTCAGTTCTGTGCAAGCTCCCGAGCTGTCAGGCTACAGTCCCTGAGCTCAGTTCATCTGTTTCTGTGGGTTTCTCCTTCATGATCTTGACTCCCCTTGCTTATAAAATCTCTCCTCCCTCTCTTCGACTGAATTCCCAAAACTCAGGCCATTGCTTGGAAGTGGATCTCTGCAATTAATTTCACCAGTTGCTGGATGAAGGTTCTGTGAATACAATTAGGGTAGTCACCTGTCTGATTACAGCAGAAAGCCAGTTCAGGCACCCTCTCCACTGTTGATAGGAGTCTTAGTTGGGGTCACACTTGTAGATTCCCATCATTTATTCTGGCACCGGGTTTCTTCCTCACCCCACAGTGGCACCCTCTGTTTAGATATCTCCCTCTCCATCCCTCCCCCAACTCAGTCATCCTAATCCCACATGTTCCCATCCCCATCTCCACTCCTCTAACCCCCTCCACCTCCAGTTTACCCAGGAGATCTCATCTATTTCCCCTTCACATGGCAGTCCATGTGTCCATCTTAGGGAACCCCTTGTTACCTAGATTCTCTTAGGCCTGTAGATTGTCCTTTGCTTTACATCTACTATCCACCTAGGAGTGACTATATACCGTATTTGTCTTTCTGGGTCGGGGTTACCCCACTCAGGAAGATTATTTCTTGTTCCATCCATGTGCCGGCAAACTTCATGTCATTGTTTTTTACCACTGAAAAATACTTCATTGTTTAAATGTATCACATTTTCTTTATTCATTCTTTGGTTCGGGGGCATCTAGGTCGTTTCCTTAAAGGTTTTTTTGCATTTAATTGTATATGTATACACATATGACTGTTTTGATACATGCATGTAATTGCACACAATTACGGCTTTCCTATAGAGGTCAAAGGATTGCATGCCAGAGTTGGTTCTCTCCTCCAATAGTGAGAGTCTCAAGCATTGTAGTCAATTTATTAGGCTTCGAAACAAAGGCCTTTATGTTTTGAAGTATATGACTATCACCACAAAATTATTGTCAAACAGTTGAGTTAACTGAACTTTCAATGCAATTCCCACAATGCTCATATTGAAGATGTCACTCCTAAGTAGGCACATATGCCTTCAGTCACTAGCAGGCAAACTATATTCCTGCTTTTATTCAGGTAATTTTCTACTTTTTTATGAATATATTTCTAAAATTCCATTTTTTCATTGTGTTTTTGTGTCCATTCTACCTAAATCTGTTTTGGCTGTAAATGATTTTCATGAAGAAAGGACATCTCTGCTTATTACTGGGCATTTTTGGAAAGCTGTGTGCAAGGAGACAGTTCTGTTGTAAAGTCACATTTAGAAGAACTTAGAAAGATTTCAGGTATCAGCAGTGACTAAAATGGAATATTCTTTTACATATTAGAAGTAGATATCTAAAATTATTCAACTTTAAAACATTTTCAGTTCTTTGAGAAATGCAAAAAATATTTCATTATAATTCCTTCTTATTAAAGTCTTCATGAATCTCTTCCATGTTTTACCTGGCAAATTCATGTTCTGTCTCCTTGTTAAAAAAAAACAGGTAAAGAAAGTAACACACTTCAACATTGTATTTAATACTTCTTGAGTAACTAGAAGTGTTAGTTATACCTAAGAGTGAGACTTATCCCAGATTTTGGTATATACTCAGTGTC